>NC_136371.1:11802500-12425000 GCF_037039965.1 Doryrhamphus excisus
GTGGAAGCACTTCCTTGGTATAATGTGAAGGGGGTTTCAGTTGCAGGAGTTTTTCAATGCTTCTATAGTCCATAAAAGCCTCTTGCAATGCCATGAATGGGCCACCGCTAATTATCAGAGGTCGTGTCTGAAAATATCAGATAGTATCCTCTATACAGTGGAGTGGTCAGCTCTTCCTTACACTCTGCTATCAATGCCATCATTTTACAACCCACTTTAGCTCCTTTGCCACCTGCCCCCCCTCTGCGACAGAAAGACTTCCACTACTCACCGCTGTATCCGTTTTCCACGCGTGGCACATGATTACCAGCGTTAAGGTATTTTCTGTTTCAATCTTCCATTTTCCCAAGGGAAAAGAAAAAGGGGACTAGCTCGCTGCAGATGGTTTCGCTGAGAAATTGTGCGAAATTACCTCATTCCAGGGCAGATTAGCGAACACATACAATCCTGGGCTAAGTGCTATTGTGCGCCACAATTTGGCCATTATACTTTGTCTTTTCCATTTAGAGAACCCCTACCCAATTAAAGTAATACAGCCCTTCCAATACCTGCTGCCAATTAAATCTGGGCGGTATTACCTGCCTTGATGGAGCCGGCCATGGCTCTTCAACACTCCTGCATTCATTAGTTCTATTCAACGTGACGGATCTGATTCAACTGGAACTCCCCCAACCCCTGGCCCCAAACATCCCCACACACCCACCGTTCCCCTTCTGGACGAGCTCTCTTCTTTCTCCCTTCTTTTTTGTTCAAGTCTTTTGCTCTGTCACTCCACTCAAGGCTCCAAATGCCTGCCGTTGGGCCCAAGAAGGCTCAGAAATGGCCAGGGAATAGAGCCTGTGAAGGGACAACTGCCCGCCACCCCGTCCTTCTTTCCTCTTTCTTCCACATCTTGTCTGCCGCAGGTTTTGTCTCGTAGTTACCTATGATTTTTTTCTCCAACTCTTTGTGCCTTTTTCAAATAGTCCCTTCGTGAGGCCTGGTTGGCAATGTTCGAAAGCCGCCACTTTGCAAAGAATAAGCCTGTCCAATCCACGGACTCGATTGACAATTTCAGTGAATATTGGAGAAAAAAGAAAGACCTGGACAAAAAAAAAAGCCCCAGCTTGCATCAGTATGACAAGTCTGCTGCCCAGACCCCCAGTCATCAGGTGTGAGTAGCCTTTCAGCAAATATCGAACACGTTCATGGCTGAAGCCGCAAAACAATTGACTGTGTCAAGTTCCATCATACCACCGGGCTCACAACAGCCGGAAGAGCTTTTGTATTTTTAAACAATCCATGGAATACTAATGATTTTAAATAAAGCCTGAAGAAGGCTTTTTTGGCAGTATGCGTCCTTACAAGAATCTGAACTGAAGGCAAATAAATGCATGGTTGGATAACTTTTGTTGACAGGAAATGTAATCAGACGTATTGTTTTTTTGCATTTCAAAGTGAGTAAATATGAGTCTGTTGTCCAAGAAGCTGTTTGACTTGGAAATCAAACACAAACTATATTTGCAAAGATGATGCACAAAGACAAAACAGGCCGGGACAGAAGTTGAACGGCCCACAGTAAGAAATGAGAGCATCGCGTCTAAAGAGCTGCTTCCTCAGCAGACTTTATCTTTCTGTGACATTTGCAGATAATGTGGCTGAAAATGGCACAAGGACGAGGTGGGGCTCCAAAGTGGGAGTGACAGTGACATTCTCAGAGCCCCCCATGAGGAGAAAACTCTCAGCAAAGCTCTCACAGTGCAAATCAGATCAACTTTCCTTTTCCAGCCTTGTGGATGGGCCGATTCCAACAGCAGGCTTATTCCGGCTCCAAAGAATCACCGCCCTAGCTTTAAATTCTTAGAGCAGTGGAAACCCTGGCTTTCATACGATACAGTTTTCGATGAAAATGATTGCAACAAGACGGTGGTTTCAGACTGTGCCACTCATGTCGCCGTTAGCGTTTCAGGTCTCCCAGAACGCCGTTTCCGTGTGGATAAAAAGCTGAAACGTTAAAATACTTTTCCATTTGAGCTGAAAACGATTCCATGCAGAATGCCCCTTAGGTAAAACAGGTCTTTGTGTCCTGATCTGGTGAGCCACAGTCGGCAGAAGATCTGGCTTCCCTTTTGCGCTTTGGTTTTGTTTATCCGTCAGTAGACGGTGCTTACTCCTTGAACTCTAGAAATGGACGTTTCCACTGTGGCTCAAACTGTGAAAAAAAAAAAAAACAAACATCTGCATTTGTATCCAGATTTGTATCCAAATGTAATGAGTGCTTCCACGACACCCCACAACAAGATCGAATGCAGTTTAACCAGCAAACTAACAAACTGTGGTCAAAGCCGACTGGAGTCTGGAGACATGCATGTAACCACTTAGCAAGAACAGGGCATCAGAGACAGGAAGCTGGATGGCAGAAGGAGATAATGCTTGGCTAAATCCAGACCACGTGCTCATATGAGTGGAGTCACCAGGAACTGCTTTTGGTCACGGTGGCTTTATAAAGCTGAAGCTGGGATACGACTTGTTTCCTTTGAGATATTACAGAATATATTGGGTGACAACTAGTACATGTTTCACTGGTTTATACAACCTGGACTGTTCCCCAATCAATCACAGAGCACATACTGCGTCGACATACATCATTCACACTCACATTCACGCTGACTGCCACAAATGTAACACACATGTTTTTGGAAAGTGGGTGGAAGTATTAACAAAACCGTGCAAACACGGGGACAAGAGCAAAACTGATTTGGCATATTGGGAATGGTTACTACTAATGTGACTCAAAGCTGGTTGCCACTTGACTCCCACCACCCGCCAGTAGAAGAAAACGTAACACCCCCATGCAGACATGTCCGCAGAGTACCTTGATGAAGTGTGGATGTTGGAGTATATTTTATAAACTTAACACAACACAATGTATTTAATGTAGCACAGGGTCCCCAACCTTATTTGCCCCACGGACCCGTGTGATTTGGGTCTTTTTTCACTTTTTTTCAATGTGTGGCAGAAAAATACAGCAAAAATAAAATAACGCAACAGGGCTAAAAGCAAATGTTAAGTGCAGGGAATATAATACTCACCCGCTGAACCAGTGGGAGGCCTGAGCTTGTTTCGCTGAGACGAGATGGTCCCATCTCGGTGTGATGGGAGACAGTGAGTCGTTAATAAATTATTTAATATTTCTGTGTGGCCCGGTAGCGAATGGACTGGTACCGGTCCCCGGCCCGGCGGTTGGGGACCCCTGATCTGGCAGCCTGCCTTTTCCTTTGGAATATCCACATAGACTCCAAAAGCTGGCCAATCATGACCTTACTTTACTAGATGCATGTTTTTTACTGACTACTAAATGTCACTGTCAACGCAAAGTCAAGCAAACATTTCAAGCCTCTGACTTTGGACTCGACTTAACTCTTGACTTAAGACTTACTTGAGACTTGACTCGATAGTTGAGATCAAAGATTTGAGACTGGCAAAACACAGACTTGCCCCCAACTCTGGTTCCTAACGTGTGCCCAGATTCTGGGCCTACTCATCACTTGTTAGCGAGCAGCCTGAATTAGCGGACACGAACCCCGACAGCTTTTAATTAATTTTACACCGACAGCGGGGCGACGACCTCGCAAAAAAGGCCGAGGTACACCCGCCTAATCATCCTGAACCCGGTGACATCACTCCTGGATGTGCTGGGCCCCTCAAAACGAACTGAGCCTGGGTAGTTTATTGTGGACACAAAGCGCCAATTTTTCACTATAAGCAAATGCTAACCTGGGAGCGTTGCCCCCGGCAGAATTAATTGGCCCTCTCTCCGTCTGTGAAGTGTCTGGCCTTGTTCAAAAAGACAGCCTGCCCCAGAGACCCTCAACACACTCTGCTGTGAAGCTGCTCTGCTATTGGCTGATTGATAGCCATGGAAACCCCTTCTCTGCACATAAGAGCAGCGAGATGCTGACGCTCATAGAACTGCAGGGTTCTGCCATTTGAATACTTCAATTACAGTCCGTCAAAAGGTGAAATGAGCAAAATAAACACATTTAAAAAGCGTCGGAATAGTGCGTTTGGTCACAGCATCGGTCCTTGGGGTCCTTGGGGTCCTGTGTGTCAAAAGCAACGTCAGCTCTAGTGGGTGTGGCTACGTAATGGAGGATTTCTTTTTTCCGAGCTGTATCCCGCCCATCCTTGGTATCTCCTTTCCCTGGCTGAGCTACTCGAGGGAATAATTAATCAGCCGAACAGGTAAGAGATACCGAGACGTGGCACAAGAGCAGCTTTCAGAGCTCTGCGCTCGTTGGGCTTCGACACTGAAATGGATCTGCGGGGCCCTTCGGAGGGGAAGCCAGCCTCAAGTGGATCCTCCCTCCATCAACTACCAAAATCCTTCAGTTGTATTTATTTTATCCTCCTCATCTTGGGGAAATGACTCTAATGCACCAAAGCAGAAAAAAGACCCTGGGATGTTTTCCCCCCACTATCACCACTAACGCTTTTAAATTCAATTACTTTTTTTAACAGCATCGTGCATGAAATCCAATAGTAGCTGCTGTCCTGGCTAACAAAGACTTCCTAAATAAAAAGCCCTGGATGTGACAGCAGCGTTTTGTGCAGCGGTGTGTTTCTGACGTATTCCTGGAGGAGACTTGAGCCGCTTTCTGTGCCTGTCGGGTGATTGACGGCGGTCACAATGGAACTTAATCCTCGGCCAGGTCGCTACAGTGAAACACAAACTTTTACAGCACCATACAGAAAGTCACACAAGATCCCGCAGTCACGTCTTTCAACGTTTTTATGAGAAAGCATAGCATAGCACATGCTTATGAAGACAGAAAAGCAGAGTAGGGTGACCGACTGTCCTTTTTCCCAAACATACGTACCCTGTATTCACATCCTATTTTGGCTTTTTTATTATTCATATCATTACATTGAAAGGTTTGCGACAGCTAATTTTGGTAAAGCTATATATGCTTGCATTATTTCATATTTTTATGTATCTATTTGTCCAATCAGACCTAAAAAGACTTTTTATCCAAAACATTATTTGTATTATTATTTTATACCAGAGATTTTAAAGTAATTTTTGCAGCATTGAAAATGATTTTAGGCTTAATAATTGCTTAATGTTGCATTTATGGTATGCAGAATATCCATTGAAAGACACGTTGAGATGAAGCTGGGCTATTCTGCACTGATGATGTGGTGCCGTTACATCAGCCCCCGGAGTCGAAAAAGAAACAACAAGTGACTCTCCCAATGATAAGATGTGAGAGTCAATATTATGTCTTATTTTGTATTATTATGTCTACTTCATAAGACTGACAACAGGGGTGTCTAGAGGGCTGTAATAATGTAAAAAAATTAATTTAGGAGTAAATATGTTTTGTATGCTCTAACTATGACAATATTCCATTTCTAAATAAATGTCACTCATCACAGTCAGGTCTGGAACCAATTACCCGCCGTATACTCTATAGCAATGTTCTATCCATACAGAGGAGGCAAACTGTATTGGAATAATAAGGCATCTTTGAGAAACCTTAATTTGAGGACCTCATTGTCCTGCCAAATTTCCTGTTTTTTGTTGTCTAAATGTGGTCACACTCAGAGAGAACACCCTAAATCGTAATCATTATTCCAGTTTCAGATGATGGCCTTTTTTGCTCAAGGGTACCCGGGCAGTGGCAGTACTAAAGATTTGCACCTCCTATTTTCAGTCCTCCAACACAGTGGCCATTGACAAGAACAGAAAAAGACACAAACATGAGCTGTTGGTGGCTGTGAAACCAAAACACAACCAACACGCTGGCCTCCTTTCACCAGACCTCCACTCTCCTGCACTTTTCCTTTTGCCCTACCTCCCCCTGCTGGCAGCCGTGCTCTTTTTCAATACTCAAGACTTTTACCTTCACAGTGGCCGAGAAGCGCTGCTATCATGCATTTGCACGTGCTGCGTCACCACTGAAGAACCTACCAGATGGTAGAAGGATTTTTATCCGGCATAAGGAGCATGGTTTGTGAATGAGAGACGTGATGTAATAAGGAACTCAACAAGTGGCACACAAACACTCGGCCATGTCAGTCATGTAGATGTGAGGTTCAGGACATACTGACAGCATGGGGAAGACGGGGGAGATAATCGATAATAACATTCTTTCCTGTCCATCAGTCATGCACCAAAACCTGACATGCCAGCCCTTAAATGATACCCTGCCTTATTGTTCTTTCTGAATTGAATCCCCGGGCATCAGAGGTAAAGGTATGGCCTGTGGCGGACCCTGGATCAGCGAGGGAGGAGGTAGGGAGGTGGTGGCACACATCTGCAGTCCAGAGCGTCCGGCTCAAAGGCTCGCAGAGAAAAGCGAAGGGGTCATAGGGGTCATTGGCAAGTGGCACACACAGGGTGGGTGTGCGGGTGAAGTGGGGTGGAACAAGTGCTATAGAGGGGCCAGGGATTGTGTTTTTCCCATGGTCCACTAGCCCCTTTTTCCCCACCACCCCTCCCAAGTGTCCCTTGGTGACCCCCACCCAACTCTCTTGCTTGCTTGCCGGCCTGTCAAGAAAGGACGGGGGCAGGCTCAGTTTCACTCCACGGGGCCGCTGTGTTTTCAATGAGTTGATACAGATGAAGAAGTTGAACACAATGGATGGATTACCGCAACACCCTCGCATCCCTCATACCCCCCCCGTGCATGTTCACACACACGATGGAGGATGTCAACCAGCTTGGACTGCAGCAACTGACAAATTTAGCTGTTTGCCACTGTCGTGGATGCACATCCACAATCGTGTTGTTGACAGATGCTCCAATGATAACAAACATCAACACAAGATTTGTAGCCACAGAAAACACGTACCAAGGACTCCGCCCACCATCACCTCATCAGGCGGCGTCCTTAGCTGTCCGGGCTAATGGCTACGAACGGTTGCTAATGCACGACGCACCTGATAAATCACGCAGGCAGCAGCCTGAGTGGACGCTCCGAGGCTCGCACTGAGATTAATGAGCACACGCCCATTTAGCTCGCATGGCCAACAAAGTCACCAAAATGACTGGAAGGCTCATTCCCAAGCCTGAAGAACGCGATCTGTAAGAAAGGCTTTGAAGTTTACAACTTGTCATACTGGAAACATACATTAAATATATACGTATATACAAATTAGATTTGTGGATTTTTGGCCCCAAAATATTTCTATTTTTGCTCTTCAAAAATTACGTTTTCTACAGACAATACAGCTCATTCCCTTTTAGTCGTAGTCTTTCATATACACGTAAAATGTACGGCATACATACAAAAGAAGCCAACATATTTACATTTATATCTTTGTGCCTCACTCATCATGTTTTCTTTGTTAAGCAATGAGATTTCACACTTTCTTCAGTGGACCTGAATGCACCATAGTTGCTCTGAGACGGTGAAATGAAACGTATTCTTTTATCAATATTCATTGCTTTCAGATCTGACCATGATCTGTCAATTCTCAGTAGTATCCTTATTTAAATATGTAGTATTTGTGATTGAGAGTATTGGAAAACTGTTTACGACTAAATATGGGTTTATTAGAGCCCTCTGGACATGAAATAACACCCCTACAGGCACCTTTATGCTGGTATTACCCAACATAGTAGACATAATAAGAGAAAATACGCCATTTAAGACAAATAAGAGTCTTGCTCATGTAGTCCATGTGTTCCAGCAACAGGGGAGCTGAGTTATAGTAGCCCGTGTTGTGCCTGTTTTGTGATCATTCAAAAATGCTCCAGTGACAAAATCTGGTGCTTGTGTGAGCCATCAGACATTCCGGTAACATAGAGCCCAGACCACAACCGGCCATGCGTGCTCCTACGTCAAGGAACACCCGTGTGTGAAGTAAGTAGATAGTTTGTACGTCCTCCAGCTCGTACTCCTCCTTGGTCGCCACAACATCTCTACAAACAAAAAGGCAGCATGTTGGGAAAGATTGGACAGCCACAATAATGGGATGTCTGGGCGTGACCGTGATGATGATGAAACTGCAAGATTTATTGATTATTATATGGTATATTTTTAAAAGACACCGCGACTCAAAACAGCCGTGTGTCAAAGAGGTATTTCTTTATTTGCCATTTTTATTTACCAGTAAGCCCTGCAAAAAGCCAGGATCAACTTTTCACTCTGATCTTTCATTTTGCCATGTTGGTTATTTCAGCAAGACATAAAGCAGGCAGGCTTAGCTTTGCTTTCTGAGCTATTTACAAACCAGAACTATTCATCATTTTTCAGCAAGCACGCCAATTAAATTAGGCCAGGTCACACTCCAGCAATAATACGATTTTAATTGTGCGGGGCAGGGATCTAATTTAACTATCTCTGGATCGCTTGATGGGTTTGGAGAAGATTTTGGGGGGGCAGGCAGCGGTTTTAATTGATGTAAAAGGAACTAGAAGCAAAAGGAAAGTGTCACATGACACACATGTTGGAATGTCGCCCCTACAGCAGCTTCACCTTGGGCTGCAAATCAAACCCCAAAACAAGCAAAATGGGGGGGGGGGGGGCAATGACACCAGAATAAGTGTGGGTAGAAGGGCAACAGAAGAAGAGCGCAGCGTTCCAGAGCAATATGAATGTTTACTTGTTGAATGTTCTATCAGTAGAGGTTTATCTGCCTCCCTCCCTCCTTCCCACTCTCCCCCTGTGTTATCTATGCAGCAGGTAGTGGGCTTTGCATCAGGGCTGCGTCGAGCTGATTAGAGCAGTGATAGATGGGAGGGTGGATGACCTTAGCTTCCCACTAAACACAAGGTTGGACATTTGTCTCCTTGCAGCATTTGCATGCTTTCCGCCCGCTCGTGGCAATTTGTCACCGTGCCGGCTGCGCCACGGAGAAGACACGGAATTTAAAAAGCATGCTCGGGCGTTAGAACCCAAAGCAGGTTATGATGAAGCACTTTCATCCAGATGAATGTGCAAAAACTCAAATACTGTGATTAATTAAAGGCACACGGCTGCAAGGATTACTCTTTGTAGCAATCTGCCACATGATGAAACTTTTGTGTTTCTTTGTCGGAAAGTTTCTCCTTGGGAAAAAAAAAAGAGTACACACATGCCCCCAGACAAAATGTGACACCCACTGATGAATGGCCTGTCAGGCTGCTTCGTCATCACTGAATCATTCACAGTCTTTTAATAATTCAGGGGCCTCATCTCAGCAAATGGCCGCACGCCACCCCAAACCAACACGTACAGTGCATCCGGAAAGTATTCACAGCGCTTCACTTTTTCTACATTTTGTCATGTTACAGCCTCATTCCAAACTGTATTAAATTAATCTCTTACCTCAAAATTCTACACAAAATACTCCATTATGACAATGTGAAAAAAGTTTTTTTTTGACATGTTTTGAATTTATTAAAAATAGAAAACAAAAAAAATCACATTTACATAAGTATTCACAGCCTTTGCCATGAAGCTCAAAATTGAGCTCAGGTGCATCTTTTTTCCACTGATCATCCTTGAGATCTTTCTACAGCTTAATTGGAGTCCACCTGCAGTAAATTCAGTTGATTGGACATGATTTGGAAATATAATAACTGTCTATATAAGGTCCCACAGTTGACTGTGCATGTCAGAGCACAAACACCAAGCATGAAGTCAAAAGAACTGTCTGTAGACCTGCGAGACAGGATTGTCTTGAGGCACAAATCTGGGGAAGGATACAGAAAAATTTCTGCTGCTCTGAAGGTCCCAATGAGCACAGTGGCCTCCATTATTCGTAAATGGAAGACGTTTGGAACCACCAGGACTCTTCCTAGAGCTGGCCGGCCTTCTAAACTGAGCGATCGGGGAAGAAGGGCCTTAGTCAGGGAGGTGACCAAGGCCCCGATGGTCACTTTGTCAGAGCTCCAGCGTTCCTCTGTGGAGAGAGGAGAGCCTTCCAGAAGGACAACCATCTCTGCAGCAATCCACCAATCAGGCCTGTATGGTAGAGTGGCCAGACGAAAGCCATCAGACCAGAGAATTTGGTTTCTCATGGTCAGAGTCATTCAGGTGCTTTTTGGCAAATTCCAGACGGGCTGCCATGTTCCTTTTACTAAGGAGTGGCTTTCGTCTGGCCACTCTACCATACAGGCCTGATTGGTGGATTGCTGCAGAGATGGTTGTCCTTCTGGAAGGCTCTCCTCTCTCCACAGAGGAATGCTGGAGCTCTGACAAAGTGACCATCGGGGCCTTGGTCACCTCCCTGACTAAGGTCCTTCTTCCCTGATCGCTCAGTTTAGAAGGCCGGCCATCTCTAGGAAGAGTCCTGGTGGTTCCAAACGTCTTCCATTTACGAATAATGGAGGCCACTGTGCTCATTGGGACCTTCAAAGCAGCAGAAATGTTTCTGTATCCTTCCCCAGATTTGTGCCTCAAGACAATCCTGTCTCGCAGGTCTACAGACAGTTCTTTTGACTTCATGCTTGGTGTTTGTGCTCTGACATGCACAGTCAACTGTGGGACCTTATATAGACAGTTATTATATTTCCAAATCATGTCCAATCAACTGAATTTACTGCAGGTGGACTCCAATTAAGCTGTAGAAAGATCTCAAGGATGATCAGTGGAAAAAAGATGCACCTGAGCTCAATTTTGAGCTTCATGGCAAAGGCTGTGAATACTTATGTAAATGTGATTTTTTTGTTTTCTATTTTTAATAAATTCAAAACATGTCAAAAAATTTTTTTTTCACATTGTCATAATGGAGTATTTTGTGTAGAATTTTGAGGTAAGAGAGTAATTTAATACAGTTTGGAATGAGGCTGTAACATGACAAAATGTAGAAAAAGTGAAGCGCTGTGAATACTTTCCGGATGCACTGTATCTACACCAGTGGCCACTTCCTGTGAGATAGGACAACTCCACTTGAAGTCTGTTGTTGGATTTCCTCTTCCACTTTGGAAAAATGCAATATTCCCTCACTTTTGCTTCACTCTATCACATTTTTTCCCAAAAATATTTGAATTAATAAAAGATGCTGTTACGTAGCCTATTCCGAGTCAGACGTATTTCAGCACATTTTCTGGAGTTTTTGCATGAATGAAACATTTTCACACACAAGCACCAGATCACCAGAACAACAGGCTGTTATTGCAGGTTTGAATTATCTCACAACAGGCACAATAATGCCCTATGGCAGGGGTCCCCAACCTTTTTTGCTCCACGGACCGGTGTGATTTGGGTCTTTTTTTTTTACGGACCGGCAATGTGTGGCAGAAAAATACAGCAAATGCAGTTGCAATTGCACCACGGATTCGTACCGTTCCCCAGCCCGGTGGTTGGGGACCCCTGCCTTACACGGAGTAGTGTTGCCAAGCCAGAACCCCCCCACATCACGACTCATCCTGTCGACTATATTGGGTAATACAAGTATGGAGGTGACTATAGGGCTGTTATTTAATGTCTACAGGGCTCTAACAATGTAAAAAAACTGTATTTGGAAGGTCGTTAACAGGTTTTCTATGCTTTAACCGTAGAAATATTTGATCTGATCTGGAACCAATTCACGGTGATGAGCAAGGGATTACTGCATGGGTGATGTTTGTTCTACCTCAATGTACTCCCACCGTACACAGAACACATGACGGACATGTAATAAATGAACAAGAATGAAATAAAAAAAAAGAGTCATAAAAAAGAGCCAAGCACTATAGCAACCACCCATCTCAATAACAAGACCAATTGCTTAGTTATTAATGTCACTTCCACAGGAGCAGATCCTTTAACATGCTCAAGGGCAGTCCAATCCAAGCTTTTTTGCCTTTCCCATTAGGAGATTATGGTGGTGTGAATACCTGACTGAAAATGACAGTGAATGCACCTTTTGCCAGATTTTGTCCTTTAAAGGCTGTGGTCAGCTGATGAAGAGCCTGTAGTTCAATCGCTTGATGAAAAAAGGTTTTGTCTTCCTCCCATTTCTTCTTTTTTGCATTTAGAGCCTCTTCTTAGAACCTCCACAGCGTAACATCTTATTCTTGCATTACGTTTGTGTTTTACCATCCCCAGCGACCTCTGCTGCCACCATTTTGTCACCCACACGGCTGCTCTTCTGTATATATGAATACAGTGACAGGGAAGGTTGCGGACGCACAAAAAAATAACAGAGAGCCGTCCAATCCACACACTTCCAGGTCCTTAACGAGGCCACTAATTAACTCTGCCTCTTGCACTCGCTGCTTTCCATCTGAGGTGCACATTGTGTTTCTTTTGACAGGAGAAAATGGTCGGGCAATTAAATCATCTGGAGACGAGCACGCCCCCGGCCGGTGCTAATGGCGAAATGTTAACATTCATTTTCACAAGCGAGGCCATGCCCAGTGTCCAGGAAGTGACAAAACCAGCATAGCAACTGTGGACAGTGCAGAATCTCCGTCAGGGAAACCCTTCCCATCCTCAAAGGGGAAGAAGATTGTCCACATTATGAGTGCGCACACAATCGCTGTGTTCATCTCATCGCAGCCCATCACATCCCTGGCCGCCTCTCAAACTGATTTTTGTCTCCTATTTTGTTAACCTTGCTTGCAATTAACCCCACGCTGCGAGCCAGCAGCACACGGCGCGTAGATGCGAGTGCCCAGCCCGGCTTGAATTCCCGCTTTGTGTCATCCATCCCGAAAAGGAAAGAGGCAGCAGAATGACAGACAGGGGAGTTCTTGGCACCCCCGGGGGTGAGGACAGCAGCAGAGTGTGTGTGTGTGTGTGGGAAGGGGGGTCCACCAAAGGCAGGGTCTTTTGTGAAAGTAGGGGGTGGTAGGGAGGGGGTGCAAGTGTGTGTGTGTGTCAGGGGCGATGCCATCCGAAGTGATGGGGTGAGTTACCACAAACGGGGGGATAGTGAGGGGTCATTAACCCGCTCCATGCTGCCTCGACACTCAATGGGCGGATTAGTCGACACACACACACATGATCATACCCCACACATAGTGTGTGTGTGTGTGTTTGTTTAGCACACCAGCGGTGATATTACATGCGCGGCTCGCATTTGCATTGCTGTATGCAACGTTATGACGTTAGCAGGACTTGTGCACCCGGCACAGCATCTTTTTATAGAATTTTTGCATGTGCCTCATTAAGACAGAAAAAGGTCAGAGTCTTGTGAGGAATTGGGGGGGTTAAAAGGTAGAGGGTGGTAAGCTGAGACCCTTGATTTTTTTACTCTTCCGGAAGTTCCACAACTTGAGCAAAGGAGCACGCACATCAAGCCAAGGGGGCTTTTATTGCAAATGGAATTCATTTCTCCAGACAACTGTGAAATTTGCCATTGACATTAGTCATTAGCCCAAGGCTAACCAAAAGATGATCTCAGTTATTAAATGATCCCTAACAAGGAGCGCTCTCTGCCGCTCTCCCATTGTGCTAATGTCAGGGGCAGCTGTTAGCACAACGCCGCTTCTAACACACACTCCGCTTCCATTTGGCTGCTGGGCGCCTCTTCTTTTCCTCAGTTCCCGCCTTCTTTTGACCTGTCTCCTTTGCTGCCTCCATCACCGCTCTCTGCATCGCCCTCATTAGAGCCTTGGTTTCAGATGCTTCCGGCATATTTCTGGATTGGGATTGCAGTGCTTCCGGGTGTGGACAAAGGCAAATTTTGAGACGGCAGTCCATTGGGAGCAGATGTGAGTGGCAGTAGAAGCCCTGCAGAGACTGGTGGATTGGCGATGTGTGTGCCATTCGCCGTGTCTGTGTTTGTGGAAAAAGGGCAGTCGTTGAATAGCTCATCATCAGGAAGGGATTGGCCCCCGCCATGGCTGGTATCCACGGTTGGTCAGAACCGCTTTAAAACACTGTTTCCCAGCAACGGCTAATGTAATAAATTCCTATTTCAAATGTGATCACATGTGAAAGGCGGTGAGTAATTACGCACTGATATCCAACATTGGATGACCGTATTTTTATTTCCAAAAACGAGGATGCTCCATGAGATACTCCTTAAGGTCTCCTCACAGAATCCTTATCATTTAAACATTTGGTGTATACTTCCTCTCCGTGAATATAAAATTGGCATAAGGTCATCCCTGGTTTATCGTGGGACATAACAGATGGGCACCACTAGCATAGCTAGCTCCAATTCATTTATTCTAAACTTAAGAAAGTGTTTCAAGCGGATTGGAAAGAAGGACAAAGAAGCCAAAAATGTACCAACCAAAAGAGATTTCCCATACTGTGTGTGAGCAAATCAAGTGCTCCTTTTCTGTGACGTGCTGTAAACGGCCTGCCGTAACTTCCAACTGAGCTCATTGCAAAACCAACATGGTGTCTGTTCAAAGTTTCAGAGGAAGTCATTTCATCGAATGCTCTGCAAACATTCTTCAATGAGGAAAAAAAAACATACATTTTCATCACTGAGCAGAAGGTAGGTTCTTCACTAACTGAGCAGAAACACCCCCCTAAAAATAGCAAGGACTCATTGTATTTCTGTAATTGTTGAAGCAGGATGGCGCAACAATGCGGTGGCGGCAATTACCAGCTCCAACTGACAGGACACAGGGCAATTGGTTCCCGACCTGATGGGGATAAGTGAACTTCTGCAAAGGAGAATACCTTATTTATAAGTCACATCAGTCCGGACCTTTTAGTACTAACTATGTGAACTAACTATCTGAGTCAAAAAGTCAGTTTAATCGTGTATTCTATCTGTCCCATGACCACGAAACTTCCTGTTAACGGTCTGTTCGTTATAATACCACATTTCACAACATCCCTTTCAATGTCTAATGAATGCCTCATATTTGTATTCAATTCATTCAGCTGTTTATATTTTATTGTCGAGCAACAACATGTAAAATGTACTTGAATGTGATTTTTTAGTAATAATAAGCCATATTCATAGCCATAGCACGATTGACTCATCTATTGGAAACTATATATATATATATATGTAGTATATATATTAGGGTGTTCAGAAAAATAAAAGTTTGTGATATTCATTGTGCTGAGTTTTGATTCAGCTCTACTACCCGAGAGTATTGCACCGCAGTTTGCAATTTCTCCCGCGACATCCCTATCCCGTGCCTCACCACATCAGCCTAGCGTGTATTATTGCTTGGGAGAAGTTACTCTTACTGTAATGCTTTACCCGTTCTCTTTCTTTCCAGATGGCTAGCACACGATCCAAGAGAGACGTTGTGCTTCTAGGAAATGCTCGGAAAGAGAGTTTGTCCTCGTAAAAACAGCTCCCGACAGTCAAGGAGGTCCTCCTGCGACTTTTCTTCTTCCTCAAGAATGAGAAACAGGATCTGAGTTCAGCATCAGCGCTGGTCATTGAGGAGGTCATCCGTTTGTGGAACCAATCCTCCCTTACTACTGCAGAAAAACGTAACGCCGTTCAAAAGTTGAAGGTGGAATACGAGAAATATCGGAAAGTGATGAAAAACCACGCCAGGGGAGGGGAAGCACAGGAAAGGAAAGAAGCAGAGTACAATAAGTATTGTCTAGGTCTTTTCGACATCGCCAAAGGGAACGTGATGTCCCACATTGAAATTCAAGAAGACAGGGACTTCCTGAGGGATCAACGCGGTGCCCGGGTGATGTTCCTAGGACCTCGAGAGGCGTCGCTGGAAGTCGAAGAGTGAAATCGACAGACTTTTGGCCAAATCAGCGGTTGAGTGTGAGCAATCTCAAGCCACTTTATCTGAAGACGATCACGACGATGATGAGTATGCGCCTCCAAAACCTCTACGCCTACAGTCCCGCTCCCCCCTGGGGAATGAACCTCAGCATAATGGCATTGGCTGCGTGTAATGGTGTCTACCTACATATGTGTAATGTGAAAATAAAGGCATCGGCTTCTCGCCCCTGTGGCAGCGGACTATAGGAGCTTTCGCCTAGGGGCAGCAAACTGGACTGGGCTCGGCTGGCAGTGCATGCAACTTCGTCCTTCAGTGGGCACCTGGTACTGGTACAATGTTGTTATCACATACCTGGGTATAGTGAGGCACGGGAATGCGTGTGTGAAAAAAGCTGTTATTTTGCTCAGTTAATGGTTTTACGAAATGGAACCGATTCAGCACTTAGCCGCTTCAAATTTCGAAAGAAAAAAAATCACCATATAAGGGCTGAACACCCTAATATATATATATATATATATATATATATATATATATATATATATATATATATATATATGTGTGTGTATATATATATGTGTGTGTGTATATATATATATATATATATATGTTTATGAAATGTCATGTCACTATAAACAGATCCACAGCGCAGGGTTGTACAGCGCAGAAAGCCGTAATGTAAACACTTGTCTCCCTTCATATTCGATCACCTTCATTGTGGTGTCTTTTAGCAAGGAACAAATCCAGTACGCCGGCATTTCAATTTGCAACAGCGCCTCTTCCAAACAACGTGCTCATTTGCTGCTGTTATGACTTGATCATGTCCTATCATTTTATCACCACACAAAAGCTATTTACATGGCTTGTTTTGCCCGCAGTCTGATTAGGAGGTCAAGTGCGTTAGCGGATGATGTGGGAGATGGGAGAGGTGGCTATCCATTCCACTTCTCATGCGACTCATCCTAGCCAGCAACTTACAGTATAAGTGGCCCTCATGCTGATGTCCATGACATATGTTGTACGACCAATTTACCCCCCATACGTTTCTTATTTTTAAACCCTGGACTGCTTGCCAGCCAATGGAGGGGCACATAAATAGATCACTAATTGGAAAATATATGAATGTACAGTATCTCCAGTATGATTTGCTGCTTCCACAGGCCAATTGAGAGTTAGAGATTAAATTAGCATTTACTGTATATTGCTGCTCACATTTAAACTCGTATTAAAGTCGTATTTTAAGACTATGAGCAGCTCCTTGAATGCATATTGTAAAAAGGACTGCCCGTTAAGGACAAGAGAAGTACAGTTAATGAAAAGGAAAAATCAGCGCTCAATAGAGCACTTAAAGGGTTGATGTGCAGACAATGCGGCCCCCACCTTCAGGGTGCAAGCGTATCTCCGGTCCTCAGGGACGCCAGCGCTGTCAGACAGTCCCCATTATGGATTATCACAAAATTCAGACGGCAAAATCTTCAAAACCAGTGTCTGTGATGGGCTGAGCAAGAGCTGACAAGAACGCATTGGCCACCCCTCTCCTCAACCCCCCTCCCACAGTTCAGTCACTTTGAAAACTTAGTGGATCCACCTTTTAACAACCCTATGGGGATGAATCAACCTTGCGCTCCTATCTGAGACGGAACAACCAGCACACCCGGAATCACAATGGAAGAACATCAAGGGACAGGCAAGCCTGACTGACAAGCATTACACACAGGAGCCGGGCATTTGCAAAACCAGCTCCGGACTGGTGGAGGGTGTTAATACGGGCGTCCCAGGGTGCTGCCGTGAGCAGGCGCTCCCCTCTAAGCCCCGCCGGGGTGCAATCCTCTTAGCCCACATCGGTTCAGCAGGGACTGACCTGCCATCCTCCACCCGGAGCCGCCACTTTACAGAGAACCTCAGGGTGGGTCGCTTTCTAACGCCAGGGCTTCTAAATCTGTGTTGTCAAGTAACGACATCCTCTTTCTGACAGCCTTGATATCCTAGCTAAAAACGCCCCCACATCCAGTGTGCTAACATCTAAGCGTCATTGCCACAGAGGGTCCCTGTGATTTATGGTTGGTCTGCTAATAAATGTATGTTACCATTTATGTGGCAAAGTGTTCCCCAACTGCCACATCTGCCTTCCTGATTCATGTGCACTTTAATCAACTGGTGCACTAATTAAGCAGTAAATAATGACAAGGTTTGCGCAAACACGGAGAAGTCGCTGGATCCAGAAAAGGTCTGGTGTGTTCTACATCAACATGCTGCGGATGGAGTTGAAATGATAACTGATTAATTGTGTCAGTTTTGCAGCGTCTTTCAATTGTCCTCCTCTCCGCAGGGAGGCTATTTTAACCTAAATTACAGAAATATTACATTGCAGGGACAGCTGGTAAAGCCATTTGTCAAATTGCGGCTTTGCATTGCGGCAAAAATTTCTTGTTGGGCCGCGTCAGCGCCTCCTCAGTGACACGTCTTTGACGACTCACTCACACGGCCGTTTGGAACAAAGATGCATCCTGATGCATAAAGGGAGTGTTATTTACACTGATTAATGGCCTCCAAGCGTTGGCAGGTACACTGCTCGCTGTCCGCAAAGCAGTGACAAATCAATCTATCAATCATAGGCGGGATTTTCTAATCTCAGCGCCATCCCACAGACTTGCAACTCAAACACTGATCACAGAGCAGATTGAACAACATACGGCCTGCGGCTATGAAAAGTTAAAATACAAATTCTAATTTCATCAGGAGTACTTTGGGTTAAAGCAAAAGAGGAGTTTTGGTGCAGGAAATTTGAAGGGGAGCAGAACAGTCGAATCTCAATTTCCTGCGGTTTGGTTTTGGCACTGTGTGCTGGAAGCTGATGAAGAAAGGAGACAGATACACGTTGTCCACCATTCTGTGTGCTTTCTATGAACAAATCAAGCACCCGTCCACCCAAAATAATAAATAATAAAGATGACTGAAGGATTCCCTGGTTGGAATGTCCCGACCCTAAAAGAACCACTACCACCAGTTGGTTAGGCACACTAGTAGCCTGTACGACCACTGTGACAAAAAAACCAAAGCATTTTTAGCAATACTGTTTTTCCAAAGCTGAATCCTAGCGCGTGCAAAAACCAAGGTTGATTGGGGGGGTGGAACGGATTAATTGGCTTAAATTATTTCCAATGAGAAACACTGCCACAATTTTCTACGTTTTGGTTTTTCTCTGACCTTTTGGAACAAATTATTAGCATAAACTGACCATACCAAGAAAACGTGGCAAATTCACAAAAGTCAATAAATGGTTAATGAGCTTTCACCTCCTAATGGGGACCTGTTATGCTTTTTCTGACCTATAAATGTTACAATGTTATAGTCTCATGTTAAACCATCCCAAAGCATCACATAATGAGGTTTGAGCATTTGAAGGGAGTACTGAAAGAAGTTTTGGATGGCTATGCATGCTCGGTTTTACGGAGTTCTACTGACTTGAATGTGATCCGGACTTCCTTATTATATTGCCTGCACTCAGTAGACTTATGTGCCCAGCTGGGAAAAGATCCTGGGGCAGACCTGGGACACGGTGGAGGATTATGTCTCACAGCTGGCCTGGGAACACCTTTGGGTCCAGGAACCTGGGACCAGGAAGACTCAACAACAAGAGCAGCAGTGGGTTCAGTATCCAGGGTACTTGGACCTGGTCTCGAATGGATTTCGGTTCAAACTACAACCTTGAAGTTGGGAGACGGCCACTCTCCATTTGTTTAACATTTGCCAGCAACAGTCAAATAGAGCCCATGAAGTGGTGGCTCATTAATAAAAAGTAGTCTATTGGGCAACACAAACTGTGAAGTCAGAGTATGTAACGCAAATAGAAATCCAATAAGAACTTGCAGGAGGTGACGAGATGATGATTATCTTTAATCACTAACTTGCCCCGAGTGGCGCCACCACGTTATCCAGCACCTTCATTCCTTATAAAAATATCCATCACACGCAATATTGGAGTGATGAAAAGAAGCGTTGGTGACGGCATCGGAATGCCAATGGCCTCATTACTCCTTCTCGCACATTGTAGCTGGAAATTGCTTCTTTCAGGTTTTGTTTGCTCAGGCAATTACAATAAACTCCCGGCTTGACATGTTGTTTGCACAGATGTAGGCCATTAATAAACATGAGCGCTAATCTGAATTATTGAACTGCTCGCCACTTGATTGTGAGCCGGATGGAGCGACAGGACGGGCTGGATGTTAGGATAGCCGGTTTCTTCAGCACGCAACACTAATCTAGAACTTCAAGTCTTCATCTTGTTAGATGATGATGATGGCGGAAACCTCTGATGCCAGTAAGTACCAAGGGAAGGGGTTTGAGGAGGTTGGAAGTATGAAGAAGCATGCTGTCAGGGTATGTGTACATGACAACGCCGGCCGGAAAATGGGAAAGGTGTTACGTTTGGCTCTGTCCCACGCCACCGTTTAAGGATTCCATCTGCCTCCGTCAGCGACCAAGAGCCAAGGGTGTTACCTGTCAATGTCACATGATGGAAAAGGTGCATGAGGAAATGTCGAAAACGAACTGAAGAATTCAACTTGAACGCCTCTTGTGCAGCATTAAGTGAGGTATGAGCCATTGTTTTTTTGCCGCCTCCCTCTCTTTCAATCCATGTTGACAAAGCCCATCAGCCCGTTGCAGGTCATTAAACGGAACTTTATTGCATGTTTGCTCACGAGCGCAGAGGGTGTGTGTGTGTGTGTGTGTGTGTGTGCGCCATGTTTGCCACAGCGTATCACTGTTTACTCCGAAAGTTACTGTGGGTCGCCCGTTTCTCCTTGGGGGAAGCAGCTTGGCAAACACCTCGGAATAAACAAGACAACTGGTGACAATATGCTAATGAGCCGCTTCATTATTCTCCCTCCGACAAGCTCCGCCTCACCAAAGACACCTCACATCTCCATCATGCGCCGCAGAGCCACTCCACCCCTGCCGACGCTGCCACCTGATTAATATCTCATCAGGCGTTGCACTTCCTCCACCCTCGCTGCCTTCCTCCCGGAGCAGCCCATCAGTCATGTGGCTCAACAATGTTTCATTTCTGACGCTGTCAATCTTCTGAGATTGCACAGAGGTGATGTTCTTAAAGTGACGCAAGATAAAGTTGTTCACCTTTAAGTGTTTCAGAGATGGATGCCCGACTTGTCAGCCGTCCTGCAAGAGATGGATTCTTGGGAGAGATGTGTGATGCAACTGCAATGTAGCGGCCATTACCGTGTGACGTTCAAGTGCAGCAGACGTTTATGAGGACAATGACACAGGAAAGAAGGGTATCTGACTGAATGCTATCCCTTGTCAGAGTCCCGCAATGGCCGTTCACGCCCTGGCTGGTCAAGTGGCGTTTTATAGTGGCGAGTATAACATCACATAATACAGGCTGAGGGGGTTCTACCCGAGTGGCCTGTTTCCACTGTTACACAGATTGGTACATCATATAAATAGCACACTAACCACGATTAAGACATTTCCACTGATGTGTGTGGGGGTTCATCACAGGGTTGGTCCCGGTACAATAAAACAGGCCGGTCCATAATAATGTGTCCTCTTTCCCAGAAAAGAAAACAGTTTAACATTTTTAACTCAGTTTAAAAACAATGAAAACCAGGACATTTTCATCATTTTCCAAAAAACCCTGGAGGGACAAGGCAGGGAGTCCTGAAAAACAGGACATTTGGTCACTCTGTGAATAACTTGCCAGATTGTCTCCAAAAATGAGGACGCCATCCAGGTCGTATCATTTACCTGAAATGCGGCGAGGCTGCAGAGTCAATAAAGTCCAAACCAGGTAACCTTTGCTAATTCCAACACATCTGCAGGTCATGAAGACCTGGCAGCCCCCGAGACCCGACTCATAATTCACCAGCATGCTAATCCATTTCCCTCAGTTTTAATATGTCACAGGCAAGCAGCCATGTGACTTTCTGCCGCCGGAGGTCTGGAAGCGTCGCTCCGCTGCCGCTAAGCGTCGTACAGCCCGATACTTGCGATGCCTTTCATGCTTCAGAGCGCTCTAATTTCAACAGGAAGTTAAGCATATTCTGCGGGCGGCTCAGAGAAGGGGGCAGTCCTTGTTGTTATGTCTACCTGCTGACTGCAAGATGTCGAGTGTTTTGCTCCCGCTTGCCGCGTTGTTCCCCAGGTATGCAGGGCCTTGAGTGTTAGCCCAGCTGTTTGCGTTTGCCCTGTCCTCCGGGCTATCCTAACATGCGATGTGCGAATCAATACTTGCCGCCTGAAGAACAATAGATCAGGGAGCTACAGCTGGACTCCACCTCACTGTCCATCCCCCTGCTAGTCTGGAATCAGCACCCTCTTCCTCCAGAGGCCCCTCCAGAGGACCCCAGCATGCCCGTGTACGCACCAAGTTAGAAAGAAGCCGACCCTTGACCCCTGACATTCGGCCCCTGACCCAGCTGTCTGATGGCCTATCGATTATGTCTGGCCTCGTCTGGGTAATTGTTGCCCTGTAATTACTTCATGCCGCATGCGGCTCTGCTAACAATATCAAAATATGATCCGTTTCAAATGATATTCCAAACGGAAAGGAAGTTTGGCAACATTTGGCTGTTTTTGCCAGGCTAGCAGCGTCAATAGCAAACATTGTCCACTTTCCCACAGACAGCCAGCGCCCCCAAGTGCAGCTGTCGCATTAAAAAGAAAAGAAAGCATCTTTGTGTGCTATCAACACGAACACGAAAGATCTCAAAATCACCTCGGCAAATTGAGTTTGTTGTGTATACAAGCACCTGCCACATTTAATATTGAAGCGATGATCCAAAATGGATTTTTGATCCAGGGAAAATGAGTGGAGATGTCTGTAACAACAACAAAAAATAAAAAACTGTGAAGAGGAAGAAAAAAATCCATAACCCTCTCAAGCTCAAATCCTGCTTCTGGGCGCAGAATATATTATTCTCTCCCTTTGCTCTGTCTCATCCCCTTTTACCACTTGTTTTCATGTAAAGAAAAACCTATAGGCTTGACCTCCACGTCAGTCCGCCTTTGGCAATCCGCATATTGCGAGTTTCCAACACACGCTCCTCTGGGAGGGGTCCAAATCAAATCGTATAAATATTTCAAGAACGTTTCTTGCTCCCAAGACCTCGACCCAGCACACTTGGCTCTGCTGGCAAGCAAAGTCGATTTGTTTCCACTCGCCACTAACTTGTCATCACTTGAAATGCAGCCTTGCACAGTGGCTTAATGAGAGTGGCACATTCCACCATATTGCCTGCTTAAATGCTTTGCCAACAACCAAACCCTCTCGCTCAAAGGGACTCATGGATGCCGATCAATATTTTGAAAGTCAAAAGGCTTTTTCGCAGAGGAAGAAAAGCACACACACGAGCTTGAAACTGATTTAATGCTCTCCCCTTGTGTGTGAATGTCAGATTCGCATGTCCAGAGAAGAATCCAGTAAAAATGTAAATGTTGGAAGTCTTTAGAGATTCATCTCGACATCTGGTCGCCATCTGAGAGAGCCTGGAGCGCCGCCAAGCATCCTCCAAAAAATGAAAATGGCTTCATTATGAGTGAATCATCAGTGAATGCGGACTGCAAAGGCAGCGGGACCCACCAAACTTTATGGTCGTGGTGGAAACAACAGCAAACAACAACAAGCCACTTTGGCTTATCGGTGTCAGTGCTCCGCTCTCTCAGCGCCGTAATATCGACTGACATTGTTTGTTCACGTCAAAACAAGAGTGGTTTCAAATATTTATTTTGTATTTTTTATCAAGGCTCTTCAACCATTTATCAAGATTAAAACAACAAAGGCAATTGTCAGTGGCTTAACAGTTGTAATTGTCGCCTGAAACAAAAGAATGGAGGCAGCATAAGAGGATCAGTGTGACAAACAGTCCCAGCGGCCTCCCCATCATAAACAATACTCCCAACATGAACACAAAGCCCGAGCACAACAAGACTGGAAAACTTCCAGGAATGGCTTTTAATGTCAGCTCCATCTCAGGCACTGCCGTAAGGGATCGGCATTTCAGGGAATAATCCCTTCGTTCATTCATTAGTCAACATCTGGTCAATAAAAGAAAAGATTTGATAATACCAGGGTGTCTTACAATGGTCGACTATTTGACAATATGGACACTGTAGGCTGCTGGTGAGCATACATCTTGACATAGAAAGTCTTTCTTTGCTGTTATACCAGGCCTGTTTTCATACCAAATCAGCCTCGTTTGCCCAAGAATTGAAAATAACTTTAAACAGCAGACCTCCACTGACGACGCAGGAATAAAATCACCCACCGCTGTTGCGCAATCCAAAGAAGCTGAAGTAAGACCATCAACACCGACTGACTCGTTAGCTCATTAGCTCGTTAGCTGTTAAAAGGTCATCCAAAGTGTGTGTGTGTGTGGGGGGGGGGGGCATTTGAAGTGTCATGCGGCAACCAACGTGGTTATTAACCACGTTAACTCATTATTGACTCATCAACATTACTATTAACTCATTAACCATCATTAACTCATTCAACAGCAAAGAAAAGAAAGAAATTTGTGCTTGAAATGTATATTTTCACAAAAAAAAAACTTTTCTAGTGGGGGACTGATATTTTCCTGAAAATTTCCCATGTTCTAGAAACAAACATGTTTCTAATGAAAGATGGTCTGACCTTTCTTCTGGTAGGTTCCATGTTTACATAGCCATAGAACATAATATTCTATGTGCCCCGAAAGATCAGTCAAAATTTTCCATTTCATTTGTATTCACTTTCTATTCCGTGCCCCCCTTAAAGCAGTCCCCCTTTGCACCCTGTGATGAAGGTTCCTACTTTGACATTACAATCCTATTGTAACCGGCCTTACTGTTGCACTTTGCTACGACTTCTTCCTTCAATGCAGTAATGTTTCTCATCTTCTTTGTCAAACTTCTGGCTCTTGCAGCCGTATTTAATTTAAAAGTTGTGAAGACAAAAAAAAGGGGGGGCTATCGAAGCAGTCATTGTTATGCTCGGCGCATTTCAGAGATGATTGCTTTGAGGAAGTCTGCAGTGTTGCCAGAGAGCTGGGATACGAGGCAGGCCTGAAGCCTTAAGCTGTGCCTGGCATAAAATACCCATTTATGACGCGTACGTCCGTCTGGCGAAAGCGGTGCTTTTTCAAATCTTTTCTGTCATGGACTCACTGAGGGACAGAAATGTTTTGCGTATGTTTGTTTACGTACATATCTAAAGAAAAAAAATCCTGCTTCGGACAACCATTCAAGGATTCCCTGGCTGGAATCTGCCTATAGAGTCCAAACCAGGGGTGGGCAAACTTTTTGACTCGCGGGCCGCATTGATATGACAAAATTTACGGGGGGGCAGACTATATATTTTACACGTAACAGTCCACCTGGTATTATTGTATCTGTAAAATTGTCATGCAATCTGCTATTATTATTTATTATTTTATATTTATTTTTAAATATTTTAAAAATAATAAAATATTATAATAATTACAATAAAATTAAAATAATAATTATTATATTATTATTATGTAAAATATGCAAATATAACAATAATATTATATATAATTAATATAATAATTAGCATTAATATAAAAATTATAATAATCATAATAGTTCTAATAATAATTATAATAATCTAATAATCTAATGATAATAATAATAATAATTATTATTATTATTATGTGCTTGTGTCCCTTTTTTCAGGAGCACTTTGTAAACAACAGACCATGTAAAAAAAAACGAAATTGATAAAACCATCAAAAGGTTGGCTCAGGCCATGATGCCAGGTTGTATGTTGAGTTTAAATGAAATACTTTGGAAAGATTGGGCGGGCCGTATTCAAACACTTGGCGGGCCGGATGTGGCCCCCGGGCCGTAGTTTGCCCACCCCTGGTCCAAACTGTAAATGAACCACTTACAGGTCAGTAACAGGCAAGTGTTTAGTTCGGGCACTCGATCCTGCACGCTACGTACTTTGTTCGGCGTATTCATCCTGGCAGTTACACAAGGTCGGCTTAAAAGCCAAGCTGGAATTCAAGAACCTCAAGTTCAATGTAGTAGTAAAGTCGTAAAGGTGCTGGAAACATTAAAAAGAAAAAAAAGAAAATCCCACATTTCTAAGAAAATCATCAGACATAACTTTGTAGCGATGCGCTTAAACGGCAGCGTAAGTGGCGTGCCTAATCCTGTGCAGCAAGTCGGATGTAAATTTGGCGGTAGACTTAAGCCTATTGACAGGTGGGGGGGGGGTGTTTGAGAAGGATGCCCCGCCATGTTGTGTTTTAGGGCCCCGGTAAACAGGATTAACATCGGCAGGTGTGCGGCTGTGAGGGATACGCTGGTGCTCCGTTGGGACAGACTCATGCAAATGGCAGATAATGAACTGGGTTCATGGCTACAAATGAGAAACCGAAAAAGGTGCAAGATTGATTGCTTTGGACTATTTCCAGCAGGTTAAAAGCTTTTGGAGGATTGCTGCTCATCATTCCAGACTCCGCCTTTTGTCTTGAAGTGAACAAGGAGGCATGATCTAGTGCATGCCCATTCAGACCTCAAGGTGCTCCACAGAGCTGTCGCGTCTGAAGATGGGACTTTATTGGGCCGTCCAAATCTGTCTTGTAAGTAGAGCCCAACAATGAGGCCAGGAGAAAAATGGACGCCACCTGGCAGTTTGAAAGAAGGACAGCCGTTTCCCTGCTGTAATCCATTCAGCGTAATCACCTGGGGGATGCGAGGGAAGCACGGCGACCCCTCCCTTGCCTCCCTAAACAACATTCAGCGCCACACAGTGATTAAGTGCGGGGTGAGGACGGAGCCAAGTGGCCCTGTTAGAGATGATCATGTTTTTACTGCCGCTTTCCTTTCCCAGTTCTCTCCTCACGCTACCTCGACTACTTGACAACAAACTGCGATACATTTTTTCTCTCTGTCCTGCACACACTAAATATTTGGTGTCAGCCATTAAGGAGAGGAACCGTCTGTCTGCCAAGAGAGATCGAAAGCAATTACCATCAGATGGTGGCGAGCGTGAGCTTCGAGTGCACTTCGGCCGGCCACTGACTCTCAACACTCCCTCTGCCTGCTAGCTCTCTGTGCACACAATTTAACCGAGGGATCGATAGCCAAAGGCAGTTAGCGACCTAGCAGCTCCCCTGCAGGACACGCTACGGCGTGGAGATCAAATGTCAAAACGCCGCGCCAGAGGAGAGAGAGAAATTGTTCTTGTGAAATATTATTGACACACTTTAACCCGCGTTTCCACCCGGCGTGAGAGTCGATTCTCATTTAGAGAGGTGGTGTGATGACTGCAGGTCAGGAGCGTTGGGGGAGGTGCAGGGGGTGTCACAGGGTGGGAGGTCAGGGATTGGCCCATGGTCAAGGTGAAAGCACATGGACGCCCTCGTCTCCACCGTGGCCTTGGACAGAATCAATACCACTGTAGCGTCCGTCTGATCCATCACACGGCTACCTCCGCTCACACCTCGTTTTACTTTCACTTCTTTTTTCTTAGCTCAGCTCTATTCACTCTTTTGTGGATTCATTTAATTGCCCGTCGCCTCGGTACCCCCCTGCTTTCAGCCTCGCTTATGAAGGAGCGGGTCTCATCTTGATAGTGACCCCGGCGCCCACACAGGAGAACCTCTCCACTCCCGGGCAGCCGCTGGAAACGGACAGGCGGAGATAAGTTGGGCCCCATATTGTTTGAACAGCATTTTATTAAGCTGAGCGCTCTCTTTAATATTTACACGGGTGCATCAGAGGCTTCGGAAATGCTTTAGGCAATTACACACATGACCAAGTCGATAGCCACAGAAACAGCAAAAAAGCCTTTATCATGCCGCCAGGAGAGTATTGCCAATTCCGGCGCCCAGCCGTTGATGTCGTTTGCATTTCAATTAAAAAAAAGGCTTGAAATACAGGTCTTTTATTCAAAGTCCATGTTGTAAGAAGGATCCACAAAATGCAGTCGCAACAGAGTATTTTGTGTGGAGTCTAATAATGCACAGGCATCACACGCGCTCGCCTTCACGGCTCAGCGGCCAAACTTTCAGGAGGAACTACCAATGACAGCAAACGACTCTTGTGTAGGGTTTGTTCCATATGACGTGTTCTCTCACCCTACAGAAGCATCTTTTGAAATTGTGAGTCACTAGCCATGTTTGCATGAAGAGTTTTTCTTTTTCCGAATGACCTTTCTGAAAACAATGGTATCCATGGAAAGGAATATTCCAATAACTTGTCTACATGCGCCGCTATTATCAAACAGAATAGTCAATGGGGCATGCGCAGTAAAACGTAAACACCAACATCACGTGATACCGGCTTCCCCGAGTTTTTTTTTCACTTGTTGGAATAACTCCATATTGCAACTTTTTTGTTTGTCCAGTCTTGAATTTAGTTTGGATCAAAAACAAACTTTCCGCAGCAGTCCAGTGCCGATTGCTCGCCTCCATTTTTAAAACTGAAGAACGTCTCGAGCTGCGTGTTACATCATTTCTGATAATTAAACTCGGGACATGTTTTATATAGATTTATATTTTCTTGTTTAATAAAACTGGAATTGTGAATAATGTGTAGAAGTGTTTAGATTCTGTTCCACAGGTGGCGGTAATGCACACGAAAGCTGCTCGACAACCAATCCGATTATATATTCATTCGGATTGGCACTTTTCTTACAGAATGAATATACAAAGGTTCAATTCTTTCTGTTTGAGCAAATAAACAGAATGCAATTGGAATATTTGGGTCCATGTATACGTGGCTATAGATTCCGGCATTGTGATGATAAAATGGATCTTGTTTTTTTCTTGATTGATGATTCAATCCCGGATATTGGAAAAACGAGGATACAAAAACCTGAGAGGTTGCATCCTGTAAAAGGAACTGATGTGCTGCTTGCAAAATATGTGCACAATTTCTGCTGCACAGCTCGTATTAACCAAGTAACCAACCTTTCGTGTCCACCACCATCACACGTGTTAACTTAAAAAGTTTTGCCTTTGCTATGAACACACACCAGCTGCACCAGTATGCTTATGGGGACAAACGACTCTATAACCATACAGTGTCCAATCATCACGACTGTTATCATTCATTCATTCATTTTCTACCGTTTATCCTCACGAGGGTCGCAGGGGTGCTGGAGCGGCGTACACCCTGGACTGGTGGCCAGCCAATCACAGGGCACATATAGACAAACAACCATTCACACTCACATTCATACCTATGGACAATTTGGAGTCTCCAATTAACCTAGCATGTTTTTGGAATGTGGGAGGAAACCGGAGTACCCGGAGAAAACCCACGCGTGCACGGGCAGAACATGCAAACTCCACACAGGAGGGTGGGATTGAACTCAGGTCTCCTAGCTGTGAGGTCTGCGTGCTAACCACTAGCCCGCCGTGCAGCACGACTGTTATCATTGACATATATTTCAGTCATTACAAGGTTTCATTTGATGTTATACATTGTGCTTTTATGATGTACACTGCACGTTTCGACATCACCTCAACTTCAAATTTCCACTACCTTGTCACATGACGTGTTATTCGACACAAATCATGCTCATTTCAACTATTTCACCTATCCAAACCGGTCAGCCCTTCCATTTTCATCAAGAAACTACAGCATTCCGCCCTTCTATCCTCATGGGTATTGCGTGAGGATACTTGTTGTGCGGTGCGGTAAGTAGGTCACTCTGTGCGTCATGTGTGTTGATGTATTGTGTTGTTTGGATGTACACGATTGCATCTGACTAGTTTGGCGACTCAAGCAAGCCACAATAGTCAAGTTGTCAGCTGCATGTTCATTGTTAAAGCTTTAAAAACAAAGCAATTTGAAAATGCCTGGTGGGTCGGATTAAGACGCTTGGTGGGCCACAGTTTGCCCAACCCTGGACTAGCTTGGTGATGGACTGTAGTTCAGGACCTTGGGAGCAGCAATTGAACAAATGCGGATGATCAGAATGTCCCTATTTTTCCCTGAGTTTCCCTTATTATTACGGAAATGTTCCCCTATTTTATGATGCGAATATTGACAGGTATTATGACGTCCCAACTGAATGGTTATACGCTGCCCCTTGTTGATTGAGGGAGTCTAATCAAGTGCACTCTTACGCAGAACATGGAGGTGTTTCATCCGTGTTGTGTTGTTATCAGCAGCATTTGTGTTGTCTCAGAAATGAATCCAAAAATGCCCATCTAAACACAAACGACAAAAGGCGCTCCGGCCATAAGGTGGTCTCGGCTGCTGCACCCATCAGACTAGTGTAGCAGCAGGCAGCAGGCGTGCATGCTTGGAGGATCATAGGTGGCTTTGATAATCACTCTCATGCTCCTAAAACAAATGCAATTACCAAGTTAATTGTGTTCAAAGTGGCGGCAGGCACTGGAAGTCAGCAATCATGACTGTGCTGACGGTGCAGCGAGCGTGGAGAATAATGGATGCATGAGGGGCAAATGCCGGGAGGTGGGGGGGGGGGGTGATGGGGCTGAGGAAAGGGAGCGGTTTGGTGTGCATGGGATGTGAAGCTGAGGGATGTGGCGGTGAACGCAACCCGGCTTGACCTGCCATTTATCAGAGGATAAACGGGGGGGTCACCTGACTGGCAGAGCTCCAACGTGATTGGTCAGCCGGCCTGTTTAGCATGCAGGTGTTCAAGCACGGCCAGCGCTTGCCATGCACAAACCGCGTCTGCTCCATCACAATGAATTATCGGTCAATGGGATGACGCTGCAGCCTGGTTTTAATCAGAAAAGGTGGTCAGGTGCCATTTTCTTACGCTCCTACCTCCAGGAGAGGATGAAGGAGGGACGGTGGCAACAGATGTGCTCCCTCCCGCAGAGACCTGCTTTTTTCATGGCAACATTGGAGCGTGTCATGTAGTCCGAGGCCCCAAAAGTAAATATTACAATACCACAAGATGCTCTCGGCGGGGATCTTCTGTAATGGGTGGGTGGGGGGTCTGTAAAAAACAAAAAAAAGTCTGTATTATTCTTATATGGCAAATACTATATAACATGTCCATGTTGTGTGTGCGCAACAACAAAAACAAGAAAGTAACAATAAAAGAAACAATCACGCATCCTCATGGGACTTTCAAAATAAAACATTCATCTACCTTCTTTTGGTAATGGTTTAATTTCATTTGAACATGCATCAGATTACAATTGAGTGCATCCCATAATCAGTTCACAGTTCCACATGTCCAAAAGGAGTAGGAAGAAGCAAAGCTTATTAAATCCTACCCCTCCATCTGGTACATTTACAATCAGAAACTGTTACATTTGTTCACTTCCTGCTTTCCTTAATACAGTTTAAGGTTTTTTTTTTTTAATAATGCACCTAGTACTGAAGTACGAGGTGATATGACTTTTGCTCCAGAAGATTAGACTTAAGGCTCAACCGTAACCCTTCCTTTGTCAAGGTTATGAGTCAATTAAAAAGTGAAGGAGTTTACTTTAAACTGAACATTTTTGTAGTTAGAGCATAGGAAACCTTCTAAATAGGTTTTTAACATGATTGGACAAGACAGGCAGGATGAGGACATTTTTGATATACATACTTGAAGATATTACAACATACAGTATAAATATGTCAAGTTTGTTTTACTTTGACACTGAGGTGAAAAACTCAATCCCCACCTCCAAAACTTTGAGCTAAAAGAAAGTGAATGTATGAAAACGGTGTCCCTCACACAAACACGGCTATCATGCAACCACTATGATGGTCTTCCCACAAACACTGCCATCTCGTCACATGCTGTAGTGTTGATGATTACGGACTAAAATAAAAAGCATCTTTCAAACACACGATGGTCAACTCAAGGGAAAAAGAGCTCTTTACGGGCGCTTTCAGCACAATCGCAGGATTCCTGGTATTGCATTTGGCTTCCTGCCGTGCTGGGGTGGCTTTGGCTCTCTAAGTCATTTCAGTCAGAGCAGTGGTGGCATCCCACCCTGGGCGCCGTGCAGATGGGATCATGTGTGGAGAAATGAGCCGCGAGCAATCACTCGCTCCTATTTCTTCCCCCCTCTGTCTTTCGACTTCTGTTTACCTCCCTGGATCTCCCCTCCCGTTCCCGTCCCTTCATCGCCCCTCACCTCTCATTACCCAACCTTGCCTCCGTCATACACCCACTCCTCCTCCCGCAGCGCCGGTGTGGCCTGCGGCTGCCATTCTGTGCCTCCGTGCAGTGGTGGAAGTCGGTGGGCTCGGCGGGAGGCCCGGTGAAGCGGGCTCGCCGAGACGCAGGAGCCCATCTCAGGCTTGGGCTACCGGAAAATCTGTCCGTTCATGCTTGGATGCGCCGCCAGACGCATTGATGGGGGTGGGGGATACTGTAGAGGGAGCATGCACCCTGTGCTTTTGTTTGGCTGGCATACTGTTTGTTTTTGAAGGGCTGACTGAAGGCAAATAGAATGCAGATGCCATCAAAAATGCTTCTAAAAGCTGGGAACTGTGATAAAAGCGACACGGTAATCCCTTGTTTATCGTCGTTCCAGACATGACAGTCATGAGTGAATTTCCACAAAGTGGACTTCCTTATTCATAATTGTAATATTTTCATATTAGAGCATAGAAAACCTTCTAAATAGTTTTTAAACATTATTAGAGTTGTCTAGGCATGGACTAACACCCCTACAGTCACCTTTACACTTGTATTACCCAATATAGGAGTCGCATTGAGAGAAAATAAGCCATTTAAGACATAAATAAGGCTTGTGTTATTTTGTGTTGCTGTAAATATGCTCCGGTGTTAGGGGAGTGGCATGGCGGCTGGACAGGAAGTGATGTCGCGTGTCCATAGTTGAGTTTCAGCATGGCGTGGGCTGCAACAGTAGCTCGTGTTTATACGTGGAGTTTTTATTCGGGAATATGGTCTATTGTGTCTAACCTGCAATAAAAGCTTGTTGTTCCGACAATCAGGTCTGGTGCTTAGGCGGCAGTTGCTCAGGGGTCACAGTCACTGCTGTAGTGTTCTTGGGCAAGACGCTTGGCCTCCAGTGTTGCCCACACTGAATGCGAGTAAAAGTTTGGTTGGGGAGGCACCATTGGTGTGAATTGGCAGCCACGTTTCCATCTGTCGACCCCAACAACAACAAAGTAAAGATTCTTCTTGAATCTTAAAGCCACCCCTCATTCGGCAGGGAGAGAGGAAGGTGCAGGTTTGAGCGGGAGTTTGTCCTTCCCCTCCAACACCCCCATCTTCCGCTATCTGGAAAATTCAATAGACTAACCTTAAGAATTTAATTGATGCTGCCAACAGGATTAAGGGCCGCTCGGGCGCTGGCCGTGGACAGCTGATTAGCAGCAGGGGTAATTGTTCATTGATTGATGTATCTCCTTACCTTTTGCTCCCAACGGCTCTTTTAAAGAGTGTTTTGTTTGTGGCAGTGCCAGCCTTGCCGGATGGGGCATTTCCACACTTCTTTCAAATATGTGTGTGCAGGGACACAGCGACAAAGGCAGAAGATTAGTGGCTTTAAGGCCACTGCTTTGTGTATTTGCTAGAGAATTCCTTTGTCCTTTTTTAAATTTAGTTCAGATGGATTCCGCAAACTTGCATTTTTCTATTTTGAAATGTTAACGCTGCAAAGATAAAAGACTGCTAATTAACATGAGCTGTAAAATGATGTTGCTGAAAAATACAGACGACCTGCGTGTGTGCGCGTGTGTGTAAAAAGCAATGCTTTCTGGGTAACAACAGAAAAACTCACCTCTCGCCATCTTTCCTGCCGTTACAAGGCAACATTTCACCCCAGTGATGGATTAGCTTCCGTTGCTGCTATTTCTGTTCAGCCTTCTCAAAGCCAACACCGCATCCACTGCCAAGCCCCCACCCCACCCCACCCCTACCCCCGCCTCTGGCACAGCACTGGGCTGACCATCAAGCAATTACACAGGAACTTGGCAATGGGCAGGAAACGCGGGCACTAAATGGTGGCAGTGTCCCTGTTGGTGGTGATCCCGCAGGCCGAAGTGTTGAATGGGACCACGTAGCATATAGTCTTTGTGTACATACATCTGCTCACAAACACACAATCTTGCTGAAATCCCGACGACCAGATGTTCTCATTCACACAGCAGGCGTCCCCAGCAGGATACGATAACATTGCCGAAGGGGAAGAAAGCCAAAGTTCTAAAATGTCAACTTTTCAGCAACTCAGGAAAGTGGACTCAATTTTTGTGTGCTGACAGTTCTTTCAAGAGCACTCTATTGGTTTTGAAAGGCATAATCTTTGTTTCTTCCAGCCCAAACCAAAGTTTGCAGTCTTGACTTGGACTTGAAGGAGTTGTAGATGCCTACATGATGACAGAAGCGACAGGAAGGCAAGCCATGTCCTCACGTCCAAGGCCGAGGGCTATCGACAGCAGCAGAAATGAACCAGAGCCAGATGAGAGTCAAAGGAAGTTGATTGTTGACGTTGCATCACATTGATTGGGCCCCTCGTCTTATTAGTTGTGAGTCAGGCAAGTCAGGTTTGATTCTCACACGACAGCTCAGTCAGAGTTATGCATGTAGAAACGTGTAGAAACGTAGCACGTAAAAACGTGTGAAGTCCATCCCGTGCTGAAGCTGCAATACACAGCTTTGGCTTGGTCGAACCATTTTGGGAGTGGGGACATTTGTTAGCGGAGGTGGAATAATTCAGGAGATTCAGGAGATTGTTCCTCCTGATTGGTCATACCACTTGTCTGGCTTCCAAACCCATGATGTCATTCTGATGACATTCTGCAACTTAGCGTTGGTTATTGTTATGGTTAGACACGTTCACCCAATCTTCTCTTCTACCCTGATGCACTCACCCCCACCATGATGGATCGGATCACACCATCTCCAGGCTCCCTCAGATTTTCTACCTTCTCCTCTTGTATCCTCTGCACGCCACCTGAGCGTAGAACACCTTGAAGGGGAAGACCCACTGGACCTCCGCTCAGAATTCAGTATCAGCACCCTACATCTGGTGAGCAAACTGACCCCTCTTGCCCCCGTAACTGGCTACTACATGACCTCCTCACCAACAGACCTCAGTCACCTTCAAGGTCCTCCCCCTGAGCACCAGCTCCCTCAAGGTTGCACCCTGATGACTCATAACTGCTGTGCAAGATTCACAACAATCCAGCGTCATCCAGAATAACAACGACCTGGGATGTAGAGATGAAGTGAAACATCTGGTCAACATCCTGGGCCCACGTGTGGACTAAACCGGACATCATCATCAACATCTGGAGGAGCCAGCACGGTTGTACACCACATCTCATCTACAGTACACTCCTTGACACCCGCTGGGTATCAAGTCAACAGGAGGGGCCTGGAGGTCCACGGCTTGACTATTACTCTGCAGACAGGGCTCTAGCCCATCTCTGGACCAGGCAGGTTACACTGACTGGGAACCCTGGAGACAGGGGTGGAGACTGATGACACTCGTTTCGCTGCTCCCCTTCCTTTTGGGCGTGTGTACAAGAGGGTTGTTTGGGTACTCAGCAAATGTAAACACGTAATATCACACATGGGTCACATGTACACACATACAGGTTACAAAAGAAAGCGGCTGTGGTACTCAACTGGAATTAACTAAGACCTGCAGCATGAATCCAGCCTTAGAAATTGCAGTTAACGCTGAACTGCCATTGAACTTCCCACAATTAGATTTAACGACTCTTTCTTTCCATCAGCGTTTGCGAGCAGCGCTGAGCACATTTCAGATGAAGGTATCCCTTTGAGATATTTAAACTCCCTGCATGCCAGCATTGCCTGTAGGAGTGGGGAAAGGATGGTTATTAATGCATTATTTACACATGCTTCCTGCTGTGTCCTATTGTAGCATCGCTTGATTAAATGGAATATTGCAAAGACAGCACTTTTGGCAGGTTGTAGTCACAGAAAGTTACTTTTCTGTGAGACTTGTTTCCCTTGTTTGAAGTTTTGTGAGGTGCCACTGCAGTAGCTTCTAATTCTCTACTTTGGCCATGTTCTCTAAAACAGCGGCCCCCCAACCTCTCTGAGCCCACAGACCGACTCTGTCCGCTTTGCTATAATCCCATCATATTTCATGATATTAACATCTAACATAGCACAGTGGCCATGAGCCTCGGATTGTGACCAAAAGGACAAGATCGCAGGTACAAGCAGCTGAAATGATTTCCCTCCATAGGGTGGCTGCAGTGAGAGGAGCTTGATGACGGGGGTTCAATCTGCCTCCCTGGGCACGTCGGACTGGTAGGGGGCCTCGGTGAAGACCCTGGACACATTGGGGACACTACAGTATAAGTCTCAGCTGGACGAAGCAGCCAGGGAAAAAGAGAGACTTCTACTTTCATGACCTGGCCTCAGATAAGCAGCACAGGATACACGGATGGATGGAAATAACACAGTGTTGGATACTTCACCCCCTCAGTAACACTAGTGGTCACGGACCACCAGGTTTTAGTGGTGTTCTAATTGGAATACACGACAGTGTACAGTTGCTGTGAACCGTGTCTGGCTCGTCATTAAATAATTATGAATGCTAACGTAAATAAAGCACCTTTACAACAAGGTGCCTTGCATCATATCAGCCTTTACAAGGAAATTAATCACTGGTGGATGGGCGTGCGCTTGACTGCAGGACAGTCACTTGGCTTTCCTTCCATGGAGATATGAAAGAGAGGCAAGGCATTAATGATGTCTTGGGGGTTCCGGCAGGGGAAGCATCTGAAAGGGGAAAAAAATAAGAGCTCTTTTTCCTCATACTGCTTGTGTTTCTTGTTGCTATAATAAAGAGGGAGCAGAGTTGCTTAGAAGTCCCTCATAAAGCAGAGCCAGAGCATTTTGCAGCAATTACAGGAAGATCAGGGATTTAGATATTAGTACCCAGTGGTCCATTAGCTGGTAATTTGCCTGTCTTTCCCCCCACTCGCCGTAGAGGAGTGCTCAAGCTAAGATATCCACCACTCTAATCCTGTAAATAATAGCCGCATGGAGGTGAGCGACGACAGGGAGCATGCTGATGTCATGGTTGATGAACGGAGGGGAACCAACTTTGGACACCCACCCGCCATCTATTCTCATTGACTGCATATTAAAACACCAAATGAATTTATTCAAACAAACATGCGAGTTAAATAATCAGAACGTCAAGCAAGCTCAGTGTAAATTATTCATCATGCAGATATTTGCTTGTCCGCTAAATCTGCGATGGAACATCCCCTGCGGTGCATCTAGAGGGGACACCCTACGGGCCGCCCTGGGATACGCATGCTGACATTAATCATGAAGCCCCCTCACTCTTCATCGATCGCCCAGATAATGGTTTCCCCTTATCGCCTCGTTGTGTTCTGGAAAAGAAGGCAACGCTGTTCCTGGTGTCTTGTTCTTGATGAGGAGAAGCACATCATTCTCTTCCGTCATGCTTGCAAGGTTATTGCAACAGATTCCCAGTGATATTCCACACGAATGATTGGAGGCAAATTGATTTATAAACTCTTTGCAATGCCGTAGATTTACCATATCAGCAATGGCAAAAAAGCTCCCATCCATCTTCCCAGGCCCCGCCTCCTTCCCCACCCCTAATCTCTGCTCTCTCATCTCTCTTTGCAAGAGGAACAAGGTTAGCTGAATCTCCACAGATCAATTAGGAAAGTTACCTGCCCTTCAGACGGTGGATGGGTGGAAGGGAGGAAGGGGGTCACCAGACAGGAATAGACGATGAATGGGGGACGCTGCGTGTGAGGGGAGGGGGAATGCTACATTAGCATAGCAGCAGCACATATAGGCAATCTTGTAAACAGGCCAGTAACAACTGCGCTCCGCCATAACAGGAGGCCGGCCGCCTTGGGATGAAAGGCTTCCTTGTTGCTTAAGTCTGCCTCCTCCTGGGACCCTTATGGGTCAAAGACCCTTGAGTTGTGTGTGTGTCTGTCGGTGGGATGGCGTGGGGGTGGTGGGCCATTGTGGTCAATGTCCAACTCCTAGGAATACCAGAATTCACTTCCTCATTATCACCAATCATGCAAAGCACAGGACACGTTGTCGCCAAATGGGACTATCAAAGGAGGTCCCATTTCTTGATGTGACGTGGGGGCAAGGATGGTACAAGTGTCCTCACCAGACATTTAATGAGACAACAAGATGCTCCCCTTCTTGAGGCGCATGCTCAAACTTCAGTCAATTACATGGTAAAACGAATATTGCCTGGTGAATCTGGAGGTGTGGGCCACAGGATGGCCTGGTGGTTCGCATGTTGGCCCACAGTCAGGAGATCAGACCTCCACTGGACATCATCTGTGTGTGTGGTCTCCCAGTGCATGTGCGGGTCTTCCAAGGTACCCAAAGCGTTATTCATTCACTCATCAGTCCCACACTGGTGGTGATAATCTACATCCGTAGCCACATGTTCCCTGGGGGAGACTGACGGAAACTGCTAAGTCGCACCTCCGGCCTCTCCCAACATTCATTCGCATTCATACACCAGTGGCGGCAGCCCTGGAAGCAAGGCGGGTCAAGTGTCTTGCTCGAGGACACAGCAACAGTGACTGGGATGGAGGAAGCAGGCATCTAACCACCAACCTGCCTTAAGTCCCGAGTCAGCCTGGCTGATTCGGCTGATTCTTTTTTGGAATATAAAAAGCTAATTGTGTGATATCACACATGGCCACAGATTCACATTCATTTTGGGAAAATCACATTCTGTCCCTAATTTAAGGTATGCCACCCCCTCCCTCTGATAATGTGGAGGAAGCTTATAGACTGGGAGGAGAGATACGATTATCTCTGCTCCTCCCTTGCCACATTCCATCTCTGTCTCTGGCCACAGGAGCTATTCATCAGAAGGGGATGAAGCATGTTTCCAGTGTGCATATTGATTTGTGCTGATTGTAAGGAAGCAGGGGGGCTCATTACGTATCAAACACAGAAGCAACAAATGCCACCAGGGCCCCATTGGTGCCGCTGTGATGCTGTAACATCTCCTGCTTGGATCACCCAGAGTGCTTCCTCTGTCTAAATGGAGTTTCACTGAGAGCTCTATTTGATTTTCACCAACAATGATAGCTTCATTGACGACTTCAAATTGTCCAAAGGTGTGAAGGTGAGTGGGTAAGGTTGTTTGTCTCTATGTGACCAGCCCGGGGCGTACCCTGCCTCTTGTCCGAAGTCGGCTGGAAGGGAAAGCTACATTTGTTTACAAACAAAAACATCAGTCACAAGTGGTTGGATTTTCTGATTTCCTACCAGCATACCAAAACATTTTAATCTGTCAACGGTACTTCCCGCTGGACTGTTTAGTGAACATGGGCCACTATGCAGCTGGATTAGCCCACAAAATGGCTGAAGCCCTACGATTTTCCACCACACAGTGGCGCGTCCTCATGCAGTCCCCCAGGGCCTAAAACTATTTTATACCTTCTTTCTTACCTGAACGCACACAGTACACAGTACACGGCACACAGTACAATTCCAACAGCATCTACTCCATACTATATGTATCTCCAAGCCACACGTTGCTACTTCCTTCATCCTGTCCTTCCCATTCTCATTACTATACGATGCGTTTAGCAACACCCCGAACATCACAAAAATGGCTTGATAATGTGTGTGTGTGTAAATAAACGGGAAGAGAAATAAAAACATGAATTGGACGTTCTTACCACCGTGAAGTGCCTCTACAAGGAAGTGCATGGCAGCTATTAGCGGCTGCTATCGGAGCTTCACCGTGTTCTGGAAGTATTCACAGAAGTGGTCATCCTCGGATTCATATGATTCTCCTAAGAGACAACGTACAGTGCGCATAGCAACGGGGGTCAAAACATCGTGGTGGTGTCTGTGTTGGGAAAAAAAAGTTTGAATGCATATCCTGATGCTGCTCTCAGTGAGCCAACGGCATTCAGTGAACTATGAATACATGATGTTGTTACTACGTGTTCCATGCAGGAACATATTTGGGATGAAACATTGCTTTTCTAAGGTGTTTGTAGGTGTGTCCGGGATTGGGTTGAGCCACCTCGAGACACACTAATGACTTTGTTGGCAGCACCACTGCCTGTCGCATGTTATGTCACTGACTTTTTGCAATTGTTCATCGGCCTGTGTCCTCACCCTGTGCCACCGGGGGTGCACGCGTCTGGCACGGGGGCTGGGACAATTTTGTGGTCTTTGGCAGGCGGCGCCGCAACCCGCTGCTGTCGTGGCACAGTTTGTGGAACACATCAATTTGTTTGCCCGCCACTGTGAGGGACGGCTCGCCTGGCACCAGTCCAGAGTTTGCCACTTCATCTGTACATCTTTGTTCTCTGGTACCGGAGAGGAGGGGGGTGGGGGGGTGGACGTCGTGAAGCGGGAAAAAATCAAATTGTCAAATGGCGACAATACTTCTAATCTTTTTCTCCCTGTGTGCGCTTTTAAAAGAGAGGGGGGGTGGCGAAGGCGCTTTAATAATTAGAGGGGTAGGAAGCTCAAACAGATGAAACAATGCCCCCCTCCCCCTCCCATATCGCCTGTAATGATTGAGCGCTGATGGAGAGCGCTCTTTGAGGATGACATTCAAACGCCGACATTTGAATTATGTCTGTTTATCAGAGGGAACGGCGCGCCCGCTTTTGTTGTGCAGGCCCGCCGGTTGCAGGTACTCAAGCCGCCGGCTTCCTTTTAATCACGTGCACGCATAGCCACGCTAAATAATGGCTTCACAGAAATCCTGAAGGGGGCAATTTGAGATGGTTTTATGAAAGTAAGCGTAGAAACGATGAACAGTAAAAACTTTAATGGGTTTTATTTCAAGCATTTACCACAGAAGTGCCATCAAATTGTAACAACCGACATAAAATCACTCAACGTCACTAATCCCCCTGTATTGCCCGTTTATCCTCCTGAGTCTGGACATCATTTTGTGAGTAAAATGCTGAATTCCATCACAAACCATTTTAACCTTCAGGAGGATTTTCCCGCGAAAGGGAGATCATATTTGCATGGGGAAGATTTATAGTCTATCAGTAAATGGACTGCAATGCAAAACAAAGGCCGTGCCGGAGCCGTGCGGTCTCTCCTCGGTCGCTTGTCAACCTCAGGATTTAAAATAAAGAAATAAAGAAGTAAAAATAGGGCCGATCCATCACAATGGCACATGTAAAATGATTGAATTCACCTCGAGGAAATGGATTCAGGATGGAAACGGCTGTTTAACAAAGGCAGGCAGAAGTCATATGTGACCCGTGCTTTGTGGATTCAGTCAGTTTAGAATCATCAAGGCCAACATCTGACGTCTGTTTCACTAGTCGACCCATCTTCTGTTTCATATTGCTATCAGGAGCGTGGCTAGCGGTGATATTACAGACAGTCCAACTAAACTCTAACCCACCTGTCAAACTCGAGCCCGGGGGCCAAATCCGACCTGTGATGTGGAAATGTTTGGGAGTTGGCCCGCCTCACGGAACTTATCAAACAAAATGCTGAGAGCGATTTGAGTAGAAATTCACAACCATTCATAATAAGGTTGCCAGATTCACACCAAAAGACTAAATACAGCAACACTTTAGCAATTACACAGTGAGTACAGAATAACACCTTAAAAGGCATAAGCAAATAAAAAGTGATCATTTTCACTACACCACATCAGGCTGGGAAATGCATAATCTGCATAATCTGCCCATTCCACAGATGCTACCTCAACACATCACATGGATTGTCGTATTTTGTGTTGATTTCGCTTTAGCCCGGATATTGAGAGAATGATAAAGAAGCGGGAAATCAATATTCACTTTATTGAAACAAACAACTGGGCCAAAACAACCATGGTCATATATCAGAAAGTAGGAATGTCAAGCAGGCATGAATGGACATGGAAACACACACATCATTTCCCCCACTCTGATGTATTAAAAAGAAAGGTGCACTGCGAGTGTGGGAAAAATTTGCGGATGAGTACCGCCTCAGTACGGGTTTCGTTTGTGCCGCACTCGAAACACGTGTTATGCACATGGATTTCGGTACTAGTGCCGAACTGACCAAGCTGCCAAGGCCGAGGGCACAGAAGAGGGAATCGGCTGCATCTGCGCTTCAGAAGGCAGCTGATGTGACTGGAGGGACCCAGCAGATGCAATGTTGGTTTTATCCCTTTTCTAGTCGGGAACTGATATTTTCATGAAACGTACCTACTACTGATTACTAAAGAACCTTTTTTTCAGACGAAAGACAGGAGTCCAATGTTTGTTTTGGTAGGTTTTAACAAACAACTGCAAAATTAAGACCCACAACCCACTGAAAATGGGACCCACTAGGACTATCAATACTATTGACTATGGGACCCACTAGGACTATCAATACTATTGACTATGGGACCCACCGTTGACTATTAATACTGTTGACTACTATTGACTATATATTAATACCGTTGACGACCCCCCCAAAGCATGGTTCAACTAGGTTTCCCCGCATGCACTGAGGGCCGCCGCATGTGGGACCATCCTTGGTGGTCAAGAGCTGCGCTGGCTGAACTGGAAGTGGACAACAGCTTAAAAACTCACACGACTTCCACTCACGGACCAACTGACTGATGCTGAAACCGGTCCCAAACCAAGATTTTACACGGTGCTGTGACTGACAGAACCTTTGTGGTCCAACGCAAGGTCATGAGTGTCTTTCTCAAACAAACACGCGCTTCTGTTACAGGTTGGGGTCAAGGCCCCCATACAACGGTGGGTTGATGAAAACACACAAGCAGCTCTTTGTTCGGGGGGGTTCCTGCTTGAGTGAGTACGCCTCGGTTAGAGACTGCTGGTTTCATTTAATTGTTGCTCCTGGGGCAGCAAGCAAAGCACCCCGACGCTTCCTACCCCTCCCTGGATTTCATCACCCATACACCCAAAGATGATTTTGTAAATGAAACCATGCATATCCTCACAGCCTTTATGATGCTAATGACAGCAGTCGAGGAACAATGGAGGAGCAGAATGCCAGGATTCAAGGGATACGCTGGTGAGAAATGAAGGCGGCCATGTGAGGGTCTGCTTGCGTCTTTCACTGATGGGTGAAAAAGTTAAATGCGTAAAATGTCAACAGAGAACATCAGTTGAGCCTTAAACCATTCAGCCCCGCAACACAACCTTTCTGGCAAGCTGTGATCGTCTTCATAGAGCTCAGGGAAAGGATGAAAAACCCTAATTGTGCTGTGAAAGTGTTCGCCATCTTCCTGATTCCTTTTTTTTCATGTTTGTCTCACTTAAATGTTTCAGATCATCAAAGAAATGTAAATATTACTCAATGATAACAGGTCTGTGATAATTTGCAGTGAGTCGTCATTGCAGAATTGTTGTCATTCAGCTGCTTTGGAGGCTTTTCCAGCATGAAGCGCCCTTTGAAGGCCATGCTACAGCATCTCAAAAGGACTCAGGTCAGGACTTTGACTAGGCCCCTCCAAAGTCTTCATTTGTTTTTTCTTTAGTCATTCAGAGGTGGATTTGCTGGTGTGTTTTGGATCATTGCCCTGCTTTCAGGTTCTGAACCATCAAAACAGCCCCAGACCATCACACTACCACCACCATATTTTACTGTTGCTAACTGCACAATGTTCCTTTTCTGAAATGCGGTCCAAAAAGTTCAACTTTTGTCTTGTCAGACCACACAGTATCTTCCCAAAGGTCTTGGAATCATCAATGTGTTTTCTGGCAAAACTGAGGCAAGCCTTATTGTTCTTTTTGTTCAGCAGCGGTGTTGGAACTCTGGCATGGCCATGCAGGCCATTTTAGCCCAGTTTCTTTCTTATGGTGGAGTCATGAACATCAACCTTAAAGCGGAACTACTTTCCGGCCCTTTTATTGAGTTGTGGACTCCTGTAGAGCAGCTACACACGATAACCTGCACAGAAAGCTTTCTAGATCTTCCAGAATCTGCACCTATTCCAGCTGCATTTCTCAAAAGTATTTTAATTAAATTCCTGATTTCTTATTTTTTTGTTTGTCACACTTACATGTTTCATCAAACAAATGCAAATAATAGTCATGACAACTCAACTGAACACAAAATGAAGATTTAAATGCAACCTTTTATTATTATATGTATACCAACAATTGTTATAACAATTTATTTCATAATATAACACCATGAACTATTTACAGAGTGTGTGTGTGTGTGTGTGTGCATGCACAAAAATGTCCCTACAACCTTCTGCACGCTACACTCCGCCATGCTCTCTCACTACCTCCTCCCTGTCATGAATGATCTTTTCTATTTAAATTATCCCTGCAAAGCTCCAAATCAAATGCACTTTGTTTTTATGGCTTAAAATTAAAATTAAAGTGAAATGCCTTAGTGGAGAGTTGCATCACGATCATGATGACTTTATTGAAGGAGTTCATTAGGACACTAATATACTAATATACTAATATACTAATATACTACTATGGTAGATTGTAGCTGCTGGGGCAGCCTCAACATACATTTTAATTCATGATTTGAATTCATCATATCATAGAAAAATCCGGTTTTAGTGTTTGTTCTACACACCGGGGTGCGTCCAGGCGTCATGTCACATTAAAAGTGTCTTCTTCAAGAACACTGACTTTTATTAAACAGGTCAGTAGGCAAGTGGCACATTAGTCTTATGTATAATTAATGAATTAGCCTCGGTGTACAAGTAGCTGTGTGTGTATGTGTGTGTGTGTGTGTGTGCGTATGTGTGTGTGTGTCAGTGCTGTATCAGTGGCCAAGATAATCCCTCACAGTGGGTCGACCACTACAGCAATGGCCATTATCAGCTTTAGCTCCAATTTATTGAATGGTTCCCCACATCCCTGTTGTGTGGTAATGGGCCCATTTGTAGCAACACCCAGCAAAGGACAGAATCAGTCATTTGGTGTTCTAAGTAGCCCTCATCCGATAACAACTTTGTTTAGCAGATAATTAGAAGCAGGAGTCCAACTGGAAACCAGAACTTTCTCCTCCACGGTGCACCGTGGGAATGGGTGTCAAGGGTCAATTTTAAAATTAGTGAAGCTTGACAGCCCGCCACTGACCTGCACAGGTGCTCCCACTTCCCGTGCTGATCTACGCTTCCTCCCGCCCCGCGGGTGTCTGAGACACAGGGTCTCAGCCTGCTCCACTTCCCCCGTCTTGTTCCCAAGGACCGGTCTGGATCCATTAGCAGCACCAGGACAAACCGCAGTCCTGCTGGGAAGAAGGGAGACCACCACAGGGTCAACGCTGAGCAGGACAGGACAAATATGATCAGTGAGCTATGCTACTGCTTGGCACGCAACCACAGAAGACATTTACTTTGATTTTACCATCATAGAAACAACAAGCACCCGCCAAACCTCTCCACTCACATCCCCACGGCCTGCCGTCTGTGCTCCCAGTATGCTTGCTGGAAGGAGGGCGACTGTTGTTGGCCCTTCTGCCTGAGAGAGCCGCAGTGTGGCCTCCCGCTGCTTGGCCTGCCACGTGCAATTAAACATTTGGACTCCGCCATTAGTCAGCGGCGTGCACAGTGTCAGGCCGGGCATGTTACGCATTTCAAAGGGCATTCATTCGCTTCAGAGTGCTGAGCAGACACAATGAAAGAGGGACGACTGAAGGGTCTCAAGGCATGGGTGCATGGGAGTGTTCCAGATAGAGGTGACAGTTCGGTCTCCTGATTGTCACCATCTTGTTGCCACTGACAACCCCTTGTTTAACCACCAAATGTCTTTTGGATTCTTTGGATCAGGGATTGCCCCAACAATTCAATAATTTAACGTCCACAGTGTCCCACAGACATCGAAGATTCATGGAGGTGACGGACCGTCTGTATACATTTCGGTAAGTGCATCCAGATAAATGCCGCAACAAAATCATATCAGGAACAATTCAGAAACGGCATGTGAGCATGCAGCTGTCACTACAATCCTCCTCACCCCTCCGCGGAGACAGTAGCGAGTCTGCCACTTGTTTCTTATTGATAAGCTGTGACAAATGTCAAACAGCTAATGCAGCCAAGAGAGCATGCCGAGAAAACCAATGTGCATCTTCTAAAACAAGGAGGCTAAAAGAAGAAACCTCTTTGCCAGCCTCTTGTCTGTGCTGAAAGCTGCAAAGCCACCATGTAGATGTTGGCAGAAACACCTGCCTGTGGGCCCTGCGTCTTCCCTCCACAGGCCGTTGTGTGCCTCCAAAGTGCCTGCGTCCATGTCCTGCTATTGTGGCGTGGACTGGAGGGGGTATTGTGAACCTCGTCAATGGTGCTGCCATCTCCGTGCCAGCTGGCCCGGGTGGGAGTAGCAAAGGGGGCGAGGGGGAAGTGAACAATGCTAAGATTTGTGCGCGACGGGCAGCCAGTGCAAAGGCGTTATCGCCGTGCCAGCTTTTCCTGCACCAACGGATACAAAAGACCAGAGCATCAACAAGGTTCATAACTGGAAAATGCAGTGGAGATCAAGAGCAAGGTGCACCTCTGCCCAGTCGCCATATGCGAACGTGCTCGTGTACTTGGATATGGACTTGCCCTGCAGCCTCAAAGGTGTTCATTCAAAATCAAAGAGGAGTTGCTTAAGGGAAGGTCTGGAATCGATCTAAGATTGAGAAATCCGAGAGTTGTGGTTGGATGCAATTGAATGAGACAGGTCTGGGTAACACGCTCGGACACGGCCTTTCTCTTGCAGGATTGCCATGTGGTCGGAGGCCGCTGCCAGGAAACATGTCACAGCTCATCACAGTTGCAAATGAATATTCATGCAGTCGAGGGAGCCAGTGCGCGTGTTTAAGCGTTTATGTGTGTAATGTAGACCATGACCGAGTGTCTGAGTGTGTGTGTGTGAGCGCGCATGAGTCCTGGCCGGCAGATTCGCCGTCAGACGTCCAGGATGCAGCCACAGGCCTCTGCTTCCGACATGGCCGCCACTTGTAACACACGGCGGGGCTCCCTCTGGCTTGCTGGCGATACACAGGTCGGGTACGAGTATTGGCTGGTGTCACAGTCTACACGCGCACACACACACACACACACACACACACACAAGCAGCCAAAGCTCCACAGATGTCCTGGCTGTTGCTGCCTGTGTGTCAGCGCAGATGAAGCTCTTTGATAGCGGTGAGGTGTGGTGAGCACGGAGTGAGATGAGTGGCAGGTGCCTGATCATATGGAGCTTCCAGGACATTGTGGAGCACCTGTGGGCCCCTCAGACAACAGTTGCCCACCATGGTGAACACTCTGGGGTGACATCGGCGAGGGTGCTGAACTGCTTGTTCCCACAGTGACTAGATTAGCATTGTGGGTCGCTATCAGCGTGACATTTTTAACACAAGGACTTCGTAGAACGAGAACAAATTCAGTGACAATCATAATTTAATGCACATAAAAATGAACTGAATTGCATTACAACTTTAGAAAAGTGGGTCAACTTTTCAGAACCACTCCTATGCCACCCCCCAGTTTCCTGCTTTGTTAGAACCAGTATGACTGCCAGGACAATTAGGGAATGGTACCGAAACTCTGTGTTGTTATAGGAATTATTATTGTATTGTTATTGCACTTATACAATGTTTTGTGTCCATTATTCCATTTGATTTGACTAATATCAGTGCAAAATGTAACTCTAATTTGCTATGATTATCTGCTTGGGATTAGAGAGTCTTATTGTCTCCTAAACACGTCCTCCGCATCCTTATCACCTGACTCAAACATCCTTGGGTGTCTAGGCATGTGAGTCTGTCCTTTGCCACGTTTGTCCCTCACAGGACACAACAAAAGACCAAGTTATTATCAGACATTTTCCAACAATCCAATAACATGATGTGAATAATTGCAATGGTTAAGGATTGTTTCCAAATGGTGGTACAAAGTAGCAGTCTTTGACTGAAAGAAAGTAACCTCTTGGATGCAGCGGCCAGAGAGTTACCATCTTTTGCATGTTTGAAGATACAAGGTACGGTAAAAAAAAAAAAGGAGCAGGTGCCATTTGCTCGACCCCCATGAATTATTTGTCACTTTTAATTCACAGGTTAATACAGTTTTGCACTGGACATGGATTCCTTTGGACATGTTTCAGATGTTACATGTGGGGGATTACACAAATACATGGTCTAATATGTTTGAAAAGGAGCAGGAAGAAGCAGCACATAGCAGTGGCCTAACCACGACCAGAAACACTAGTCAACATATACAACTTCAATTTGAATATTTGTTCCATGAAATTGTACTGACATCTCTGGTGAGTAGATGTATTTTAGTGAAAAGGTTGGATATTTGCATCATGTTATTAGATACTGTCAATATTGATTGTCTCACTGAGTCTTTTTTTTGCCTCCAAAAATTCTGTCCGGTTCCGTCCCCACTGAAGCCCAGATACTAAATATCACATACAGTAAGCATTTACGGCTATTTCCAAGCCTGACTCAGCAGTCCAATCAAACCTACCCAGCCCACATCAGAAACCCAATCAGGAATCACTGATCCAGTCTGTACTGCGGTAAGAGAAAGTGAGCTAACATACTCTTAACATATCCATTTATTCATCTTCTACATTTATCCGAGGTCGGCTTGTAGGGGCATGTCGACGTTAGCATAGGCCGGATCTTCAAGGACACAAATGTCATTACTGTTGCACAATCCCTTAAATCTCTGCAGAAACAGAAGGCTCCGTAGAAGGCTGTCGAGCGCACTAGTCCAACCAAGCATTTTGAAACGATTAAAAAAGCCGCTTGGCAGACATTGCAGAGGTGTCGCTGTGATTATTTGCAGCTGGGTGTAGAATCGGAGTCGGCCAATCAGGTCTTCCAAACAGCAAGTCAAAGCCAGCCCTCATGACTTCTTGGTCCATTCCTGAAGGACCACTCATGCTCAGATAACTCTGAACCTGTTATGGTCTGCCTCTCTGGGATACCTCAGGAGGAACAAAACAAATCGTTCAAAAAAAAAAAAAACAAGCAGAAGGGAGCGGACACACAACAGAACATCAGAGGTTCCGTCCGTCCTGATAACTATTTCTGACATGAGGCTTGATGAAAGAGAAAAACAGGCCAGCCACTTCAGGCTGCAGGCTTGGGTGTGAACATCCGCTCCATCATAAACCACGACTGGAAGTTCGGGGTCAGGAAACCGTATTCACAATCTTGGTCCTCTGCTTTGGCGTGCACGTGCATTCACAGAGAAACGTGGCACAAGTCTTTTCTTGTCAAAAACAAAACAAAGGCTTTTTTCAATTTGGGAAGCTGGTGCAAAAACATTTCACAGAGATGCAGACCCATGATGCCGTGATGCTCCCCTCCATCCTCTTGGTTTCTTTCTGGCCCAACGTTCCTTTCATTCGCACCCCATCCGAGAGGTGGAAACCACAGGCTCACGGTGGCTTTTTGTGCAGGTAAAGAGGAGCCAAGGGCCCTCGGTGGAGCAGCACTAAAAAGCACCGTGCATACGTGTGTGTGTGTGTGTTTGGGAGGAGGTCCATCAACCTCCTACTAGGAGCTCTTTCTTCTCTTGCCCCCCCCCCCCCCCCATGCATCACCCAAGCGCCACAAAGCAGCCTCCATCTCTTGTCAATGGAGAGGTCCAGGAAACGAACGCTCTTTGTAGGATTAATTAATGGCGGGAGATGTAATTGCCCCTCGGCAGAGGGAGGCTGAAGAGAAAGTTTGGGCTGCAGTTTGTCGGAGTGTAGTGGTGTGGGAGTGGGAGGGTGGAGGCAGGGAGGGGTGTTCCTGAGTGCTTTGAACTGAAGAGCTCTGCCACAGTGGATTAAAGTGAGATGGGGGAGATGGACGAGGGAGGAGGCGGCAGCTGTGGGGGTGCTTTTGAAGTTTACAGAGGTCTACGAGAAGAAGCAGTTGGGTTGCAAGGATTCCTGTCATGTAATCACCCACTTTCACCTGTTGACACCGGACTCGTTTTCACACCAAACACTCTTCTTTGCACAGACTTGTTTGGTTCGCTTCCAAGAGGAGAAGGCTTCTTCACCTGAGCTCATGGGTCAACCGGGTGCCGGAGCGAGCGCTTGGATCATTCCAACGTTCTTTTTTTCCCACATACTCCCACACACGGGCGCCCATTCCGCATCACAGTGCAGCTGATTGTGAAAGATGGCAGACTGATTGGCGAACAGGTTCACTCTCTGAATTTTTACACTTTAACTTGGCTAACTTTGTTGTCAAACGAGGCTAATGTATTCTACGCTCTTCTGCAAACAGCCAAGAGTTGAAAAAAATCTAAAATCCGAGACGGAACGACAGGCGGCTCATTAAATCCCTAAGATTTTATTGGAGCTCACATGGGCGGGGGCATCAAAATAACGTGTATTCATCGTATTTCAGGTCATTCCACTTTACTGCATCAAGTCTCTGTTTTAGTTGATGGAAAGCGGAGGGAGTCCAAACCGTTTTAACTAAGGACCACATGCTGACAAATCAAAGAAAGGGGGAGGGGGGGGGGGGCACTTTGACATTTTTTTAAACGAGCCCATGTAAATACGCAAAGATTTTTTTTCATGTTTGTTTAAAGAAAACCACATTTAGTATTTATTGTGTTCCATTTTCACTGTTTTCTTGTTTTCATATTTTTTAGAACATGCGAAAAACCCAAAACACCCCCAATTTAAATCCTGTCCATTTGCCTTAATATGTCCTTAATAATATTGTTTATGTCAATTTGTAAGAAAAAGTTGTTTTTTTTCCTGATTGAAGTTATCATAGTTATTCATATGCATGGACGGTAAATATTAAATATTTTAATATCTGTCAGGAAAAATGTAGCATTACGCTTAAAGCTGAAGGAAAATATACAAGTGTGTGTGTGTGTGTGATTAGCACATACTGCTGTATTTATCTAGCATACCTTTATTTAGCGTACAACAGTACAAGAAACCACCGGTCGATTTTGTCTGCATTTTTAACATGTATTTTATTGAAATTACCAACATGTATTTCAACTCAAAAGTACAGTATTTAAACACGCATGTCTCATTTTATGCTGCACTTCCCGCAAATAGAGTACATTGTAAAGATAATCAATGAAATATTACATAATTGCACACACGGCAATAAAATAATTACACATAATTCATCAATAGTCCTGTCCACCGATTCAATAGTATGCAATAGTCATATTAAACGTTGCAATTATGAAATAGTTATCAAAATGACAATAGAGCCAAAGTCAAGGCGGCACATTAAAAAGGTTTTTCTGAGTGATTCTAAAATAATTCCAACAATAACAAGTAAGTGTAGATAAAGATATTTTAGATGCTGGGTGACTTTGCATGGATCTGGTTTTCAAACTTTTCCTGAACATGTTTGCATCTTACCACTTCTGGTAAGTGGTAAGATGATGACTTATGCCATGCGGATTTGGACAATAAAGACGACAAACGCAAGTTTGCATCCCGCTTGAAACGCCACTAAAGGAACCGCCTGCAGGGATTCCATCTTTGCCGCCGAAGGAGCAACAGCAAATGGCGGGGGGGGGGGGGTGGATGGCAGGTGACGGATGTCATGTGGCACGTTCGACTTGGGTTGCCTTATCATTCTCTTCATCGTGGTATTGAACAGAGACCACTGTATCGAACGGTTCCATGTATTGGTGCACCCCCAATATTTTATGGACTGTAAAAAAGGTAGACATATCCTCAGTATATTTTCAAATGCAATTATTTCATATTATTGTATTCATATTTATATTTTTCATGTCACATATTTAATATGATTATGCAAAAGTTGTGCAAGTGTGTGTGTGTCCTTGCCACTTGGCTGGCCCAATAAGCAGTGAAGTGATCCGGCACCCGCCCCGGCACTGGGGGGCAAAACTGATAATAAAGGTTATGATATTTCTTTCCAGGACGGTTCAAACTTCACCTCCGGCTTTGCTGACTCACAGCCACCACGTCGGGAATCGGGCTCACTTCCTGCTCTTCCTGAGAAGTTTCATCACAGTGTGGCTGAGCGTATCGTCTTTCTCCCGTTTTCCTGTCCACATGAGGGACATGCTGGAATGACACTGGGGAGAAAGCGGTGCTGGAGGAGGGGCCGCGTCTGATTCGGCCATCACGTCCCACTAACAATTTCTGTCAGCTCCCCAGAGGTTCCTTAATGAGCCCCACCGACACGGCCCAAGGCGAGATCCATACGCCGGCCCACTGAAGTGAGAAGTCTGAGGAAGACCAGCACCTCGCAGCTTAGCAATTATTAATCAGACCTCTTTCTCTTTTCAAACATAGTCGGCCAGCCTGTTCCTCTCCCACGGTTCTTTTTTTTCATTAAGATGGCTGATGAAGAGATGTCAATCATGGTTTCTGTAGCAATAGTTAGCACATATTCTTTGCTTTTCATTGGGCATGATCTTCATTTATGTGGCTGCTGTAAATTGTCTGTTGCTTTCACACACACACACATTAATCCCTCTGCTTTTCTGACACGGCCTGAGGCCAGACCTGGCCTTTGTACCACGAAAGGTGAGACACTCTTTTCTCATTGGTTTGAGAAAGAAAATGCCTCCAGAAGAACATTCTTCTCTTACATCTCATTCTTGGTCAGTTTGAGATGTTTTTCCCAACTGCCGTGTGCCCCCTTTATTTTCTCCACTGATTGAAAACATCCATTTTTTCCAGGACATTATTCTTGTAAAACACCAAGTGAACAAATACGGTATTTTCCATATGCATACCATTCTTTTCATTCTTCTTCTTCTTATGGCATTTACGTACCTCTGCACAGCGTAAGCACAGCCAGCGTTTATCTGTTTGGGTTCAAAAGAAAAAGTTCTGAACGGATTTGAATAAAACTTTCATGAATTATGGCAAATGAGATATGGGAAAACTGATTGAATTTTGGTGGCGTTCCGGATGACCATGTGGCCCGAGGAATTCTTTAACATTGCCATAGGTCTATTAAAATGTTCAGAACAATTTGGGAAAAAAGGTCAGGACACGTTTCTAACTGCTTCTACAAAATATCAAATATCCAACAAATTATTATTTTGGTGTGAATCACAATGGGGGAGGGGGGGGGGACTACAGTGCTTTGGCAGAGGTCTACGCTGTCTCAGTGCTTCTACGTATAGTTGACAAATGTATTGTTGCAGTTTTACTAGGTATCGTATTGCGTCATAAAAATAATACAAATGACTAAAATGAGTAAATCATTTTTTAAGTAATACTTTTTTAAATTATAGCAAACTGACAGATGAATTATGTATGTGTATGTGACTTTGAACCTTAAACAGACATGTACGGGAGGCACAGAATGTACAAATAGTGTATAAATACTGTGCAAATACTGTACAAATACTGTGCAAATACTGTACAAATACTGCATAAATACTGTGAAAATACTGTATAAATACTGTACAAATACTGTGCAAATACTGTATACAGCTGCAGGAAGACAGAGTGACAAGGATGGAGGCGGGTGTGTTCGTAGGAAAGGCAGTGTGTTCATGTTCTTCTATAGTGTGTGTGTGTGTGTGTGTGTGTGTGTGCGTGTGTGTGTGTGTGGTGTCGAGGTGGGCTGGTCCGGGTGGTTGCCCTGCTGTTTGGCCATACGCTCCTGCCTTCTCTTGCCTTTGACCAGAGAGCTCATTTGCATGATGTGTGTGTGTGTGTGTGTGTGTGTGTGTGAGGAGATGGATGAAGAGGTGGCGTGGGGGCGGGGGCTGGGTTGGGGTGAAATTTGCTAGAGGCCTGTCTCCACTTCTAGGCAGTGTGGAGAGAGAAGGAGCTTGGCGTTGGGGGGGTGGGGTGATGGAGAGCTGGCAGAAAGAACGTGTCACATGTATGTAAGCCCCCCCTCCCCTCCCCAACTAATGAGAGAGTGTGCCTTCCACTATGTGAAGAAATGCAGATACGTTATGAGCGAGAGTATCTTCCCATCATCCATCCATCCTCTATATCTACATCTCTATATCTATGTATGTCCTGAGTAGGACTTTTGCATGTCGGTGTGCCCCCCCCCCCTGTGTGTCAGGGCCACCAGCAGCTCTCCTGAATCTTCTCCACGTTGTGCTAGTGACCCCTAGGGGCAAAATGACTGTTGGCCTGCCAGAGAGAATCAGCCATTGAATGACTTTGTGTTGGCCCAAGTTGGCCATGGGTGAAGTTAGGTGTGAGATCCACAAGTATCCTTCACACATGTGCTTCCTAATCCCTGCTTGCCAGCTCCGGCTGAGCCGCTTTGTGTTCCATTGTCCCGGCTCCCCCTTTTTCCCTCTCTTGACCAGCTAAGTCCCATGGGCCCGGCCGAGTGACAGGCCCCATTCAGGAGCGTGCGGAGGGGGGGGGACCAGCTGGTGAAAGGCCTGAGTGAATGAGAGGGATGCCCCTGTCTTATGCACAGCAAAGGCGGGACAAGTGGATTGGGCTGAGCCGCAGCTGAACCGCCACCGGTCTCGCATCCCTGTCAAGTCCTGAAGCGCCTGACCGTCACGGAATAAGGAAGTGATAGTTTGAGGGGATTTGGTTTCTGCTTTAGGGGGTCCTTTCCTGCAACTGTCAGTCAAAGCAACTTTGTGGGACGGCCTATTGTAGGAAAAACAAAACACTGTCTTTCGTGCTGAGCAAACCGGACGTCGACACCATTGGCATATATATACACAGTGTAAGGGGGAGTGGGTGTCTTTTTCCTTGGCCCATCAGCCTTCACCTGCACAGTGTGTGTGTGTGTGTGTCCCTAATGAGGGTCTCTGGTCCATATGTGACTTCCTCATTAACAGGCCACATGACAGGGACAGAGGCGCTGGCCAGTGGCCTACTAGGGCTGACACAGCCAGACGCCCCGACACCAGTGGGCCGTGTGTGTGTGTGTGTGTGTGTGTGCATGGGAATGTGTGTGTGTGTATGTGTGCTAACCCGCAGATGCCCAAAGCATGTGGCCCTGTTCACTCTCCTCCAGTTTGGACCACTAATTACAAGCTGGATCAGCCTCCCTCCACCGTCCCTGTCTTTTTGTTTAGGTCTGTTTTGAAATGATACCAGTGTCACAGTTGGACGTTGCCAGCCAAGGTAGAAAATACGAGATCAGTTGAGCTTCACAATTCTGAAAAACAACAAAATTCTGACTTTCTCGCTTAGAATTGGGATCGCAATTCTCTGGAAGGATTTTCTTTGTGCGCACCATGTTCACGGCTGTTTGCTTACATTTACTTCAGGCAACAGAATTAACTTTTCATTCATTCATTCATTTTCTACCGCTTTTTCCTCACGAGGGTAGCGGGGGGTGCTGGAGCCTATCACAGCTGTCTTTGGGCGAGAGGCGGGGTACACCCTGGACTGGTCGCCAGCCAATAACAGGGCACATATAGACAAACAACCATTCACACTCACATTCATACCTATGGACAATTTGGAGTGGCCAATTAACCTAGCATGTTTTTGGAATGTGGGAGGAAACCGGAGTACCCGGAGAAAACCCACGCATGCACACAGAGAACATGTAAACTCCACACAGAGATGGCCGAGGGTGGAATTGAACCCTGGTCTCCTAGCTGTGAGGTCTGCATGCTAACCACTCGACCGCCATGCCGCCCAGAATTAACTTACCCACCTCGGAAAAAAAAACAAAAAATAACCTACACATTAGGATGCAGATGCTTTCGGTCGTATTTTTCATCCTGCTTTTCTGAAAAAGAATGTTAAAACTTTGTGTCCGTCTCGTGGACCCATCGCATGCATCATTTCATCTCATGAGTTTGGGTCTTGTGACACCCAAACTTATAACCATTATTACAGTCGACGGGGCAAAAATACATCAATCAAAGCCAAGCTGGGGGGCGGCCATCATGCTAAGAAAAAATAGTTGTCATTTAGAAACAATTTAGCATGCTCATGTGGCTGTTTTTCTATTTTTCCTTGCAGCAGGATCAGCTTTGAGTCAAGATGGAGATGCTCCACAACAAGAGTGAAAGCATGACAGACGTCAATAGCAAAGTAGAGGAGTTCCAACCAGTGGCGTTGACAGCCACTGGCAGTGATTGACAGGTATTCGAAGCTCCTCCACTGCCTTTCGCGACTTCTAGTCGACTTCGGAGCGCCACCTGACAGGAGCACCATTGCTTATGGTGGGCTGTTTACACTGGAGCAGTTCTTGGGAATCTGGAGCATCCGCAATCAGCTTTTTTCAGTTCAGTTCGGGTACCAACCACAGGTTTTTACCTCAACATACCAAGCTGGACCTATAATCAGCATACAGAACAGGAACATCCTGATAGGCTGTTCCCACTTCAACCATTGCTTTAAAGTGAGCAGACCTTTTCTCACAAATGTCAGAACACCCTCACCACGGACGTTGTTGGCCATCCGGATATACCCTGGATTGGTTGCCGGCCAATCTCAAGATTTATAGACAAACTACATTCGCTGTTAACGGTTTCTACTTAACCTAACATACCATAGCGAACATAGGGTGAGGACTGGCTGCTGGTGTCATGAAAGGCCTCTAGTGACCTCCATGGAGACGCCATGACATCGCCGGCCGCACCAAGCGGCCGGGTCTACATCGCCCCCGTCCTGCCACTGCTTCTCTATGCGGCAGAGACCTGGTCACTCTTCCCGGGTCCATGGTTTCAAGTCATTGGCATGTTTATTGGGTATAGGACAGTTTACATTTATTATTCAGTTAGCATGTATCTGAGAAACCACATCCTCAACTCAATGTTCTTTGCTTGGCTCTCCGGAATGTAGTCATTGTGTGATACATGCAGCCAAATAACAAATGTGTCCCATTATAGGGCCTCCATTTTCAAAAGGAACCAGCTCATGCTGTCGATAGAGGCAAGGTCCTCCAGCCACATCTGTATTAAGACCTTGAGAGGAGGATGGTTGCTTCCCTTTTGGTGAACGTCAGAATCATAAGCCCTCATGGGAGGCCGACTTTCCACGTTTCCCCGCAGACAATTTCGTGTTATTGTCAGACGCACCAGCAACATGTCTGACAATGTCAACAAATATAGTTTTCCCCAACCGGGTTTTTGGTTGAATCAATGACACTAGGCTGACCCCAGACAGCCATTTGACTTCTGACCTTTCATTTGTCTTGTTGCCTTTCCAGAGTAAACAGAGACAGATGGCGGCCACGCTGCAAAGGTCCATTTGGTCTGCTTTGCTGCCGATTAAACCTCAGCAAGCCTGCCTTTTCGTGGTACCGGTTCCAGCATTCCCAGGTGTGACATCATCATCACAGGGTTTTCTATCCAAATGCAGTTTCTCACCAACGCCGCCTGCCAGCTTAACCAGACTGAGCTACAAGGAGCAAAATATGTTCATCTCCAGAAGTTCTTGTCTCACACCTTCTAAAGCATCAAGCATATCAATTGCCTGTCCTTGCTGCCGACACGTAATCTCTTTGTTCTCATATCAGTCTTCATCATTCGTCCCCTGTTATGTGACTTCCAAGATGTCTCAGAAGAGCTCCAAGGGACACAGTAAAACCTGGCAGTCAAAATTCAACCCGAATGTGTAGATAATATATGGCTTCACGGGTGAAACACTTCTCTCAAAAGAAGGCCCAACCCCAACAAGGGCTGTTAAGAGAAGAAAAGCACTTGTCTTGTTATCATTATGATTGTGGCTGTTATAGTACTTTGGGGCTACAATTGATGCCATAAGTGGTCTTGGAAGTGTATCTCATTTACAAGCTGCTGAAACCAATGTGCCTACTGGGTGGGGTTAATAATGTCGTATGAATTGGAGAAGAATAACCACCAGAAGTTACATAAAGTAAAGGTGCTCACAGTTATACGTCCATGCAGCTATAAACGACTACCATCTGATTATGTGGTTGTTGATGTCTACTGTATCCATGTTATCACTTAGCAGACGTGTGGATAGCGCGCAGGCCTCACTGCTACAAAACCCGAGTTCGATTCCACCCTCTGGTTCTCTGTGTGGAGTTTCCATGTTCTGCCATCCAGGTACTCCGGTTTCCTTCCCCATTCCAAAAACATGTTAGCTACATTGGCGACTCCAAATTGTCCATAGGTATGAATGTGGGTGGGAATGGTTGTTTGTCTATATGTGCCCTGTGATTGGCTGGACCCCGCCTCTCGCCCGAAGACAGCTGGAATAGGCTCCAGCACCTCCATAGAAAAGCAGTGAGCGTTGTGTGAGTGTGGCGTTGCAGAGTTTTGGGGGAGATTATAGATTAGAATGAGGAACTGCAGTCAAAGAAAGTAGCCAAAACAACTGACTAATGTCAGTCACATGCAAATGGTTAGAATTAGTATTACATTTAGAAGTAGCTCACCATGGAAAATAATAATGAATCATATAGAGAGATTTGAAAGACTAATAAAGGAATCTGTATAAATTGGAGGTCAAGCTCAGGGTCCAGAGATGGGTTTTGTTAATCCAGAGAGCCCCCACACTAGTAACCGACATAGTTTGAATGTGCACAATGAAGGTTCACTTGAGGAACATTTCTGGAAAACTCACTGCGCACTTTTGCAGCGGCGTGTTTTAGCTTCCTCTCCTGAGAAAGAATACAAGCCTTTCCTCTCTAGCTGCATGTCTTACAGTGTAAACAACATTTGTTCTGTTTACTTGGTGCCGGTCACCTGGGTACTTGTCGGCAATGGGTTTGGCTTTTTGTGGCATAAGGTGCATCTGAGCGAGATCTAGGACGTCAGGGTTGGGGGTAGGGTTGTTGGCGTTGGCGTGGGGTTGAGTGGTGCGTTATGGATGCAAGCTTCTTTTCCACCATGCATCTGCTTGTAATTCGCTAAGCAATGTTGTAGGAAAGCTGTGCAGAAGACTCATCTCTGTTCATTCCATCAAGCTCACTAATTACTCCACAGTGCCTGAATATCTGTCAGGACCAATCACAGGTCGCCGGCAGACTAAGCAGTGGAACAATGCTGGATTTTAAAATGGGCTTTTATGTGCATAGTAAAAGTGAGTGACGAGTCACACTGCTTTCAAGGAGATGTTTGAAAAAAAAATCATTTTTTAAATGATTATTACATTGCTTAGGGGGCCGATAGTGCTAATTTCAGGGGCTTTTAAAATAATATTGGGTCGCGGTGGTATTCTTCTCCTCTAGACCAGCATGATCGAATCCCGGCTTAGGCCCCTCGGACATTGGCTATAATTCAATGAAAATTGAAGAATCTGGCATCGAACTATACTCTGCTCATGAAACAGCAGAGGAGCAGTGATCGTGACCTTTACCCCCCCACAAAAACATGTTCCAGTTGCTGCTTTACTCCAGTTTAGGTCCATAATTCTTACATCTGACAAACCACCAACAGTACTGAGCAGACATGCCACACATGGACCTTGTTGTGGCGTCAGAAAGATCTTTGGGAAGTCTTGTCTAATTTCCCATAATCTGTTCAAGATTTATGAGTGGCTTAAAAAGGAAACCAGATAGATCATCCCGCGGACTGATGAATCAGATACCACTGGCGAATCCCTCTGGTGGCGCCGTAGGTCAGTTGGTAGAAACGGGGTAGCGGAGCCAACTTGCCCCGGTTCGTTGGGGGCTAGGAACCATGAGAATGTTAGCGGTCATTTGTAGTGACAAAGCTCACTCTCAACCTGTCGGTACAGTCGGATGCCAAGTTGACAGTCAGGGATTTTAGTTTGACGCCTACCGTTCTCAACTCTCATTCTGAAGAACCTTAATTTGAGCCCACATGGTTGAACATCTCCAGAAAGGGGGTCCAGCGTCAGACAATGATGAATGCCAATGCAATGCTGGTCTCGATGGAAGGGGAGGCATCGCCACAAGGCAGAATGACCTTAGTAATCTTTGGGAGTTTGGGCCAGGGTAGTACCGGAGATCAGAATGCTGACTCATAATTGCTGACTTTGAATTGCCTTTTAAATATGTTTTTTTTAATTTTCAGCAAATACATTATTCACCAGTATGAATTGCAATTCATGAAGGTCTCATGGAGATTTCAATACCATCCCTCCAAGGCTGAGCAGCTTGTTTGATACCGTCCAGTTCGCTTGTAGAAGACACAGACTGGCATCAAACATGCAGGCCTTCCTCGCTTTCCTTCTCTTCAACTTGACTCTTTGACAGGATCCAAGCAGAACATCTTTCATCGTTTTGCACTCGAATGCGAGACTTGTATTTGAGTCGTGTTTGTGCATAAACAGAGCTAGCATGACATCCAATCATGTGTAGCATGCCCCCCCATGAGGCCCAGCCCTTGGCCCCAAGGCCACGGGTCATGTGTTCTTTAGCCAGCTGACATTGGAGTAACCATCTTAACAGAGGCCTAATGAGCGCTAACAGAACATCAGGATGCAGGTCAGATGAAGGTGACCTGTATGGCTTTGGAGGGGTGGGGGCGTTTGGCTACGGACGGGTCTTGGTCGCACTTCATCTGCATTACGAGCTAAATTACAGTCCCAATATTTGTATCCCATCAAGTAATTGCTACATCTGTCCGTTCAATAAAAATGCTTTTCTTTCATCAGTGTGACACATTAGAGGCGGTGCACATGCAAATGAACACAACACAGCACATACCCCATTACACCCATCACTATAAACCCAACCCACTTCACTAGGCCGCCACCAATAATCAATCTTAGCGTGTTGGTGAATAAAATGCAAAGCAGCCAATTAACAAGCAGGCTTGACAGACTGATTATTGATTTAATGTCAGCGACCTGCTGGCTCATACATCTTGAAGGTGCAGCACACTATTAAAAGCTCTTAACGAGGGTAATTGCATTAGACACTTTTTATGCCGCTTGTGTTTCTAATCGACGTGTAATAAGCAGAGAGCGGCAACAGGAGCTTCTATTTGGATGAGTCGGTGCCATTTTGTTGTGCCGTGCACTTGGACCACTTGTGCAGTCTTCGACATGGGCGATTGGGGGACCGTTTTGAACAGAAACTGGAACTGGTACTACAACTTAACATTGAAGGGAGGGACGACCGAGTGGTGGGACTCCCCATGGCCACAAGTACATGTGTGAGGAGTCATGGAGGTGAATGAGTTGGGGGTGGCTGGCACGGGCATTTAAAGAGGACGCGGTCTCCAAGCAGCGGGATGGCCAGGCCGCCTGCTGAGTTGCTCTGCCTATGCTGCAGGGGAGGTCGTATACTTAGTGGCCTTCAGACGCGCACAGGGGAACTCAGAGCAACCACAACAACAACACAGCCTTGTGTGTGCACGGTGACGGCAAACACTTGTGCACATGAGGAAAGGATGAATTAGCTGAGCTTCACTGGTCAAAAAGGATGAACACATCCACAGCAGGCCACTAAACACACATTATCCTCACTAGAATGCCTGTAAAACAGCAGCTGGACATTAGCGGAGGGGGCTGCGTCCATTTGGACCACCCCACTGCTGGATGTGGCGCCACATGTGGCAACATAACCAGAGTGCACCTTCATGCATGCACTGGAACTCGGACGCAAGGCTTTTTTTGCTCCCATTTTGGATGAGCTGTATACAAAGATCTAAAACCTTTTTGTATGTACACAAACGTCAAATATTGTTGACAAATCTGTTGGAATCCGCGTGAGTCAGCATTGATAGATCACATTTCATCCACCTCACAGAGGTGGCGTATCAATACGCTGATTAGACTGCATGGCTAGCGGTGCCTTAGGTTGGTTACAATAAAAGGCCACTCCGTGGTGTACAGTTTAATTGTATTGGGTGTCCAATGTCCAACGTCCTGTATGCACTATAGAATATTTGTTAACAGTGATGGGCGATAATCAACCACAAAACAGCAATCATTGATTAACTTTTTAAAAACCCGTTAGACCGAGGAAGCAGCAGTGACCCCCCCCCCCCCCCACCCCCGCACCCACAGCGACACTGGCCTGTCCTTTGTGTCACAGCGACTTGCTGACTGGCATTAATCAAGAGTACCGTCCCATCTTGTTAGGCAGCACCAGAAGATGTCAATGAGACTGCAAGTCTTTAATCAAGGTTAGAATAAATTGTGATGCTTGCTGATTATAAAGCTGATCATCAGCAACATATTGTCACCTCCTAATTATCCAAATAAACCGGAGCGAGGACCGCCCGCCCCACCCCGCCCGGCGTGCATGTCCACTGGCTTGCATGATCTGCTGCACTTCTTCATGAAATACTTTCCGTGCAAATATTCGGTTTTATGGCCTCTTTGGAAGCGTCGCGTTTGCTGCTTGAAAGACATCCATCAAGGCGGAGGATAAACAATCTAACGGCCCATCTCCAGCCCCCGATAACCTCAACTGTTTTTTCATCTACTTTCATGTGCTTTGTCTCCTTTTTTATTTATTTACCCCCCCACCCCCACTCCCACACCCACTCCTACCCTTTTACAAGCTCATTACCTTGGCACTGAGGCTGAAATTATAACACGACTGGCGACGGCACTCGTTAGCGGCCTTGTCAATCCGTCGGCTCGGGCGGGGAGGGAAGCAATCGGCGGTGGGGTCAGCGATGAAGATGTTCCTTCCCTATTCATCCATCACATCTTCCAGGAAATCAATTTACACTGCATCGGCGTCACAGTGGCTCCTCAACATGATATGATGGGGGGGGCACATCTGAAGATGGAGAAGACTGGTGGATTCATTTGGATACAATCTAATCAACGTCAGTCATTGCATCCCCCCCCCCCCCACCACCGAACCACCCCCCACCCTCCAAACCACAATCCTGTTGTGTTCAAACCTTGCTGTACGTTTATTGTATTAAAGCGCTATTAAAAGCAACCAGATTATGAAGACGTTCGCCCCCCCCCCCCTCCCCGGATTGAGTCGACTCCTCATGCTTGGATATTCTCTTTGGCGTGTAGCAGGTGACACACGGTGGCTCACATTACGGTTGCTTCACTGCAGATGTCAGCTTCATGCTTCATTAGCGGTGTTTGGTTTACGGGAACTCGACGAGAAAGAGGATAAAAGACAGCGAGAGGGAAGTAATTGGCAGCAGATATGAACCCCAATGTCGTACCGACACTCTCCACAAACAAGGAAAGTGCCTTTCAATGCATCTCCGTTGGGGACAGAGGTCAGGTGGGAAGTAGTCAAAGGGAAGGAGGATGGAGCTCCACTGTGGGCATGGAAGCATGTCCCAGTGTGTGGGTGCTTTCATTCCAGGGGATGTCATGCTGTTTGAGCAAACGCTTCTCCATGAAGGCTGCCGGTGCCGTCACCCCTGCTGCATGAAGTCTGCCTTGTGCCAAGGCCTCCAAAGCTGCCAATGCCAGGAGCCTGCCTGACGCCACCCCACCTCCCTCACCATCTCAGCAGAGCAGATGTCACTCAATTGCCCTCCGCCTCTTCCTTGCAAAACCCCCCACCCACCAAGCCTGCAACACCCCCAACAGGCGGCCACGTCGGCGTGCCAGGAAGGCGACACCCAACGTGTGAAGAGCATTGATGGGCCAGTGAAGGGGGGTAGGGGGAGGGGCTGGCGTTAGAGGAAGGCACAGCATGGGAGTGCTGTAAATTTCTCACTCCCGCCATCCATGCCCTGAAGCCACCCACCTCTCACTTACAGACATTCACCCATCCCACATGCACTGGCACGTAAGCCCACCGACACCCCCTCCACCTCGCCAAAGGAGACACACTTTCTACCGAGATGACACCCCCTGCAGGCCTTTGGAATATTCTACTTCTGTTTCCTAACTCTTATTGTGTGTGTGGAGTGTGCGATACGTGAATCACAATTAGCTGCTCTGGGGCGAGCACAGAGCATGCCCCCCTCACGCTGCCCCGCCAAAAAAAGAAGGGTGGAGGGCCATGACAGAGTGAACAATATACCCAAATATTACATCCATTTTCAAAGAGGTGCATTGTTCCCCCTTGCCCCCCCACCCCCCACCCCATCTGCCCCTTTACTCTTTGTACACTTTGTACAAAGTACACTTTGCTTCCACTTCTGGCGCTGGCATCTTACTCCTCCCTCACACCAGAAAAGTTCCAATAACATTCCTTCAGAGATCTTGTCTGCTAGGGACGCTGCACCAACAGACACCTCCTCTTCCATGGGGAGCCGGGGCAGAAGATAATGGGACTGAGCTGGTACTTCAATCTCAACAAACCATGGAAGCTCAAGTAATTAGTGGCATCCATACTGGGGGCGCTAGGAACGAGAGCTAATCTTTCATTTCATTCAGTCGAACCAAAACAGCTTGAGTTTTGTGCTGAAAGCGATGGCCCATCACCGATGTTCAGTGGCATGGAAGTCATTACAGTGGAACCTCGGTTAGCGTATTTGTCGCTATATGTCAAAAACGTACAAAGACACTTTGCCCTAGTTTGCATACATTTCCCGGTTAGGGTGCAATATCGAAACCGGAACTGGGAGTGATTTTCGCCCAGCTGCATGGCTCATCTGTAACGTCATCAGAGATTGATGAACACAGTTATGCCTGAGTTATGCCTTCTTATTGATCAGGGCCGCTCAAGGCGGTGAGAAACAAACACAGGGAAATAAACACATAATGGGGTGTTACTCCTCGTCAACCATCAAGTGTAGGTATCCATTAAATGTATTTTTATTTACATATTTATGCCTTTCATTCCTCATCATTTCAAATTGTTTTCTACATGTCAAAAACTATTTCAAATGTGTTAACGTTTCTGGGTTTCACCAACGAATTACAGCCATCCCTCGCCACTTTGAGCTTTGAAATTCATGGCATCAATCGATCAAAAAATTTTCAATTAATTAATAAATAATTCAATTTTCTGGTTGAAAATGGTAAGAAAAAACATGTAAATCTGACATTTTCCCTAAATTAAGCATTTCACAGTATAAAAATGGCTAATTGAACTAAAATATGCATTCAGAAGACACATTCAAAGTAATGGTGTCAGTAATGTTACTGTAATGCATGCTTCTCAAATAGTGGGGCGGGCCCCCCCCCCCGGGCAGGTGCGAGGAGCTGTCGAGGGGAGGAGTGTGAAAGGCTTTCATTTGAATGGAAACCTACGAACATGTACAAAGTTATAGTACTCAACATGCAATTTGACTGTGGAATATGCTTGTATGCTCTCCTTTTTCAGTTCAGTTTGTACAGTACAAATAAATTAATAAAAATAATCGGTTTCTCCAGTATTTCAAATCGGGGGGGGGGGGGGGGGGGGGGGGGGCATGTCCCTGGGGGGAGGCATGACAGAAAATAATTGGGAAGCACTGGTGTAATGTTTACATGACTATATGGGTGTTATTTAATATACAAAGGGTTTTAATAATGTTAAAATACTCATCATTGATCATTAATATATTCCAATTATAAATAATGGAATGTTCTTGTGGAAATTCACTTATCTTGAAAATTCACTTATCGACCCTGGAGCCAACATAAGGCCATCAACCAAGTATTACGGTGAACGGATACTTTCAAATTATTCGGTTAGAATACATTTCTGTTTGAGTCTGACCGTCTGGAACGGATGACCAACGCTCATCGAGGTTCCACTGTCCCTGGAACTGAGCCACTCCTGTGGTTTATTGTCTTGCTTGATGGGACGAAGCATCATTTGCCTCTCAATTAGATCTTCCGACTTCAGTGACATTTGGCACATGGTTCCACAGCAGAGTCAGAGGAGCCAACCGTGGCCGCACTTTCTATTGAGCCCTCATTAGGACCAACAATATACTTCCTCGCCATCTAATTACACATGATTAATGAGCAGAGGAGGTCCCCGGCAAAGTACTGCGTCTTCGGTGGGGGAGTTGGTCAAGGGCCCACGGGAGCTCTGACCCCTAGATGGGTCAATTCTAACCATTTTTTTAGATGATGGAGGCAAAAAGGGTGACCCTTAAATCCTGTTACTCTTCAAATTAAAACTACAAATGTTCTTTTTGTATGTAAAGTCCTTATTGATCCACATGGTAAATTCCTTGGTTACAGTAGCTCAACTACAGAAGTAAAAGCCAAATACTGTTAAATAAAAAGCAATGCAACGTGAACAAAATACCATAAAATAAAAAGAATATATGATTAATAAGAACTTTCTACAAAGGAGGAGAGACGGTACAGCACAATAGTCTTGTGAAAATGGTAGAGCTGAGTGGCGTCCTGTCGCGTTCACTGTGGGAATGGAACTGGAGGAGTCTGTTGGGGAATGACTTAATGAGCTATGGGGAGCTATGGGGAGCTATGGGGAGCTATGGGGAGCTATGGGGAGCTATGGGGAGCTATGGGGAGCTGTGGAGAACTATGGGGAGCTATGGAAAGCTATGGAGAGCTATGTGCTCTGGTAAATAAAGGTTTTTTGTGCACCATGTTATCATGTAAAATGGTGGCCTACTGGTTAGCATGTTAGCCACATGGTGAGGAAATATGGAAGCTGTGGGTTCCAATCTCTGTTCTCCTGTGCGTTTGTTGGGTTTTCGCCGGGTATTCCTTCCATCCATTGCATGAGAGGCACAAGGAGGTGATGATGCAATAGCAAGGGATGTAATAGCATGCTTCAGTTCCAAATGTGAAAAATGTCATGTTTATGATGTGGTATTTGTAAGAAAATGTTTTTGTCATGTTGTTTCTGCTGTGGCATCATTTAGACATTTTGGCCCAATATATTTGGCTTAATTGGTGTCAAAGTGAAAGGTATGCTTCTCACAAAAAAGCCTTTTTTCCCCCCTTTTTGTTGAAAAGTGATACTTTGCTGAAACCATACTCTACATTCCAAAGGGTGAAGTAAAATACACAAGTTCATTACGCACAATATTCTATCATAACTGAGACAGGCTAGTCAGAATCTTCATGGAAAAAACGGAATCTGTGGTGTTTGACACAAAATCGGGAGAATCTACATGATGATTTAGAAAATCCAGCGGCACTACTGTGTAATCAAATATAAAAAGCCATAAACGCATCATCACTCAGGCAGCCAACAGCCATGCGAGGCCTTTCCCTTTCACGAGCCAAAATATTTCTCTATTCAGAGTGGATGCAACAGGCCTCCTGTGTAAATACAGGAGGCCCAGTCACACGCAGAGCACCAACAGTTAGAACAAAACAGCCGGCATGTAATGTAGACCAGCCACAGTGCAACGCAAGCTGTTATGCATACAGGAAAGTTGATTTCTATCATTTTTTTTTACCGCTCTTTGTTCTCATACATGGACTCCACGCTTTGCAATGCGGAGCCCAGCAGGGTCGCTGTATTTAAATTACTATCTTTTGCCATAAAACCCTGCTTTTCACATGTCCCACATTAAGGCACATTACATTTCATGCAAGGTGGCGTCTACCTGAGCTGCCAACAAGCGGTGTGGCTCTCTAAATGGGATGCGTGCATGTGGAATGGGAGTTTTGTGGGCTGAGAGGCAATTTAGAGATGGCAAAAATAGTGTTATCATCGCACATTAGCTATTGTAGAGTCTGGCTGCAGCCTGGACATATATGTATATACATATGCACACACAGATACGAGCAATCACGTCAAGGTCAGGGTGTGCAGAAATAACCATAATCACAATTACTCTCAGGATAATTTCACGTATTTGTTCTCAGGGCAGCAGAAACACATTTCACCAGACAAAGAGTCATTCCCTGTTGCAAGGATGCAGCTGAAAGTGACACGCGCTAGCAAAATGCTAATCAAACAAACCCATTTCCCCTCAACAGCTAAAGCAAACAAATGGGCCTCAACTTTTCCATTCAAGACAGAATGACAGCAAGAAACAGCACAACAGCAGCAAACGCGGTGCTCCTTTATTCATGATACGTCAGCCGTGCACGCTTCTGTTGAAAATATCAACTTCTGATGTTGAGCGGGAGCAAAAAAAGAAAAAAAGAAAGACGGGCGTTTTGTCTTCCTTTGTTGGGCTGGGCTTGATATGGCGCGTGGGCCTTTCAAGCCATTTGTTCGACTCAATTTCTTCCTGTGTTACATGTGCAGATGAGGTTTCAAGCAACAAGCAGCAGCAGGACGACTAAGGGACGCTGTTATGGGGAAGAATGACAACAGCATTGGTTGGAGGATGGGGTGGAGTCCATGTAAGGCCATGCCGATTGGAAAGAGACAGCGATAGAAGTGATGAGACGTATCAGTGATGGGATGGTGGGGAGATTGGACATCCATGCCAGGTATGCAAATGCACCCACTTTGGTCCTTTTCTTATAGTTCCTCAACAATTCATATATAGTATTTCTGCCTGAATCATCCGTATATCCGTATCTGGAGTTTTGTTTGACTTAGTGTGTCCTGCTAGTGTCCGTGTAACCCGTCTGTTTCAGCCTGGGCTCAAACTCGGGCCTGCCAAGAAGCTAAAAGTCCGGACTGTCCAGGGAATGACATTAGCCATAGTTTGACAAGGCTACACCGGCAAGCACCCGATACCAGCACCCCAAAACCACAGCACCAAACCAATCTGACCGGTTCAGCTCGTCCCGCGTTTGCCCCAGGCTCAAACTAGGTTCCACAAAATGAGACTCAAGAGCGCTAGCCATTGAGCGAAAAGCCCAACCTCTCAATTCGATGTTCAGCACGACTCTTACGGTGGGAGTGATGTTTACCAACATACTTTTGAAGGAAGTCTAGATGGGAATGCAAGGTGACATACAGGGCTTAGTAGGACTTCAGGAGGTTTGCCACCAGCTGCTTATAAGGATCTGCCTTGTTGTTTCCAAGAAACTCTGATTTCTGCTACAGTTCATGAAATTCCTCGACATGCATCCATTCTGTCCACTTCCAAGGGAGAGATAAAAAACAAAACATTTCATGTAAAAAAAAAAATGGAGACATATAAAAATGCTTTTTTTAAAAGTTGTCCTCCACATTGCCAAAAAAGGACTTGGAATGGGGGTTGGTTTGGGGATGGTTGAAGTGAAGATCCTGTTTAATTGAGTTGTGAAACACTGTGCTAGGTGTGCTATCAAACACACTCCAACCTGCCAGACAATAAAAATATGACTTATTAGGTTATGACATCCACTAATCTATGAGAAATCTATTCATGGCTGTGCAGCAAGTGAAATTCACGCTCTTACAGCCGTAGGAGCCGTTCAGTTGAGCTGCGTGATGCACAACTCAGGCGCGGGTGGACGCGAGTCATCAGAACATCAGCTCCTGGTGCTCCTTTGGGCGGATGTTCAGGGCCACAACCACGAGGGGCGGCAAGTTCAAAGCCATTTAGTCTTATAAACTGTGCAATGTTCATATTTTCCATCAACAATCTTCAATCTGCTTAGCAACTTGACAAATTAAAACATACTAATATTAAAAAAAACAAACGGGGCCCAAGAGGAGCTTGATGGTTGATGGTTTTTGCTTAGTTCAGGGGTGTCCGACATGTGGCCCGGGGGCCATTTGCTGACCATAACTTGTGTTTTTAATTGGCCTGTAGCACGTTATAGAAATAAAATGAAAAGCTAAACTGGGAAAATAGAGAAAAAATGCAAAAGGTAAAGATAAATAACTGAAATATTGATGCTAATAAGGAATATTATTTTTAAGCATTTTTCCAAAATTAACAAATCCATAAAACATCCTTTCATTTTCAGTATGCGGCCCTCTGTGGAAAGAATTTGCCCCCATACATTACATTACATTACATCATTTCAAATATTTAAATGTTTGATATTCCTAGTAATTGGCAGCATCTTTTTATAGTTCATATTGACTTTAGTATTGTATTTTACATTACATTTTTTAATTACATTAAATTTTCATTAAAATTACATTATTTATATTTCAGAATATATATTTGTTGGTCAGTTGCTGCAGCGGTTTTCCATGTTTGATATTCCTAGTAATTGGCAGCATCTTTTTACAGTTCATATTGACTTTAGTATTGTATTTTACATTACATTTTTTAATTACATTAAATTTTCATTAAAATTACATTATTTATATTTCACAATATGTATTTGTTGGTCAGTTGCTACAGCGTTTTTCCTTCAAATAATGAAACCTTATTTATAGTAAAGGTACCGTTTTCTTCCCTACTCTTGTGAATGTTTGGACATTTTCCTTGATTTCTCAGTCAATAATCCAATAATCTACGCATGTGAACCTAAAATCGTGTCCATCCCATAACCTCAATCCATTAAAAATCCAAAACGATCGCGGCGTGGCGGTGAATGCTCTCATCTCAAGGCAGAGTTGCTAGTTTGTCTCTGGGCTCACTGCTTGCAAAGTACAAATTAAAGGTAAGGAAACCCTCATTTGCTTTCCTAAGGTGGTGGTGTTCACGCTGCTTTAACCTAGATCGCCATCTAGTGGTTATGCTCTGTACAGCTACCCTAAAAAATTGAGAAAAAAGACTTTAATACAAATAAACTTATGTATGCAAGAACGATTTAGTTTAAGGAGTATTTTGTAAATGTTTGCTCATTAGAAGCGTGTCTCGCGTAATAGTTTTCACCTTTAAAACCAAAACTAAGCAGGGATGTCCACACAATTTCCACTGAGGGACATGTTATTAATAATCCAAAAGTACGAGGTGTACTTTGATATATTAGATATTTGAGATCATTTTTAAAAAGGATAAAAAACATGACAAATTTCTAGAAACAAATATATAGCATAGAGTGATTGAAAAGTAACTCTTTGGATTTATGAGTCAATTTGTTGAAACATTACAATACAACATAAATAATAAAGACAAAGTATTGTCTTGCCGTTATCCTCAAATTTTTGCGTTTCTTTAATTTTATTGGCAAAAGTCAAGTCCCAAACTGCCCCCACGCCACATTTTGGACACCCCTGATTGAAGGCGACACGGCGCAGGAGGTGCTCATGTGCAATATGTTAAATCTCCCACACAAGAAGGCACCGTCAAAGCGAGACCGGAGTCCGAGTGGAGTTGCGTATCTCCACTGATGCACGGACCCGTGCACACGTTTCCACAGGCGGTGCAACTCACCTCTCGGTAATGAAATCACATGGGTCAGTGGGGCCAGCGAGGCTCAGGCAGGTCATCCAGCAGATCGGAACTAAGCTGCTTTGACCCGGCCCGGTACGCCAAACACACACACACACACACACACACAATGGAACATCGCTTCACACAAGTCCGATGAGTTTATCTTTTGAAAAAAAGGTATATTAGATAGAAGCAGAGAGTAGAAAATGACATCAGGAAAATGAAATGAGTTATTCACGTTGCTGTAAACACTGAAATGCTACATCAGATTATCCAGCAGGGTTATTACGGACCAAGCTTTCATCATTCTTCTTCTATTAACTGTGTCTGTGTATGGCCTGGGGACCTCCATTAGAATGAAATTAAACAGCCAAAATGTAAATATTGACAACATATGCAGAATTATTTAGTCCACCAGCAACAAGATCAGAAAATTGCCACGGCTTTGTGTTAATACCAAAACACATATTTGCATGAAGAGGCAGGGAAATGCAAATGCACGTGGTGGGATAACAAATGGCGTCTTTCAAGCGACAACGTGAGAGGGCAGGGGTCACCGACTTCAAGGCCACGGTCATCTGGAAGCTCTCTCCATAATCAATGACCAGAAGATGGAGCTTTCCGATACGCCGTCAATTTGAACCAAAAGCAAACACGCTAGTGCGGGGTTAAACGTGTAATTAGCGCAGACTTGGTCACCAGCAGCCCCGCGAGGCTCTGAGATCTCGCATGCAGATATTACAAATGCAATTGTCCTACGTTGGTCTGCAAATCCACTTTTTCATTATTCGCCCGGTGCAATAATTCAATATTCACGGCCCTGGGTTGGCACGGCAACTGAACCGCGCAGAGGAGAGTTAACAGCGCCTGACAGATGTTTGAAATCATGTTTATTTATCAATACTAATACAACCTGCCCTGTACTGTTACTCTTGGCCAGGCAGCTTTGCATAAAGCACACGAGAGCCGCAAAAGATGCTCCAATCTTCCAGAGACTAAGAGTTGGATTGTCTTCCTTCACGAGCCCCATTAAGAAGAAGCAGCCAGCCAGGTGTGGCGTGAATACACGAATACACGAATACACAAACTCCCCGTCAGTGTCCACACAGCAAAATGAACAGCTCAATAGATTTATTCACAATCTCCATGGCAACACATCAACGGGCCGCACAGAGAACGATGACAGCACATGTGAAAAATGTGGAGTTGTGGATCCCGTTCAGCATCAGGGGACCATTTAAAGTCACGCAGTTCAAAAGAGCCGCCAAGGAGAGCAGAAGGTAGAGGAGCGAGAATAAAAGCAGTTCCAAACGCCAGCGGAGGACGGGGAAGCTTTCTGGTGGGTAAGTACTCTTGCCTTCAGAGCCGGCTGGCCCATGTGGCCCCCAAGGGGTGGAGGCCACATTGAACTGCACCTTCATACAGTATATAAATTCAACTTTATTATTTATCATTAATTCATCAGTTATCAACATTAAGAACAAATTCTTTGAATATTCTGTTTTAGCTCCTTCATTACCCAAGACGTATTTACACAGTTTATAGACCAAAAAGGGGGGGTGCTCATGGTCTAAAATAGGTCATGGTCTTATGTTTGGAAATCAACTGTTCTATTCATGAAAAACATGTTTTTGTCCTGTTTATTGTATAATTGAGCTGTCACAAAAGAAATTCAAAGTAGACCTTTTCTTTTTCTCACCTTTTTGTTGGGAACTGATATTTCCCTGAAATGTACCGATCTTCTCCTACTGATTACTAAAGAATTTAAAACCATTTTTTTCTGATGAAAGATGATCATACGCTCATTTATCTTTTGGTAGGTTCCATGTTTATAAAGCCATAGAACACAAAGTGTCTGTTCGTTAAACTCCATCAAAATGGTCTAAAATGGCCAGTGGTTTCGTATTCATTTGTAAATTGGTTATGTTAGGCATTAAAGATAAGATAATGCGAATGGTGTCTTCTTGTAAGCGTTTGTCACCCGCCAATGGAGCCATGTAAAACCTGGCCTGCGGGGCCCCACACTGGGGAGGGTCGGCTGTGGTTGCCTTTGTGAGTCTTCTGTTGCGGTGGGTCAGGTAGGTCAGTATCTTCAGTCAGCTCACGCTTGCCACTTTTGCTAAGCGACAGGTAGCCGCACCCCATGGAGGCCCGTACCTGGTTTGAAAATCGTCAGGAAGGGCACCCCCCTTCAGTGAGGAAAGGCAAAGATGGCGGCAAGGTGGTGGAGCACTTCTGAGCTTCTAAAGGTCCTTCACGGCAGCGCCTGACGGACATGTGAGCAGCTTGGGAAAGTTTGGGGGGATGGTGAGGGCTGGTGGGGGGGGGGGGGGCACAGGGGTGTGTAAAAGCACGGAAACACTGTGTTGAAAAAAAAATGAACAAATCAGAAAGGATTAAGTGTGAACTCTCATGGAATATTCATAGGCGTGACAAGCCACCTCCAGTCCATTCCCCCCTTTGTGTCCCGTCCATGGAGATGCGGCTGCCACTTAAATCAAATTAGTCATTAGCAAATTGAATCAACAATTAGAGCAAAAGAGCGACACGGCATTAGCGTCAATTCAGTCATATTTGTCAACCTATCAGAGAAGCTCTGAGGTAGTTTTTCCTGCAGTCCTTGAACTCCTCGCCGGTGCATTCAAAGTCACGGCTGTAGCTGAAGGCAGAAGGCGCCTCCGTCCCTTTTCTGCCAGGGTCACCTAGCATCACAGCAGCACTGGCGCCGTGTTCCTTTGCCAAAGTGAATGTTGTTCCCTCTGCCGCTCATTTGATGGATCCGGTGGCTGTGCCTCTTTATGGACATCTCTCCGTCGTCGCTGCTGCCATTTTCTTGTCAAAACTCATGGCTGGCGGAAATGAACCAATCCTCATTATGCAAATACAACTGACGACATGTTCGCTTTTATTAATCAGAAGTCACGTTGCATTTAAAGAAGTTCAGGGAAAATGTCACAAGGATTTCAATGTGGGTTGCCTGGCATTTGCATCCTTTCCAAAAAGTTCCTAGGTGCTTTTATTTAGGACCTTCCACTAACTATTATTTTCTTCATTGATATCAAGCTTGTTTTGATTTATCGAGTGACGGACCAAAGCAATATTGGCCAGGCTGCCTTGGTGTGGAGTGGGCAACATATGACCCAATGTTTGGATCATGGAATTGTATAATTTAGATACAAAGTACCCTCCAACAGCCAGTAGTCCACTTCCTACATGTACTGCCATCAGGACCGTTGAGGTACTGAGGTAGCAGCTCTAGCATCAGCAGGTAGGTATTCCACAGTGTTGGAGCCCCAATGTAAAAGACTGTAGAGCACCCATACTTCTTTCTGGCTCTCTGGATTGTCACCTTGAGGCCGTTTTTATGGCTTAAAATTGCTTTGAAGAAAACATAAAAGATGTCTATGTAAATACGTTGTTGGGATCAAGCGTTTGGGATTGTATCACTACATCCTTGGTATTAAACAAGTAAATACATCAAACATGTTCCTGATACTCAGCAAGCTAACCCTGGTCCAATTATTCAATTCCAGGTTTCTTATATTAGAAAATCCGTGAGACCTGGTGATACAAATCTGACAGGAAGATATATGTTTGTAAAAGAGGAAGAAAAGTTCCCATTCGGTCCTCCGTCCAGCTAAGCTCCATTGTAACAATAACAATAACGATGATAATATTCATAAAATATATATCTTACATCCATGAAACGTGCTAAGGAAAGATGACGCCTGGATGCTCGTCGGCAAGCCAAACGATGAAAAAAAAGAGAAAGTGCGAAAAGGGAGAAAAAAAAGGGATTGATTTTAATATTCATGAATTTTCTAGCAGCTCAGTTCAGCAGTTTCGATTAAGCATTAATTAAGAGCCAGAGGGGAAAGCAAACAAAACTAAGGAGCGGAATGACTAATGATGGTGCTGAAGATGTGCCTGCTGCATGGGCACGGGTGCCAGCCGAGTGGGCGGCCGGGCCCACCTCTACCCACATCACACACACACACACACACGGGAAGAGATCACGGCCCTCATGTGCCAGCAAGCCTGCTGCACAACGTCTTGCTTTTACATTTCTTACTTTCTTACTAGTTTATTTTCTCTGACACGTGTTCAACATTTGCAAATCATTTGCAATTCAATGGATTTTTTCCACCAAAGTCACCATTTACAGTTTAAATTCCTGGCATATGGTTCATCATATTTTGCTTACGAAACTGGAAAAACTAAATGATAGAAATAAAGCTGCATATCGGGTTCAATTCAAGAGATATTGGACGATTGCATAAATGCAGTGTATTAAAAAATATAGTTTTGTTTTCTGCAAAAAAATGTATTTTAATTTATTTTATTTTTTAAAGTTTATAGGACAAAAGTCATCACAAACATCCGAGGAAAACGACAATTCAGCAGTGGTCTGTTTTTGCTCAGTTGTATATACATTTCTGCCTTTTTGGCAATTTTTTTCAATGAAAATAAAGTCACAACAACAAAGAAAAGAACCAAAGAAAGGAAATAACTATTATTAATCATTACAATTATGATAGATATCTCATGATTATAATAAGAGTAATGTAAGAAATACAAAAAAAATGTCTGACAAATATTTTGGTCAATTGTTTTCAATTAATATAAGTAACAATGAATTAATTAATTAATTAAAGTAATAAATAGCGATAATACGTAGTAAAAATAAAGTCATAATTTAAAGTGGTAAAGTACACAGACTAAATTAAATATTAAATACAATGGCGTAATTATTACATCACATTATTATGATATCATAATGAAATAAAACTAAATAAATTCATAAGACAAAAAAAAGGAGGATTTAATGATATTTTCTCTGTAGTTTCATTTTGCAATTGACTTTGTTGATTAGTGGTGGCCCCGGTGGTCTCAAACGTATTAGCGCTAACATGACAATTATTACTGCAGAAGAATATGATATGACCACTCTGCATCATTATTGTCACGGTTCGACCATAAACGTACATCCCATAAATAAATGTCACTGAAACGAAATCAAGTAATAATTCCCACAGAGGATGGAGAATAAATCGTGTGTGTGAGGAAAGGCTTAGCAGTCTCCGCTGCCACAAAACAAGGATGAAGAGAACAAGGCAAGAAATAAATGATATCATTGCAAAGGTATTACCTTTAAGCCCGCCCTGATACTTGATTGTATTGGTGAATCGTAATCAGGTGTTTGTGCTCAGCAGCACCGGCGTGGAATGCCGACCCACTGCTGCAAGACAAATGTGACAGACAGGGGGCCGGGGGCCGGGTGCTGGGGGAGGAGGCGGCGGCAGCGGCGGCAGAGGAAGCAGCCTGTAAATCTACACATTGCAATGTACGCGCACAGACAGGAGATGCCGAGCAAACAGCCTATACGGATGGAGGATCGGTTGCAAAGTTGTCCCCCATCAAGCAGCAAAACCCAAACGTCTCTATAATACCCATCGCATCTTTGACTGGGGATGAAGTGCTTTGCAGGGAAATATAGTTTGGAGGTAATTTAGTGAGCAGGAGAATGATACACGGAGGCCCTACAAGAACTAAAATAAATAAATGTGGCAAAGTATTGAAAACTATGGTAGAAAAGGATAAACATTGTGAGTGAAACTGGTCACCTGCACTGGCAACACTTAAACCGCATTACATATGCATGTTGGGTGGGGGGGGGCCCACCACCTTTCACAATTCATTACCACAATTAGGGTTCAATAAAATTGCTATTCAGAGATAATTAGAAGTTCTTTTGACGGCAGTGTGTGTGTGGGGAGGGGGCGAGGACATTGGGGTATCTGGCGCTGCCGTGTCGGTGGGGTGGAAGGACAAGACAGCGTGACCCAAAGCGACAAAGCAAGCGTCCACAGTCACAGAGAGAAGGAAGGCCCCTCCTCTCCGTCACCTGCTGAGCCGTGGCGACGCTCCAAATGAAACAAATGATCTCAGGCCTTCCTTTTCATGCGGCGAGCCGGCACGAGGAGGACAGCTAATGAGGTTGCACAAGAAGGTTCTTCTTTCATTAATTAGCACTTTCCGCCGAGCACACGCTAACCATCGTCACATTGCAGCAGGAGTGAAAGTCTGTCGGGGTGAGAGCAGCTAAGCGTGAGAGACGGAGGTTATTTGGTGCGACTTTGGTTTTACCTTCTTTATCCTCCACTCCCTTCATGTTTGCAGCGTTCCTCAGGAGATAACTAGAGCTTTAAAATGAAATAAAAAGATGAGATATCAGATGATATTGGTATGGGGCCTTCTGCGGATATTGATATCGGTGCACCCCCCCCACAGAGCAACAAGTTTGCCAACTCAGTAAGTCTGCGCTTTTGAACCGTTAGTAGAACCTCAGTTCTACAGCATCATTTCCGAGGTCTGACTTAAACCAAAGCATACTCTGACCGAATCAACTTTCCTCAAGAGGAACCAGAGAAGCACTCAGAGAGCGCAGAGTTTCGGTGGCACAATCCAAAGGAGCCGAGTATGGGACGAATGATTGGCTCATAATGAGCTGTGGAAAAATCATCCAAAATGTGGACGTATTTTGGAAAGGTAAAAGGTGACTCCGGAAAGTCAACTAGTCTCAGCAGCTTCTTACATATCACACAACTTCCAAAACTTGCAGTTTGTTTCCATGCTTACAGATATAACACATAAACACAAACATTCCAGGTTTACAATAAAGACCAATCAGGATTTTGGTACTTTTAGTACTCTAACTTGTATTCCATTTTGAAGTATTTGTCTTCCCTTGTTTATTGGTGCAATGTGTCCAGTGGCATGACAGTAATTATACCAACTATATTGGTATCGGTATTGAAGCGCTGGACAATATCGGAAGCCCATATGGAGTATCTGCAGAAATAAGAGCTTAGTGCACCTCTTAGTCTGAAGTGATTGTTCCAACAAACATGTGAGAGGACTCCCCACAAGTGCCGTCCTTATACTTTCAAGTGTCTTTGGCTGCATCCACTTGTTCCCTCTTTGGGCTGTTTGTGCCCTTCATCCCCCTCCCTTTCCCCAGGCCGCCTCCAACTCTGGCTGCAGCCCCGGCACCACTGGGGGGGTCGTGTGAACCAGCCAGTCCGGTCACCTCGCATCAGTGTCGGGCTGGAATGTGCCGTGGCCTGGCCCCGGCTGGGGACGCCACTCTAAGGGGGCGGGCGGAGGGGGCTGAGCAGGTGTTTGGTGATGGGGTGTGTGTGGGGGGGGGGTTGGAGTGGATAATGCTGATGTCACTTCCCTGCTCCCCATTGTGGTCGGAGGAGAGGTGGACACAGAGAGCCTGTGGGCACGCCCCTGCAGAGGTCACCATGCCAGATCGGAATCAAAGTATGTCTCTGCTTATTAAGTGGCCACCTGACGGCTCACCACGTGACTACCAAGCCTGCTCAATGCACAAAAAGACGGCTGGTAAAAGGATACCCACTCGGCCGTCATGTTAGTCCTCTGAAATGATATGAAACCAGAGGTGTAGCGTTCCCTTTTCACCTCCTTGTTGAATGAAAGAGGCCTTTTACACAGCAAACAAACATTGCACACTCTCTGATCAGCAATTATGCACTTGAAAGGTATTAAGTACTGTCGGGTGGGCCTCCTGGGACCACCACAGTCTGTAAACACACATCTCTGCACGACATGAAAGGAAGAAAACTGCCATTTATGCACATTATGGATGCGTTAAATTAGTCCCGTTGACTCAGGCACTGGTGAGTGTGCATGTCGCACTGCTCAGGCTGCATTTCGGAGGGTTTGGCACTGTACCAGTCTGAAACTGATGGAGCCATCGTGTTAGTGACGCTTAAGCGGTGAGAAGCCACTCGGGTCCTAACACCATCTCACACAGGAAGTGGGTCACTAATACACTTTGGATCTACTAAATGTGAAGACCAGTTGAAAAATTGCAAGACTTTGCATTTTGCACTGTTGGGTCTTAAGGAGGCTCTGAGTAGAGCTAAGTAGGTAATCCATCAGCAGATCGACCACAGCCTTTAAAAGCCAACATCTTGCAGAAATTAGGATTTAAGGTCATTTTCTGTCAGGTCTTCACACCGTCATGATCTCCTGATGGCAAAGACTCGACTCTATTTTTTAGAGTCGAGACAGATAAGTGACCAACGGAGCCTAGGTTCTGTCCAAGGGAGTTTTTCCTTCACTCCGTCACCAAGTGCTTGCATGAAGTAACTTGTGATTTGGTGCTGTATCAAAACTCTCTTTTCGAACATAGTAGGATTGTTGTCTGACGCAGCCCCACAGCTGCTGAGTTGGATGCAGAAGGACAGTCATTTGAAACTTCTTTAAAGATCCTGAGGGTAAGTCCATTCGTAGACCCCCGAAAAATGTCACACAGGAGCTGACTGGCTGTCCGTCAAGACACAGGACAGTCGTCGGCCAATGAAGGTTGTTGCTTGTGCCAAGTACAGTCCAACAACAATCAGACAGCATTTGTGAGAGAAGGGATTTAAGAAGAACAAACATTTTAAATGCCTCGTCTCCTTCAATGCCAATGCGTGACAGCACCAAGCATAGGATACTTCCTATGTTGCTAGCATGACAAGGAGATCTCACCCCATATGGAACAATGGAGCTGCAGGTTGTGCAGGGGCATCAAAGGCCAGATGGTGATGTTGCATGCCCCCTGACTGAAGGTCCTCGTCAAAATACAACACTCCCCAATTCCAATTTCAGGTAGTCCAATTTGTTTTCCATGGAGCGTACGTTGGCGAGCAAGACTGATGGAAGTGCCGGTCGGAACAGGTTTGCTTTTAGCTTAGCTGTAAGTCCACCACGACAGCCCCGCTTCTGCTTCCTCTCGCATCGCCTTCGATGTCTCCACGGGTGGTCTGTGCTGTGATCTGTTATTTCTAACTGGCATAGCAGATCAAGGCTTTCAAAGTTTACGGGCTTCAAATTGCTGATTTTTGTCAGATGAAGGATAGCCTGCCTGTCGTATACTATTCTTGCACTGTTACGCTGGACATTTCATGCTGAAAACACTGATCTCTGTGGTGAAATTGTTGATAAAGTGTCTGTGTTACCGGGAGTCAAAGCAGCCGCAGCCGGACAGGGCGCCGCCATCTTGAAAAAAATAAAGAAATAAATAAATAACTTTTTTTATTATTTATTCAAAATTATCTAAATTATTTGTGCAATTTACTGTTTATGCTGTACATTGTTGTTCATATTTGATGTCCTCTATTTATTCACCACATTATTATCATAATTTATTATTACACGGGAGCCAGGCAACAACATTTCGTTGGCAATTTCACTGCTGTGTTATTGTGACAATATAGGAAGTCTATCTATCCAGCCGCATCATATTGTTGTGAAATTGTTAAATGTCATTTAACAAAAATAAAAACATTAAAAAAAATGAAAAAAAAAATCTGAAATTTTAATAATTTGTATAAAGTCAAAAAATAACATTCTGAAAATTAATTCAATTATTATGGTATTAAAGTCATAATATTATGAAAAGAACATTTACAATTATTTTTTAAAGAATTTAATTTTATTCATAATTTTTTACATACTTTTATTGCATTCAATAAAAGTAAAAATAAGAGTTATTTAATAATTTTACTGCTGTGCTTCCTTTATTTTGAAGGCCTGACTTTACTGACTACAAGGTGCATTCCATCAATGAGCGGAAGTTGTTTATTATGTTTATTATAAAATAAAACACATTAATACGGCACAAATCCCCAGCAGGGCACCAGAACGGGCAAAGGAGGGCAATAAATGGTAGTTTCCCAGTGAAAAACGGTACGGTCCAGAAAAGTAGAAAAATAACCCGCTCGCGAGCTACCATCCAATACATCCAAGGCCGAGGCCTCTCCCAAAGTTGGCGTGCTCAGGCCATGTGACAGGGCTCAGGAGGTGGTGTTTAGGCGATGATGCAAAGGGAAGTGACAGTTGACAGTTGCCGCGCACTGCGTCAGGCTGCCAGCATCACACCTGGCAGCTGTCAATCAAAACGCTCCCAAACACCTCACTTCCCGATGCCGCCGTGGCCTCTGCCAAACATGCCGGGAGTGGTGACATCCATCCACGCACGAGTGCTGGCCCACTCCGACTGCTCTCATTGTCAAGGCGAGCCAGAGAGCGGGGGCTTAGGCAACCAGCTATTTACATACGGAAAGGTCACAAATAGCCTGCAGGCACTGTGCTAATTAGAGAATATGAGCAAAAAAACTCTACTGAAAGACAAAAAGTCCTTATGCAAGTATGTGATGAGATTAAAACAGGTGTGGAGGTGAGTGAAAGCTACAAGACGGTGACAGAACCTCAAAAAGAAAGTTGGTCATGATGGAAATTCCACTGAAAAATGAAGGACAAATAAAAAGGTAAACTCGTAGACTCTCCGCCGACTCTTGGTGGACGGCAACCGATGGAATTACTACCATCTTGAAGCGAACCCATGCAGCGTTACCTTTACCCGAAGGTCTCCCCGCAAGTCCGACGGTGACCATATGACGGTGTTCAGATGGGCAGGCATGTGGGATCTCCCTTAGCCGAATAAGCGAATCAACCTTTATAATTCATTCTGACAAGCTGACAGGGAAAATGAGTGTAAAATTTTATACTTACATGAATTTTTGTGTCACATCGCCGTCTGTGCACTTGTTTTTCCGCCTGGCCATAGCCGAGGGCTTCTTTCTCTGTGGGCTCGGCGGACCTTGTTTCCAGGCCTTCAGACACATCGCCCTTCGCCCTAGTGAATTTGCTGATTAATTTTGGATGCTCCCCTTAATTAACACCCCAAAGGAAAGTGTAGATTTCCTAGCGCCTGCATTTGCTGTGGAACAAATAGAGACAGTCTGAAGAAGGATGACCTCAGGGAGACAGACGTGCTGATGTCCGAAATGACATTAAAGGAGCAACGTGAAGGCCCAGCCACGGCGGGCCGAGACCTGCACGAGGGCGATGCCTCGGGAGCTTCCAGGCCTTTTAATCAGCGGCTGGAAACGAGCTCCCTATTAGTCTCATTTCATTTGCTTTAGCCACGCTAAAGAAGCCGAGCTTGCATGATGCCGGCCGACGCTTGAAACATGTTGTTCCTGTGCCAGCGCTGGTGCCGCCTCCGGCCCCCCGTCATTAATTGGTGCCACTCTCTTACTTCCAGTGAAATTGGCAGATAACGGAGAGGGGCGAAATAAAAATGTGATTTTGCTTGTGTGTGTGTGTTTTGTTCTTCCGCCCCTCGTCCCAACATCAGAGCAGATTTCGTTAATTGGGTTGAATGGCACCCATCTCGCCTTGTGACAGCCAAGTGGGATGCATGAGAAGCTGTAGGCAGCATGGAGTGCTCGCACCCTGCCACGCCAGCTCGGAAGAGACGGTAGAGGATGGCGGTGGGGGGGTTGGGTGGGGAGGCAAAGTTGCAGAAAGACAAAGCACAGTGGGGCCGTAGTGGCCTCGCTGTTGCGAGACCTTGTAAGAAAACTTGGTAAGAAAGCACCACACCTTCCGGTGGCCAACTTGCCGCAGCAGAACGTCTCTTTGAGTTCCAGGTCAGTCACTGGCCGGCCTGCTTCCATTGTTTGCTCGTGCAACATTGGTTGACTGAAACGACTGCACTGATTGCCTTTCCTTCTATAAACCATTCACTGATTCACAGGTTTTGTACACTTGCAGTAGTTTGAACTTTTGAAAGTTTTCATTTATATTTGATGTTTCAAGAAAATAAGACAGGAACATGGAATGGGCAGGTCAAACTTTTTAAAGATCGGTCATCAATGAGAAAGTTGGAATTGGTGCATCCCTGCCCCCGCACCTCCCCACCCCCACCCCCCACTACCATAAAACCTGCAGCCCGATTAGCGGCCATGAGATGCACCCGTGCACAGACTTGCACATCTCCGAGCACTTATCGCAGCTTCCTTATGCACAATTGTCCACTTTGTGCTCACATTCAGGGAGAAGAGGCGGAGAAGAGAAATCCCTTGACAAGAGCACCAGAAGTGCAGGTGTAATTGGGACATTTAGGGGGTGTCCAGTTTCATGAGCGCTGGCGAAAACCAAGCCGGTAAGATGAGAGTGCCTCGCCGCTTCACTTTCTCAGTCTCATTTTCTGTACATGGACTCTTCAGCGCTCCCTGCCATGGCCACTGCTGGCGGGGATGATAGCAGCATGATCACGTCGGTGGAACACATGAGATCAATTAACATGTCCGAGAGGGGCTTCTACTCTAGAGTCCAGTTGCACTAAACGATCCCCACGTCTTTTGTTCGCCTCCGCTGGATTCCATTTGCAGGCTCGCCACTCTCCAACCTCACACAATGTGGCCGATTGTTGGCCGAGGCCCGGATGCCGCTGCAGGAATCTTTGCCATCAGGAGTCGGGACAGGATGCAACCGGGCTGAAATGGATCTGCCCCGCTGCCCCACCCTTCCCTTTGTTGCAATTTCTCGGCTGGACAAGCTAGATTTGTAGTACATTTGTTGCTCTTGGGAGGCCATGACAAATCATCCCGTGAGCTCCAAAACCTGACACGCAGCTGCATCACGTGTGTACCAACACATGTGGAGGGGTGGCCAATCACTGAGCACTTGGTCCAAATTGGTTTGCTCGGCTATTGCCAGAACCAAGCTTGAGGGACATCACCAACAGCGAGGTGGAGATGAGCAAAATGATGGGGTGATGGAGGTTGGTTTTAAACCCTGCACTACCAACCCTGATGAACGTCACATCATCTTTCCACGGCAGCACGGAATTGTTTACCCTTCACCTCGTAATCACGCTGGATCTGCTGACAGCTCGCCATTAGCCCCGACAGCGGGCCCACTGCAATTTAACACCTTAGAAAGAAGATATGTATTAAAGGGAAAATGGCCAGGCCGTATGGGTGGAGCGTCATTCCCTGTTATCTTTGGCTCTAATTTCTTTTCAATAACTCTGATTTACGTTTTCACCGCCATTGCACCTTTTATTGCAGAAGTGGGCAGTGGCTGAAAGGCGGAGTGAGTGAAGGTGATGGGAAGAAGGTTTGAGGGAGGGATGGGGGGGGGGGGGTCATCCATGCATTTCCAGGTCCTCAAGTGGAGAGGGGCGTAGCACCAAATTCTGGACCACCATACATAAACCTCCTGAATGGACCCTCCTGAATGTTAGATGTTAAATGAAAGAAAACATCTTGGGGCCATGATATTCATCATTGCAGCTTTTTGCCTCACTTCAACGGCCATAATTACAATTAGAATGAAAAATCAAAGGGTCCACATGGTGACAAACCGCTAAGCAGCCAATTATGCTTTATTATTATCATTTGTTGGAAGGTTATGTAATAAGTGTTATTGCAGGCAAGGCCCGATGGCATCCCAAAAATCCATGCATGAGCATTAAAAAGGACAGCGCTGATAGTCGTATGGTTCAATGAGCTTGTCCATGGCTCATCTCAGTATAAGTTGGACTTGAAGACAAGTCAGGTATGTGAATATTCACATTTAAGATGCTGAAACTACAGAAAATGTATGTTTTTAAATAAAAAAAATCAAATACCTAAAGAGTTGTCAATTAATTGGATGATCGATTAATGATTGATTAATTGTTTGCAGCTTGATTAAAAGAGCTCTATGTCTATCTCAAACCCCTATTGCAGTAAGTGCAGTGAACAAGAAGGAATGGCGCCACCTCCGTCCCTCCCTGTGTCGCTTGAGGAAGCCAGTCAGTCATAAAGCAGAGCAGTCGGCCACAGCGCGTCATGATGTAGCCATACACGCCGTGGTGGCTTCCATATGGGCTCGCCATGCACGTGACAGCAGCGCTGCTATACAGATGTTCACCTCTGTTTCAGCAGCATCTGAGTCCATCTGTCATAAGAGTCGGCTGCTTAGCACGTCGCATGGCAGCCATATGGACTTTTCACAAAAGGTTACCCCACATGAATTAGGCTGAATGGCAAGCTGTTGACGACGGGCGTCTCTCTCGCTCGCAGATTACAAACACGGTGTTGCCCCAAACATTAGCCACACCTGTGCGAGAGACGCATCCAAATATTATTTTATCTTGGCTGCCTCAGAGCGAGAGGTGGGGTCCACCCTGGACTGATGGCCTGTCAATCACTCAAAGGCACATTCATGCCCACGGACAATGTTCCAATCTTAAATGGAGGGAACATGCCTTTTTCTGGGCTGTGGGAGGAAGGCCCAACATTATGCTGTTCTACTTTATCATCATTATGAATTGCATAATTAGTCATGAACAATCCAACACATTTTACTGTCATTAGCGTTTTTTAATGTGCATTATAATGATACTATTATTAGTTGTAATAATATCATGACCTCTGTACAGTAATGGCAGAATTTTTGATACATCTGTTGTATTATATGTCATTTGATTGTGTAAATAAACTTTATGACGTTTAGTGGGACTAAGAATTGTGTAAACTTGTAGAAAAAAAAGAAATGCGCACTTAACTTTTCTTGTTCTTTTTGCTTTTTCTGTACATTTATTTAAAATCAAGAATGTCTAAACAACGTTACTGGATATAGTTGTTAAGGGGGCATCCGATTTAAATGATTTAAAAGCGGATGGGGCAATAACAGTGAATAATACGTGAATAAATTGCCCTTCAATCATGTCCGCATTCCGACAAGCCCCAACTCAGATCTTACAGTGACATCTAGTGGCGAGATGGCTCATGACACCCGCCCTCCCAACCCTGATATCACACTTTTCTAAAAGTTCAGCATTTTCTTGCTATCATGAAAGAAATACGGACCGTCTTGATGCATATACCACAAGACTTGAACCAGGATGGATTGCCTCTGCAAGGAAGCCATGATATGATTTTAAAAGGCCAGTAATGAGTAAAGTAAAGAGTGGGGAAGTTCCGCCTCCTCCGATGCCAAGTGGTCAGAAAGCTAAGATCCTAAGATAAGATAAGCTAGATAAGAGATTTCAGAAGTGAGTAGGTTATCAATGGTTGTAAGGGTTATAAGTGATAAAATCGTTTTGGGGTCATATAATTATTCTACAGATGTAGAGAACCCTTTTACCTACCAGGCTCATTATCCACCTGTTGGCACCCATGGAAGTGGCAAAAGAAACAATCAGAAGCCTTTGAAATTAAGGTACAACGACAGCAACTTGAAAAATGTGCACACAAACACTTATGGTGTCCAAATGGCCTGAGATGAATCAGCCATCAGGAGCATGCAGGTCCAACAGCCAAAGAGCAAGCACTTGGAATTTGTCCTGTTGTTGCCCAATTCGAATGGGGGACACGCCCAATGTAATCACACGCCACAATTAACCGCCTTCACTTGCCGCTTTCTGCACGGTGAGCGCCTCCCCGTTTCTTGGCCACATAATTGGCTCGGAAAGAAAGGAGCAGCTCAGCAATTGTGCGGGCCTTCTCCTCGTACCGTAATGGCCCGTAATTTCAATCAGTTGTATTTTTCACAGAGACCAGACCAGGCAGACTATACCTCGTTTTGATGCCCAATCAAGGAGAGCCCTTTGTTGGAATACACTCTGGACCTAAATTTTAAGACCAGTTGAAAAACTGCCAGATTATACATTTTCTTCTGCTGGGTCTTAAGGAGCTTCTGAGCAGAGCTTCAAAAGAAGAAATGAGAGCGAGACAACTTTTAGTGTTAGCATTGAAAGTGAAAACGGCTGATCATCAGCTGATCGAAAGACCGCACCCTTTAACTCATTCTATCTAAGCCATTTTTCTAAAGGTAACCATTTTAGACCCATCCATCTTCGGCGGTACGGCACAACTGAAAAAATCCGTTTGGGGTCTAAGTTTTTTCCCAGACACCGCAAACGTCAGAGCACTCTCTGGTCAAGCTGTGGGTTTCCGCTGAGCTACCGGAGTCAGACCCGTCTAGTGTCCTAGTATCATGTGATAGATCTCCATCCAGGATGGCTGAATAAACTAGCAAGGTCTTCATTTAGCCAAGATTCAACTTACCAAAGGGTCAAAAACGTCAAAAACCAAATCATACAAAAGCTGGGTGGTCAGAAATCGCCGCTTGCCTGTATTGGCATTTACATAGAAAATCTCATCTTCAAATGTTTGCATGTTCAGGCGCCTAAAGGCATACATTATGTGGATAAACTTCCAAAACAATACTGTTTGATTCCATTTAGTCAAAAACGGTCTTCAGTCAACATGGCGTACAATGTGCGTCGCTGAAAGGTTGGTTTTCCATGACAGACCAAAGCAGTGAGATGACATCATGGACGACGGTTCAGTGACCGTTTCCACGTTCCTCACAGGTTCTGGTACAGAATGGCACATCTAACATTTACCACATTTAGCAGGTTAACTCCTGATCTCCAGATGAAGGAAACTGAAAACCTTTCTGCAGCCATGCCTCCACCCTCTCCCTTTAAGCTGCCTGTGTGCCATCTTGTTTTAAACCAATCCAGGAGGTTCTCCTCAGCCTGGGATGCGAATGGCTCAGGGTTGGCTTGCAAGCTACAAATGATCATCACAATTTCCAAATGACAATGGTTCTATTTGGATGCACAAACAGGCTGATAACAAGATGACTGAGGTGCTGAGGGAACGCAGACGTGGGCAGCGTTACTCACTCCTCAAACAATGCAGCCGCACATAAAAGTTCAGTTTCAACTGAGATCAAAACATACCAAGGAGTTCACATTTAAGAATCACAGAGAAAATATAAATTTGGAAATAAATGCAATGTTTTAGGGGGTATAAACACCTTTAAAACAAAACATTTTGACTGTTAGCAACTTGGCAGCGTGCTTTAAGATCATCAGAACATTATGGAGGTGGAAGAGATTTAAGATGAGCACGCCTACTGACTGAATGACCTCAGTGGGCGTTCAACAACCCTGAACCGATAAAGTATTACTTGATTGCTTTCCTGCATTCGCCAGCAAAAACAACTCAGAGGTCTTAAGAGTCAGTCCAAGTTCTTCTAAAATGTCAAGCAGGTCCTTCAGAGCGTTCACACAAAGCTCAGGATTTATTTTCCACCTACTTTCCTAGATGATACACGAGGTGGACAAAAGCAGCTCCACACAATTAGTCAACTCCATGACTGCTTATGCCCCAAATACCCCCGTACTGTAGGCAAGGAGGCTATGGCTGTGGTGCGCTGGTTCACATCATGAATCAATTTAGTTAAACGCATGTTTTGGAGCAACACAAATACATGGCAAACAATTTGTCTTCTTTCAAATGCGGCAGCTGTACCATTACACCTCTAGGGATTGAAAGGTGTGTGTGTGTGTGGGTGCATTCTTTGTGGCAACGAGCACTCGTCTCCGTTTCTTTGCTCCTGCCTCAGGCTGACTCGGTGCTCTATTCCTCACACCAGCGATGCGCACCCCGTGCATAAAATGACAACCCCCCCCCCATGGATGGCGGGGACCTACACACAACGCTTGGGAAGCTTTTGGCACAGCGTATGTGCAAAGGGGATTTGAAGTCTATTAAATATATTGTTTTTGCGTAGCTGGTAGAAACATGTCAACAATCACATAGAAGCCCAAGCCGAAGCTAAGCTAACCTTGGGTCAACTTCCTTCTAGAGAATCCTACAGCTGAGGTGGAGTCGTCTGTAGTCTACAGGCAAGTCCTTTAATGTCTGCATTTGCCGAGCTGTACTAGGAATACATGATCATAGATGACCACAATGCAGTCCACTTGGCATCCATCATCACTGTACAGGAAGGCAAAGGTGCAGCCCCCCTTTCCTACATGCTACCACATATACAAGAGAGATTATGTATTTCCGGCATGATTGCATCGTCTGTGTTTACTCAGCGCATCAGCCTCGTCTGTCACCTCTGGCTAATTCTCACCTTGCTGATGAATTCCAAGGCAAACGGCGGCCTACAAATCACATAAGCCTAACAATCTACAGGCGGGGGCGCAAGGCGACCAGCTCACTCAGCAAGTGGGAAAGCAACATTAGACGTTAAACCAAGGCTGAAAAGATGGAAATGTGGGATTTTATCCAGCAGCTTTTCTTGTAATGAGGGCTCGCCACTTCTCGGGTGTTTTATTGGACGCTGGCTGATGGCCACATGGGGCATTTAGAGGACAATGGAGCATGCCCTTGCTAAAACCTAAGTACGTTCTGTAATTAAGGCCATATGTACTGCCCTGCACTTCTCCCAGCCTGAGCGGTTTCCCTGGAATTTTATTACCTATGTGGATTATTGTTATTTTTCTAATTTTGAGTGATGATCATCTCGACAATTCAGGTATCTTATTGCCACTCCTATGTGGGTAATGGACTCACTTTGGCCCACAATAAACAAATCTTGGCTCTGGTACTGCGTGTGCATGACACCTCTTCCAATCATGACAGACCAGAGGTGAAAGAAGTTGAGCACGGATCAGAGCATGCAGGTACTGGACTTTAGGTCTGAAGTGGTCCAAGTGGGAATGCACCCTAAGAGAAGGCATGTAGCCTCCATCCACCTTGAATCTCGATAGGAGGCCTTCTTCCATGCCTCGCCGCCAACTCTGTTGCTGTTTTCTCACGAATCTGGGCCTGAAAATTGTATTCCATCGACCACGCTCGCTATCAACACACAATTATCTGGGTTAATCATGTGGAACTGTGGCCAATTCACCTGGGGCTTAGAGACTAATGACATTGGCGAGCGGCCATTGCTTTAGTGGAATGGCACCTGCAGTAGCGACAGTGAGATTGGCATAGAAAATTTGGGCTCATTTCATCCATCTTCACCTTCGTCACCATCCAACATCCCCTCCTCCTCCTCTCACTTTTATCATTTTCTCCCATTCGCCACTCAAACTTGTTATGCTTGTTTCCATCCATGCTCCTCCTCCTGACATTTCTCAACACCCGACTTCCACCGTTACTTCAACATTCGCACCTCATGTAAAAAACTACATCACACCTGCAGAGGCGGTAAAGGTGACACAAAAAAATGTCATCTCGCAACAAGTTTTCCATTTGACAGGATCTTGGATGCTAGTGGAATAATTAAGGAGCTGATAGAGAGCATCATCCAGGTGTTGATGCACACGCCTTTGTCTGTCCAACTGCAGCAGACTCATTCCCAGCAACTTTGGACCCCAGGGCTCATAATTAGACATCAATATAAACATATGTTTCCCAATCACAGATGTCAGCCATGTGTGAAATGGGTGTCACACTGTTGGCCATTTCATTATGCAGCCGGCGGTTGCAGCCACGATGGAAATGTACCTCCACTTCCTGAAAGGATCTGCAAACAGGAGGGCCGGCGTGGAAGTCTCAGCCTCTGGACGGGGGTTGGTAGGGTGGGGGTGACACCTCTCAGACGGCTTGAAAGTGAAGACATCCCATCTAAAACTGACAAGAGAGAAGTCAAACACTAGAAAAACGGCAATTTTACCTAATGTTAAAAAAGTGCACATAGCAGATTTGGGGGCTAATTGAAAAAAAAACTCCAAAATAATCAAATTTAGGGCTTAAAGGTGCACGGTGAAGAGATGCACACAAACACAAAGGACTTGGCTTGTCACTGTAGCGTCTGGCATGGTTGAAGAGTCTCATGGGACCCCTGAAGGCACCGTTTAATCTCCCCTTCTTTTGCACTAATAGGAGATAATGCAAGCGTGCAGCCTGATGAATCAATATGCAAGAGCAGCTTTAGTCTGATAATTAATACCAGTGTCAGAAATAGATTTGAGATTTAGCAGGGCGGCCCTGATGCGATGATGTACGAGCTCGAATCCCGTCTGACTAATTCTCCTCTCAATGGTTGGGATTCTTTCTGCTAAAGCCGGTTAGCTCATTGAGACCCTGCCATGAGATGCGATGGCATCCTCACATCTGTGCTATTTTCTCTGCAAATTAGTCCTGACACGCTTTTTAAGAGAAGAAAAAAAAGATTCACAGACGAAGGGAAGGGGTGACAGGTTTGGGATCCTCTGTTAATTTTGGTTTTGAAAGAATTCAGTCTGTTTCTATGGCATAGATGTTAATGATATTTGGCTGTCGTAGAGTGAAACCCGCTTTTGAGTCTTTTGTTTTCATGTGATGTTGTAGCAACTGGAGAACAGTCGTCCCTCGCCAAATGAGAGTAGCCCAAACTCAACTCTGAAACCTCGGCATCACTTCCCGTGCACCCCACACCTAGCTGCCTTGCACTGGAACACATTTACAGCAACAGACAGTCACCAGTGACCTACATGTCGATGTCAATAAAACCCCAGGAGCACAATGACAGAAACACTTTCCTTCATTTGCAGTGTTATTATTGACCAGTGTTATCAATCTGCTAAATTCTTGTGACATATAACTGTCTTTATGTTTTTCGGCAACATGAAAAATAACAAATCTGGTCTTTTGGACCGTCATTTAGAGTAATTAATGGTTGTGCAGTGTACAAGGGTATGTTTACAACGCGATGTTTCCGGATTGTGCTCACCATCATGGCGGCCAAGTCCGCGTACGGTGCAATACGGAAGTTCAATGTGAGACGTGGACCTATTTTTAACTCTAGTGTCCTTGGTACTACTATCGGCGACAGTGCAGTTAGCATTAGCATTAGCATTAGCTCGTTAGTCGTCATGCATTTAACCTCGTGAACTCAACATGCACACGTACTTTAAGTGACACAGCCGTGAAGCAAACTACTTAGATGAGACAAGTTATACCTGAAAAGGGTGAATATTTGCGTATAGGACACAAAGTTTCCACACGTCACTTGTGCACTGAGAGGAGGATTCCAGGTGTCCCGTCATCCACGATGTGCGGATCGATACTGAAATATCGCTATGAATAAACGATTCTCAAATCAAAATGCCGATACTTTTGATAATTCAGTCATTTGCGATAAGGTTTGTCTGTTAAAGCACGTGTCGACAGAGGCCGAAGCACTGCAGGTTTTCTTTCCAAGCAGTTTCTCGAGCAGGTGATTTCATTGACGAGCTGCTTCCCTCAAACCAAAGGAGGGTTCATCATTCTAATCACCTGCTTTGAGAAGAAAACCTGGAGTGTCTCGGCCCTCCATGACAGGGATAGGCCATTGTAAACGGATAATTTGTGATTAAAGTTTTCATTCGTATTTGTCCTGTTGTATATTAATTTAGCTAATCTCAATCAATTTAAGATTAAAATAAAACTTTTTTCATTAAAACTTTCCTTACGTTCTTCATGATACGAAATACACAACGTTTAAACATTTACCACATATAGTACATATCGCCAATATCACCCTTAATGTTACAATCGGAAACGAAATCAGTGGTATCGTACACCACTTGTCCCTAAGAGCTCAATAGCGCCATTCACCCCATGTTGGAGATCCTCGGTACTACATTGAATGATAGCTGGTTGTATAGGTGGAATAGTTGCATTTTTGCTCCTTTTATTTCTTTACAACACACAGGAAAGAGAAAGACGTGTCTTCAAGGATTATGTGCAGTTTCAGTAGCATATCTACATTTGTTCTGTGTAGTTTTCCTTTCAAAGTGTATTTTCTTCAAATGTTTTTATTTGCTGATGTCAAAGGAGAGACAGAAGGCGACCTGCGCCGCCCTTCAGGAGCCACGAGGCACGCTGCGTGGGTGGCAGGGATGTTGAAGTGCGGCGTGTGCTTGTGACATGCTCAGGTGTAATGACACTCACCTAAATGGAAAAGTGGAGGATGCTGGCTGACGCCTCACCTAGCCCCACTTGCCTTTTCTCCCAATTATCAGCTTGTAAGCTTCCATGGCGCCACCTCATCCCTCCAATTACACCAAAGCGGATGGAATTGTGTTTTATGAGAAAGAATGAAATATGCATTCATTAATTATCACTCCAAAGGCCCCACTCTACCTTGTATGCCATGAGGGGTTGTTATGAGACAACACCCCTCTCTAGCGGCGGCGTAAAGTTGTCGTCCTGTCAGGAAATGGATTCTGACAGCCTCATTTATTATCTCCGTGCATCTCTCTCAAGTCCACGTTGGAGCTAGACAGCCTTCTTTTCAGCACTTCTGTCACATCGCATTCATCACTTATAATAAAGGAGGAACGCTTCTCAGCGTTAGATTAAAAAAAAGAGATTTAAACTTCAAATGAAGCATTCCAATTATCCTCACTGATAGAGGTCAGAAGGATGCTCTGGTTTATTTTACACTCAGTGAGATGGTGAGTGTGTGCACGAGATGTCATTTTCAGGTCGTGCGGGAGGATCTTGCTGTGACTTTCCGATGCTTGGGAGTGTGAAATACTGAGAGTTACAAGTCCGTTTCAAGCTCTGCAGGTTCTGGTCTTTTGTGTTTGTGGTCCCGCACTAAAGAGCGAGCGCTCCGTGCGAGCACAAGGAAGAGCGGGCCAGACAGCAGGCAGAAGAAAGAGGCCACGGGCGCCAGGAGGAAGGACGGCCCCTGCTGGACGCTGAGGTGGAAGGTCGGGCAGCCGCCGACACGCTGCCAAAGGGCATACTCCTCCAGGGTGTCCAGCGCCTGGACCCATATCAGATACATGAGCACCACGGCAAGCAGGCACGCACCTGTCAGACATAGATGAGGGTTGCTCAGGGACGCAGCAGCGGCGCCAATATGGATTATGTGTGACATCACACATTTCCACATCAACACGAGCGTATCATGCATACGCGTAGCGCTGTTCATTTTTACATGTTTATGTCTTTACGCGTCACTGACGTTTTTTTGTCAAGCGTTGAGATTTCACACTTTTTTGGTACTCCTCCAATGCATCATTAATACAAATTTGTTCATGCAAAGTTTTGGATGCCCATTTGATTTTACACCTTTTCTTTTCTTTGAAGTTACAGTGGACCGAGGCACAATCGCAGATTTTTGGTAATTTTTTAAATCTATTTGTATTAGAAAATGTAATTTATTAAATTTTTTTATATTATAAACTGAGGGCGGCACGGCGGTCTAGTGGTTAGCGTGCAGACCTCACAGCTAGGAGACCAGGGTTAAATTCCCACCCTCGGCCATCTCTGTGTGGAGCATGTTCTCCCCATGCACGCGTGGGTTTTCTCCGGGTACTCCGGTTTCCTCCCACATTCCAAAAACATGCTAGGTTAATTGGTGACTCCAAATTGTCCATAGGCATGAATGTGAGTGTGAATGGTTGTTTGTCTATATGTGCCCTGTGATTGGCTGGCCACCAGTCCAGGGTGTACCCCGCCTCTCGCCCAAAGACAGCTGGGATAGGCTCCAGCACCCCCCGCGACCCTTGTGAGGAAAAAGCGGTAGAAAATGAATGAATGAATATTATAAACTGCATTTTACTATACTTTATTACATCATTGTATATATAGTCAAGCATTGATTTGATTATATAATTTTATTTTCTGATTCTTTATATTTTTTCAAATTCTATTTTAGGGGCTGCACAACGGTCGAGTGGTTAGCGCGCAGACCTCAAAGCTATGACACCCGAGTTCAATCTCACCCTCGGCCATCTCTGTGTGGAGTTTGCATGTTCTCCCCGTGCATGCGTGGGTTTTCTCCGGGTACTCCGGTTTCCTCCCACATTCCAAAAACATGCTAGGTTAATTGGCGACTCCAAATTGTCCATAGGTATGAATGTGGGTGGGAATGGTTGTTTGTCTATATGTGCCCTGTGATTGGCTGGCCACCAGTCCAGGGTGTACCCCGCCTCTTGCCCGAAGACAGCTGGGATAGGCTCCAGCACCCCCGCAACTCTTGTGAGGATAAGCGGTAGAAAATGAATGAAATTCTATTTTATTTTTTTACTTATTTATTTTTTGGAGGGTCATACGCTGAGAGGTCTGTGAATGCACCGTAGAACCCAAATCTGTTCATGCTAACTTTTAGATGTCCATGTAAGTTTTTCTCCCTAAAAATAGGCCGTTTATTTTGTCCAGAAAACAGTTATCTCATACACCAAGCGTACAGCGTAGATGTTCCACTGTTGAAAAAGCTTGCAGGTTTATGTCTTTACATGTTTGGGAAATTATTATTATTATGTACTATTGAGGAATTTGAATTTTAGATATTTTTTTAATCAAATTGCTAAATAAATTGTGTGGTATTATTTAGTATCAGAATATCAGCATTGAAGTAAGCACTTTGTAAACAAAAGGCCTCTCCAAACTGGCCTTTCCATGTTCACACTGGAGTGCAAAGACAAGCAAATGGTAGGTTTATACTCACCGCCACAAAGCAGAAGGACCCCACCCACTTTGTAAAGCTTGTGATTGGTGAGAGGAGCGGCGCAGACAACGGTGAGCCCACCAGCGACCACACTGACCACACCCCCAATAAGGAAGACGCTCCAGAAGGTTCTGAAAACTGATAAAAGTGACACTGAGGTACTCTGAAGATGGAGTGTGCCGTCACGCGTGAATGTTGAGGTGTCCCACCAACAGCGGTGTGATGCTCATAGGGCTCGGCAGGTGTGTCTCCTGGCTCCGCCCAAAATGCTACCTTTGGGGGGAATGGGAAGAGGAATGCAGCATGGCACCCTTTTACATGCGGCGGCTTCACTGCAGGGAGAAAGCATTCCTTGGAATCAGAGTCAAACACAGCGGAAGGGAAATGTGTGCAAGGGGTCTCACTGATCCACAGATCCCAAACCGAGTACTTAGGAGACGGTGCTGGCAAGGTGCAGCGCCAGAACAGACCCTCATGGAAGATCCTCACAACATCCTTGTGTCAGAACATGGCGGCATGATGAATACTTGGCCTAGACTCTCAATGAGTGGACTGTACCTGAGGAACGTTTGATCCCCTTCCCGAGTCGCAGAGCTCAGCGGCACCCAACAGCCAGTAGTCAGTGGCACAGGAGATGAGTGTGGACAGAACCCCCACTGTCCCGGTGAATAAAGCAAAGAAGAGAAGCACACTTAAGCTCCCTTTGCCTGTCAGAGGCCCGCACTCCGGCACACCTCCATGCTTCTGGTTTGGGAGCATGGTGATAGGATTGAGTGACCAGCCGATTGAGGGACGGAAATAAATGCTTACGTCACGTGTTGGGGGGCTCAGTTTCAAGGAGAGGAGGGGCACTGACAGAGCTGGCACCACCCAAAACGAAATAAAATACAGTAAGTCAACATTTATGGCGTTAAGGGAAGTGCATTAGACAGAATCAAATATTTTCATAGTTTGAGCATAGAAAACCTGTTTACAACCTTGTACTGTTAACATTAGAGTCCTCTTCACATGATATACATAACACCCCTATAGTCAGCTTTACACTGGTATTACCCAATATGGTGGACATGCATAAGACTTATGCTCATGTGGGGGGCGGACAGGAAGTGACATTGCAGGTTCATGGCATGTGTTACAGCCAGGGGTAGTCCACGTTAGAGACCGTCTGTGAACGTCAGAGGAATATTACAGACATTTAGCGACCAATGTAGGACACTACAGACCACCACGTCTTCTGAATGCCTTATACTTGTATATTAATTTTTATGTTTGAAAATTCTTAATTCAGGATAGACATATCGAATGTGCTTAACGAATAGGCCGTAGTCCACCATTATCTTATGAATATGTTGTGAAAAACCATTAGGAGGCCACAGCATCCTTAGCACCAACATTGCCTGTTGGCAAGGCATACTGAGTGGAAAGTCAAGAGAAATGTGTCAAAATATCTCAGCATTTATTGGAATGGCAGTAACACCGAGATTCAACAACAGTCATACTGCACGTTCATACAGGATTTCTTTTGACATGATCAAGATGCCACAGACAAGACAAAGAGTTAAAAGGTTAAAGTAGTGAATATTCTAGCCAGACTCGGTACCGTGCACGAGAGCATGGCGTGGGCTGGTGTTCTTCCAGATTGCCGTTTGGTTTATTTCACTAATTCATCGTAAAACACGCTGGAATGAAGTATTCTTCTTCTGAAAGAATTTGCCAAACTTTGTGCAGCCATTAGACGACACATCTTTTATTTGCAAAGCCTGACAGACAAGAAGCTGACTGAAGTGTGTTCAAAAAGGACTGGTGGGGTAAGAAGGTGGCCAACATGGAAGGATGCTTGCCACGCAGAAATCTAAACATTTACCAGCCATTATTCAACTACTTGCAGGAAACTTGATTGGTGTCGTCACGTGTCCCTTCTCATCGATGGAGGATGTTGCCAGTTTGGTTGGGTGCCGCTCGATCCGAATGAACAGGTCTGTTGGGAGTACCAAAGGCGGATGGGTCCCCTGGAGCTCCGCCTGGCCTAGGACATCACCCCGAACACAGGGTTGTGACGGCAGATGCTTGGCCCGATTTCCTCATAGTCTTTCTTGGTGTGGCACACTTGGTAGAACTCAGGCTGCAGAAACAATGTTTGTTACATGAACAAATAAAAAGCATTGAAATAAAATGTTAGAATCATTCAAATGGAATGTAAAAATAATTATGAATTCAAAACTAGAAAATATTGGCAAGCAAAACCATTTTATACTCACAGTGGACGCCAGCATCGATCCTCCGAACCAGACGGCATAGCGCTGCATGTGATGCGTGATGACCTGCACATCAATGGGTTTTGGCTGCAAGGAACAAAACCCAGAGAAAACATTTGAAGTCCAGCATACTAATCTCAACACATCCTGACTGGGATCACACCTTCCCAGAAAGCCACCTCCAGCATATGCTTGACTATCACAACAGTCCGGTACAGGAATCCCTCGTTTATCACGGCTAACTGGTTCCAGGCCTGACAGTGATACATGAATTTTCATGAAGTCGGATTCCTTACTTCCAATTGGAATCTTTTCATGGTTCGAGATTAGACCTTGTAGAGTTGATCATCTTCTAAATGGGTGTTTTAACCTCAACCAGGAACGATATGAATTTAGTAATATTAATCCTCCCGGTGCAAAATTGCGACAAGTCAACAAGCAGCACATTTCCCACAACTTCCTTCGTGGCGTCTCACCTTCAACTTGCCGCCACTCAGCTCCTCGCTGATCTTCAGCCGGGCGTCCACCGTCCGCTTAAGATCCCGCTGCAGACGTCTGCCGAAGTCTCGGAACATAGTCGACCCTCCGGAGAGCACAATGTTCTGCGGCACAGGTGACAAAGTAAGCTCAAGTAAGTCAGCCAAAGCAGACGCTTGCGACCTGCTTGCGGCTATTCCCATACCTTGTACAGCGGACGACGGACATCGATAGGGCAGTTCTGGATGACCTCATCGACCACCTCCGAGATCGGCTGTGTGAAATCTGGGTTGGCAAACTACACAAAGAGGAAAAGTTACCTCAGATATGGTTGGAGACAGGACTTGCTTCTCACCTCCGGGTGGAAGAAGATCTCAGGCCCTAAGAAGCGCTCGTAGCCGACATCTATCAGGAACTCTTTCTTGGTGATGGCGTTGACGCCCGTGTACTGCTTGATCCACTTGGACCCGTCCGTGTCGTACTTGTTAAACTCCTTGACGAGGTCAGGGCACACGTAACTGAAACGTTCCTGCAGTGACACAATCATTTTTAATTGGCCCACGAGAACGTTCTAAAAATGAACTAAAAAATAAGAATAACAATAATGAAAATGTGTTTTTTTCCTCAAATGTGGAAAAAATCTGCAATAATTAAAATAAAATAATAAAATAAATAAATTATATTATTATAATAATTATATTAAACATATTAAAATAATAAAAGAATAAAATCAAAATATTAAGACAAAAGTCACATATTGAATGAGACTATTGAGGAAAAACAACAGCATTTTAGAAGCATAAGACTGAATTATTAAAGAACATCTACATTACTTTTAAGTTACAATATTCTGAAAAACAAACTAAAAAAACTAACAAAGTTGTCATTTGTACAAGAATAAAGTAATGGTCAAAAAACTGGTCAAAAATGAGCAGAAAGCTGAGATGCAGTTTTTCTTGGAAATACATAACATCTTAGCATATCTACATTTGTTCTTTTACAAAATATCAAGTTTGGTCACCCCTACTTTATGGAAAAGGCTGGAGTTGTGCTGCCCTCTTGTGGACGCCTGGAGAAATGAATGGCATGGTGTTAAACGGCCCTTAAAACCAACCTTGACAGCTTTAGCCGTCTCCAGCGACTGCTCGGGAGGTATCCCCACTTCCCGCTCTCTGAGCAGCTGCTGGATGAAGTAGGTGATGTCCCGACCCGCGATGGGGATGTGTTTGATGCAGCTGCCAATGACGTAGCCCTCAGCCTGGAGGGTGGGGGGGGCACACAAGAAAGAGGATAAGGGCTGGGGAGGAAGCGGAAAATAGTTACGCACATGACCGGCGAGCGCACCACTGGGATGACGTGTGTGACACCGTCGCCGCTGTCGATCACTGTCCCGGTCAGTGTCCGCTCGCCCACCTGTCGGGAAGTCCAGGAGGCTGCGAGCGCCAGGACAGCCTGGTGGCCACAATTCATATTACTTTAAGTCACTAACGACTAGTGTCAAACTCAGGAGCTTTTCTCAGGGAATAACCTGGACAGCGATGTAGAGACCGGGGACGTTGAAGGACTCAAACATGATCTCTGCTGTGTACTCTCTGTTTTCTGGTGTGTTCAATGGCGGCTCCGTCTGAAGACACATAATGCAAGGTGGTACAGAAAACAAACCAACCTTCTGCTCTCCAAACACATTCCCAATGTAAGAAGTGTTTGCTTCTACCAGAAGAAAATAGTGATCTTCAGGTTCTGCCCGCAGATACTTGAAGATGACCTGCTCCATGAAGCGCTCCATCAGGTCCCAGTCTTCCACGATGCCGTGACGGATTGGCCACTGTGGGAGGATAAAAGGGAACAAGTGGTGATGCCCGCTACCGCGTTACTCAAGGCTAAAGGACGTCCCACCTTTGTTGCGTAGGAGGGTTTATCGATGGCCTCGTCCCCGATGTAAAAGTCCAGATCGTCCACGCCCTTCATCATCCTGCGCTGTGCCTGGTCGCCAACCTTTGCTGACTCTTTGATGGCAATGCCTGGTCATCAGTTCAAAGACATTAAACTCGCAGCTTTAGTTCAAATGCAACATCAGACAAGCGATAGTATAACTACTGAAGACCAGGGGTGTCCAAACTTTTTCCTCCAGGTGACAAAGATTTAAGGATGCAAAGACCACTCTTTTTTTTTTTTTTTTTACTTTTTCAAATATTTCAACAAAATTCCTTCTCGTAATATTGTAGGTTTATTCTCATATCATACCTCATTTTCCAAAATGTACAACTTCATTCATTCATTCTGTCTGTGTCTCACACTATGGTTTAAAAACATTTCAAACTTTGTAATATTTAACCTCTATGATCCTGTAAGGACATTTCCCTCCAAATATTAGGAGTTTATTCTCATAAAATTGTGATTTTTTTTTGCTTCTTCTTAGAATATGACTATTTCTGTAATATTTTGACTTAACTCTGGCAACATCACAGCTGTTTTTTAATTTGAGTTTTTTTGCTCTTAATAGTTTGATTTTATTCTTGAAAAATTAGACCGTTTTTTCTTAATTTCTGCTGGGTTTTGTTTTATGTTAATTTCCAACTCTTCTCTTCTTGTAAATTTTCTTCTCATGGCTGCACAGTGGAAGAGAGGTTAGTATTTAGGCCACAGTCAGGAGGTCGGGAAGCCCGGGTTTGATTCTCTGATGTTTTTATCTGATATAATTATGACTTCATCAATTCTTCAATATATATATATATATATATATATATATATATATATATATATATATATATATATATATATATATATATATATAAAATTCTTTTTTCCGGACCAAATTTTCCAAAAATTACCACTTTGTTTTCCATCAAATTATAACTATCTGTCTTTTGCCTTTTTTTTCACTTATTATTTTGCCTTTATTTTTCTAAAACCACTGGTGATTTTTTACTTTATCTTTCTCCTTTCCATTTTGGACACCCCCGTACTTCCTGTAGCACTTCTCTCTATTTACTTACATGACGGTATGATGAACTGTGGTTCTGTGTTTCCTGCATAGCCAAGCTTTGTGTACCTACGGAAGAACGGAATGAACATTTAGTGGAAAACCCCGCTTTTCCAGAAATTGCCGGGACTTGAAGGCGGCGGCAGCTAAAATAATGTTGACGTTGCGGTTTGTGTATGGAGGTTGAACCAGGAAGTAGCATTAGCTGCGGAAGCTAACTTAAGAAAACTGTATTAAAACGTAACTGTGTCGCTATAAGAACACGTTTAAAGTGTAATTCATTGCATTCGCCCTCTGTTAACTCAGAAGGAGAACGCGATACGGATAAACATGCTAGCGAACCACCTCTGTGGTTCAAGTGCTCCACTGCAGGGCGTTAGCTGGAACATTGGCATGCAAGCTAACAAGCAGCTAACAAGCGCTATCATGTTCCATACGTACCCTGTGCCACAGTCGACAACGCAAGCCGGTAGTCGACCAGCCATGCTCGTTCGCCTTCTCGCTAACTACAAAAGAAATATCCCCGGCGCCCGATATGGATGGATGCGCCGATCGCAGGTGATTGGAGTCGCCGCAGCCACAATGAACAGCAGCCGCTGTCGATGGATGAGCGCTTCCGGGTTCCGAGACGTCGAGATATTTGCTCAAGCTCAGACTACATTAAATGGTTAAACAGTGACCCCCTGTGGATGGTATTGTTATTGCAGTTTGTTTAGTAAGTGCAGAGCACATTTACCATAATATGTATCAAGGTACTGTGATAATATACATGTCTAAAAAAACATATTTCAATTAACAAAAAACAGTAAAGCAGTACGTTTAGGGGAACCACCACTTCATCAATGGCATTTTATAACTGTGAAAAAAAAACTTGATTTAAAAAAAAGGGGGGGGGGGGTGGCGAACTGAAATTACGAGAGGAAAGTCTAGGGGGCAGCAGTGCTCGATCAATTTATTTTAAAAAGTAAATCCCCCTTCACTAAGAAGAAGAATGTGATCAGCGTTTTGTTGAGGTGCATGATATTTGACATTGCTCTCATGAAGCTTATATTAATTTCTCCCCGTGAGTATGTTTGTACTGGACTGAAAATAGATGACAGAGGAGGCTTTAAGTAGCTTTTAACACTGCTCGTGTACTGAAGAGATGATTTTCGAGTCACCACGACGTGGATCCCTGCCCGTCCTCCAGGAAGAAATCTGGTGGATTATTTCAACCATAACGCTTGTGTGACTCCTTTGTGCCCACGTCGTTAGAGCCAGGCTTTAGGTTCACCTTATTATTTTTAATCATCTGCTGTTCTTGCTCTGAAAGTGTGTAGTGGGCGGTCGGCAATGGCCTGCACTGACCTCCTCGTCTACACTTGGCCTTAATGGCCGCCCTTGCTGCTGCACAAAGACAATGTGTTGAAGCAGCAGCCTGTTACAGCTGGAGAACAGGTCAGCACAAGGAGACACATTGGGCGGCTGTACTGAGGGAAACCAGGGGTGTTCAAACCTACTCCAACCAGGACCACATCGGGAATAATGAAAGGATGCAAGGGCCGCTTTGATACTTTGGAAAGTGACACATGTCGATATGCTAAGATCTTTCTTCACTCCATTCTTCATCCCATTTTTACTGTCCTTTGTTTTTCCAACTATTCGATTGTCTTCTCATAATGATGATTTTAATCCCATAATATTTTGACTTCATTCCCATAATATTATTACTTTTTCTGCTAACAAATTTCAAGTTTGCTTAAAAAAAAATAACTTTATCTTGAATATTTTGCTCTCCCTACTTCAAAAATTCAGTAGTCACAGAGGAACTAATGGAGTACTGATGAGGAACGAATGACTAAGGCACACAAATTTGGAGTAGTTACAGAAGAACTCATGAGGAGGCAATGACTAAGGCACGTACATTTAGAGTTCGTACTGAATAAATAATGACTAGAGTGGTAACAGAGGAACTAATAAAGAACCCATAAGGAGGTAATGACTAAGGCACGTACATTTAGAGTAGTTACTGAAGAACTAATGATTAGAGTGGTTACAGAGGAACTAATAAAGAACCCATAAGGAGGTAATGACTAAGGCACGTACATTTAGAGTTGTTGCTGAAGAAGTAATGATTAGAGTGGTTACAGAAAAGCTAATAAAGAACCCATGAGGAGGTAATGACTAAGGCACATACATTTAGAGTAGTTACTGAAGAACTAATGATTAGAGTGGTTACAGAAGAACTAATAAAGAACCAACGGGGAGGTAATGACTAAGCCACATACATTTAGAGTAGTTACTGAAGAAGTAATGATTAGAGTGGTTACAGAGGAACTAATAAAGAAGCAACGGGGAGGTAATGACTAAGCCACATACATTTAGAGTAGTTATTGAAGAACTAATGATTAGAGTGGTTACAGAGGAACTAATAAAGAATCAATGAGGAGGTAATGACTAAGGCACATACATTTAGAGTAGTTGCTGAAGAAGTAATGATTAGAGTGGTTACAGAGGAACTAATAAAGAACCAACGGGGAGGTAATGACTAAGCCACATACATTTAGAGTAGTTACTGAAGAACTAATGATTAGAGTGGTTACAGAAGAAATAATAAAGAACCAATGGGGAGGTAATGACTAAGCCACATACATTTAGAGTAGTTACTGAAGAATTAATAGAGTGGTTACAGAGGAACTAATAAAGAACCCATGAGGAGGTAATGACTAAGGCACATACATTTAGAATAGCTACTGAAGAACTAATGAGCAACTAATGAGTAGAGTAGTTGCAGAAGAACAAATGAAGAACTGATGAGGAAGTAATGAGAAGTTAGTGAGGAAATTATGAAGAAGGCAATATTTGAAATTTGAACATTTATTCTGGTACATGTCCATTTTTTTCTCATAAATGAATGTCTTTGTCCTCATATTCCAACGTTTTCCTTCTGGTACATTCATGAGTTACCCCTGGAAGTGGTACGTAAGAAGTGGCATGCAAATGCCATAAAACACTCGGTGCCGAGTCAATGCAATATTTATTTCCATCCCATATCAGCACAACACTTTGACTTATTATATCATAACATGAAGGATTTATTAGCCAACATACTGAGGGAACACAGACAGCGCATGACGGAGTCGTGGAAAGCATTTACTGTGTAATGCAGTGGAAATGGGTCCGTTTATGTCGACAGCCAGTCTGTGGGGACGTCAGTATATGTCATCACGCGGTGTCGACATCAAGAGATCCCGCTGTGTTATGCAACATGGCATCATGCACTAATCTTTCTAATTACACCCTGAAGCGGCTCTCAAGTGAGAGTTGGTTTGTGCTTATGGTCCTTATGTTCTCGCCACTCGTTGACTGCAAGGTAGCAGTGAGTCCTCTAAAGGCTTTTCTAGTGTCTCGTTGTCAGCTCTGCATGAGCACGTTCCAGGCGTTGTCCTTGCCTCCCAAAAGATGATGAACGTTTGTGAAAAAAGTTATTACGCTGACACAACAACTGATAGAAGCAGCTATTAAGGCCTAGGGTATCAGTGGACCCCCCCCCCCCCCCCCCCCCCCACAGTAATCTCTCTGAATTTTCATATAAATGTGTTATTTGTATTTTTTCCACATTAAACCCATCTCATTCACCCTAACTTGGTAATAACTCATAAATATGTGCTAATCCAGGTCCTATTTGACATGTTTACTGTATGTCTTTATGAATGGAGGTGACCCAAGATCATTTGGGTCAAATGACTAGAAGATCTACTTTTCGCTGAGCTTACAGTCCGGGACCACCAACAAATGATGAAAATTGTGAGTAATGGATACTAGGAATACTTCCCTTTTTCAAAGCGGATGGTAAATTTACAAACCTGACATTTCTAGTTCGTGGGGGCGGCCATGATGAACTCGCTGTTGCAGTTCAGCCTCTTTTCAGCGGGGTGACACCTCTCAGTTAAATAAAACAAAACATCCTAATAATATCCTTTTTCGCTGATATCACCATGCATTTTTGTTCCTGAAATATATTTGGGATGTTCGATATTGGCTTTTTTGCCGATAACCGATATTGACCAACTCTCACCTTCCAGATACCGATACGTGTCACATCACATCTATTTTTATTGATTAAGTTGTTGTCAAGCAGTGGTCCTCATTACGTCCTGTCATGCCCCCACCCCCGATTTGAAATACTAGAGGAACTGATAATGGTCGGTGGAATATCAACCGCCCGCCATTTCAATCAAGCTGGGGAGGTCATTATGGGCTCTGACGTTGAAGAGAGAAGGTGGGGCTTCTGGATCTGAATCTAATCCAACAGGTACAACAGTCCTTTCTATCGCAAATCCCAAATCCTGGGACAACGGCAATGTCAAGCAAAGGAGGTTTTGGAGGGGGAGGAGCCAACCGTGTGTCTAAAATAGACATTTTTATGGGCGTATCAATAACTGGTGGCGGTCCTAGATCACCCCTGTGTGAAGCGGGGATCTACTGTACTGGAACAGACCTCACAGTCCCCCCACAAAAGGTTGTTGCGCTTCCGGTACAAGAGCAGAAAGTGGTCGAGAAAGGGTGCTTTTTTCCAAAAAACGTCCACTCTCTTCCAACCGGTTGAGACCAAACAACATGTGGCGAGCAGGAGATGAGGCGTCTATATCAGAGACAGCAACGGCATGAGGAGGGCGAGAACGACACTTGTGTGTGGGTGGGGCCTGGCCGCAGAGGGAACAGGCCGCTTCTTCCTAGGACCGTTGCAGAGCGGCGTGTTGCAGCAGTAAATGCAGACGGAGTTCAGCCTCCCGGTGCAGAACTGCTGGTAGCCAGAGGAGGCGATGAGACACGCCCCGGAGGACGCACATGACTTCCGGTAATGAATCCCTACAAAGGATGGACAGGTTTGAAGATGAATTTTCGTCTTTTGGACTAGTGCCACTTCCACTGTGGGGCCCCTTGACACAAAGTCGTAAAAGTTTGAAAAACATTGGATATTTATTGTCTATCCCTTAATGGTTCATGTCTAAACCATTCATGGTTCATGTCTAACCATTGATGGTTCATGTCCAAACCATTCATGGTTCATGGCTAAGCCTTAATGGTTCATGTCTAAACCATTCATGGTTCATGTCTAACCCTTAATGGTTCATGCCTAAACCATTCATGGTTCATGTCTAAACCATTCATGGTTCATGTCTAAACCATTCATGGTTCATGGCTAACCATTCATGGTTCATGGCTAACCATTCATGGTTCATGGCTAACCATTCATGGTTCATGTCTAAACCATTCATGGTTCATGGCTAACCATTCATGGTTCATGGCTAACCATTCATGGTTCATGGCTAACCATTCATGGTTCATGGCTAACCATTCATGGTTCATGTCTAACCCTTAATGGTTCATGTCTAAACCATTCATGGTTCATGGCTAACCATTCATGGTTCATGTCTAACCCTTAATGGTTCATGTCTAAACCATTCATGGTTCATGGCTAACCATTCATGGTTCGTGTCTAAACCATTCATGGTTCATGGCTAACCATTCATGGTTTGTGTCTAACTATTCATGGTTCGTGTCTAACCATTAATGGTTCACGGCTAACCATTCATGGTTCATGGCTAAACCTTAATGGTTCGTGTCTAAACCATTAATGGTTCATGTGTGACTGCAGTACAAGAAGAGAAAGTCTAAGTAAAAAGCCGATATAGTTGGGGAAAAAAAATCAAAACAGCAACAGCAGAAACGAAACAAAAACAACTGGAATTTTATGAAAATAAAGTCAAAATATTACAAGAAAAAAAGTCTGATTCTAACAACAAAAAAGTCAAAATTTTACAAGAATAAATTATAAATTATAAATTAAGAATGTAATATTATATGTCATTTTTGTAGCAGAGAGTTGAAATAGGTAAAAAAAACCGTTTGAAACAAAAGTTGTAATATTATGAGAAAAAAAGTCATAATATTACCTGAATAAAGTCAAAATATGAGGGGAATAAAGCCATAATTGCAAGAAAAAAATTAAAAATTTTACAAGAAGAGAAATTAAAATGCAAAAATGGGGGGACGCAGAAAACTCTCTGAAAGCGAGCCATCCCAAACCTCATGATCTGAAACTTTGAGTCATTTAAAGCATCCTGTAGGGGTGTAGTCACCTCTGTGTCATACCGTATTTCTGTCTAAGAGGTGTTGAATGTAGCACAGAGGAAGTAGGAAAAAGCCTGGCGAAGATTGGCACTCACCATCAGATCTGACCAGCACCTCCTTCTGGCACATGTCCTGCACATTGACGGTGCAGTTGACGATGTACTCGGGCGTGGAGCAGTCGTTGTGCTTCATCTCCTCGCACTGGTAGCACTGGATCTGAAGGGCGTCTCCCACAGCTAAGTGGAAAGACAAAACACTCCCATTACTGCCGCCGCCGTTGGACCAGAGGTGGTAGAGTGTGGTACTCCAGCTTGCCTACAATAAACTGTGTTTACATTACATCATTAGAGGAGTGTGTTTAGCTGTCAGTGTTTTCTAACAAGACATATTGTGTAAGAAGCGATTTATCGTTTATGCCAAGGGTGTCCAAAATGTGAAAATGTGTCCATTATGGCATGCGGCTGCTTTTTTTCCCTTCAGCACATTCTAAAAATAAAACTTACAAGAAAACTAACACAAACAAAAATAATAATACCAAACATTTCAAAATGAGCAGCCATTTTAAACAATTAAGTGATGCTATTAACAGAAAAAAGTTATTTTATTCATCATTTTATCATTTTGTGGGAATTATTACATTGTAATATTGCGAGGAAAAATAACCAAAATAATAATCATTTTGGTAACATTTTGGTTCAAATATTAGAGTCTATATATATGTATTAGAGTCAAAACATTAAAATACATTAGGGGCAGAAAGTTTAAATAAAATGTAAAAAAAAAACAAGACTAGCAGAATCATAATTTTTCTTACAAGAATGAAGTCAAACTGTTTGTTTGTCTTCTAACAAGTAAAAAGTTGCAATTTCACAAGAATAAACTCAGAATATTAAACTTTGGTTCTCTCTTTCAGGCATTCTCCTCTCCAGCAGATATCTGCAGCTGTGTCGGACAGTCGAACAGCAGTCACGTCTCCTGCTCTACAATAGTTTCATGTCCTTCATGGCTGTGGTGGACCTCGGCATGCTGGGGATTACCTGACCGAGGTCAGCCAGGTTGTGTGTGACGTTAGCATGCACAACAACGCCGCTGCGTGTGAAAAGACAAGCAAATGACTTCCTGCTCTACTCTTAACTCTCTAATGCTGCAATTTCGCAGAATGTGAGGGTTACGTGTCAGAATAGCGATGAGTCCACGTGAGTGTGGGATGAGTGCTGATGGTAGCCATTAGCCGCGCACCCTCACCCCGCCATTCGCCTCAACCTGACTCACGTCTTTGCCGGCTTGTTTACGCCGCCTCTCACTTCTGAAAGTTTCCAAAGGCCATTGGAAGGTTTGTCTTTTGAGAGCACAGCCGCTCCAAACAAGACTAATGGAGCCGTCTCCCTGCTGCAGTGCCAGCTTGACATCACCTCTAGCTGGAGGGCGGCGCAGAACTGGGCGAAGGACGCCGAGCACATAATGACGTGTCCAGGAGGCGAGGGAAGGCCGTAAAAATAAGTCAGTCGCGCCTTTAACGGCCTGCTTTCTTAAGGTCGGTAAAGTTTGGTTTACAATGCAAACAGGGACGTCAGGAAGTGTTGATCTAAAACAAAAACAACTGATGTCTACCGCAGTATAAATGGTGATGTCAGAGCACCCACCCCTGGCACAAAACGGCCTTGCTTGGCCTGTTTCATAGTTCCTGTCAATGTCGTGTATTTTAGCTTTGGTGCAGGTGACAATGGCGGTGGATCCACACAGACTTTAACGCCAACGTTGACCATCTCCTATTGGGACCTGATGTGACGAAATGATACGCAGGATTCAAGTCCAACATCCTGACTTGCAATCACGGGAAAGGGGGCAGCTATTCATTTGTGACACCACGACCAGCCACTAGAAAAACCAAGCCATCAGTCTGTTGCTATCAGATTATGGACGCAAACAGCCCCCCCAGAGGGACTCTGTCATGCTGGGAGGCGAAATGAAGCTTATCAGCATTAACAGATAGCAGGCTATTCCATTATCCAGCAGGGGAATTGAGGACTGATAAGACGAATAAAGCACTTTGCTTTCAAGTGAGGCAGTAGAAAGGAAACAACGACATTATTCCAAAGGTAGTGGAGAAGTCCTATCACTCTGTTTGACAACATTTAGGAATAAAGTCATCCTAAATGGTTTGAGCCGTGCGTAATCCTCCTGACCAAAATAGCGCAAAAAGATTCCCAATTCCTCACGTTGCCGTAAAGTTTGCTCAAATTTGCTGTCTTATCAATGAAAGTGTAGCACGTTACATTTCAATACATTGGAACACACGCACGTCTCGCACCTCATCCATAGCGGGGCTGTGTTGCCATGCGCACCCACCTGCGAGCACCGAGAGTCCCAACAAAGTCACCACAACGAGGAGACTCATGTCTCCCGGTGGGAAGCATCCGACGACCGGGTGGAAGTGCTTCAGACGTCTGCCCGCGGGTGGCAGCGCCGCGAAAGGAGCGCAGAAACGCGCGCGCTCGTCAGCATCCTCCGAGCGGGGAGAAGGAAGTGTTTGCCTCCAGTGTGCGTGCGCGACGAGCCCGGAACCTTAATGAGAACCGGAGGAGGAGCAGCAAACGGGACGGAGGTTTGCTGCAGGGGGGGCATAGTCGCTTCTCAGCACCACTGGGACACGCCCCCGAATAGTGTAGATGAAATAATCATAATAAAATAATACATTTTCAAGCAGCTTAATGACCTAAAATACTAATATAAGGCATTGAGGAAATGCATTCAAAGACATTGTGAGGGGTGTCACGAGACGAGATTTGGTCTACGAGACGAGATGATATTTTAACATGACTTTTAAGTTGACTGAAAAAAATATGACAATATATTGCAAAATATCAATTACCGTGCATTGCTCCTCTTCTGCACTCTTCTGTTTTTATGCTACTTTGTATACTTTTCTACTATCTACTTTGTTATCATTGTTATCATCAACAGATTAACCACAATAAACTGGCGATTATTGTATATTATGGATAAATACTGGCCTAAAAATAAGATACTGTTCATAATGGTGTTGGTTCCTTGGAAGTATCGGAAGGTGTGCTTTGCTGCCCAGGTGTGTCCTACTGCATTGATTATTCAATCAATAAGTAGCACCGAATGGCTCCACTTAGTTTCAGATTGGCTTGGGGAGGTTCCGCTTGTGTGTTCTGCAATTACAGGTGAAAACAACATGGCAACCAGAGAGCTAACATCACGCTTCATGATAGCATTGAAGCGTTGACTCGTCATTGGTGTTCCGTTTTTTGTTTGATAGTCTTATCTAACACAGCTGCTGGGTTCATTTTGTTGTATGTTTTTGACTCAAACGACAATAAAGCTTCCGTACACGGGCAAATCCTTCTTCCGGCGGCTAGCAATCACGAACAAAGCACCATATTTTAGCAAACAAGGCAGCCACGTGCCATGTTAGCCTTACTCATTGCTTACAGAGGTACAGGACTGCTGTCCGCTTCCTACGACTTCTGTCATGCATCAGGGCGGAGACCAATGCAATCATCAACAAACTCGAAAGGAGATGTGAGTTGCAAAGAAGAGAAGAGAAGGGAGAGGGTCTGGCTATCCGCGGTTCGTAGAAGACCTCATGATAGTACGATGACTACACCAGAGAATGTACTCCACTTATTAGCAAGATGGAGAAAGTTTAAGGACTGATTTCCAGCATGGAACCTATGTTCTTATCCCGGCCCCAGCCAGCATAATATTCTGGATAGCTCGGTGATCTTTAAACCTCGGTAAAATAGCTAAGAAGCTTACTCATGCATGAGCGTCCTGTTGCAGCGCCACGCCAATGCAGAATATGAGGCCGATTATGGTGGAGATAAACTAATGGCATCTGTAATGAAGCATCATGGGACTGCTTTCTTGGAACTCCCTGCGAGTCTTGGCTGACTCCTGCTGACAGATTGTTAGGAGGAAACTGATTACAGGCAAAGTCCTTCTGAGCGTGCACGAGGGCAGACCATCACACTCACACTTGGCTAAACAGGAAATATTTCTCATTTTTATTTAAGAAATGGTTACATAAAATAGAGCATTAGTGTAACAGACAAGATTGCACGCAGGAATAATTATAATAATTAATAGTATTTACCAAAGTAACACTGTTGGTAACCGTTTTAAGGAGAGAGGTGAAACATGACACGATACTCTTGACAGTACAAAAACATGGGTATAAATACTGGACATCTCCAAAAATACACACACTCTCCGCATTCTATTCATACACTATAAACAGTTTCATAGAAAAATCGAGACGCACAGTCGGCTGTGTTGATTAGCACCAGCTTGCTCAGGCTCCGCATACGTCACCTTTTCAAATAAAACATATTTTAACTCTTTTTCTCATCAAAATAAAGATTTCTATTAGAACAAGAATCCCCACTTTACAAGCCATTTTCAAAAGCTTTACTTAAAAGGAACATTTTTGTGTGTATTGTTTTGCATATATCAATCAGCGATGGCCGTCTGATTGTAGCTTACACCGCATTTTATTTACAAAATCTTATACGCATGGGAGGAGAAGTGAGGTTTGCTTCAGGTTTGCCGCAGGAGACCATTTTGCATCGGGGGAAAAGAAACAATTACACCAGTCACTATTTTATGGTACAATCTACTTGAGTTCAGTTTGTTCCCTGAGCTACCCACAGTCTGATCAAAGTGGACTTTAATATGGAAAGAAGAACTTCAACGTCAACAGAAAGACGACATCCATCCATCATCCATCCATTCATTCTTCCATTCTTTCATCCATTGATCCATTCTTCCATCCATCCATCATCCATCCATCCATCCATCCATCCATCCATTCATCCATTCTTCCATCCATCCATCCATCCATCTATCCATTCTTCCATCCATCCATCATCCATCCATGCATCATCCATCCATTCATTCTTCCATCCATCCATCATCCATCCATGTATCCATCCATACATCCACCCATCCATCCATCCATTCATTCTTCCATCCATGCATCCATCATCCATCCATGTATCCATCCATACATCCACCCATCCATCCATACATCCACCCATCCATCCATCCATCCATCCATTCATTCTTCCATCCATCCATCCACCCATCCATCCATGAGGCGTTCCCAGGCCAGCTGACCAGCTGACAGATATAGCCTCTCCAACGGGTCCGAGGTTTTCCCCAAGGACTCCTCCCGTTTGGACGTGCCCTCCCCAGGGAGGCATCCTAACCGAATGGCTGAACGACCAGAGGAGCAGTGCTTCTCACGTTATACAGAGGAAACCCATTTTGGCCACTTGTGCCCACGATCTTGTTCTTTTGGTCACGGTGACCACGACCCAAAGCTCGTGACCAAAGGTGAGGGTCTGGATGGTCGGGACGTCATGTATTTAGTTGTCGAAGGATGAACTAAATGACACGCTAGCCAGTAAAAGCAAACTTTGCCCCGCCTTGTGTCACCTGTTTGTGGGATGGATTTTGGTAAAAAAAAAAGAGATAAGTGAAGAGTGGAATCCGCTTATCTTGACATCTCTTCAACCGGCTGACTGATGTCACCACCGGCGGTTATTGACAAAACTAACCCACTAACTTGTGTTTGGTTCCCAACTGTGATTCAGGGGTGGCTTCTATGGGGGCAGGGGTGTTTGCCTGGTGCTTGGACCTAGCTCAAGAAAGAAGAGTTGGCCAGCCGCATTTACCGCATTGAAGCGTGGACTCGTGCTGCGTCATTTCTTGTTTGATAGTCTTATCTAAGACAGCTGCTGGGTTCATTTTGTTGTATGTTTTTGACTCAAACGACAATAAAGCTTCCGTACACGGGCAAATCCTTCTTCCGGCGGCTAGCAATCGTGAACAAAGCACCATATTTTAGCAAATAGGTGTAGAACCTAGGTTACGTAATACTGCCATGATTTTATTTGGAAGCTTACTTGGCACTGAACAGGAAGTTCATGTTAAGTGACTAAGCAATCTTTTTGTTGCTGCTGTCACTTCCAGTGCTTAGCGATAATGAGGAAGTTGACAATGCTACATGACGTCATGGAAATCACCCCTGGGGACATACTGTATCGAAATGGATGGCGACAACAGCGGTCGACCGTCCTTAAGCGGCCACTTTTTCGATGTGTTGTGGACTTAAGCGGGTTCCAATGTATCATTCCAGACTACATGTAATAGCAGTTTACACTTCTTGGAGGATCCAAAGAAACCGCAAGTATGGTCACCGCCTCCCCGAACTGTACAGTGCAAACACAACAGGTCTCCGCCAGTTGCAACGATTGGTGTGTCTCTACCATCAAACTACATTCGTCCTGGTGTGAGCTGCCCTCCTCTAAGTGCTTTTTGTTGAGCTCTTCACGGATAGGCGGGAGGCAGGCCTGCAGTCACCCCCAAATCAAACGTGATTCTTCAAGGCCGCGGGGCAGTCAGTAAATCCAACCCTCGGACATCCAAATAATCACACATAATCCCGTCACACGTCATTGGAGCCCTGGCTGGTGCAGGACGAGAAGCTGTCGTAAAGCGAGTCGCTGAGGGAGCCCGTTGGATCAGCCCGAGCCTTGCTGGAGGACGGCTCGCACACCACCGCGTCAGGCCTTCCGCCGTCAGCAGCGGCCTCTTTCCGGATGCTGCTGCGACTGAGATTGCTGAGGGACTTTTCCATGGCGTCATCCAGGGAGCCCGGCTTGTTGGCGCCAACAACGGTTTTCTCCAGCGAAACCTCCATCTGCAAATATGCAAACATTAACATCCTCGGACTGAGTGAGAGAACAAAGGGGCGTCCGATATCAAAACATTAAAAAAGCTTCTTGTTTCAATTAATTGAGTGATTGGTTAGGCCAGGGGTGGGCAAACTACGGCCCGGGGGCCACATCCGGCCCGCCAAGTGTTCAAATACGGCGCGCCCGTTCTTTCCAAAGTATTTCATTGAAGCTTAACATTCAACCTGGCATCATGGCTTGAGCCAACCTTTTGATGGTTTAGGTAGCTTTTTTAACAATTTGTGGTCTGCACCTGAAAAAAGGGACACAAGTACATATAGCAGGTTGCATGACACTTTTATAGATACAATAATTCCAGGTGGACTATTAGAATTATATGTGTAAAATATATAATCTGGGCCCCCGTCAATTTTGTTAAATTAATGCGGCCCGTGAGTCAAAAAGTTTGTCCACCCCTGGGTTAGGCCCTAGACCAGGGATCAGCAACCCAGCGTCATTGTTGTGGCTCCCTTTGTAATGCTCAAGTATTTTTTGAAAAAGCACATGTCCTACTCTCATTTCCTGACTTCTCAGTTCTTCTTTCATTCATTTTTGTGAAACTGAACTCAGAACTCAGCCAAGATGCATTCATGGTCTAAGAGAAAGTGAGATATTTTTAAGTCTTTGCTGCTGTACAATCAGACCTAATAGTGATGGAATTTGTGGTCCAAATAACAAATATGGCTGAGCTGGCAGCTTAGTTATACTGCAGAGTAAACAAATTGATCTCAGCAGGAAACTCAAATTTCACATTCCTTGTGGGCAGCAATGTTCCTTTTCCACTCCCTCTCCATGCAAGCTAAACAAAAGTCAGGAACCGAGATGCATTGCATGCTAATGCTGGCCACTCTGGACCAAAAGCCACCAAGAATGGATCCAAGACTCCAACAATCCATTGTTCCTGTGACAATCTTATTCCCTGGCACCGACGATGAGAAGATGTGTGGGACAAGAATGAAAGAAGGGGAGACGGATGACGAGGTGAAAATAAAAGCGAGACAAGAGACCAAAGAGAGACATCAAACCGAGAGGATTACGGCAGGAGACGCGCTCCTGAAAATGGAGACTCAGAGGGAGGCGGGGAGAAGGTGCTGTTAGCTGGACTGTCAGGTGCTGTCAGGATGATGAATGGGGGGCCAGTGGGGGCCATGAGGGCTCTGATGAGAGCCACTGAGCTTTGCATCGCTCTCCCGAGTGTTTGCGGAAGGTTGTTAAAGGCGCTTAAATCTTTGAGCTTTGACAGCAGGCACCAAACTTGGCCAACGTGCCAACGACACCTCAGCGGTGGGACGCTTTAGTTTATTTTTGTAAAAACTGTTCCTCCTTAGAATACAACTTTTTTCTCTTAATGTTCCGACCTCATTCTTACTTTTTTTTTCTTCTTGTAAAATGTCTTCTAATAATTGTGACTTTATTCCCACAATAATTTGACTTTATTATTGACTGTATAATACCAGAACTTTTTTCTTGAATCAATTTTCCAAAAATGTACTCTTTGAAAATACTTTTTTTCTTAAATATTTAAACTCTATGCTACTAAAATAACATTTATTTTTCCTCATGATTAATTTTATTCCACTAGAGAATATGACTTTTTCTATTTCCGTTGTTTTTTTTCTCCAAAATATTTCAGCTTTCTTCTTACGTTGGAGTTATGTTCTCATAATTTGATCCATAATATTTTGACTTAATTTTGGTAACATTATAACGTGTTTTTGCATATTATTGAGTTTCATGAATATTTCCACTTTATGCTACTAAAATGGCATTCATTTTCTTCATGATATTATATTGTTATTGTCATGACATTACAGCTCTTTCTCTTAATATTTTCAATCTGTTAATAATGAAATTACTACTGATAAAAAGAGAGTTTCATTTGTTAAAATTCTGTTTTTAGAATGTGCCCCCAAATGGCCCCCAGACCCCTCTTTGAACAGCCCTGTTTTTGCATTTTAAAGTAATTGTACCGCACTGGTGGAGATCACTTGACAACGGCCACATCACTACTGCACGTCGGCCAAAGTGACAGTAAAGTTTGATTCCATTTAAAGTCGTCTCGTTTGAGTTCAGCGAAGGTCAAGAATAAAACCCACTGAACAAAGTCAAACGTACACAAGTGTTGAGTCAGATGCTTTTTCCCCGGAATATAGATTTTGATGTCAGGCCCGGCATCAGGGCAGTGGAGGGAAGCTGGGCTGTCCTGGGCAGCGGCTGGAGGCCATTTCACGGTCTCTGGTCCTCATTTGTCATTGACCGTTGTTAAATATGGGTAGGCAAATACCCGCTGACACGAGATGGCGAGCCGATCGAAAGCAATTAGTCGGCTTTTGCTATGAAAATCTCCCCATGAAAGAAAGCCTTGGGGCTTCAGCACTCACGCTGAGTATGTCTCCTGCTTGGAGGGGCGTGTCTTTGCACAACAGGTTGTAGTCGCAGATCCTGTTGCTGTCCTCCGCCAGGTGAGAGAACATCTCCTGCTGGTAGAAGTGCATGATGGACAGGGAGCTGTCCATACTGCCCCTCCTCAGTGTCTTCTCGGCTGCTGTGGAGGAAGCACGGGGACAATAGCTGTGACTTCCTGCTTTTCGAAAATGCGGTCTTATCTTCGGCAGGAAGGTGCCTGACCTGCGTCGTCCGTTTGGCAGCGGTTGATCCGCGGCCTTTGGAGCGGACTCAAAGAGCTCCTGGGTCGCTCCAGCTCTGTCTCGGTGTCGCTGCCACTGCTGCTGCCCGAATACATATTGCACACCAACAAGGCTCTCTCCTTGTTGGACGAAGAAGAAGAAGCTTGTTAAAGGCTTGACATGAAGAATAATCTACATTTGAGTCTTATGTTTGATTTGTCTGAAGGAAAATTAAGTTTATAGACACCCTTAGTAATATTGATGTTATTGTAGTTATAATAACAGTAACCCCCTCGGTAGCAGAGTTTGCTTGTACTGCACATGCTATGATTTTACTGCACATACTCATTTGCATCAGCTTTTGGAGTTAGATAGCCCCTACCCTCACCCGCAAACTAACTTACAGCAGGAACATCATTCTTCCTTCCGGTTTCATCCTCTATGGCCTCAGTGGAGGACAAGACGCTGCTCTGCGGGGTGAAGAGACTTAGCCTCTTGGTCCGACTGGCACCTGCAAGTCCAAAAAGACAGCAAAGGGATGAGTCACGCAAGGCACACGACTGCAGTGGCACGACTGCACCGAGGTGAAACGGGTTGCGGACATAATCAGCCAACTGATTACATCCCATGAATCCCGCCAATGGCGAGGCTGGGGGTGTTTTATGATCTTCACTGACAAACGAATAGCATTTCTGTGGCGTCCTTGACGCATACTAAGCTGCTGGAGAAAGTGAAGTCGTCAAGCTGTTAGCTAACACCAGATGCCTTAGTGTCCAAATGAGTGGAATCAACAACCTTAGCTGCTCAGCCATGAAAGACGTACACCACTGATTCCATGTGGAGCAAAGCAAAAGTGTGATGAGAACAACAGAATGAAGCCATAAGTAGAGTTTTTCTGACTGAATAAATTCATGAAGAGATGACTTACGGGACGGTTGGGGCAATCGAGTCTGGGCGTCCGAGGCGTCACCACCGTAGGTCACAGATGGGTCGGAAAGGGAGTGACTCAAGCTGGCAGGAGCATGCAGGGGGGATTTGGGAAGGGAAGGCACTTTGACACTGGATTGTGAGGGGTCTGTATGAGGAGAGGAAGACTCCGCCTGGAACTGGGCGGTCACCCCATCTGGGCTCGACTCAGATTTGGGGATGTGGCGACCACTAGCTCGGGTGACCGAGTCGGGGAGAGGAAAGGTGCCGATCCCGCTGTCCAGCGTTCTCATCTGACACCCGGTGCCTAAAGTGACAAGGAAAGGAGTGTGACAGGAGTGTGGGGAGGCAGGGGTCAACACAGGATGAGGGCAGAGGGCTTCACACACAACGGAAAGGCTGGTGAGCGTACAGGCCGTCTGCAGAGGGTTCAGCCACCGGTGGAAAGGAAAGAAAAGAAACATTTGAACCATGTTAAAAGGAATCCAAATCAATGATGCCTAATTGTCCGGTCAGAAAAGTCCTGGAGTAAAAACTGGCATGGAGCAAGTCCTGCTACAACTCAAGGACACGCTGGAGCCATTGGTCAGGGTGCATGAACAACAGCAGATGGTCATCGTTAAGTGAGCGCCCGTCTGCAGGCGGGAACAGACGGAGGGACACCGCGTGGCCCATGTCCTGGCGACATACTGGGTACATGGGGCTGCTTACTGAATTGCGTTTCTGGACATAAACTTTGTACTGTAGAACTTGACATTGGTATCTCCACAAATTAATTGTCTTTTCAGCAGAATTACGACTTGCCATTTTCATTTGTGCCTCTAGAAATTTAAGAACGCAAAAGAAAAACATGGCCAAGTCATCTTGTGTACACGTCGTCCAGCCGACATCTGCCAGCACATGCAGAACCTGCGAAATTGATTTGATGTAAACATGCACGGGCAGGCACAGACAGCTTGGTGCTCAAGAACATTCACTGTGCAGTATACAAGTGCTGCACAAATAACACACAGGAATGGTGTTGGGGGGGGGCTTTATTTGCAGGAGAGAAGGAGAAGAGCAGAGGCAGGCGTAGATTACTAAGCTGTATAATCGAATGCCAGACCTGGCGGTTCAAAATGCTCTCTATAAGCAAACTATAACAAGTTCCTCCGTAACTCCAGCCCCAGGCAACAGCAAGCAGACATAATGTAGTTTTTCACGAGCTGATATCAAGTCCACGCTGCATGCTCGGAGGCAAGAAAAAGCTGGTGTGATGACACCTTCACCGTCTGTTGGTTAGCTACGATTTGTTTCATTGTATTTATTGGTTTTGTGCTCTGGACCCTAAAAAGTTTGTATTGCTCATTTATAAGTCAAAGTGCAGAGAGAGTTTCCAAGTGTGTTGACTTTCCGTTCTAGTGTTTTATAGGGCGACCATACTTTCATTACAGAGAACAGATACTCCAGTCGTACTGGACGGTTACTCACAGATGCCTTATAATTTCAGTACATTTAAAGTATGGATAGAAAATGGTGATATTACAAAATGTATTACCAAAAACGCAGATTCCAAAGACAACATTTAAATGATGCCAGAAAGAGAATTTACCAGAGCTCAACAACAAGCTTCAGAGCATTAGCGTTCTTTTTCTTTGGATTTTTAGTCTTAATTCGAATCCCAGGACATTTTCATTTTCATTGAGTTTGATCTCCCACCCGAGAGTCTGATATGTGCTATAATTTAGAATATACATCCCGTCTGCTCTTCACATTGATGTGCCCCTTCAGGATTGGTTATTCCCTGTGTCAAGCCCTTAATTCCCAGCATATTGATGGCTGGTTGAGAGTTTTGTCAGATTCGACATAATTTAATTGTGTTTCTCCAAAGTTGTAACTTTGAAAGTGCAGCTTTGCCACTTTCCCCAAAGAGCGTAATGATGTGCAGTCACTGACATCGTGACCTTTTAGTTGGATGACTGAGTGACCAACACTGTAATTCCCCTGTGCTGAGTAAGCTGCTGTCACAATGCAATAATAGCCATCCTGTTGAACACATTTGTTTTATTTTATCCCGCTTCAGTGACTGCTAAGACATTGCCACATATCATCTGGGTGCACGTCATGTTTGACTGGACTTCTCCTTTTGCTCAGTGGTAACACTTACCCATCACGTGGTCTTGACAGCCGTTGTCTGCCATCCGCCCCTCTTTGTTGTCCACCCTGAGGTTGCTCTTCTCACTAATGAGGAGGGTCTGTGTGGTAAAACACAGATATTACATAGAAATGAGGGTATTGTTAATTACGTTTATTATGGGCTTGTTCTTAAAACTTGTGTTTTTCTGTGAGAGTCAAAGCGGCCGTAAAGTGTCAGCTTTGTGGTGTTTTGTAGGGAGAAGACGGATGGAAGGCTTGGGGAATGGTATTAAATGGCCTCTTTGTCAAATTGAGTGCCTCTGATAAGGGGGCTCTCCTCGGTGCTATCAAAACCCCACATCAGAATTAAATTCCCTACGTTATTCTGCAGGGCTCTCTTCTTGTCTCCATTTAGCTTTCTCCTTTCACATCCCTTTTATTGCTTTTTCCCAACCTCTCTCAACAACTCTTTTACTCATTCATAATAAAGAATAAAGATGCCAAGCCCTCACAAAATGGAGTTATTCTGAACAATCAAGGCAGTAAGCACAGTCTTAATTTAATGGCCCGACGCCTGCCTCGGAGGGAGATACGAACCAAAGTATGGATTGCTGGGGGGGTATCATACCAAAGAGGCAGACATTTGTTGATGCAGACACGTGGAGACAGACCCGTCCAAACAAAGCAAAATGTCCACTTACTGCCGCGTCTGGACAGATCTTCATATTGCCCTTCGTCTCCGTGTGTTTCCTGGGGCTAGAGATTCCAGTTGGAGAGCCAACCACCGAGTTGCTCTTTCCGGCAGCCCTGTGAGGAGACATAAAGAAAGAAAGGAAAGCTTTATTTCACATCTCATATTGTACAGCCACATTTGTCTCTGTATTTAACCCATCCGCGTGAGGAGCAGTGCAACGCCCGGGGACCAAATTTGGATCGTTGGGTGAAATATTTTTCCCAAGGACACAACAACAGTGACTGGCGGAGGAGGAAGTGAGATTTGAACCAAGAACACTCCAGTTACCAGATAACCAAGCTAGCGTCTGAGCCATGCCCCCCCAGGGAAGATTTCATCTCTATCTACAATTCCAGTAGAAATGAGTCTCTTCATGTTTGGACACTAAATCAAATGTGGAGTGAAGCGTTGGTGTGTGCTCGTACAAGTCAGAACTGGAGTATACAGCTGCTGTTGGGAAATTGATCTCACACTTTTTCGGCATGACGGCTCGTGCCTGGATGAAGGCAACCCATTTGTTAGAAAGATACAAATCGTTGGGTTGAGAGAGAGCGTGGGATAGCAACAGTCACAGGACGTCCCCAGCAATAGCTTAAAAAAAATGATGATTTAGTTGATTTACTCACCTGCCAAGAAGCTCCTTCACAAACTGGTCCTTGCCAATGAACGCTGTTGTGCATTGGATCTGTGTGGCAATCTGACCCATTTGATTGTTGCAGTGGTCCATGATGGAGCTGAGCTTGTTATTCATCTCAGACTGTTTCTGTGCCTCCTGACTCTCATTCTTCTTCTTCTCCTTCTTCTTGTCCACCCTGGTCTGTTTGCCTGCAAGCACTGAGCCGATCTTCAGTTCTTTCCTCTCATCTTTTCCTTTTGGTGACTCTGCTTTCTTTCCAGTCATAGCTGGAAGTTTGCTCTTCCGGAAACCAAACCAGTTTGCCAGAGAGGGACCCGTCTTCTGTTTAGACTCACTCGCTGCAACCTTCTGTTGCTCTTGACATTTGTGCAGATTTTCTTCGATTCCCATCATGACCTTCTCTTCAATAGTACAGGCTGAAGGGCTGATTCTTTTCTCCTCCATATCTGGGGGTTTGTTTGGCGAGTCTGACTGGGTTTTTACCTCTGAGCTAAATTCTGGCTCATTAGGGCTGCTCGCAGTGACTCCTGCATTTCGAACACGGTTTTCTGAGCCATAAGGACAGGAGGCCGGAGACTGAAACTGGGAGGTGACTTTACCAGACTTACAGATGTTTACAGATTGGTGATTCAGACCAGTCTTTTCACTGGTGGGAAAACCATGTGCCTCCTTGTGAGGGGTTACTGTCTCCCCCTCCACAGTGGACTGATGGCCATCGTATTTGAAGCTTAACTTGGAAGTTTTCTCAGGTAGTCCATCTAGATTGTTCACCCCAGTCATACCTCCATAGTAGCTGAGCCTTGCCCTGGGAGAACGGACTGGACTCTCTGCTAGTCCAGCAACACTGGGTGCCTCTAAGGAAGCCTGTCTAGACAGAGAATTCCCTCTTTCCGTTGAGTTGGTGATAATCTGAGTTCTGATTTTTCCTGGGCCCTCCAGAACATTAATGTGGGGCTTTTCAGTGCAGTTGGTGCTGAAACTCTGGCTGCGGGCCTTGGCCCCGTTCATTCCCAAGGCTGGCTTTAGATGGGTTTTGGTAGTGACAGATATGGATCTAGAGAAGAGTTGACTGTTCCTTTTCCCTTTATCGCAGACATCCTCCTCCTCCGCTGTCAGAGTGGGATTTATTTCTCCCTCCAGTGACCGACAGTGGACCTCACTTTTCCCCTCTGGAAGAGACATCTTGGGTGGGGAATCGATACTATACGAAGGCTGCAAGATGTCACACTGGCTAGAGGCATTTGCAGCCACGTTCTCCTTGGAGACTAAGTTGATATGATCTTTTTCTTGCTTTGCTGGTAAAGAGGGATTATTTTTGTGAGTAGGAGGTGATTTCAAAAATGCTTTGAAACCCATCGGGATGCGAGTCTTTTGGCTATTTTCCGCTGAATTAGGCGATGTGGCCACCGAGTTTGGTGGGCTGGCGACATTTTTAGCATTTTGTAGCTCTGTTTTAGATTGAGGAGCTTCCTTGACTGGTACAGCTAAGTGAACTTGGGGCTTTTGCACAGACTGATAGTCGTTTTCATGGCTAGATCCTCTCTTGCTTACAAATGAGTTGTGAAGATGGGGTCCTCTGAGGGCGCCATAAGGAGGAGGGACATTCCTTGAGTTTTTAGGTGCATTTTCGGAATCTAGGTCCAGTCCTGAGTTTGCGGGAGGGAGGTAGTCTTTTGTCATCGTACGCTTGGGAGTGCCTGTAGAAGGTGTCTCGGCGGGGGACTTTTGAAGGTGCTGACTAGTTTTGTCAACCAGTTTCTGAGGTGCAAGTGCAGTCCCGTAGCCCGCATCCGTATCCAAACACTCTTTATCTTTAATGGGAAGTGTAGCTTGCATATTTGGTTGAAGAGATGTGTGATAACTTGGGGGAGGGCCCCTCACAGTGGTTGGGTTGGATGGCTGAGCCACCCCTATTTTATGTGCTCGAGGCGACCCGTCATAATTTGGTTTGATCAGTAAAGAGGTGGTGCGGCCAGGAGGAAGGGGTGGCGAAGGGGACCTGAGTTTGTTTTTGATGCTTTCACAGTGTTTGTCTCTGGTTGGCTGTTCACCGTTGTCAGCGTACTGCACATGTCTCCTTGAGAGTTTAGGCGAACTAGGGGACGAGCCCTTACTCCATTCGGCCCTGCTCTGCAACTTGGAGTTGGCCACCTTGGGGCTCTGTGAGCTCTTCATGAACCTGGACATTTTAGTTGTTGGAGGTGGAGGTGTTTTTTCCTGACCAGGACTTCCTGAGTTTCCACTGTTACTGGGCTCAGTGGTGGTGCCCTTAGACAATCTGATTGGGGATGAGTAAGGTTTATTGTAACCAGGTAGTTTTACACCACCAGACTTAGTACTGGTAGACTCATGAAGGGGGGGGATAGAATGTCCTTTACTTGCTCGACCGCCCGGTGGTTTGATCAGCTTCTTCTGGGGAGTTAGCTGCATTGACAAACGTTCTGTGTTTCCCCCCCTGCTGTTGTTTGTTTTGCTTGTCCTGATCTCACATTCCGATGGTTCCACGACTGTATAGTTTCCTGTATTTGATGATTTCTGTCTTGTTGGCATCTCCTGGGGGGCTAGTCCATTGTATTCGGCCACCACTTTACCAAGCGTAACACTAATTTCAGGCATAGAGCTTTTGTCAAGTTTCTGAGGACTCAGTTCAATCGGCTGTCCCTGTGCATCAAATACTGCCAAGATGCTCTCCTCAGACATACTCTTGGCCGCTTTAGCTTCCTTAATTAGGCTGACAGGTTCTGGTCGCCCGTCTGCAGACTGGGTGCGTCCTTGGTCCCTATGCAAGCGCTGTGGGATGAGTAGCTTGGCACTATCCCTAGAAATCCTCTCTTTTTGCTCAGCTTGTTGGCTTAAGGGTGTCCACAAGTCTCTAGAATCACAGCTGAGCTCTTCTAGATCGTCCATATCTGACAAGCAATTCGAGGTGTCTGGGTTTGAAGGGGTCACATGCAGCATCGAAACTCGAGTGAAAGCTGACGGCCGCCCGGCCTCAGAAAGGCAACTGTTGATGAAACTCATGAGTTTCTCAGGACGCTCCTTTGAGTCCATCGCAGTGGGGGGCTTTGTCGCTGCAAGGCCTGAGCTACTGTCGCCTCCACCGCCAATCTCCTGGAATCCCTCCCAGCTAGACAGGCTGTCTGAGATGCTGTGGGAGAGCCTTGTGCAGTACAACCAGCTGTCTTTAGTGGGGACGTCATCTACATGGCCAGATTGTGCAAGCTCATCGTCTGCATCATCGGAATCATACAAGAACTTCTTGCCTACAAAGGCAGAAGCTCTTCCCGTGTGGGTTGGCTTGGACACCCCTTTCTTGCCTTTCTTGATACCAAGTGAGTAAATGCCCTCGTTGGAGTTCATGCAGTCTTTGTAGCCAGACTTGGAGACTCTGGAAGAGGATTTATGCTTTCTTCTCTGTAGCTTTCTCAGCCCCTCTAGGATGTTGGTCTCCTTGCGCCTGGTGGGCATCTGCTCCTCTACCGGCCCACTGACGTTACTTGGGGCAGATGACCCCAAACTTCGCCTCTTCTCCCATGTGAGGGACGACTGCTGTTAAACAAGAATAAATAAGAATAAAACTCTCCTCAAAATTTCCTCCGGGGCGCTGGAGTGAAGAATGCTTACCGCTTTCCCACAGGAGCGTCCATCATTCCAGGTGTAGGAGCCGCTGGAGAGCTCGCTGCATGCACTCGACAAAGACAACTCACTGCTGCTACAGCTGCTGCGTGGGTAGGCTGGCGCTTGTGCCGTCAGACTCAGCTGGCTCAGACACTTGGTGATGGGCAGACCGGACTTCCCATTCATCTGGATCTCCTGAGAGATCAAACGCAAACTGAACAGCTGTCCCCAACAAACATGTTTTAACTCGGCTCTAATAAACAAGACCAGGAAGTCTCACACGTGTTTATCATGCAAGGAAATCATCCATTTTGGACATGATTATTTCACAGCCAACTCACTTTGGAGCCTTAATGCCTCATGTAGAAGGTGACTCCACCCTCACCAACTGCTTAGCTGATATCAAAACGTGGATGGAACAAAATTTTCTTAAACTGAATAGTGACAAAACTGATATTATCATCAGTCCCAAAAACATCACAACACCCACCCAAAACTTCTATCTTCAATTTGACAGCGCCAACCTCACTCCATCCCCGCTCATCCGCAACCTTGGTATCCTCCTAGACTCCACCCTTTCATTTGAACCCCACATCAAACAGTTAACCCGGACTGCATTCTTCCATCTTAAGAACATAGCCCGACTCCGTCCATCACTTATATTCTCTGCCGCTGAATCCCTGATCCATGCATTCATCACAACCAGAATGGACTACTGCAACAGCATTCTCTACGGTACACCATCCAAAACCCTCAACAAACTACAATATATTCAGAACTCCGCTGCCCGCCTCCTCACCTCCACCCGCTCCCATGAACACATTACCCCGGTCCTTAAAAACCTCAGCTGGCTTCCTGTCCCCCAATGCATTCACTTCAAAGTTCTTCTCATAACCTCCTGGCACTCCCCTGTAAGACCAAGCTCCGAACCTGGGTGACAGAGCCTTCTCCATCGCTGCCCCCATCCTCTGGAACTCTTTGCCCCATTCACTCCGTGCTTGCCCTGACCTTCCCAGTTTCAAAAAACAACTAAAAACCCACCTCTTTAAATCTGTTTTTAATGTCTAACTTTTTATACCCGACTGCTGTGCCCCACCCTGCTTTTACTCATGTTTTAACTGTGTATAAACGAATGAATGTTGTATTTTAACGTATCTTTTACTCTGTTTACTTGTTTTTAATTCAACTCCATTTTCTGTAAACTGTATACAAATAAAATGTATTATTATTATTATTATTATTATTATTATTATTATTATTATTATTATTATTATTATTATTATTATTATTATTATTATTATTATTATTATTATTATTATTATTAATGCAGCACATTGTCCCATAAAGTCACTTTTACTGAAAACCACTCTCAATCGATGGCTTTCTGGTAATATGATAAGGATGTATTCTTCCTTGCGTTAGGTGATACCAGTAGCTCTCTCTGTGGAGAGTGGGTAGGGGTCAGGCCTTTAGATAGTCTGGTCTGTATTTTAATATCATGCAATGATTTCTTGAGTGGGTCGAGGGCACACTAATGGAAAATGTAAAAAAAAAAAAAAAAGACAAGATGCCTCCCATTAAGCTTACAGTCGAAGGAGAATCTGCGTTCCTAGCCAGTAAAAAGGCTTTGCTTTTCTCTGGTTCCTGGAGCAAGTCAGCTGCAGACAGATCCATGATTCGTGAATGGAGTTTCTGTAATGAAAAAATGATGAAGACTTAACATCTGGGATTCGAGGGCATTCAAAGGAGGCTGGCTATGAATTTGTGCAGCATGCAGCATAAAATGCATGTTTAAACTGAATGAGGTTAAGTCATACATTGATGTTATTTCCTGAAAAAGTCCATCAGATCCTCTCCAGTGGTGCCGTGTGCAGGCCGGATTCCAACTTACTGACATTTATATCATCAGTTGGAATAAAACATAAGTGAACAAGAAATAATTGCATCGGGGAATAAGGGACCCCTTTTAATTTCTCCCCCAATTCATTTGCTTGAGTGGGAAGAAGACAAATCCAAATACATTTCCAGCCATTCATCTTACAGCTTAATTAGCCTGGATTTTCTGTGATCATATTAACCTGTTTTGAATTTGCTCGCCAGAGATCACAATATATGTTTGTAAATGTATGTTTTGCCATGCATGCCGCAGTTATACAAAGTACATTTGCATGTTAATAGAAACAGCCTCACATTGAATCAATTGCAAAGCTCCAACGCCACCAGCTACCATTCCATTGGAGCGCTGTGTTTTCTAAAATCGGGATTTCTGTGGATGTCCTCAACATTTTTCAGAGAATAAAAAGACAAGGCTCCAAACGAGACAACATTTGTCTCTCATGAGCAAACTAGCAACACTTCGCCTGCAGCCAAAACACAACATGCATCTAAGCAACTTTTGTCAACTGTGAATACACTTTCATAGATGTTGCAAGATAGGTCATGGCGCCATGGAAACCAATCAATGCGTATTTCAGCATGAACAGAGCAAAGAGGGTCTTGTTCAAACGCTAGAGATTTACCAGTTACTGCAGTTCCCTTTTAATGGTACCACCATTTTAATGTCTACATTTAATGGTGGCATCGCCTTCCTGCGACATGTGACTGAAGCATCACAGGGTTTCCGATCTTATCGTAAGGTGCAGGATTTCACCTCCGCAGCATCCTCATAAAACATTCAGTCAATAATGTCGCCGGGTCACGGGGGGTGGGGTTTTAGTTGGCCAAAAAGTCGAGCGGGTGACACGGCAGCATGGATTTTTCTCTTTTTGGGGCTGAAGGCCAGAGTCAAAGTCAAATACACTGGCAAGCCTGCAGTTTTCTTAGGAATTATATCATGATATCATCTCACATGCAATACAGTATGTGTAATTACTGGGGATGTCCCATGTTAGCTTTTTTGGCAGAAAATAGATACTGTATGCAGATATTGCCCAACTCAATATTTTCCGATATCAGCCGATACGGATACCGATATGTATAGCATGACATGAACATTCATTCATTCATTTTCTACCGCTTGTCCTCACGAGGGTCACATATATTTTAAATATCGGTTTTCACGATTGGGAAAAAATCCGATACCGATATCGAGTGATATCACATTTTTATACTGATATTGATTCGGTGATTACCGGACATCCCTTGTAATTAAAAGCTACTATTTGAAAGATGGTCTCACTATGAAAGGCTCACTAGCGTGTTCCATTCCATGTTTCTACTATCTGCAGATTCTCGCTCCACACACAAATGAATAACAAACACTCCCACAGGACAACCACAAAGTGTGTGGCTCTATTTAGAGCTTTTCATACTGACAAAATGCCTCATGCGGTGCAACAGCAGCAATGAGGTCACACTCTGTCCTTGAGGCCCTGAAGTAGCGCAGCGTTTGTCCCAAGTAATGGGCCACTTAATTGCCAATTGCCAACCATATTTGATAAGCACTACAGGCGGGTCGGAGGTGGGGGGCAGCTGCACACCCATACTCCATTTCTATCAGAGAGAAGCAGTCATTGTTTTTCATTCCTACTTCCACAGTCCAGGTCAGTTTTGCTGTTGCTATGCGCCGTGAATGAGCAGCCTGAGGCGGCGAAGGTGCACCGCCATCAAAGGCGTGATGGCGTTTTATCAGGGAAGCTCAAGATGCCCATAGGGAAACAAAGAACATTTTAATTACTGATAAGCAAAAGCTTCAGAGCTGGACTAGAAAAAGCTGGTGATTAAGTCTCTGAGCGCTTGGCGCCGCAGGGAAGAGAAGTTATTTCATAATTCTACAACGTGAATGTTTGCGCCACCATATTGATCTTCCACATTCATCATACGACCATTCTTTACAGGGACAGCACATCGGAATCATTTGTGGGGAAGCAAAACTCTGAAATTGTATGTGAATGCTGACATATGCTTGAGTCCGAATAAAAAACAAAGAAACCATCAGCGCATCTTATGAGGTGAGCTGGGGGCGGGGGGGTAAGAGGCATAACATTTCTTCAAGGTCGGCAGGACTGTTAGCTCTGGACATTGTCATGCTACAACGATGCTGCTGCCAGCAACTCATACAGTGGTTTGTACAGATCAATAAAAAACAGTATCAATCCCATTGACAGAAACAGCCCAGCAATCTTGAACTGACTGTTGATAAAGTTCCAATGAAATATTGTTTTCTGTTATTAATTTGTTCCGAAGGGTCTACGAAAACCGAGGCAATTCCTCTCATAGGACATAACGGTAATGCAATGAATCCACTCCAGACACCCAAAAATATTAACTCAAAATAAATTTTATTTGAGAATAATTATAGTTAATTATAGTTAATTAAAAACCATGAATGGATGCAATGTTGGAATGTTGATGTGGATTTACTATACATTCTGGCAAGATGGGATTCAATAGTGTTACTCACCTTCTTCAACAACTTGCTGGCACTCGCAACTTTGTTTGGAAGACTATTTAGTCGCCATACTCAACAACAACAACAATGAACGGAGAGGGAGTCAGCAATGCATAGGATGCTTTGTTTTGGCACTAGATAGTGTACCAAAATGGTAGCCAACATTTTCTACAAAAACCGAGGGTTGACTGTTTTTCTCAAGTGAGTCTCAAGTCTCAACATGTAAATTGAGCTCTGAGCCAAAGGGCAAAGCTCTTCACCACAATGGACCAATGCAGAGTCCACATCACCGCAACAATCTGGCTGTCGATCTTGCATTTGATCCTTCCCTTGAAGGATCAATTCCTATTGAATATTAAACAATATTCAATAGTCCATGTTAACAAAGCACATTTCTTAGCATTACCTTGGAACAGGAATCCAAGGTACTTCAACTCCTCCACTTGGGGCAGATTCTGGAGCTGGTACTCTAATCTTTTCTGGTCGAGAACTATGGAGCAACACTTGCACTTGTCTTGGAGGTGCTGATTCTCATTTCAGCGGCTTTCGGCTTTCACTGGCTGGGCTGTGAACCCAGCCAGTGAAAGCCAAACATCATGCCCCGATGAGGCCAGGAGGACCACATCATCTGCACAAAGCAGAGACCCATAATATAAGTCTGACTTATTGCTGGCCATGCGAACCAGACTCTGACAAAGGTCATGACAAACCTGAATTAGGGGATCTGGTACCCAATAGTCCCTGAGTACTCAGGATCTCTAAAAGAACATGGTCAATTGCTTTCTCAAGGACCATCAGTCATTGATGTCATAATCCAAGTTGAGTTGCAAGTCTTTGGTGTTATTGTCAAGTCGAGTTCAAAGTCATGAAAATAGTGACACGACTCCACACCTCTGAGAACGCGGTCTGCAGTGGAAACGTGTATATTGAGTGTGGGCAAACACAGATATGGTGACTATCCAGAGAAGTCCAATCAATCCTGCACGTGCACCTCCCTCATGCACACGTATTAAACTGACCGACTACCTTTAAGCTCAATTATCCTGGAAGGCAAGAAAAATGACTGCAGAGGCTGAAGGAGCTCTACCGGTCGCCTTAGCAACATCATCACTATCCACTTGAAGCCTCTGACATATTTCAGATTGACACCAAACCCGCTTTTGTTTCACTCCTCCTTTCTCCGTCTGCTTTCTCCTCTTTCCCTGTGGCACCGGGACTCACTGATAGCTCCATTTTCAACTCCCGTTCTTCCCTTCTTATCTCCCCTGGCGGTCCCCAATGCCCGCTCATCCTCTCTCATCTATTTTGGTTCATTTTTTCAGCACTGACAGCTCTGTCCACTTTTTTTCACCAGCCTGTTTTGATATTGACAGCGAGGACCCGGTGGCCCAAGCGCTGACCTTCCACGCCTGCAATATTATACCATGACTAACAACAGATGGGTCCGTCTGTCTCATTACTTCTCCTTCAGACTGGCACTTTGCAGTAGATTGGTGCTGTTCAGGTGGACCTGCGATGATTTGAGGCAATTTCCAGCCATATCCTTTTATGAAGCAGAATAAACCTCTCAGGATCCAAATATTTGCTAAGTGCAAATAGTATACTTCTGCATCCAGGATGAAGTGGGAATATGAAGATAAACAAATCAGTTTTCCTGCCTATTTTGTCAGTCATGGCTTCATCACCAGCTGAGTCCAATCAGCCTTTGAGGAACAAATCAAGTGGAAAATAACTTCAGATGTGCTCAGAATGAGTTGCATGCTATTTGGGTGCCCAGCATGTGAGCAGAGCCAGGTAGCCCACCTGGAGGAGCAGGTCCGACGCAGGCTTGATCCGCTGCTGGAACAGAAAGCCCAGCGCCCGATTCTGCTGCTCCAAATCAAAAACCCGAGTGCGCAGCTTTAGACATTCCTCCCTCAGATCCTGATGGCAGCACAGATCAGAAGATGTAATGGTGCATTTTTACATCACGTACACGGGAAGAGGAAGACCGACCTTCTGGGTGACCAGCGCCTGAACCACTTGATTGGCAACCTGGAATGGTAAACAGAGATGCACAAACCAAACAATCAGACTGAGACTATATAGCAATGATAGTCCAAACTGTGGCCCGGGGACCATTTGCGGCCACAGCTGTTTTTTTAGTTGGCCATTCACATATCCTTGTTCTCACGATGGACAGTGATCTTGGATAAACAAATGACAAAATAAATCAAATCCAGAGTTAATCATCACGGACCTCATCCGAATTGACACTCCAGTGGGCTCATTGAGGTCCAAGGGCCAGCTCCAACGTGTGCCTAAGACGAGACGTGAGACCAGGAGAGACCTGGCCATTTCTAGTCGGCCCCAAGCTCTACCCCCTCATGGAAAAATGGCTGAGCGTGAGTTAAAAGCTTTAATTTGATCAGGTTTTACTCTTTTCTTTTTGTTGTTATACATTGTTTTTATTTATTTACTAGTTATTGTATCATTTGTATGTTTTTATTATTGATTGATTTACAGTTTTGTGCAGCACTTTTTTGAAACAGTTTGTGTTTCATAAATAAAGTGGACTGGATTTAAGAATCTTGTATATTAGTGTGTATAAGTACGTTTAACTGCACGGCACATCTTGGTGGAAGGTGCTTGGTCGCTACTGTTGTCAGATAATGAGAGAAAAGAGCAGAGATGTGACATTTGCTTTACTGCTAATCAATGAAAAAGTTTCAGCATTTTATTCAGCACTCGGAGTTGAACTTGCAACTCATAAAGAGAAAGCAGACCAGGCGTGTAGGACTTAAGTGCTGTTGCGTCTGGACCTTGTCTTCACGCTGACCACAGTTTAATAGAGAAGCAGCTCAGGTTGCCAGTATCGATCCCTCATTAAGACGCCGGCTCTGGAGTGTTCTGGCTTATTGAATGAGGAAAGGTGAGAGTAAATATGGCGAGTTGAGACTCAGCCTCTGATTGGACTCTTCAGGGTCCGGTGTCTGTAAATAATGAGGACTTAATGTGTTTGGCCAAATGCTCAGCAAGCCTGTGTAAACAATAAGCTCCCTTAATCAGCTACTTTCATCTCCAATCTCCGTCCCCCTCCAGCAGATGCTGATGCTGTCTCCATGAGAACTCCCACTCACTGTGATTCAGCAAGCAGTTACGTTTGTTTATTTCCCTCATGTTGCTCCCTGAGCAGCACCAGCTCACAAACAGCCACAGTGAAATGATCCTTTTGTTTTATTCAAGACAACTAACATCTCACTCACCTCGTCCAGGCAACGTTCGTACTGCTCTCTTTGGCTTTCGTTCTCCGAGGCCAAGACCGAGTTCCTCTCCTGGCAAGAAACGTGGTATGTTCAGATATTGTGGATGTTGTTTACGTGCAACCAGTGAAGGGGGTGAATGCAACAATTTAGCAGCTTCAGAAAGGTCAAGAAAGAGGCCGTGTGGCCAATAAAACTCTCCAAGGTACCACAGAGGAAAAGGTCAAGGGGATGCGAGTCATGATGCTGAACTTTAAGGTTCACATCTAATAAGAATATCTCCTCCAACTGACGAGGGACCGGTCAGAGCGCTATTGATCTCCTGGGGTTTTCAATTTGTCAGAGGCCGGCTGCGTGTTAGGAGCTGTCAGCCAGCCTGGCGCCGCTCACCCTCTGTCCTTTAGGAGGAGCTCACCATCCCTCTATGGGAATGCTGGAGACGTAATTATAGCCCCAAAGATTCTGGGGGAGGACCATAATTAAATCCCCAAAGCTTAGAAGATGGGGGAAGAGAGCACTTCAACCTCCTCCTGGAGCAGAGGCTTGCAGGCCCAGCAGGTCGACAGGAGACCCATAACATGAGGTAGAACAACACGGAGGATCGTGCAGGTCCAGGATGATCTGGTATGGTATGTGTATCATGTGGCGTAGCGTGACAGGATTAAATGGCCGCTCGCTTGTGATGAAAGCATCGCAGATGTAATGTACTCCATCAAACTTGAAAGATAACACACGCAGCAACAGGAAATGATGCTCCGCTGAGTCCAGGGTGTGGGTGTATTTCCTGTCAGTAAAAGGGAGGGATAGAGTGGCAGGTAGAGTAGTTACCTCCAGGGCCTTGAGGCGTTCCAACAACAGCTTGGTTCTGCCATCGTCCTCGTCAGTTTGGCTGGCATCGGCCTGCAGCGGCATCACGGATTCCTGCCCAGTCTGAGTTGCCGGCAGGGGGCTGGTCTTTTCTGGGCAGTCATGCTGCTTGTGGACTTCCTCTGAGAGTTTCTCCTGAGGCACAGCGATAGAGAGGCCAGGTTAGAGGAGGGAGGGGGCAAGAGGGAGATTTGGCAGGACCAAGCCACAGCAGATGGGATACAAACAGGAAAAAAGAGGGATGACCGGCCTGTGAAAAGCGAAGAAGAAGCTGTGAAAGGAATAAATCAGAGACGAAGGAGAAAGTGAAAGACAAGATGAAAGCAGGGGAGGGGAGCGGGTGGGGGGGAGCGGATCAAATGGGCAGATGGGCCGACGGGGAGGCAGCTTCAACTAAACATCCCATAATCCCTAATCATGTATCTCTTGTTTTCCAAATTGTAGCAGCGACCTTGATGGCGCTCCCGCTTGGCCCTCCTGCGTCTCTCTGCCATCTTCGATGGCTGATGATGTAGATGTATGTTCTGGCATCTCATTGCTAACTATTCTAATAGGGCGCTTTCTGTAGATGTGTAAGATGTGTATGGAGGACATCCACAGGTGCCCCCATAAAATGCTCAGGGATAGCCATAGCATTGTTAGCACTCAACATCCATCCATCCCATCATTTTCTATGCCGCCTGTCCAGGTATGCTGGAGCCTATCCCAGCTGACTTTGGGCGGGAGGTGGGGTACACCCATACAGGCCACATATAGGCAAACAACTAGCACGCAACATGAATGCAATAAAAATACAAAACCTCAGGTTGGCCACAATAAAAGGCCACTCCAAAATGTACTGGAGGGGAGGTGTCAGTATCTGATGTGACCACCATTGGCCTCAAATATAATATCCACTGATCTAGAGCATCCGGACATGACCAATGGGTGGCATGTCCCACGAGTATGAGTAGTACGAGCGTACAGACCCTTGCAACATGGTGCAATGCATTCATGGTTGTGGATGGATGAATGGATGGATGGACAATGGATGGATAAACCATGGATGGCTGAACCATGGATGGATGAACCATGGATGACCAGACCATGGATGGCCGGACCATGGATGGCTGGACCATGGATGGCTTGACCATGGATGGCTGGAACATGGATGGCTGGAGCATGGATGGATGGCTGGAGCATGAATGGATAGACCATGGATGGCTGGACCATGGGTATCTGAACCATGCGCCTCAGGATCTATAAAATGCTCCTGTGTTGGTTGTCCCCAACATAACCCCAGGGCCTCAATGGGTCACTCCATCATTTGTCTTTAGACGTAACAACGTGCAAGTGTTTTTGTCTCTAGCTTCATCCTATTTCCTTCATATTTCCTTTGGTTTTCAAAAAGTCTTGTAAGAGTCCATCTTAAAATTGTGGTCGATTCGATGCTTTATTGTGGCGGGCTCCAGTGAGCTGGTCTGCAGTTTGCTCTGAGAGGCTGCTCATCAGGCAGCATTAAAGGGACCCTGTAATGGCGTCCGCAGAGACAGGGGTGGGAACCTTGTCCCTGCCGCTGCCCTTTGAAGTTATTGAGTTGAGTTGTGCCTGCTGAATGCACAGAAAGCGCCTGGGTAGGACTGGCTGGCCTTCCGTTATGAAGCAACTGGGAATTGCCTAATAACCCTCCGTGTTTGCTCTTGTCCGCAATGTCCACAGGCGGCTGATCACAGGAGCCACCGAAACCTCAGCAGGGAAAACTTCAGCGGGAAGTTAGGACATGTAAAGCCAACTTCTAATGCTTAATGTTAGTAAAATCTACTTTTCATCAAACCTTCCAACAAACCTTTTCTTCATCGTATCACTTTTCAATCATGTAACACATATCTCATGAGGCATTGTTTTGACAATAAAGCTATTGCACCTCAGGCCAACCACCAGACTATCAGTCAAACAGGCTGCTAATCCTCGCTGGAGCGCATTAGCAGTGTGACATTTAGCCACATGCGAGCCATGGTTTTCTTCTGCCCTCGTTTATTTGCACTCATCACTCAATGCTAGGTTTTGTCACCAGTTCAGCCTTTTCTTGCACAATAATGAAAGCACGCGCTCATTCAGATGATCCTGCATGTGCCAAACTTGATGCCCTTTACTTCTAATCCCTTGCAGGCATTATGTTCTCTTTTGGGCATTTGGGGCTTAAAAGAATTAATTTGGTTGCCGCACCAAAGTAAGCGATAAAGAATGGACATCTGGATGTAAAGCATTCTTTTTTTGCTCATCTACAACTTTCTCTGCGGTGTTTAAAACAACGGAAGACAAATCTAGGCAGGTGCAAAAACAAATTGTCAAGTGTGACCTAAAAGGTGACCCTGTGCAATGTTTCTAATTCCCTCGCCTTTCCTGCTCCATCCCAGCAGCTATTTCTGCTACATAACAAGGTCAGCGATGATTGTTTTCCTCTCGGCTCTCGCTTTTTTTTCACGCCTAAACTGAAAAATACGTCAAACTCAGGCAGCTATTCCCAAGTCCCGAGTTCTTAGGGGGAACATGTCTTTGTAATGATACAGAGAAACCACAAATAACGACATTCATCTTAATTGCACTAATGAATTGTTTACTTTGTAGGCCTTCATGATGTCCGCCGTGTCTGCCGCAGTCGGTTCCACGATTCCCTGATTCTGCAGCAGCGACCGCACCGTCTCTTCCATCCTGCACATACAAGACAAGGCATTGGACTTTAGTTTATTGAATCACGTAGATGAGTGGTGCCCATTCCATTGTTACCCAAGTCATATATGTCACTTTTGAGATGTCATATCAGAGGGGGGGGCATACCAATAAGGGGGGGTGACATACCAAGAAGAGGGGGGACATAGCGAGAACAGGGGGGTACATACCAAGAAGAGTGGGTACATACCAATAAGAGGGGGGACATACCAAGAAGTGGGGATACATACCAATAAGAGGAGGGACATACCAAGAAGAGGGGGGACATACCAATAAGAGAAGGGACATACCAAGAAGAGGGGGTGACATACCAAGAAGAGGGGGGACATACCAATGAGAAAGGGGACATACAAAGAAGAGGGGGTTCGTACCAATAAGAGAAGGGACATACCAAGAAGTTGGGGGGACATACCAAGAAGAGGGGGGAGATACAGTATCGCTTTTTCACTTGTCTTGCTGTCCTCTCCGTACTGCACCCTGTCACCCTGTCATTTAACACACTTCAATATTTGACTGACTGTGGGTCTGGGTCCGTATCACATGCTTTCATGCTTTGTACTTGGACCGCGGGCCACCAGTTAGCGACCCCTGATGTAGCAGATCACGTCCAAGGAGTGCTCTTCAGTAGATGGCAGGTTTTCCTCGATTGTTCTAAGTAAGCAGGATCCTTGGATTAAGACTGACTTCCAGATTCTGCTTTGCAAGACAATATGCGCTTTCAAATGAGTGGCCACATGCGTACGTGGCGTCGGCTTGAATAAAGTGCAATCACAGCAGCAAGCAGCGACCGAGTGACTTTGACCTTCAGGGCTTGCTCTCCTCAAAACAATCAGCTGCCAAACATGCAGGCTGCATGCAAAGCAGGCGGCCAAGAGAGTGAGTTAAAATGGTCCTCAACGTGTGCATCATCATACAAACTCCTTTCAGCTGTCGTATGAACTTTGCTTCTGCATGCATTCAGCTTCCAGAGGCAACATAGGCTGTTCGAGTTGGTGTCATGTAAGTCACACGTGATGCCAACTCAGACAGCTGCTGAGGAGAAAAAGTCATGCACGTTTTGTCATGTGCAAACTGTTGCTAGTCTGCTGATCAACCCTGATGAGCAACATGCAGAGGAGGTTGGCCTCGCCATCTGTCCAGGCCGTGCTGCCGCCGGTAATCAGGCTGCGAGGGACTGAGTGAACAGCGAGGCAGCCTGTGCGATCGAGTGCTTTGAACGGGCTTAGCTCAGCACAGCGGAGAGGAAGGTGCAACACGGACGGCGCTCGGGGGCAGAAGAAGACGCTTGAGGTAATCAGATCATAAATCTAAGCAGCTTGTATGAAATGATATTTGCACTTGGAATCTGAAACCCAACACAATCCCAAATGTCCCCGCACATTTTGAGTGGGAATGAATCAGTGTGCATCATCATGCCGCATACTAAATCCCTGATATCGTGCTGTCAGTATGTGTACCACGCAGGTTTACATCATTTATTAGCAATTCTTTTTTGTCTGAAAATAGGCACATTTTTCCACAGCAAACACATCTCATTCTCTTTCAGGTGGTACTAAGTCCTAAATATGTGATAATATGTGATAATAGAGGCCGAAAGTACAGCATACATGTACCAGTCCCCAGCTTTTACATGTTTACGGCTTCATACTTCACTGCTAATATTTTTAATGCCTTGAGATGGCACACTTTGTTTGGCTGTCCTTGAACACACCACCGTTACATGGGGTGAAGCAAAAGTCAAACTTGTATCCAACTTCCCGCGACACTGACACAGCTTTACATTATCATTATCACTTAATGTGTTTATTAAGTGTGTGAGGCTGAAACCTGCATTCTGTTGCCAGTTCACAATGGCCAAAAACTGGCCTTTTTAAGGGTGTTAGGACTGGCCCATTTACAGGATTTTAAAACTTTGCTGTGAAATGAGTCTTGGAGTCTTGAGGACAGTTTACAATTAAATTCAAACAAGACCACAAACAAACAATTACAATGGCAGCAATGGAGAGAGCAATTAGTGGTCTGGCCCAGTCCAATGGATCTGAGGAAGTCCGATGAGGAACTCTGGTAGGATATTAGACTCCAGCAAGTCAAAACTGGACAGCTAATCGCTCTTCCGAAGGAGATTAAAAAGGTGGCATATTGAGATACAATATGTGTGGGTGCCCGTTGTTCCAAGCAAAAGGTTTTATGAATATGTTATGTCTCTGTGTTTGGTAAGCAAAAACCACCATTCTCCTACAAAACATATTCCATTCCTACAATTGGCGTCCCAATTGGTGGTGAACTGACATAGCGACTGAAGTACCCTCCAGGTTGAAGGAAACAAACCCTAGAATCACAACAAGCACTGTGAAACCATGCCACCCCTACATATCACACAGAAATGATACACGCTGTAGCATGGTGAGTTGAAAAAAAGACTTGAGTGGTGTTGTACTGAGGAAGGACAAATGTGACGTAGAGGGCGGTGAAAGTAAATGAATCACTTGACCCGTGGCAGCTTGAGCTGAATTTCAAAAAACGCCTCAGCAGTCCAGGAAATACAATTAAGGGTGCAATCAATTTATAGCCTGAGGGCTGACAATTTTCACACTTTCTTTCTCCTTCCTACACACACCATGATAACACGAGAAGTAACGTGGGGATTTGAACATGTTTACTGTCAGAACATCACACAGGCCGTCTTGTAAGACCTGGGACTAGATCCCGCCTCGTCCATTTTTAAAGGGCCCTAAAGAGCAACACATATATTTGGCAATTCTGATGTTGAATTGAGGAAATGATGCGCACACTGACAGTGAGTTGACATGACTCCAGAGTGTCACCAAACCACAAAACAATAAAAAAGATGTTAATTAGTTTTCTCGTCTAACCTTTAGAGATGAAAATCCTAGTTAGAATTTCTAAAATTCCATTTTCAATGACCTGAAATGTACTTTAGACAGATTCCCTGAATGGCTTGAGCAGAAGAAGCTGGTGTCAAACGTTAAAGGTGCTGCTCCAACTTACCCTAGCTGGAGTTTATCCATTTTTAATGCTGCCATCCTTCCTTCCTGAAAAATGTCATAAACACGCTGCGGATCTGACTGAGGTCCACATGTAGCGCCATCGCCACACAAGGCAAAAATAGGCCATGCTGTCATCAGTAAGCCTGAGTGCTCAGGGCTCAAATCAGCGCCAGGATGGGTCAGTGCGGGTTTCTGAGCCGGCCTGGAACAGATCCTCTCTTCGTTGCATCTCCGCTATGTCATTATCTCACAGTGGCGCTGTCCAGTGATGTGGCAGCCCCAGACTTTCTCCTGTGGGCCGTGTTAAGCCCCCCTCCCGCTGGGACACAAACAAGCTGGTAGTCTTGAATCAGATGGGAAACACGGAGACACTTGGCGGGATGAACTATCGATGAGGATCACCCGCTTCTGTCTGCCATTGTGGGTCTGTGTGTGTGTGACTCTTTAATGGTGAATAAGAGGCTTTGGCCACACTAAAGTCACTCCCTCGCCACACGCTGTCTTAGATGCTTGCCTCTTTATTTCCACAAACGCAATTATTTCTACACGCATGTTTGTTTTCTTTGAGGAACTGCGCTCCTTCTGTTGCACATTTCAGACAAAGAGGGAGTGCCATGATTGGATATTTGGGCTGCCAACAATCTTTTCATTCTCCCGAAGACCAATATGGAGATTGTTAAAGTCAATTTGGCTTTAAAAAAAAAGCAGAGATAAAATATACTTGGGGTAGACTTCCTGTAGTGGAGGCCAACTAGAGCTTACTGACACCTTAAAAGCTTGATGGCTTGCGCTCTTTCCTCTCATTCTGGGACCAGACGGGGTACACCGGCATCTTTACTGGGCTTGAGTATAATGGATTTTAGGTTGGCAAACCTCACTCCCTATACCTACACCAGGACATCGAGTTGACAGGCCGGGCTTTTAGTTTGATGCCGCTCATTCTGTAGAATGATCTTGGGCAGGACATGGGGCTGCCTGAAGCAGGCGGGTTACATTCTAGCTCATGCGAGTGCTGGCCCAGGATGGTGAACTATGACATATCCAACAGGTCACAATCTCACTTCATCGCCACTGTCAGACCCCCATGTTGACCTGACCCGCTAATCAGATTTGACAAAAGCACATTGCAAAACTCCAAAGCGGCTGGAACGATAGGAATAACAATCACCTGGTTTGTGCTGCTGAATCAAGGCCGTCGGGAGGCGGTTTGCGTGACTGGGTGACGACAATCGCCTTATGTGACCTGCATGGACCCCATGCAAAAGTGTGTGCTTTGGCCCAAGAATATTCCATTATTCTTTCCTCGCTCCTTATGAGCAGCAAACAGATGATTGCCTGACTTAGCCGATACTAAGCTACTCTGATCCTCTCAGAGCTGTTGTGCAGAAAACAACAAGTAGACCCTTTCTTGACCTAAACGCTGAAACTCAAAAAAAGGCTTTCCAAAACCATGCAAGTGCATGTTATACAAATACGCTGATATACAAATATATGTTTTTGCTCTTCGCAAAAAGGGACATTGGTAGGGAAGCAAATAAGCGAGTGTAGGCGTCTCATGGACATTTTACAATTCATTCTTTGCTCATTTTGTCTGAAAAAAGGCGTTGACTGCTGTTTGATTGCCCTGTTTTGAACTATTGCTTGGCTTTATTCAAGTCATCATGCACATTAACATGATGCCAACTACAATTATTGGCCTCCATTCCTGTCAATCTGGGTTTTGGTATATTCCCTCTCTGGCAAGAAAGCATCCTCAGCTTTCAGCTTTCATAGCTGTTTTTCTCACTGTCATATGCGTGGGGCGAGGCCTTCATCATGGAAGTCTTCAGTGGACTGGTCATGTTCATGTGAGCACAGAGAAACTACCACGAGCTCTTTTATACGCCAAACTATCTGATGGTTTTTGGAAAGTTGGTGCACCGAAGAAGTGTTTTAAAGATCAGCTGAACATCACGCTGAACAAATGTGGCATAAGTGACTTTGTAACGCTAGCAAACAATCAAGGCAAGTGAAAGACCGCTGTCAGGACTGGGATCGCTAATATGCTGGAGTTGAAGATCTGAAGGAAAGTGGTTGCCGCCGCAAGGAGCGTATCCCAGCACGAGGTTGCTATCCATGCAGTAAATGTCCAAGTCTGCCACTCAGCACTCACGACCGCTAGGGAGATTGAACATCCATTTAATGCTTCAAAACTTGGGTCTGTCCCTCCCGACAGCCAAACCAATGTTATATTCCCGTTATGGTTTGTGCAATTGTAATTTGGTTTGCCTTTAATGATGTGTTTCCTGACATGCTAACTAGTTTTGCCTTTGCCAGGAAGAACATGGTCAGATATGGTATCCCCTCGGAAGCAATACTGTATAGCAATGTATAGCAATGTATAAGCAATACAGGATGTCCACAGAAAGTCCAGCATTGGTAGAGTCAGAGGTCAATATTTCGGCCCCCAATCTCTGCATGCCTTCATTCACTGAAGCACGGTCAGGTTGGTAGAGAAAAGGAACTTCCCCAAACTGTTTCCACAACTGATTAAGAGGTAGGGGTCCATGATGTCCGTATGGAGGAGGTGAACCAATGATTTAACAGTCAAAGAGCAACTCGACCCAGTGTCTGTGTTTACTAAAACAACCAAATCTATACTGCAATAATGAGGTCAATTTGAATCACAGGCGGCCATCTACAAACCAGCTTGTGAGTTGTGAGAATATGCCCTACATCCGCAAAGTCTTGTAATCCGACCTCTTCCGGCATGCCTACATACATGAAAACCCACATGTTTAATCCACAGGCTGCCACTCGTGTGTGTGTGGGGGGGGCTTTATGATGAGCCGACAGGACGTAACGGCCCATCTGAAGCACACATCCAGAATGGTGAGATGTGTTTGAAACATACGTAGGTGGCGCCAAAGGTAGTACTTCAGTGTTGGCGTTAAATTACCCAAAGTGGGTTAAATCAACGTTAATTCCCGGTTCTAAAAAGGAGAGCTAGTAAATCCACTAAATGTGCGCTGCTCAACACTTATCTATTTAACAGCCCTCACCGTCATTTGCGAGGAGCGGGAAAGTGACTTCAAAAGAGCGACCCAACGTCCCGTTATTGGCCCCAGATGTGTGGCTTGGAACAGGGGCCCCACTCATGTGGCAGCAACCCAAGCCCAGCAGGGGCTTTTCCAGGGTGGCAAATAAAGACGTGGGCCAGTCGTGGCAGGGTACGTATGATTAGAAGAGAGGGCATTGATCTGCAAACGGAGCGCAATGACTGGTCTCGTTCGTTGACAACGTTTGTCTCAGCTGCTCCAGCTGTGCGGCCCACAGCGCTGTGGAGCTAACAAGACAATAACACACCAACTGTGAAGAGAGGCATCACATTGTGACCGTCCAATCAACACGTCCACACTTGAAAAGCGTCTCCATTCCTGCCTGTCTGCATCACTCATGCATATTATGCTGAAAGAGTCTTCTTATCACAGTGCACGTGGGAGCACAGAGCGACTGTCAACACGACGGATGTGCAGTGTGGTCAACGAGCACGACACAATTAAACTCTGCTCCCAGGCTGTGTATATCTTGCAGGAGATAAACCCCAGCATTGTCAACGAAGGGTAGCACAGGGATCATGATAAGAAACACGAGCTTGTGTGTGAGAAAGGGTTAGAGAGTGACAAAACAGTTTGAGGAAGGATTCCAAAGGAGTGGTGGAGAGGATAAGCTAGTTGTGCTCATTACCTGACAGCCGCCGCCTTCATCCTCGGGCAAGTGAAGGTGAACTTGCACTGAGCAGTTTCCCCGCTGCCGCCTGCATAGCAGCCATCCAGCATGGTCTCAGGGCCTCACGACGCCCTTGCAACATACTAGTCCAAATGTTGTTGACAGATACGTCCCCAAGTAGATTGATAAATCCCCGCCCGGCCCTGGACGCAGCGCTGGTATAGACGTAAGGCTGCCGTCTGCCTCTAATCCTTGTAGTTTAATGGTGGTGGTGTTGAAGCCCTGGGGGGTTGACCCAAGTCAGGAGGGGTTGGGCATGTGACCTGCACCAGGCTTAGAACCCAGCCGGCTGGGGGAGGGGGGCATGCATGTCGGCATGTGTGCACCTTCGTCTGCAGCTAAGTGACCAGTCACTTGAGGAATGCAGACTTTTGGATCTCAAGGGGAGGTAGACAAGAAAAGCTGGTTGTTCACCCCAGCCCAGACGTATAGGAAACAAACATCAGTGTGTTTGGTGAGGAGATATGCATGTCGGCCTTTGGCAACACGTTGACTCTCAGCAAGAGCCGTGCGCCAACAACTGAAAATAGCAGAGCAAGTAGCAGATGCCAGCAGATGCCAGCAGGGCGAAGGTTCATGAGAAGACACAGCAGAGCGTAGCTTGCTAATCTGCTAATTAAAGTTACCACACTGTTCTTACCCATCTGTCACCTGGGCTCTGCGCCATGGAACACCAGGCTGGCGTATCAATCCAGTGAATGGGCTGGTTGGAGGAAACGCTCATTCACAAAAATCCCACTGACTTCTTTGTGTGCCGCCGGATGGAGCCGGTCGCCAACCTCGGTGACCCCTGCTCCCTCCAGGTGTCTTCAGCCCATTGGTGGCGCACGGAAATTACAGCAATCCAGCATGCCGACAATGAGAACCCTCACGGAATGACAACAATAGCTGAGCTGAGCGGCGATAAGCGCTTTCTTTTTGGCGGGCATAATGGAATCTTTGCCGAGTCTGAGTAGTCTGGCGCCCAATGAGAGCAATCCATCTGGGTGACCCCGCGCCGTAGCGACAAATTCATTTGAGAGCGATGCAGGACACAATCGGGGATAAGCTTTATGTGTTCCTCCCCGATGAAAGCTGCTACGCTATCTCCGAGGAGTCCCACTCCAAGGAGAGGCTGCGGCACTACATCACCCAAATTATCATCACATGTCTGTGCACGTTGGCAGTGCACGTTGGCAGACAGGGAGCCACTGGTCTGAATGAACAATTCAACACAATAAAACCCAGACCAGAAGGCAGCCTGCGACTACTGTGTATAAAAAGTGTCTCTGACTACAGACAGTAAAACATCATCACTTGCTGTGGCGCGGAGATGATAGACGATGAGCACAAGCAAGAGTATTATTGCATCAACGGCACATTTAAAATATGCACTCATCATCGGAATGGCCCTTTAAATATTCCACCCTTGCAGAAGAGTCATTATAGGGAGAAGCGCCTTTTCTAATGAGGAGATAAGCAGCTAATTTGAAGTCCTAATGTGCAGACTCCTGCATGACCACTGAATGCCTATCGCCAATGATGGGCTCCGGACGGGTTGGGAAAAAAGAGGTTAGACAGGCTTTGTTCCAACACGTCACAGTTTGCTCTCCTCCTCATAGCTCAGGTGTCATAGAAGGCGACAAGGTCAAGTGAACCCATCGGGCTCCCGTGCTGCATCACCTGGAGAATTGCTGCTGCAGGCAGACGATCTGCGCCCGTCCCAGCTCGGATTCCTCCGTCACTTCCCGGAGACGCTTCTCGCTCTCCAGACGCAGGCGGCGCTCTTCTTCTAGCTCGTGGATCAGCTTTTCTCGCTGTGGAGGCACGCAAACACCAACATGTCACTCTCAAGCTGTGGACCAAAATACTCCTTAATGCAGTATTGTTCTGCAGTATACTGCGTATTTATCTGTACAAACCACTGTATGAGTTGCTGGCACCAGCACCTTTCAAACATGACTGAAGACACTAACCAAATGTAAGGAAAATTATGTAACAAGGATGGCCAAATGGTGGTGCAGAGGCCATTTGCGGTACATAGCTGTTTTTCAATGCTCGTGGAACATTTGAAAAAAAGAATTTAACAGGAAAACAACAATACTGGCAAAAATGGGAAAATCTGTCATCATTTGTCAAAAACAAAGTCTAAATATGTAAAAAAGTTGCAATGCTATGATGTCATAATAACACCATTTTAGTAGCATAAAGTTGGAATATTATTTTATATTTTCATATGTTGTAATATTATGAGAAACAAACAAAACAACGAATATAGCCGTAATTTTGGGAAAATTAAGCTGCGAAAAAAGTTTGACTATGAGAATAGAGTCAAAATATTATCATAATAAAGTCAAAATTAAAGAAGAAAGTTGAAAGAGTTGGAAAATTAAAAAAAGACAGCAGATCTGTTGAGCTATTGTCACCAACATCACAATGCTTTTTTTTCTTAAAAAAAGCTGGAAACTCAGCAAAAATCATTGTTCAGCTAGGACACCCCATAGTCAGCTTGGACACCCTTATGCTTATGACCCCAAGGGGGTCTCACTATTTGAGAAGCACTGCTAGATTAATGGAGAAAATTGTGTTATTCAGAATAAAAATGTATAATAATATCCGTAAAATTCTAACGGTATCTCAATGGATTTGACATACTGGCGATTCCATCATATCATCCATCTTTTCCAAAACAGATGTAACAGGAACATGTTTGATGAATTATTAAAGACTAGGAGAGTTGCTAGCCACTTGTCCACCGTGTTGATTAAGACTTGCATATCCTGTAAAGACAGCTTTGTGTCATCAGACGCAGTTTTATCCACCCTTTTCTCACCAAAGGGCAGTCTGGAATCAAAGATCTTTGTTTAATTGGATTCTTCTGTCTGGTAGCCTCAGCTATCTGCTCCCCAAAAGAGGAGCGTCCTCAAACTAAGCACTTCAAAAGTTTAGTGACGCTAAACTAAACTAAACACTAAACTACTGCTGATTTTGGGGGGTTTCTTTTGTCATTTCATTCTTATTTATGAAAAACTAAAATCATGGCGCTAAATAGAGATAATTATCTTGTCAATGCACCTTTTAACCATCTTATATTTTATGAGATTATGCCGGTAAATGTGCTGGACTCCATTCTTGTGGATTTAAGTAAATGGTCAACCTTTCTCTTTTGTCGTCTTGCAGGAGTTTGCAGGTAAAAGCATAAGGGCGACATCTAGTGGCCGAATGGGGGAGACGCATTTCCTCACACACATGCACGGTGAACAGCCCAATTAAAAAATATACAACCCTATGTTGTAACAAAGTATGTTTCGCCAACAAATGGCCAATTTTCCACCGAGGGCTACAAACTGAAAGATGACAGGATGGAGGGTCATTATTACTACAGTATGAACATGGGTTCTAAACTTTATTCCCCAAATACATATTGTGACACATTTTTTCCCAACCTAATCCTCCCACCTAATTTGCCAAATATTACACATGTAATATCTTCACATGTACTATGCCTTCTCGTTTGAATATAATTCACATGATATTTACACTTTATTTGTTTAACGTTGCAACTTATCTGTAACCTAATTTAAAAAAAATCTTAAATTTTGTAATGTTATGCTGTGAATATATAAATATATACAATATACGTACATATACATAATATACACAATATATATTATATACATAATATATAATATATACAATATATTTTCTCATAATATTGCATTATTCTCATAAAAATGTAAACTTTTTATCTAGAGTAATATTCTCTAATCTACTCTCTATTCTCTAGTCTTTATTTCGACTTAATTCTTGTTAAAAAAATACTGCTTTAAAAAAAACATGTATGTGTTTTCTTGATAACTTGTGTTTATGTGCTGTGGGCCAATAAAAACCTAACCCTGGGCTACAAATGGTTCCCGGGCACCCCTATATTAAGGGACCCAAGACACCGGGCCCATTTACAGGACATTTAAAGTGTTGGTGGGGTTCTTAAGGGTTGATGTTGGCACTGCAAGCAAGCATTCTTTAACAAAAAAATGGAGGGAGTGGATTTGGAATGCCAAAAGGGCTTTACTGTGCTCAGTACTGTTCAACTTCCTGGTTGGTCATGCCCACGTGGCTCCGCTACAAGCCGGAAGTAGAAGGCGCCAAGCACCTTATGTCTGCCGAAAGACTCATGTCAGGATTTACAGTCTCGTTGCAGTAAATGCCCTCAGTGGCTTTTTGTTCAATATATAATTTCAACAGTTTAACAAGGCGCGGGGCTGTTAAATGAAACATTACCATATCTTTATGTGGCCACAAATCCACTGGAATACGCCAGGCCGCCTCTGAAATGTTGAACGCTTACGCCGCCTACACAGGTTTTTATTCCCCCGAGTGTTCTTTAATGAGATTGAAGGACATTTTCTTCTGTGGAACACAAACGACCTCCCCTTTCCCGCCGTAAGACGTAATACTGGCTTTGCCCTCTAGAGGGCGCCGTTTTGCAGGCAACAACAAAACTAGCCATACACGTCAAAGGAGATGGGAGAAGTAATTTATAAAATGGGCCGGAAGCCACGGAGCCATATACATGCAATAAGCACAGATTGGGTCTTTGAGGATAAAATTTGACCTCTATCCTTTGGATGATTAAAAAAAGGGCCCATCTACAGATGGAAAAATGTATTGCGAGACTGGCAAGTAATTGGTCATACCGTATAATGGGACCATGCTTGTTATATAGTCTTAAACTGCATTAACTGCAAGTGGACTCTGCTTCTGAAATGGCATCGCATTAAAACATAATGGTATCCATCCACAATGAATTACTGGAAGACACAACAGCACCCTCCCAAACCTCCCCTCAAACTGCTCTTCCCCCCATAGATCCACAGAGGACTCTAAATGAATTAGAGACCTCAGCCTCCGCTTGTTGTTTCCAGTCCCATTTAGGAACAGCTACATCAAAGCATTATCGGATTAAATATATCACTCAATGTCCGCCTGGATGTGTATACATCTTCAAATAGTTTTTTGGGGGGGTGGGGGTTAATAATAACCCCTCATTACGCAGACCCCCAAACCTCCCATCCTCATTCAGATTATAATCAACAGACCAGGAGCGATCTTTGGCTCGTTGTTAAAGCAAACATCAGGGACACAATCAACCATGCAGGTTCTTAGCTCATTAATAAAACATGCAAGTGGGCTGTGGGTTGTGCGCGTGTGCACGTGTGCGCATGTGCACGTGTGTGCTCACAAAAGGAAGGGTACCCAAGCAGGATTTGGGCTGTCTTGCTGGCACACAGAATGTGTTTTCATGAAAATGTATTTCCAGCAGTCAATTAGTTGAATGTTTTGCAAGCTTATTGACTGCAGTGCCTGCTTCAAAAATCCAGCTTGCAGGCTCCCTGTCTGATTGGTTGATCAGAGCAGAACTGTTCAAAGTCATGCCGAGAGGGTCTGACTGAGGAGAAATCTCTGGTTAGTAGATGTACTTTAATTGAAAAGTTTTATATTCTTGCCATGTTATTAGGTAAATATTGATTGTTAACTGCTTTGGATTGGTTGTCTGAACCTACAGTACAAACACGAGTGGGAATTTGTCACTAACTGGAAGTTATTAGCAGCCTGGCGTATTGGTGACTGTGTATCCCTTCATATGGGAATTATATTGATAAGTAAAGTATTGTATTGTAAATTACTGTATTTGACGACATGGCGCATTGCTCGCAAGGCTGTTGCTCTATACAAGCAACCAACCGTGGGTCGAAGCCCCACCGTGGCATGTTTACCAACATTTACACCGCTTCTCATGGTGTCATTTTGTTGGTCCACTGAAGACCCAGGTACCAAATGCAGCCCCAGCTACTGGTCAAAAGATCGGGGTTGGAATCGCTGTTGGGGCATCTCTGCATGGAGTTGCATGTTCTTGCCGTGCGTGCTTGGCATTTTTCCAGGTACTCCGGCATCCTCAGGCTAATTCTGTGGTATCAATTATTTTCTGACATGCTCCCACAAATTTGTACGAGTTGCTGGCACATGTATCGTTGAAGCATCAATAGGGACACTAATAGATTTGCCAACATTGAAGAAATGTTATTAGAGCAGTCACCCAAACACTCTCCCCCCCCACGTCTCATGCCTCTCTTTGCCCGGTGTTTTCCTGATTAGAATCATCATGGTCATTCAGGGAAAAATCACAAAATCCTTTGATGATCTTGAAAGTGTCCACATCCCAGTGTTGGTATTAGCAGTGTAACTGGCTCTATAATTACTTGGTATTGGATTGATACCAACATTTGTAGTATCGCACAACCTGAAAATACATTAAGATATTTTTCCATCTCAGGGGGCTTCATCAATTCAATTATAATGGAGAGCCACCTGATTCCAGAGTAGCGTGCTCTTAACCGGCCTCTGGCACTACAGCGAAGAATACACACTCCCCAGGAATAAGCTAAATCATACCACTGGCCATTCATCATTGCCAGGGGAGAACCCCCACCACCCACGCACTCTAGGTCATTCAGTCAGCGCCTGGACGAGCGATGGTGCGGAGACCTGATTTGTGCCTGGCTGTCGGCACTGGTCCGTGGATCGACGTGTGAAGGGAGAGGTCAGCTTTCCCAGGGCCCCCTGGATGTGGGTGATAAGCCCGATCTGCAGAGAGAGCACCTGAGTCCAGCCCTTAGTGAAGACCCCACTGCCACACATTCAAGCGCGGCTGTCAGAAGCAGTCAGTGAGGACCGAGAGGCCCCACCGGGAGTTTCTTTATCTGCTCCACAAAAGAGCTTCAGCTTCAAGATCCTGTCATTGTGGTTTAATGATGAATGTATGGTCATTAATCATGATGTCATAGCACTATTTAATTAGCACAAACTAATTACCCCTTCATCAGAGTGGTGTGGGCTCCTGGTGACCATGCATGGCGGAAATCTGACCTAACTGTGATGTCTAAGTTGACTGGCGCCTGGTTGATGAAGAACAGATGGGTGGTGCCATTCTTTGAGGGCACGGACGGTTTCACCGGTGTCATCGTGACTTGGGTAAAACTCATTCCAGCACCTGGATCTTATGCAACGCCGGCCACCCACACAATGTGGCCATGGAGCCGTCTGGCTCGAACCCAATTCCCCACATCCCCTATATAATGAGAGTTGAACAGTTTATATAATCTTTAAAATCAGCACTTATGTATGTAAAGCTAGCGAAAGCGAGCTAGCTAAATACGATCGCTGCTCACTCATCTTGTATTTTGCCGTCAATCTGTCAGTCACACACAATTGATGGCCGATTTTTGTGGGTGTGTTGTATCATATGCAGCATCGGTTGTTTATCTATGTTGCTTATTATTCCCTATTATTATTATGCTTATTATTGTCCTAAAATAAAAAGGCCTTTACTTGTCACACTATAACACAGACTTTTCTCACTTTTACATTCCCTTTTACACTCTTTTATTGTTGATTTTCAATCAAGCACCGCCCCAGGCATGACAGGAGCACTTGTGTGCGTCTTGGCTGGTGTATCAGCAAGCGTCCACAGACCCCAAAGAAGAATAAAGCTGCTGAAGGCGAGATGGTTTATTTTGCCATGTTGTTTACACAGCCGTTTCCAGTGGCCATAATCTTAGCCAACAGTCCGAACGCCTCTTTAATGGAGAACCCCACCCCCTCCGCAGCGCAGGCACCGCTCCCTTTACGAGTCTACATGTGGATGTGTGTTTTGAGGCTGACAGGAAACCCCAACATCCTGCCCCCCCAGAAGGACTGAGGCTGTGGCATCAAACGACTGAGACCTTGCCCTGCACCACACCTTTGGGCCGGGCTATGAAGAATTCCAGAGGAAGCCTATCGGGACGACGAGCACATGAATACACGATTTGACTCGACAGGACACACAAGGCTTGTTGGAAAGGGAACTCGCACCATGCGAGCCGCCATGACTTCTGTCTAACATTTATGTTTTACTTGTGTTTTTAACATCAAGGCTGCGATGTCAAATTCCAACAGCACCAATAACAAATCCTCTCAATCCTCCCAAATGATCTATAAACAGAAGTGTTGTAGTTGGTTGTTGCGTTTCTCAACAGGAGCGCCAAGGAAAACATGCTGGACCATAAACAACCTGCACCAACCAGCACCAACCAGCACCAACCAGCACCAACCAGCACCAACCTGCACCAACCAGCACCAACCTGCACCAACCAGCACCAACCAGCACCAACCTGCACCAACCAGCACCAACCAGCACCAACCTGCACCAACCAGCACCAACCTGCACCAACCAGCATGATGCCCCACTAGAGGTGCCAACGTCCCTGCAGAGATGTGCCAGCCAGTCGGCCACTTTGCTCTTCTCTACTCAATCTCTACTGGCTTAATCTCGTCCGCTTTGCAAAGTCAGACGGACACTGGGGGAAGTGGGCATCCGCACAAGTCACTGCTGGTTCCCACTTTCCACCCACCGCCAGCATTTTTGACAAGTTATTATCTCTTCCATGCAGCTTGGTTCCTTTCTTGTGAGGCGCTGTGACGCCTCCCAGGAATGCCAGAGAAATACAGAAAGGGAGTGTGAGGGGACTCCAACTGGGATAATCCCAATTTCAAATGGAGCTTAGTGATACACCCCCACCTCCTCCTGTCTGGCACAGATAACTCATCCCTCGCTCGTCACCACGTACGACCCGACAACACACACACAATCCTCCAAAGACATACTTAGCACGTCATGTACCCGCCCGAGTGAGAGCTGCTCTATGTGGAAGTTGCCGCACGGCCAGTGATATGTTTTTCTTGGCGGGGGCCGTGAGGTTAGTGTTACAAGAGGAGGCGCTGACACAGATACGGCACACAAAGAATTGCAGTGTGTGCATGTATAAAGTGTGTGTACGCACACAGTGAGGAAGCGGTGGCCGTGACCAGGCAACAAATTGAGAAAGACAAGTGCCCGTTTCACAGCACTGCATGTGACTCTAATGGCTGTGCAGCCATATAGATGTAAGTTGGACATATATGCATGAGAGCACGTTCACTCATTCGCATGTACTTAAACCTCCATGGCAGGAAGAATATGCTCAAGTGCCTTTGAGGAATACGTAGCGAGCCTGTGCTCTGACCTCCATGACCGAGAGGCGAGGCAACAAGAAGAAAAAAAAAAACTTTTCTCCCTCAGGGCAAGAATCACATACGCCAATCAGATTCAGGCGGGCGTCAGAGCAATCGGCTGGGCTCCATCGCATCACATGGTTCAGGCGTTTACCTTGTGAAATCCTCGCATGCACGGTGAAGCCTCGCTGAACATTAGGATGCTATCTGTCGCCTTTTCTAGACTGTTTCATTTCCATAATGGTCTCCTACAAGATGGGTTGCCGAGCTTGCATAATGTGATTTGTGTGTGTTTGTGTGTGTACATTCATTCCAGGGTACTTTACCATTGTTCCCTCGCTCTTGGTCCGCGCGACTTCCCTCTGCAGTCGAGCCAAGGCCAGTTTTTCCCTGCAAAGAGGTATAGAGAGACAATTTCTTATGGTTGCTTGTGCCCTAAAAATCATGCTGTATGGATGCAAAGGTGGCAGTTCTGTCCAAACCAAAATAGATCAGAGCAAACAAAACCCAGGAACCCTGTGTGCCGATCTCTCTTGCCTCTCAAACACATCAAGCATCAAGCTTATGCCAACTTGCAGTTGTTAAACCAGGTCGGCCTACCTATTGTTCCATATTGTTGCGGACATTGTTCAAAACATTGCCATTGAAAACCATTGGAAAAGTTCTGATGAAGGACGGCAGTCTCATCTTTCTTTTGGTAGGTTCCATGTTCTCGAGCCATACAACACAATATTCTGTGTGCCTTGACAGACCAGTCTAAATCATCTAAAACGACCCGGGTTGTCTTTAGAAAAATAGCTGGGATTCCGTGAGATAATAATGCAGCTTCACAAATGGCAGAAGAGACAGTCAGAGGCGGTTCAACTGCTTGAAGAGGACATTACTTTTTCATGCAGAACGTCAGGAAGCTTAACATGCAGTGACGTCAACAGCGTTGTGGGCGTGCCTGGAGGCATTCGATGAAATTAAACAGACTGTTTGGGTCAGAAGCAGGAAATCAATGTAAACACTGCACAAAGAGGTGCAGAATCTGGAAGATCTAGAAGGCTTGATTTGCGGGTTATCATGTGTAGCTGCTCTACAGGACTCCGCAAGTAAATACAAAGAGCTAAAACTAGCATAGTAGGTCTCAACTGGAAAAATAATGGCATTCAATATCTTTTGTAAGCATATGGAAGGGGGTGCCATATAAAATCTTGCCAAGGTGACACATTGGGTGGGACCAAAGATGGTCTTATGTACCCACTTCTTTCTAACCAGTCGACTCAACATTTGGATGAAATATCTGCTGACTTTTTTTCCTCTCCTCTTGATTGTACAATAATAATTTTGCTGTAGTTCTCAGTTTGAACGCACTTATGCAATTAGAAGTCTTCAGTTGAGAAACAACCAAAGACACCTGAACGGCCCCCCGCAAACCAACCCCAGACTAATATCTGCCCCTGCCTGCTGTGACATGACATCACTGCGTTCCAGCTGCTTGCTTACCGACCCAGAAGGGAGAAACACCTGGTGATTAGGAACCCATGGATGAATGGGCCGTCTGGACTGAAACAACAGTATTCTTATTCTAGCAACACCAGCGGGAGGAAGGGTGCCTGCGTGTGTGCATGTAGTCATGAAGGTGTGGCAATTCATTCAAAAGCTGAATGGGAGTGTCCTTATAATAATGTTCACTTGAGTCAGGCTGGGTGTTTTGTGCATTTCTGGAATATCACTGTTTTTCTTTTGTACCAACAAGATGAGCCCACTCAGTCCACTTAGTGTTAAGACGCTGTGTCCTGACTTCTGTTTCAGGCTCCCCGGGCCTGTTGCACCCTGAGAAAAAACACCGGATTACCCAGGAGTGGTAGTTTCCACCTTTACATGAGCAGAAAAACAAAATATTTTTTACGTATGGCATCCCCCACTCTCTTTTTCACTTTATTCCTACCTTACTGAACACTTTAACAGCAGCGCTCACTTCCAACACCATATACTGGATGTATCTCAAAGTGTCAAACTATGGACAGCAATGTTTTGCGGACAAAATACAAAGGTAGATTTGGAGAAAAGGGAACTCTATTGAACAGTCTGTATGCTTTCTGTAAGTCTTTGAGCTGGCAGGTCCTTTCTACTCTTGCATGACCAAGTAGCTCATATTTCAACACTATAGGCGTGGCCTGTGTGGTATTTCCACAAGGATAAGCAAGAACGCACATTGTGACGACATTAAGTTTGTTACCCTTCTCTTTCAAATTCATTGACTATGGGTGGGCGACTTCATCATCTCCATCATCATCATTTGCAACCCCAACTGCATGCTGAGGCATGATCAGTCAGGGTATGGGCAGTCAATCACAGCAAGGGTGCAGACATGTAGGACTTTGAACTGCATTGTGGGTTTGCAAGTGTTCCCATTGCTGTCATCACCATTTGCTGTTAATGAGAGAGAAAGCCACAAGCTGGCGGTGTTTCATCTCTCCTCCATGCAGAAAGAGGTTACCAGATCAAGCGTTCCATGAAAATCTGAGCGTTTTATGCTTTTTTTTTTCTTCATTTCTGCAGGTTGTAGAAGCGATACATAAATAGTTTCCACTATTGTCACAGCGGATGAACGCAGAAATGTACACAAGGATGCACAAATGTTTGCAAGTGGGTTGCCGCATGCATTTATGTATTAGTGTCGGTGCCCCTGCTGGGTTAAGAGCTGTGATGCGCACGCAATCCTGTGGCCGACATGGAGGGGCTGCCTTCATATTGGCCGGAGTTCAGGCCTGGTCATTCCCATCCATAATCAGCCGTTGGCTGCTTTATGTAACTGACAGATCTGATCCAAAATCCCTCTCACACCCTCCCCGTGGCCCAGTGAGCCTCCGGAGGCAGTCTGGGCAGCAGACATGCAGATATGTCATCTTCTGATGCACCTTTTAATGAATTGTACTGAGAATAACACCGTTTAAAAACAAGCCCGTCAGCATCAAGACAAGAAACACACATCTGTTTCAAGTGTCTGAGGGACAGGGTTCACACATCTGTGAGCACTCAACTGGCTGGTCCCATCCGTCAGTCAGATACCCCATTCAGGATGGGCCCTCGCCAACAGCTGGAGACCTCCTGTCTGCAGCCGGCCACACTGAGTGTGTGCTGAGAAACAAACAGGAGCCACGCGTCAGCGCCTGATGAGCCTTACCTCACCGGCAGACCATCAATTATTGACAAGCTGAAATGTGAAGCTGGTGCACAGACACAACCGCCTCGTGCCGTAAGTACCACGTTGGCGGCATTTGGTGTTTTTTTAAGACAAGCTTTGTTGAGAGAAGGATCCTTTTCATTCCATGTCTCTGACGAATCAAACACAGACTGCAGTATCTCTAACTCCACCCTGATGACAAGACTAATGGATGCAATCAAGAGGAAATCCCAGAGGAACGACGTGTCCTGGTTTAACCTGAGAAATGCATCACAGAGCCCGGAGACTGTCGGGATGCTCAACGCAGGAATGTCGCCGTGCACACCCAGATTGCATCAAACAAATAAACAGACCTCCCCCAACATCTCAAGCAGCACAAATCAGACACACGCTTTTCTCCCAGACGCAGGGCCCAACCTCCACTGGTTTAAGGACGCATTCCTGCTCAGACAGAATAAAAGGCTACGGATGAGCAGATGCACGCCTGCCCCTCGAATGCCAAAGCGTGGTCTGAAATTATTTATCTACGTCCTGTCCAGTGACTTCCAAGACAGGCGCAGACGAGATTTCAATTTTGAGAAAAATACAATGAAAAAAATAAGACTGGACAAACACACTTTATGTAACAGTGCCACAAAACAACACGAGTACGTTTGGAATAATGTATAACGACATTTTTGGAGGCCAAATAAACCACTAATATTATGGTAATATGCCATCATAGTTGCCTTGAATATTCATATTGGGTCATACTTCACCCTAAAGTTGTGAAATTGCTGCTTGTGATGTGGCAATTCGTACTGTCTAATGTTTGCAGCATTTCATGGGAGAGGAGCATTTTTTTCTTTACTTTTTGTGAACATACAAAATTATGTGCTGTTCCGTTTCTATTTACTTTACTGACCAAACGTCTCAGGGAGTGTTGAATGTCGGGACCAAGGTGTTGCATCTCCATGTGTATTCTCCAGATGAGAAAGCGGAGTTGGGTGAATGCTGCTTATTTATCTGCTGCTGCTTTGGAAGTCATTTGGCATCCTGCCTCTTTCGTGTTACTGGGCTCACCTTGCTCATCATTAATATTGAATGCCCCCACATGGGGGCTTTGGTCTTTTCCCCTCCTAACTTCTGCTATGTCACCTTGCATTGCTCCTCACAAAGCGACTGTTTGACTGACAAGAGGTCTCACTCTGTTCGCCGTTGTTTAAGAAGCGCCTCCTGTCTGTCAGTAGGCGTGAGATGAGGAAAACAGACACACATGGCAATATATGGAGGCCTGCAAAATCAGTTCATTTTCGTGATTATTGTATGATTAATTAATTAATTACTTTGACCATTAGCAATATAGCAATACGGTGTTTTTTGACAAAAACTAAAAAGGTATAAAAATGAAGGCATTTTGTCTGTTACATTTTCCATTCCACACATCTAAATATACAACAAAACAAAAAAAGAAAACAATGATGAATGGCAAACGTATGAGACTTATTGTTGGTTAGATTGAATTCAGTTGTGTTTCACAACTTCTTTATGAAATTGCTAGCAATCACAACTTTTGTTGCCCCCATGGCGGGTTATTTTACCACCAGGGCAAACTGGCTCATTTGTTAAATGCGTGATTGTACAAAAACAAGACAGTGTACAAACCTTAGCAAAAATATTTGACGAAAACCAAATGATATGAAAACTGGGCTGTATGAAAACCAAGGTTTGGCTGTACTGTGCAGCACAGCCAAAGCCTCTATCATTGAAGTACTTCAGAGAAATGATTAACGATTTTAAAGAGACATTTCCAGACGTACCTAGTCGTCACGCACTCCACAAGCACGATGTTGGGTAATTATCTCGTGTTTGTTTCATCTTTTCCAATGATCATTATCTCATTTCTTTTGAAGAAGTTGCCTCCAGGCGGCTGTTCAAGCTCGACAAGCCTGCTGGCAGGAGCGACATCAAAACTGCATATGCAGAATCCATGGTGTGTTTTTTGTATTAACATGATTTGTTAGCTTTGCCTGGCTTGACACGTGACAGGAAGTTGGAAGCAGAACAAGCAAAGAACTCTGACCGTCTCCGAACAAATCCCTTCATGAACATTCAGCAACATGCCAAAAGTTGCTGATTTGGGCTAAACTTGACCAAATCCAAGCTTTAAAAGCCCATTACAATGCTCACTGTGTGCAGTGTAATTCACACTTTTCGTGCATTGTTTTGCATTACTGCCCGTCCTGGCTCCACGCACCTGGGCAGCAGGGACTCATATTTACGACTGGAAAGTTCTGCTGACTAATGGAGACCTTGCGGCGGCTATAGGATGTTTTACACTGGCTGTCAACACGTCGTTTTCTGAGCACCAAGCAAACAGTAGCCCTTTACAGTGGCGGACAAACGGTTTCACATACAAAAGGAACACGTGTAAACAGGCGTGCTCGAGCCAAGGGGGGGGGGGGGGGGGGTATTCTCCATAGCAGCCTCATGTTGGCCCTCTGGCATCCCAGCAATGAAGTCATCAGAGGGCTGTTACTCGCAGTAATTCACTCTCGGCAAACACAGAAGGCAAACAGCCAAAAAGTTTCGACAGAGGAAAGAGCTGCTGAAAAAAAAAAAGAGCGACAACGTGAGCTTCTCCAGCTGTGCCGACACCTCCAGCAGTTGGAAGCCGGCCTGCATGTTCCTGCGACTTATTGCAGGCTGATTTATAGGCCAGATAGTTGGGAGCTCAAGTTTGTTGACATTCCCTGCCCCATCGCAGCCTCATATCCGACCCCTCCCTTTTCAGCCAATGCCATAAAAGTGTCGAGCAAAGAAATGTGGAAGAACCATAAGCTCGGATATTTTGCAGCTGAGATCCCCAAGCACATGTGAGCATGAAAGTGTGTCAGCAGGGGGGCCTGAGCGCGGCCAACAAGGACAGCACCGTGTTATCTCGCGAGCAGGAATGCAGGATCATCATACGACCTAAAGAACATGCCGTTCAGGAGCTGAAACCCACGAGAGTTATCAGGTTTGTGTCAGCTCCCGTTCTTGGAAAGTAGGTTGTTTCCATGCACACCTTAGTGTACTCACATGGAGCCAGTCCAGCCATTCAGAGCACAAAAAGCCAGACGGTCGAGACAAACGTGTCTCCAGGCAAGAGTCTCTGCCTGCAGTAGACCATTGATTGCAAGCAAATAAAAGCCATTTATTGGTCATAAACTGTGTTGGGTAATTGAGCCAGTGAGGCTTTGTGGTCACATGAAACCAGAGACCAAATCTTCCAGATTTTGCATGAACCTCCAGCGGAAGATGTTGGGGGAGGATGAATGTGGAGCCCCTCCACAAGTTCCTGAAATGAGCCAAACACATCCATGCTGTGCGAAGGCGGTGGGAATCACATGGGAAAGTTGTCTAGAAGGACAACTCTTCCCCCGAGTCACCCCTCGTTTGTCAAAGAAGGGGGAACACCTCCTTGGCAGGCCATTACACGGGGGGGACATTCCTCAGTAATTCACTTTGACTCAGCCCAATGCTGGACGAGGGTGCCACAGGCAGGCGGGGGGCACATGGTGGGGTGGGGGTTAGGAAGTGAAACAGCAAGTCAAGTCAGAGGGATTCTCAGGGTGATGTTTTTTACAGAAGCCACTAGATCATATACTATATATATTATATATACTATATATATACTAGATCATTTAACACGTGTTGCCTTTAAGTTCAAATTAGTCGGAAAATACTCTCATCACTCATCAAGATTAACAATTCTGACTCATTCTTTTCCAAACAGCCCCAATTCACGTGCAAATGAAAGAACGGCCACATGGAGGGAATTAGACTTTTAAATCGACATCATCAAATCCTTCCACTCGCCAAGCCGCTTATTCATTAATCCCCAGGTAGGTTTCCCAGGGAGGAAATGTGGCAACACATCTGGCTGGGTGGCAAGTCCCATGTACGGTGACCTGCATGTTACCCAAGCTATACGTGTGCCCACGATGCCGCAGGCCACGAGACAACATTTGCACCACATATCGGAGCTACTGCTGCTGTATTTTTGTTCTTAGTTAAGAAACGCTGACCCTGGGTGTGGACGTTCTTTTGGATGTTGCTATGCGAGGGGTTGGGGTAATGCTTAAAAGGACTCGTGTGCCTGTCCCTCCATGGTTACAACATGGATGTCCAACCATAAACCTTGTTGGAGGTGTCCTACTCAGGGATGGATGAGGAGGTAGGTTAGAACGTTACAATAGGTTAGAACGCACAGAAAAGAGAAAGACGTGTTCATGTCATGGGCTCAATTCCTTTAAAGGCACATATGGAAACGGCACTTTGTGTGTGACTTCCTCTGGCAGAATGGGGAAATACCTTTTCCTCTTGATGCTCGCCATTCTCAAGCCATGACTTCATGGAACATTTATTTTGCTGCTCAGCATATACTGCATATACTCTATTCCCATGACAAAAAATGTGGACAAGTTTTGTTCTGGCAACGCGTCAAAACTAACAAGAGTGATACCTCCCCCCTCTGTCTCCCAGACTCTCCCTATCATCTTCTCGTGTGTTTCTGTTTTTAGAGATAACAGAGCATCTAAAAATGTGCAGTCAGAGCTCCTTGTAGATTTGAAAGGACTGTCTGAAAGCACGAAAAATGTAAGAATAACACCGCCGGCTAGAAACCTCTACCAATAGTCTTTTTTCCAAACAATTACCAATTAAACTGCATAAAAAATGTCATAAATTGTCTGTGGTGCATATACACACATTAACCTTAGTAGCTAAACTTTGTCAAATAGCTATCATTATCTAACTAGTGCACATGGCCCAGGTTACGTTCTCAAAGCAAGAAGAGGCGAGATATAATGCTAGCAGTACGATAAAATGTTGGCGCCATCTAGGCAGCTGGTGGAACCCACTGCGTACACTCCCTGGAAGAACCGCAAGCATGTCTGTGTTCTTTAAATATGGCCGAGCATCTCAGTGCCTTACAGCTTGTGGGGTCCAAAATTAGATGCTAACAGGGATGCCACATCATCCCAATACATATTCACGTCGTCACAGGCCAGTCATTCCACTGCGGGATTAGTGGGCCGGCAGGAAAATCTTAATCTTCTTGAGAGAGCGTGTGAGGGGACAAAAGGGGGGACAAAATTCCTGCACATATAAATCCCCCTGCAATGCTGGATTCTAAATGACAGCTATCCATTTCCTGCTGCTATCAATCGCAATCAACATGGTTCGTGCCACATGCTGTTGCCACGAGCAACAGGACACGCAATTCCCCCTCAAGTAACCCCCTCCCAACTGGCCTGTCCGGCCGGCTTGGTGTAAATCCCAGATCATCTCCTGCACATGTATGAAAGCCCTTCCCTGGGGGTCGGCGGCTCAAAGTTAAGACAAATAATGACCTAATCATGTCCAAATATTAGGGACACTGGGTCTTACCCTGGTGGAGATGCAGCATCCTGCTGGATTCAGAGGACACTCATGATAATCCCGTTCTTCAGCTTGTGCCGGCTTATCCCCACAGATGATAAAGTTTACATCCACAACTGGTCACGGCGCCTGCACCTCCCAAGCCAACTGATCCCCGCTTCCCTACGCCCCCCTTTAACAGTCAGTGTCTCCGCTCTCTCCAGTCTGCCGACATGCACGAACACTCCTCCTGATTCCGCTTCCCTCTCCTCTCCCCTACATGCGCTCTGCCTTTCTGCTGTGGTGGCTTTCACAACAACACTGAGAGCTGTGAGCCTTCCCCCTGCCCGCCCCGCCCCCGAGCTTTATCTCGCCTCATGAGTATATCACAGCTTCTGACTCTCCCTCAGACCTCGTCTCTCCTCCAAGCAGGACACTGCCGTTACTGCATTTGGGAAGAGGGGGGGTAGGGGTTGCAAAGCTTCGAGGCATGACCACACTGTAAGCTCCTGCATGCGATGCTGGAATAAACAGCGTTTAGAACAGGGGAAGTAGGACTGTTGAAAGCAAAAGGGGGCCAAGTCAAGCCGACGAAGGGTCGGAAACAGCAAGGAAGGCAAAAAACAACGTGGAAAGAGAGAAGACACACTCAGGTCTTCCTGGGCTTCGCTCTGGCCCATCTGCCACAATCACAATCAGTCTCAGCTGAATGGCTGTGACAAACTGCAGCCTCCACAGCGCCTGCAAGCAAGAAGAACAGAGAGGGACGGCACACTGGGGGAGGAAGAGGATGAGGAAGGGGGGGGCCCTCTTTTGTCTGCCTCCCAATGGGACCGGTGCAAAAGGAGGCGGGTACGGCATGGGGGCAAAGGGGAATTAAAAGGGTCTCGTTGACAGGAGCGGACAGTTAAAGAGGGAAGAAAGGTCGGGTCTGACTTGGAGTCAGGGCCATCGCTGCCACTTGGCCCCACATTCACTGTCACTAATGTGCTAAAAGAACAATGACACCAACCATGAGAGGAAATTAGCCAGCCACAGAAAGGAGAAGTGTGTAGCGGGGCCTTCCAGAGAAGGTGGCTGAAGAACTAGGAACGAGGCTTACAATGTTTGAATCCACTTGTGTCATTTGTCATCGTAAAACTCAGAAAGATTCACAGAAAGATTCATGATGGCTGCTGATGAGAGCAAGGTGTCATGCAGAGATAATCATGTTGGGCAGAAGCTCAGCTGTTTCTCAGCCCAATCACAATATGGGGCGAGAGCAATTTGACTCTCGGAGCAGGTGGCTGAAAAACAGACATTGTGTGCCCCACTTGAGTAAAAAAGACAAATGGCAACACTAATCAACACTAATAGTACATAATCCAAAAATATCGAAGGGATGTCCCACCCTAATTCCATCAACATCAAGCTGCCGTTGACTGACATTGACTGTGGCCCCTCGTTTAGGAAACACAACAGGGTTGTTTAGTTTCATTTTCTAAAGTTTTACCCACGTGACGAGCGACCCTGCAGCCATGTGTGTGCATGAGTGCTTGTTAGAATGTGCAAAATGGTGGCGAGTGATCTGCTGGGCTCATTAAGGCGCCGCTTGCTGCTCGACTAGGGGTGTCGGTGACAGACTCCACTGTTTAGAAACACTTGGCCGCCTGCACAGCCAGCCTGGCTCCACCGGTGTGGCTCGCACGCACGCATTCACGCACGTACACAGAAAGTGAGGCTGGGATAGCATTCCATCGGGAGGTTGTGGGTGAAAGGAAGGAGACGGGACTGTGGTGGGACAGTCGCTGGAGGGGCGGCAGATCGATAGGGGTTTGTGATGAGGTGTTGGGTGGTCTGAGGGGAGGGTGGTGGAAGTGCAAGTGCGGGGGAGCGGGGCCTTTGTCAAAGGATGCTGATCATCGGGACATTTAGAATTAAAAAGCCTATCATGTGTATGTTGTCTTCCATCACTGGGTTTGGTTTGGTTTGATTTGGCATCGGGCTGCACGGCGGGCGAGTGGTTAGCGCGCAGACCCGGCATGTGGAGTTTTTCCTTCTTTATTTTGAACATCATCCAAAGCACAACAAACCAAACATAAATCAACACAAATAAAAATACCTATGTATACGTATATAAACGTACACATGTTCGAAATGGAATGGGAAGAAGTCAAGACTTATCTAGTCCCACCCCCCTAACCACCCAGATTCCAACCTCATCCCAACAAAACATATATTATTCCTTGTCTACAAGAATGAAAACCCCACATCCAACCACCCTCACCCAGCTTGAGGCACCCAACTACGTGCCAAGAGCAACCAGTTCATTACTAGTCATTGCATCGTACACCACTCCAACTATACAGTCACCACACCAGTCATCACAAGCTAACATCAATATTATGGTATTGTTTCAGTGAGATTAAAAAATAAATGTGAGAGAAAAAACAAACATATTCTTTAAAATACCTCAAATTAAATAATCACATTTGAGTCTTACCTTAGTTGGGGTACTAGTGTACTAGGGCTACTTCCAATGTTAACCTGAACTTGCTGATTGGTTGACAGTACATTGTCACTGTCAAGTTACTGCAGAAAACAAAAGGCTCCATTTCAAAATACAGCACAGACTGCAGAATTAATGGTTCCATTTATCACAGCAAAACAGCCCCAGACCATCACACTACTACCACGATATTTTACTGTTTTACACTCTTTTCAATAGTTTGGATAGAGATGTTAACATGCACCACTATACCGTGTTGCATTCATGTTGTACATGTTTATATGTACAGCATATTATCTTTACTGACATTGACAGCACGGTGGGACACCTTTCTCTTTAACATCACCTTCCTGTTTTGCGATGAGTTTTTTCTTCGATCCATTAGTTCAATAGTTTCTCAACTCGATAACCCAAAATGTAGGCAATGTTCAAAAGGCCAGCATTTGGATAAACACTATTGAACTCAAGAAATAACTCATGGCAAAACAGGAAGGTGGTGTTAAAGAGGAAGGTGTTGCTGTCATCGTGTCTTTGGGAACAATCACATCAATGAAGATAAGAGTAATCCTAACCTTAGAAAATACATTAAGAACACAGTTGGACTCATGCAGTGTAGTAATAACACATATTGCACGCTATGTACGCCAACTGAGGCAGAACTTTATGGTAATTGTTCTATGTCAACCTCACTAAGTGAGGTCCCATTGTATTCTGTTGTCCGGGTGTGTGCACCACAGGACAGTTAGTCGTGCTTAAGCATCTCAGCGTGACCGTCGTCACTGATCGTCAAGGGATCCAGGGAACGTCAAGAGAACGTCAACACGGCGACCCTGGCTCATTTCCTGCAGCAGTATAAGCAAAGGAAATTCCAGAATGCAGACAGGGAGCCTGTTTGTGTACCCAACACAAACCCACTTAGATCTGCAAGTAGCCAGACAGATGCAAATCACATGACGGGTCACGCTGACAGAACCCATGAGTGTCTGTGTTTGAACTTGTGTGTGGCAAGGCCAGTGTGTAATACAACCAAAGCGATAATGCCCCTCTGTCATGTCTCATTAAGTGAGGGGGGGCGGGTGCTGGTGCAAAGGCAGGGGCATGGGGGATTGTGGAATGGAGGTCCGGCGAGACATCATCAGTGGAGACATTCATTTCCTCTCTGAATGCGGGGAAAATCTTCCATGAACAGGATTAATGCTGATTGCGTGTGATGATCACATGATCACAAACACACCATCCTCATGACAGTGCCAGTTTGTGTTCTCTTTTTTTGTCCTAAAACATCAAAACCCAAAGTGTCTCGGATTGTTTTGGTTTTTCCTGCTTCCTGTTTCCTCAAGACAAAGGAATGTTTTCAAAAGAGCTCCAGGCTGAAGGTGAACATCAGGAATACAACATCAGCCGCACAAACGTATGAGAAGAAAGAACACTGAGGATGTTTTGGAGACGCTCGGCAGCGCAGGAATCGGTCCAAATAATGTCACGCTAGCATGAACACCAAAGGAGACATTGCATAGTCTCCCGGTGCAGATAGACCATCTTTCATTAAAGAGGGGAGAATACTTCAACCCGCATGTTGAAGCAACCTTGGTTTCCATTTGAGTGCTTCTCAAGTCGTATAATGGAAGATGTATGGATGCTGGGAAGGCCAGGGGTGAATAAACAGCAGCTTAATGTTTTGTGCTTCACCTTGACCGTGTCACCATCACAGGATGTGCGGACAGGCGCTAGCATACTCACGCTTAAGTGGGGTACTCTCATTTGTCTTCGACCTTGGGGAGGCACCAATAAACGGCTTCATTAGCCCACTTGATTAACCTCTCATAGGCTCTATAAAATGTGTAGCCAGAGACTCCATATACAGTACTTACAGCGAGCCAATATACTGAATAACGGGCTGGCTTTTATGCAAGAAAAAAATCAATCATCTTTTGATTCTGCCGCACTTGAAGGTTCTGACAAAAGTTTTACAGATTGAATTATCCGACCACTCTGAAGGTTTCGAGGTCATTTCACGTCTGGACACCAGAAAGTGACTTCAAATAGCTGGATTAGGCAAAGTTATTCACTTCAGAGGGCACAAATACACTTTGGAAGCATGTTAGACCTCTTTGGGGCTTAGCGTGATCAAATTATTGCATTGGACCGGTCAACTTATCCAATTAAAGTTGTATAATGCACAGCTTTGGCCCAAGTGAGACGGCAGATCGACAGACTGAAGCCAACCCGCCTCCACATCGGCAGAACAGACATGGCGCATACTCGGGCGGAGGATTACGCTCTTTCATATGGCTCAGCGTGCTGGCAGCGCACAGGCGTCTCGCTGGGCGACGTGCCTTGTAGTAACATCAGCAAGGTCCTGATTAGTAAAGCTGTCTTCCGGCTCGGAACTCCTACACTGGTCTTCTGGTCTCTTGTGTGTACAGTTCTAGTGTTGAAGGACATTTCTGTCCCATTTTTCCTAGCTGCCACATTCATGGTCATTTTTTTAAATAATTTGACCATTCTCTACTACAATAATTTGTAGATATGGAATGCATTCAAGGGTTTGACCATCATTTCCATTTCATATCATTTCCAATAATAATAATAATAATAATACATTTTATTCATAGGCACCTTTCAGGGCACTAAAGGTCACTGTACAGAGTTCATGAATAAAATATTATTAATACAGTAAATAAAACACAGTGACAATTACACACATAAAGGATGAAGAGTCTCGAACCAGTCATGATGTGATATACATACTAATATTGTTAATATTGACATTTACTATGGTACCCATTATGTCATTGTATGGTCATATCACCTCTTCGGTACGAGGTGCATTATTTAAAAAAAAAGCCTTAAACTGTATTATGGAAAGCAGGAAGTGAACAAATGTAACAGTTACTGATTGTAAAAGTACCAGATGGAGGGGTAGGATTTAATAAGCTTTGCTTCTTCCTACTCCTTTTGGACATGTGGAACTGTGAACTGATTATGGGATGCACTCAATTGTAATCTGATGCATGTTCAAATGAAATAAAACCATTACCATTACCATTACCATTACATTACCATTACCATTACCATTACCATTACCATTACCAATTTTTAAAACACATAGATACATAAAATGGCAGAATTTGAATTACGGGATAAAGTAAACCTGTCTGAATAAATAAGTTTTAAGCTGGGATTTGAAGGTGGTAACTGAGTCTGAAGTTTTGATGTGTTCTGGGAGGGCATTCCAGAAGGACTATATAAGTTGAAATTCAAGTGTACGTATGTTTCACCTCTCATCCAAAAGGCTCCTTCACTTCCAACATTCTAGGTGTGGAGTTCCCTTCTTTATGTCCCTCGTGGGTGTGTCCCCCAGGGGTGGCCACAATAGGGTTGTCGTTACTGTCATCAGGCATGGCTACTGTTTTGTTCAACTTACATGTCACATAATTTGATTAATATGGAAACCAAACCCAATCCTACGCATGACGAATGCTCATTAATCAGCAGATGCCACTTCCCATGTTCATGAGGTTCTCATCCTCTCCACAACGCTTGCTGCCACTAATGATGCTCCTACATGCAGAAAAAGCAGCAGGTGAAGCCTCATGTCTTGTTCAACAACTTGTGGAAACGCCGCTTCAGCACATCAGCATCTCGTCTGCGCTGGTTAAATCCATAGAGATGATTTCCCAGCAGCTTATTTTACAGGTCAGGCACCCTGCCCATGTTGTATATGTGTCAAAGTTCAGGTGGTGGTGAGGAAGAAATACAGTAGATGCTTTTGATGCACTGTGAAATCAACAATCAATCAACAATCAAACACACTTTCTTGGATTGCAGTCAGATATCATCAGTATGCTTTAGCAGTTTAAAGTGGCCAATAATGCAGCATGCATGGAGGAATGGGAGAGCTTTATCAGACTGATGGATCCTGTTTGCTGACGTTGTTACACTCTGCGGCGCTGCTTAAACGTAATGTGGTAAATCTCGCTCCTAATGTACAAGTGAAACCCAACCAGGCTATTTGATCGTGTATTGTTATCATTGTCTAACTTGTCACGGCATAATTATCTGGAGGAAATGATATGATCAGGTTTCAATGCAAACCAAGCAGCCGCGAGATTCATGGCCTTTCTAGAAACATCCATCAGGACCCTGCCAGGATATCGCAGCCTTGCTAAGAGGCCATTAGGTTACTGACGATGATTCTCTTGTGTCTAAAAAGGGGGTGTGGATGACTTGGACAGAGGGTCATTCCTTTACACATCCCCTTCTTTATTAAAGGCCACCCAGCCAAGTCAATGGGACGGTCAGTGGTCATCCATCCCCCACCCGTCCTTGGACCCCTCACCCCCTGTGTTCAACCCCCAGCATCTCTCTGCCCACTCAGGGAGAAAATTACTTTGAGGCAGGGGAATACAGCTCCATTGAGATGGAGAGAGGGTTCTTTCAAAGGAGGATGAAGTTTAAAAAATCGTTTTGCTCGTCTTTGGAAGGATGGTAGGAGCACAGAGGGGACAAGGTCATTAGATTGGCATCTCCATCAGGGCTACTCACCCATTGTCTGGACAAATCCTCTTCATGAGAAATGCCATCAGTCACCCGACGCCGGGCTCAGAGTTGAACCCCAACAGCCATTGTTGCCACGGTTTAGATTGTTTTTGACACAAAAGCATCTCTCAAGATACAAAGCTTGTCTTGGGCTCAAAACCAAACAACATTGTTCAGCTGCCTCGGACTGGGAATGGCCTGCTGGCAGCTGCTCACGTTCCTCGGCTGTACATCTGCCCTCAAGTCTTTAGAAGCTCTTACCTTCGGAGGTTCCGACGTTCCTCCTCGAGCTGCTTGAGAAGCTCATCAATGCACCGGTTGGCGTCCATGTATTCCTGCCAAGAGGACGAGAACAGTAAACAATTGAGTTGACTGGAACCAGAATCTCCATCCTAACCATGAACACCAGACAGCAACAGAAAAGCGTCACTGATAACTGAACGGTCTCCTCACTTTGCACCCATAAACGGCAGCCAAGCGGAACCAAGTGTCTGACTCCAGAACCACCTTTGCTGCTTCGGAAGCTGTGTCATGTCAACTGGGAATACTTCCTACTCCGGAATGTCCAGGCTAAAGTGGACGAAGGGAGCAAAGGCTACTGGGAAAGACAATAAAGGAAGGATGTCATCTTTTTCTGGCCTGTGATCAAATCATTTACCAGATGAAGCATGAATTTTTACCTGACAAGAACAGAAGCGCTTCATTGATTTCTAACTGCTGAATATTACCATGAAGGCACATTTTAATCATGTGTGTCATGTTCAAGTGCATCCACACAAAATGGAGAAAACCCCCTCTCAGAGTGGGCTTGTTCTGGACCAGTGGTTCTCAAATGGTCTCAGCCTGGGACTCACATTGTCCAATTCATTTTCATTATGTCACGACCCTCCTTTATTGCAGTCATTTTTTTTTTTATTTATTGGGGGGTTGTTATAGTGTCATGTATTTGTTATAGTTGTATTTATTAATTTCTTGTATTTCTTATTTTATTCCCATTTTTCCAACCAAGTCTAACCAGGAAAATGTATATTTTGTATCACATTTTAACCCAACAAGTGCATTTTAGAGGAATTTCTGAATCATCCATGCCAGACGTGTCGGCCATTTGTGATTAAACATGCACCAAAAAAGACGGAAGTTGATACTAACAATACACTTAGCTATACCACCTGGATCACAAAGCTGATCACAAAATATTTATTTACAGTATATAACTTCTTAGCATGCCTTAAAAATATCCTTTCATTTTTTAATACGTGTCTCTTGGTAGAAAACATTTGGAGATGCCTCGCATGAAGCAAGGACCATACAAAACCCTAGAGCCTTGACCTCAACCTTAGAACTGAGACCAAAACTGAAACTGAGAATGCAATAGAGACACCTTATCCAATGGTTTTGTGGATATATAAACCTCAGAGGTCTTTCCAGAACAGTGGTAGGGAGGGCTGCAGGGAGCAGCTTTAATAGCGGCTGTAATAATAGTGGCTGTAATTGCAGGGTATACACGTCCTTGTGTATACATAATGTACATGTAGGCTACAGCATGATGCTGCAGTTCCTTATTCACAGGAGCCCTGCCTTGGGAGACGTGACCGGAACACGACAGTACATCTTCATGGCTGAGTAACCTTCAGTCGGAACACTGAACAATAATTCTATAGAATTATGTGGCCTGATTTCAACCCTCTTTTGGCCCACCCTCAGGGCTTCCTGCAGTCTTGAAGGACTGCCGCCACATTTGTTTGTACTTTAATAACCTGTGGCCTTGCGAGCAAACTGGACCAGATGTTCTGAAGCCACAGAGCCAAATGCTACGCTGTTGTTTCTCGGACCATCAGCGCTGCTAAGTCTCACATCTGAGATAGAAACAACCTGAGAGTTTCATCCAATTCCAGAGGAACATGCTGCCCATGCTGCCTGGAGAGATGCAGTGACCATAAAGGTCGACAGCACCATACAGTACGTATATGCTTACTCCACTCTAAAAGTCAATTATATAGAGATACTATATCTACAGCAATCCCTCGCTATATTGGTTGGAATATGGCTTCCTCACATATATTGTTTTTAACAAATAATGATCGCTGTTTTGTGGTTGGCTGGTAGTCCAAACATTTTGAAAGACAAGTTATATATCGTATTGTGGTCACTAGGCATCCGGAATGGCGTTAGGTTACATGACCTTTAACACTACGTCAGAGGTCTTTTCCAGAAGGGGGGGGGTTGCGGGGGTCCAGCTTTGTGGCTGTAATAGCAGGGTAATACAGTCTTTTCCCAAGATGGGCCCTCCTGAACTTAACTGTTCTGTATCTTCGCCCTGAAGGTAGTGAGATGAGGTATTGATTCAGTGGGGCGATGACATCCTGTGCAATGTTATTGGCTGACATTGATCATTATCAGAAACTGAGCCACTGAATGGCGTTCACCGCCATCTGATGAGCCTGCAGCTGTGTGATCAAGCAAGGACGATGAGTCTTGATTGTCAAATGCTCGGAGTGGTCTTCTGTCGCTGGATAACAGTTGGTGGCCTCGGAGGTCAGTGGGTCAGAGTACGTGGCAACCAAATTACCAATCCCGAACTGAACTGCCATTTTGTTTCTGTTGCTTCTAAGAACAAATCAGATTGATATCATGTAAAATACATATTAATACAATTGTTCCTAGCAGTGGCTGTCTATGCTTCAGCTGCTCCATTCCTATAGAATCTATAGCGGCGCCTTCCACAATCAGCCAAACCTAATCTCTGATGCACTGGTCCAACTAATGACTTGAGAAAAAAAAAGCATTACATTAAGTAAGTTACAGCTGAGACAGGTTACAAATTGGTCACCGTTGAACAGAACTGCCAAACAGGAAGGGGGTTTGCTCAAGCAGACAAAAGAACCGTCTGGCCTCAAACGTTTGTCTCCCAAAGACCAGGATCAACACCGTCCATAATCATTGGGGGATTCTTCTTTGTGAAAGACCCACGCCGGGAGAGATATTGACAGGCCACATGATACACATAGAGTGTGTCCGAGTCCGTGTTGTCATCGTGTAGCCTCTTCTAATGACAGGGCATGGAATCCTTCTCCGCACACGTGCAACAATGTCAGGAATGTTCTCTGTCACGTGAAGGTGAGATTTCAATCACTGCTCACGTATGTAATGTACTGCGTCGTTGTCTCAGATGCCGTTATTTACAGTGTTCCCGCTGGGCCCAGTTCCTCGCGGATCTGGACTTGCTCAGACTTTATCTGTGCCGAGTTTCTTTTCTTCTTCAGCTCTGTAGTAGCTTGTTGTAGCTTGGAAGTGCTGGAAATGATGAAACATCACCGCCTTGGTGCCTTTTTAATTCTCATAGTTGAGATTTTCTGGTAATAAACACCAGATGCATTATTCATCCACGTGCGCCTTTTATGCATTCTTGAAGATCAGCAGCGTCTGGTTCTGATATTGACTTCTCCGCAGCAGACTGGAGAAAAATAAATAAAACCATAAGCTAGATAAAAATGCTGGTTGCAGCAAGGGTTAACTGTTTCTCAAACCCTCCTCTATTTTGCTGCATCCTTAAATCAGCACCCCAGTCTGCATTTACAGATAAGATGGCTCATGGTGGTCAGCAGAGCCCACCAAAGACAAGGTCGTGACCTGGCCGTCTTTTGTGTCCCTGCAGTGGTCCCGTAGCCTGTGCTTTAGCAATGTGGTGTAAGCAATGAAAAATACGTCTATAAAGGTTACTATAGGGGTGTTATTTGATGTATACAGTGCTCTAGTAATGGCGGGTCTCGACTAGTTGAACAATTAATTGCAATAAACAAAGGACTACTGTACAGTAGTCCCTCATCACATCACAGTTCAACAGTATCAATTAACAAATAATACTATTTATTGGTTGAATACGGCCTATTATTTGTAAAGCAAAAAAATAAAAAAATTTAAAAATATATATATATATATATATATATATAGTGTGTGTATGTAAAAACCGTGTGTGTGTCTGCATTTTAAGCATATTGTATGTATTTTCTGGCTAAATTAAGCATTTTTAAGCATGATGAATGTTTTTTTTTTTTCCAGAAATCCAAACAATAACTAAAAATGATTAAAAATGAAATAATGACGGCTGTTGCAGCTGCTACTCTTCATCATTTATGTTGATGTGTGGTTATGTAAAGACACGTGAAATGGATTGCAGACTGCAGTAGATTTGAAGTGTCGTTGATGAAATGTACAATGACTACAGCGTCTGCTTGGACAGTAACACCACAGCACTTGTTGAACTCAGCCAAAAAAAAAAAACAGTCACACATCACAAGCAAGTGATGTTGGGAACACAGAGGTAGGTTGGATTGCAAGGTTTATAGTGTGCGTAAAGTACTAATATGCGGTTCCAATCCCTCCCATGTTTATTGTACATCTACTATCATGTATTCAAGGTTGTGGAAATCAACATCCGTGGTCAGTTCATGGTCCGACTGTACTGGCCTTATGCACCTTCACAATGACATCTGTATAGGTCAAAGGTCAAACCAGCAGATTATGGATGTGTGCCACACACACACCTCATACACAAATGTAGAAAACCCCCCACCAACAACAACAAAAATGTAATCAGTGTGATCATATCACGGTAAGCTGCCAAACTAATCACCAAATGACTAATTGTGATCCTCTTCCTATCAGTGACATCCTTTCAATCTATGAGTCTTATCAGCGTATGTCGGGTTCTGCACTTTGTAATCCTTTGCTCTGGGGTCATCCCAATATCCGCTCTCACATCCTCGCTAGGGAACCAGCCCACTGAGCTGCCGCTCACGCTGATTTGTGTGATTCATCTTCATTTTTCCCCCACCATTATTGTGTGGCGAAAGAGATGTGAATGTTGAGAGAGGGAAGGTCTTAGAACTGAATTCCTCGTTTATGGCGGTCACTTGCTTCCAAACCCGACTGTAAAGAGTGAAGTGGGATTCCTTATTTGTAAATGGAATATTTTCTAGTTGCAGCATCAAAAAACCTTGTAAATTCAATTTTTAACCTTATTAGAAACATGAAATTGTGGCTTCTTGAAATACCACACCTGTGAGGTGAATGGATTTTCTGGGTGAAGCAGAAGTGCTCACCAACAGACATTTAGGGAGATTTGTAAATGATATTTAAGAGAGATAAACTTAGAGATCCATGAGCTCAGTTCATGAAAAATGGGAGTTGTCTTTATGTTTTTGGTGTGTGTAGTTGCATTGTTATGTTGTGCAAGGAGTTTGTAAAGAAGGTTCTTTGGTGCAAAGGTAAAGTTCAAGCAGTGGCTTCAGACAGTTATGCCAATAGCGCCTTATTAAGATAAAGACTTTCACAGGCCAAATGCATCCAGTTCTTGGAAGCCTGTCTGGCCTGAAAGGAATGGTCTCAGCCAATATGGATTACCTGGGACACAAAAGCAACCCTGTTCATCCTCTCCAGTCGGTTTGGGCTATCTGATGTCCCAGCTCCAGCAGCACCTTCAGCTGGGTCCAGCCCCAAACATCACAAACACATCACTACAGTCAAGAGCCTCAAGCGGATTATCTTTCCAAACATGAGCCACAACCGGTGCTGGAAATAGTCCCCCTTGTGTTGGAATCGTCCTCGGGCCGTCTGAGACGCACAGAGCCGCCTATTCATGCCAACAGGGAACAGTGGCCGAGCTGTTCGCGGCACAAACCTCTCGGAGGAAATGTGAAAAAGGATCCGAGGAGTCTACAAACTGTACCAACTTGTGGCATCATTATGGGATGGAAGTCTTTCTATGGGCATCCCCATACCCACAAACTGTTCGTTGTTATTGAGACTAGCTGCTGCAAATACAGGTGTTGCTTGAATAGAGCTTTGGTAACACCACTCGATGACGTAGATGACGTATTGGCACACTTCACTACAGGTAAAGTTCCAAAGTATCGTCTATATTGCATTTTTATATGCTTTTCTTTCAAAACGCCGTCTGGAACCTCTGTGTGGACGGTGGGGATGATGGGGGTAGAATTGCCCACATTTTTACAAGCGCAGAGTTTATGGTCATCAGGAGGCTCATATTCTGCCAGGTGTAGTCGTAGCGGGAAAGTTCAGGTGGGGTGGGGGGTGTGGGTTGTCGATGAAAGAAATGAAAAGGAAACCAGGAGCTGGAGTTGGAGTTGGGTGGGGTTGCGTATGCAAAGCAAAACCAGGTCAAGGAGCAAAGACAAGACGCTTGACACCAAACTGGACCCCAGTCTCAACATTCCAGTCATGGAAATGAAGGGAAGGGGAGGGACGGAGGGATGCTAAACAGATGTTTGCTTAGCCCTTGACGGGCAGACACCTCACAAGCATTTTCAATTGACTGCTACGAAGTCTGGGTGGAGTCAGTACGTTTTAAACAAAAAACAAAACGTTGGATTGCTGCTCTAGTTTTTTCCCTTATTGTGTTTTCACACGTCTCTTTGGCCGTTGTGCCCTTGGGATGGCAGGGAGCAGTTTTGCTCATTTTAGCTTCATTTTAGCTGTATGAGTTTCTCAACACGGCTAATGATGCTACAAGCCAGTGTAGAAGCAGTCAAATGAATAACATCTTGTAGATTTCTGGAACTCCTGCGTGTGGTCGCTAACTTTTTCATGTGCGTTTAAATGGCATCTGCTTTGGCTCTTGTGGTTATAGCACTCTTCAAAGCAGACAAAAAAATCACTGACTACTCCTGTAGTGCCTAAAATACTGTTATTTTCAACTACAAAGTAAAGGCTACACAAATACAATAAGTGTTACTCTTCTAAAGTGGATGAAATAAAGAAACTAAATTCTGATGACTTTGAAAACAAATATTCCCTAAAGGAAGGACTTTTATGACATTCACACTCTCGTGAATAAAAACACAAGATTCCGCATCTCGCCCATGAATGGGGATAGCGAGGCCGCACCCTAGAAGTGGACAGACACAACGGTGCACATCGGGCCTCAAATGACAACACTTTCACTGACGGCCATTCGAGACGATTTTGACCGGTCTTTCAAGGCATACAGAATATTGTGTTCTATGGCTCCCATTTTACCTTCTGCACGCTACACTCCTCCACACTCCCACTTCCTCCTTGCAGCCATGTGCAAATTCACCTCTGCCTCCTAGTTGCTGTTTTTTTATGCCTTTAAATTGCTCTGAAGGCAAATCCATCGGTGGGGAGTTGAGTCATCACATCCTTTTGCCTCTTCCGCAAGAAAAACGTAAAAGACACATAAACAAGTGGTTGGGATCAGTTACTGTTTATAAAAACGTATACCTGTATGTATGTCTTCGGTATTGAATGAGACAGCAGACAACACGAGTTGACGTCTCATGAAAGTGAATGGTTGTCACTCTAAATATTATGTGTGCCCTACCATCCATCGACAGCCAGCCCCCAAAGGTAAGCTGAGACCGGCGCTTCCTTGGACCCTGGACAGGGGACGAATGGATGGCTGGGTGTTATGTCAAGGGGACACCCAGTAGCAGCAACAATGTGTTTCTTCTTTGCGGGCAATTGCCAACACAGATTGATTGTAACCCGCATCCCTTTGAGCCTCGGGCTGATTTATTATCAGTCCCTTTATGCGCCCAGCGGGTCGGCCCAGGTGTTGGGCAGATGTTGAGGATGCTGCAGAGCCTTTATGTCAGCTCCTGCTTTCCCCAATTCCTTAGAATCGAAGAAGGGAATGTTGCAATGTTTGCACACACCTGTGCCACTCATCACACTTCCTGTGTGGGTTGAGAAAGCTGGAGACACGGCAATTCCATCCACAGGAAGGCCAGTGTCATATATGAATAACAATGAGAAAGAGATGGTTATGGATTGAGCGCTATGGTTAATCCCAGTGTCATGAATTATTTCTTGTCTTTTTCCTGCAGACTGTGGGGGAGGCTTCAGCCCCCGGGTGTGCAAACACACTGGGCCAAAAGGTTTGAACTTGGACGGAGACACCCAGAAGACACGGAGTCTTCATCCTTCCCACCGCCTCACCCCCCTCAGGCCGAACCGTAAATAACGTCCTCACTGACCCTTCCATGTTGAATATTACATGCTTTGGTTTTTTTCTTTGGTGCAAGGTCAGCAATGTTCTTTTTTTGTTTTTCTGTCTGAGCTGGGTTCTCCACCCTCACGTGCATGTCGAATACATCCATCATTGCTCAGAGATGGTTCCACAAAGTCAGCAGGGTGAAATACTTAAACGGGCCGCCATCGCAGGCTTGGAATTCCAGTGTGAGTCCAGAGCCAGAAGCATGCTGTATTTACACAGTTAATGGCACTAAATCCTTGTTATCTTCTCAAGTGCAGTCTTATTTTTAGCAGCTACACGCTTTTTATTTCTTCCAGATGCGCGCAGGCCAGGAATTTGACAGCGCTGGTTCTCATTAAGCTTCTCAGACGGAGTGACATCAGTGCTTTTTTCAGCACATTTCATCGGAGCTTCAACAATCCGTCTGTTTAATGGCTAAACATCCATCACTATAATAATCCGTTTTGCTGAGAGCAACCTGTTTGTTTTCAAAGTGTCGCTCTTGTATTCCAGTGATTACGCCACCGCTGTGGGAAAATGTCGTCGCAAGGACCTGAACTTCCTTTGCTTAGGCCAGCTATTTGCTTTTACAATACCAACCCTGTTCTATCATTACTACATGTTTACTCAGCTAACCCTTTTTATCTGGGGCAACCCCCAGCCCCAGCTCTTTCCAACCAACGATTGCGCTCCCATTCTCTGAAGCCTCTGGAAGCCATTTCTCAAGCGGCACTGGCCAACGGGCTGATTGAAGCGGGGTAGCGGCTTCATTCTGAGGCAGTACAATGGCTCGCCCATCCGATCCCCTCTGCCCTGAAAACATTAGCTTCAGCATGAGCTATTTGCCATGGCTCACACACTGGCTCATTCTGCATTGTTCCGTTGTAGGTCACAAGTTGCCCCGACCACATGGGGTGTATTATTTATGGAGTCGCCGTAAAACATATATGGAGCATATCGTAAAGAAAGGCCAGTTTAAGTCTCGCCAGGTTGTCCACGCTGGAAGTCGTGTACTTGTTTTAATTCGTATTAATTCGCTAATCCCCGGAGTCAAATATGTTAGAGGTTCAGAGAGACTCCCTGCGTCAAAATGACAGGAATTCAACTGAGACTGTGATTATGATGGCTGGAACTCCCCTGACTAGGCCAGCTGTAGTACCAGATGGATGTTGAGTCGCAGCTCCATAGCCCGCTGGCTGTGCGGGTCACCACAATTGTCCCTCGGTGACCGCCGCAGCCACAGACAAAGACAAGCCCTGACCACTGACTCCACATTCAACCCTTCATCGTCATCCCCCCTGTTGAAAGTGTTCACCTGGGGTCCAGGCCGCCTCATAAAAACCCAATCACTGCTCTGATGTCTGGCCAGTGAGAGCGGTAGCACGCCAGAAAATCATTGAGGGCCACGAGCGCATCACCGTAAAGATGAGTTATAGAGCCATGAGAGGCGCACAGTCCACGTGTCCTCTGGAAGTGAATCCATCAAGACCCCAATGGGCAATGTTACTCGATGCAGATTATATTGGTTGTTGCCAGGGATCTTTGTCCGTGGCGAAACATTGATCTAGTGACTACTGAGACACAGAGGAGTAGGATTAAATCAGCTCTGCTTCTTCCTGCTCCCCTTCGACCTTTTGGTTAGTGCAAGTCGTCCTTCACTACATCGCCATTTCAACTTGCTGCCTCATGCTGTCCCTTTTTATTTTTAATGTTTTGTGGTTGAATACTGCCTATTTATTTCAAGATAAGCAAATTACATTTTTGATGTCGAAATGAACAAAAATATAAATACTCTACAAGGCATTTAGATGAAGTCATGTAGTATGTATATATATATGTGGCGTGTGTGCCTTTAAGAGGCGGGGCCTCTGAGTTATTGGGTGTAGCTGCTTTATAGGAGTCCACAACTCAATATATAAGGTCCAAAATGAGCATAATATGTCCCCTATACATCTTCTATACCGCTTATCCTCATTAGGGTGGGGGTGCTGGAGCCTATCCCAGCTGTCTTCGGACGAAAGGCGGGGTACACCCTGGACTGGTGGCCAGCCAATCACAGGGCACATATAGACAAACAACCATTCACACTCACATTCATACCTGGAAGGACAATTTGGAGTGGCCAATGAAGCTAACATGAACATGCAAACTCCAACCAAGCCCAAGCAGAGAATCAAACCCATGTCTTCCCCATCTCCTGACTGTGTGGCCTGGGTGCTAACAATTCAGCCACGGCGAGGCCTATTTTAGCTATTTTAATTATTTTTCCAATTGTATTTCTTCCTTTCCCTTACTTAGGAATAAATAAGCGCTGCTTCCTGCTACTCCTTTTCCGGCATGTTGAACTGTGCAAATGTAACCTAGATGTTCCTTCATGTAACTTGCTGTCATGTCTTACCCAAATGATGTTAGTGTGAAAATACCACAAGGCAGTAAAATGAAGCAGGTTTGCTTTCTTACCTGTAAGAAGAAGTAAAAGTGGGATATTAATGCCATGAATGGCAGGTTCCCTGCAACACCCTGTTGAACACCAGTCACCGGTCACAGGTTTATGCCACCTCTACAAAAGCACTTTAGTGACAAACGAAGGGAGCGGCTCCGGCTCTGAAAACCACCACTTTAAAACATGCCAGACAGGATTTAAACCATTTTGTGACTATGAGCAATACAGGCCGGCTCTGCACAGGCTCAAACAAGAACATGCAAAAACGCTGTGGGTGACACATCCACCGCCAGGCAGGCAGGTGATTTCCTGCACATGACACCTCCCAATGTGATCCTGAAGGACAGGCCCGCTCCCTCGTGCACAGGCGACACACAAGAGTGTATTGTGCGACGGGGCCTTTGAAGCTGTCTGTCATCAGTGAAAAAGTACACGAGCCCCGGGGAGGCTGGGTTGGGGTCGCTGCAGGGACAGCTGGAGGGGGCGCGCACACGCATACATACAGTGGGCAAACAGATGATGCCGCAAACCCCGGGGGACACCCGCATGCAGTGTGTGTCCTGCATTCATTTTTGCTGATGTTACATAGGATGGTCTCTTTTCTGCAGAAGAAAAACAAGCACTTGCAAAAAAGATCCAACCTGCAACAAGCAATGACCTCAATATTTTGGAAGTGTGTTTGTGTGCGAGATAATCTATGCAAATCTCTAAAGCAGAGACTCAGTATGTTTAAAGCCAATAAGGCACTATCAAAACGAGGGCAGAGTTAATTAATCATCTCGGGATTCTTTTCACAGCCCTCCCATGACTGTCCCAAGGGCATATGTGTGTCTGTGTGTGGGTGTGTGTGTGTGTGTGCGCTTGCAGAGATTCAGCGGGGTGGTGCAGCTTGCAGCTGGGGGGTATTTGCATAAAGTTATATGAGGCAGCAAATTGCAGTATAATCCCCAAGATACTCAAGATTTGCAGTCATGGAAAAAGAAGTAACATTCTATCCTATGCCATGCTGTGTCATTCATACTTTATGATGTGATTTCTCAATTGAAAAGTAGGATCATTTAAGATGCTTCACAGTCAAAACTGATTTGGGTGATTTAGGAAAAACATGAAATATTGATTTCTCAGATAAATGTTAATATTATTTGCTATCCTTCCATTCTATTTGCAAATAAAGCTTTCACTTTGAAAGCTGAGAATAATGAGAAGTACCCACCCTGGCCAAAGAGCACCTGTCGGACATAAATATCTGCGAGTCCATGTAAAGCTTTCATTGGATTGGCCGTAAAAGCAAGACGCAAACAGCTCCAGGCCCTGATGAATGTTTATTTTGATCCGGGCTGGAGAGAAATACGACATCAGCGGCGACGCCAGTGCTGGTGATATATGCTGCTGGGTACTGGGTCAGTGTGTGAGCGTGTGAGTAGGTTCAAGTTGGGAAGTGGGGAGGGGGGAGGTGCACGAGAGGGTGAAATAGGATGGAAAATGCAATCATGCATCGCCAATTTCTGGCAGTTTTTTCTCCCATCTTTCCTTTTCATGAGACATTAGTGCCTAGCCGGCTCCTGTTCATGTCATCAATCCAAAGATAGATGAGTATCTGTGATGTGTCTGCAATGATTCTCTGGTGAGCCGTTTGTGGGGCTCAAAACAATAATCATGTCATGACTCTGGTAACCCAAGGAGCGCTCCTAACCGCCGTGTTTGGGCACTGGTTTTTGTACACCCCTATATTTATTTACAATAGTATTACCCAATACAGTAGACATAATAAGATCTATCTCATAATATACTGTATGTCATTAGAACGAACAAAGAACAATCTGTGAACTGAAAATAGCTCCTGAGAGGTTTTTGGACACCCCTGGTTTCCGGGGTTCAAGTGTTCAAAAACAATGTCGGGACCAGGAAGGGGGGGGGGGACTCGCCGACACAGATGGACGAAGCCGTGCAGCTGCTGTTGCCTATACTTATCACCTTGCCTTGCCTAGTCATCCGCTTTTAGGAAGAATGTCCATCATTTCCAATAGTTACAGTGGGAAATGGGATACAATGTCAAATTGTATTGAAAAAGCTCCAGTTCACAAGGTGGATGGTTCTGTGCTGGACCGAACCATATGGTCATGTCTGTGTATGCACTTTACATTCTGGTCTGTGTCTTGTCGGTGCTATTTGTATGGTACGCAGACATGAGGTCCATGCCTCGGCAGCCGAGTGACCATCGCAGGCAGTCCCTCCAAATATAAGATATTTCAAATTTGGGTTGCCACTACCAAACCAGGCAGGAACCATTCTCTTTGATTTGATGATTTGATGTACTAGCATGGATGGAAAAAGACAATTCAGATGGCTGACAAATCTGCCCACATTTGGAGCAATCGTAGTCCAAACTGCACAGATGGCACCCGGGTCCCCTAAATCCATGTAAAGATGCAAGCTTGTATCACAGCTTGTATGTACAGTACATATGCTGGGTGGAGTGTACATAGTCGCTAACATAGCAGCATAACAGCACTGAGCTGGTTATTTATCTTAACAAAATGACAAAACTGCATGCACACTTGCTATAACATCACCTCTGGCATGCCCCCTACAACCCCCCCCCGACCATGGCTGACTAGCCCACGCGATTCCTGACTGGCCCAACATACCGCAGAAGGTCGTAAATTTGGGTTGACTGGAGGGCGGCCTGATTATCAGCTAGCCCCACACGGTCTGCCTCCTGCCCCAGATATCTCTTCCACAGACGGGATGGAGGGCGCAACGTCGATTGGCACTCACCGCCTGGAGCTCCAACAGGGGAACGCTCCGGATCCTGGGGGCGGGATCTGCAAAGTGGCTCATCCTCTCTCCTCTGTCCTCCTCGCCCGCTCCGCTCACTCTTCGTCCACCTTCTGCACCATCTGAGTCTCAGCTGCTGGATGCCGCTTTGTGTGTGCATGCGTGTTCTGTGGCGTATGTGTGTGCTTCTGTGTGTTTATGTGTGTAACGGAACGATGATGCAGCAGCCACCTAAGACAATATTTAAGTATCTAATTCATCTTTGAATGTTTCTCCTGCAGCCTACTACTCTTTGGACGTGTTGGTCCAAAAGTAAAACATTTCTCCTTTCAGACCAAGAGTTCTGTTGGTCATTTAGGATCATGGTCCAAACCACCATCGAAGGAGTTTTGCTCAACGTGGGTCGACACATAACATTGGTTTCACTACATGACCTTTAACGAAACACTGTTTAAATTTACATTGCTCCCTGGAAACCCAGCCATTTTTCTGGACAATGTTCTGGAAACATTCCTCCTAAAGTCAACCAAATTTGGCTTGTATTTCCTGGAACAGTTCTCAAACTCAGAGTCATTCCCAAACCATTCATCTTGTACAAAACGAGGAATGTGCCAGCTGATATTGGCTGCTACCGTATGCTCTGAATCCTGCGAGCAATAAAAAACTGGGGCAAGACAGTCTCAAAAGAAAAACACACAAGACTACAACGGCGTGCTGCAAAAACCGCAGCCAAATCCCCAAACTCCAAATGGAATCAGTACCAAGATGTACACAACCAACTCCAGATAGCGAGCTGACAATTATCAGTGGGCGATATGATGGAACATCCCTGATTTTTACCTCCATAATCTATTGTTTCATCTATAAAACATCTATTTAAGCAACAAAACAATCTGAGGAGCTATTGCAGAAGCAAAAGAGACGATTCCCTAAGAGTCAAAATTCCCGTGCTACTGCCAACAAACAAAATTGTGAGTTCATTTGGCGCAGTTGTCTTCTTCCAGCATTAATATTTGTTTGGTAACAGTTTGGTAACAGCAGAAAGGACACGTACCAGCAAATACAAATAGACGGTGTAGACATTGAAAGGGTGAAGGAAAATACATTTCTGGGAATCACAATAGATGAAAATATGAGCTGGAAGTCTCATATTACAAATATACAACATAAGGTGGTCAGAAATATTTTAGTATTGAACAAAGCAAAATTTGTTCTCAATCAGAAATCACTCCACACTCTTTATTGCTCTCTGGTTCTACCATATCTTACTTATTGTGTGGAAATATGGGCTAATAACTATAAAAGCAATCTTCACTCGCTCAATGTACTGCAAAAAAGGTAAATAAAAAGCCATAGCATTTCAGTATGTGGAATCAAACTATGGAATGGATTGAGTAAGGACCTCAAACAATGCACAACGATGAGCCAATTCAAGAAACAATACAAGCAGTTGATGTTTGCTAAATACAAGGATGAAGAGTCTTGAACCAGTCATGATGTGCTATACATATCACTATATTGACACTTACTATGGTACCCATTATGTCATTGGATGGTCATATCACCTCGTACTTCGGTACAAGGTACATTATTTAAAAATAAATAATAAATAAAAAATTTAAACTGTATTATGGAAAGCAGGAAGTGAACAAATGTAACAGTTACTGATTGTAAAAGTACCAGATGGAGGGGTAGGATTTAATAAGCTTTGCTTCTTCCTACTCCTTTTGGACATGTGGAACTGTGAACTGATTATGGGATGCACTCAATTGTAATCTGATGCATGTTCTAATGAAATAAAACCATTACCATTACCATTACCATTACCATTATATTGTAGTATTGGAAGAGTCGATCAGAGAGCATGTGACCTGCGGCTGCAGTGATGATTAATGGGAGCCGAGAGCCAGGTAGCGTTCCTGGCGCCGTGCGCCAGGCCGAGCCTCACCGAGGAATTTATGACATCATAGCGTCCTGTCAACCGGCCCATGTGAAGTTGCGGGTGTGCAATCATCACAACAATACACTTGGCACATTCCTAGAAGTGACTAATTGTTTTGGGCTAAATGGGTTAACTCCTAATCATTTATGACACACTTTCGTAAATGTGGTGAGCAACTCCAATTTGCATGTGCGGTATTTAAACAGGTAAATGAGCACCATCTATTGACGTTAGTTATTCATCATGCAGTCACTGATCATGACTGTTTGACTATTGTAGTTGCATATTCAGGTCAAGTTTATTTATACAGCACGTTTAATGTGATGCTTGTCAGTTCTTCCAATGTAAGATACATAAAAATGATGAATAAGGTTATGATATTGCTTTGCAGAGGCATTAGCATTATATATGTATATGGAAATTACAATGTGCAGACAAATAACACCCCCGCAAGCCAGTTCAGTTTTGTCCCTTTACATACAAATAGGTCACCAGGTGCAAAAAAGCAAGTCAAATCAGGAAAATGTTTTTTTGGAACCTCTGACGACCGCCCCTCTGATGAAGATGACACAGAGAAGAGATGTACACGTTGATGTCGACAAAGTATGCTAATCATGCATAAAAGTCACACTGTCTATGTTAGCTGTTGGCCCGGCAGCAGGCGTTCATCCATCAGCTCACAGCAAGACAAACAACTGTGGTCTGCAGCACTTATGGAGATCAAATGGCCGCTTTCCAGGGGTTTCTGCATGTATTTGCTCAGCGGTCACAACTATTGCAGAGTCATATAAAGGGTCCACACGCTGGGCAGGAAGTGATTCCGGGCTGGTTAAAAACCACCAACGAGGCTAAGGCTAAGGAGAGAACTTACAATCATGAAGCAAACAATATTTCTTTCAGAAAACTCCAAAAGAAAAAGACTGAGAATGAATGAATCTTTTACAGACCGAAGCTGAAGGTTTGGCCGGATGCTCGACAAGAAGGATTCGATCACAGGGCACAAGACGTTCACCAGGACCTTCTAGTACTCATCGCTCTTCTGCCACCAAGCAGTACCAGGACAAACGTTATGAAAGATACCTAAATAATGGCACACAACTGTAAGACCTGATCAAAATCTTGAGACCAGTTGAGCTAGAATTGACATTTTGCACATTTGGATCCCAGTGACGTTGGAAGCCATCTGGACCGTCAAGGTTCCATTTTTTCTTATCAGTGAATAAAACTTGTGTCCACCCTTCAATGTCTCATGTTTGATGCTCCCTGACAAAGTCTAAATGGGCAGTGGCGTTGAAGGAGACAAGATCTTTGAGTTCCTTTTTTGTTTTTGAAAGCCTTTTTCCACAGATGGCTCTGATGGTTATTACACTGCAGTTGCACCAGTAAGGGTCCAGGACCGCTTTGTGTCTTGATTGACAGCTCATCCAAACCTCCGGCTCAGCGCAGGTGTAATTTTTTGGGGGTCTACCGCTTGATTTTTTTGTTCTGTAATGCTCAGGATCGTTCCAAAAATGTAGTATGACTGTCTTACTGCGTCCAAACTCATCTGCCAGGGGCCTGCCTTACACAGATCCACCATCCCACCACCTTCAAGAAGAGAAAGGTCCTTAGCTTTAGCCATCAGGAGGGCATTACCGTGTCAGTGCCTGACAGAAAATGAAAATATTGAGCAGATTTTTCAGTTTGTTTGTTATTTAAATTACCAGTCCCAAATGTTTTTTTTTTTTGTCTCACACACCCTCCTTGCTTTTGCGTATTTTAGCTCCACTGAAAACCTCATTAAGGTCCAAATGTCCAAAATACATATTCTACCAATTCTTCAACTGGTCTTTTGATGAGGTCTTGTCGCAGTGCTTGGTGAAAACATGGCTTTAAAGCCTTTTGTTCACACTCCCATCCCAACCAACCACTCCCCCACACAAACACCCCTCGGGGTTACTTCAGGTTTTAATCTGCATATCCAATCCTGTTAGCCACCTTCTGCCATTTTCACCACATTTAAACCTGTGATGGGAAGACAGTGACTTATTTCCTTATGGAAAACAAACATTCAAACATTCTTCATGCCAGCTGGGGGACATAAACACTAGGGCAGAGGTAAGGAACCTATGGCTCGGGAGCCAGGTAGGGCTCTTTTGATGACTGTATCTGGCTCTCAAGCATTTCTTACTACAATAAAAATGTATTTTTGCTAACATTTTAAAGTAAACCATCACAGAAATGAAAAAATAAAATTCAAAATCAACAACTTTCTTATGCATTTTAATCCCTCCATCTATTTTCTACTGCAATACGGCCAACCATATCTATCTTTCCTGAAGATATTTTCCAGGTCAAACACCAAAACTTGATTATTACTGGGTAATGTTGTAGTCTACCTCGGTCATTGAGATGTCAAAAAACATGTAAATGTAAACTTTCCTCCTTTAGTCAAATAGTCACTTAGCTAAAGCTGCAGAACCAAGCCTTCTGACAAAGATGGCCAAAAGAATGAAATAAGTCTACGGAGTACGGTGCAAAACTATGCAGCAGCAGAAGTTGTATTAATGGCAACAAGTATTTGATTTATTATTAGACACTGCCCTGCTCACGAAAGTGTGCTGGCCACACCCCATTGGCGTGCGGTAATGTGCCTGGTCTACGTAATTAGAGCCCATTATCTAAAACTGTTGGTCTTACATAAAAATGCACACATTTTATTGCATTCAATGTTTAAAAAAATGTATATGGCTCTCACAGATACACATTTTAAAATATCTGGCCTTCATGGCTCTCTTCGCCAAAAAGGTTCCCGACCCCTGCACTAGGGCTTAGCCAATCAATACAAATATTGATAGTATAGCTATCAAGTGATAAGCCTGACCCTATTCCAGCTGACTTTGGGAGAGTGTGGTCGCCAGCCAATCACAGGGCACATATAGACAAACAACCATTCCCACTCACATTCATACCTATGGACAATTTAGAGTGGCCAATAAAGCTAATGCACTCAGATCAGCAAGGGCAAACCTGAACCGTGCCATCAGAGCAGCAAAGCGTGCCCACAGTCAGAAGATCCAAAGCTTCTTCCAGGACCCATGCAACACCAGACAACTGTGGCAGGGCATCCAGTCTGTCACTTGGCTACAAAGCCACACCTGCACCCTGCCAGAATGACATCAGCTTCCTCAATGAGCTAAATAACTTCTTTGGAAGGTTCGAGGCTCTGAACAACGAGGAAGACTACCCCCCACCCCGATGAAGAGGCAGTCAAGTTGGATGCCGCTGCAGTGTGGAGAGTCCTGAGGAAGGTCGACGTGCGGAAAGCTGCAGGCCCCGACGCCATTCCTGGACGGGTGATCAAGGAATGTGCAGACCAGCTGGCCCACATGCTCACGGACATCTTCAACACCTCACTGGCCCAGGCTGTCGTCCCCCCGTGTTTCATTGCATTTACATCCACCATTATGAAATGCTTCGAGAGGGTGGACCATATAAGGACCATATCACCTCCATACTCCCTCCATCATGCCACCCATTCCAATTCGCATACCAGCCAAACCGCTCCACTGAGGACGCCATCTCCATTGCTCTCCACCTGAGCCTGGAGCACCTGGAGAAGAGAAACACCCATGTACGGATGCTGTTCCTGGAATTCAGCTCAGCATTCAACACAATCATCCCCCAGGACCTGGTATGCAAGTTGGAGCCGCTGGGCCTCAAGACCTCGATAGAACCCAGTATGTCAGAGTGGGCAACAACACATCCAGTGTCATCTCCCTGAACACCGGCTCACCCCAGGGATGTGTTCTTAGCCCCCTGTTGTTTACCCTGATGACCCGTGACTGTCGCCCCAGATACAGCAGCAACCATATCCTGAAGTACGCGGACGACACAACAGTTGTGGGCCTCATTCAGGACAACAACGAACTGGCTTACAGGGAGGAAGTGAAACACCTTGTGGATTGGTGCAAGGCGAACAACCTGGTCCTGAATGTTGACAAAACAAAAGAGATCATTGTCGACTTCAGGAGATCCAGACCCAGCCACACTCCGCTCTGCATCAACGACACAGCTGTAGAAGTTGTGCGCCCACCAAGTACTTGGGGGTGCACATCACAGACAGCCTCGGCTGATCACTCCACGCCTCCTCTCTGGCAAGGAAGGCACAGCAGCGACTGCACTTCCTGCGGCGGATGAGAAGAGCCTCCCTCTCCCCTCCTATCCTGACCACTTTCTACAGAGGGACCATCGAGAGCCTGCTGACCAGCTGCATCTCCGTCTGGTCTGGGAGCTGCAAGGCCTCGGACTGGATGTTACTGCAGAGAGTGTTGAGGACAGCGGAGAAGATCATTGGGACCCCGCTCCCCCCCCATTAAGGACATAGCAAACAGCCGCTGCGTATCAAGAGCCCATCGGATCTACTCTGACCCCACACACCCCCAGCATGGACTGTTTTCTCGCCTGGCGTCTGGGAGAAGGCTGTGCAGCATCCACTGTAGAACAACCAGGTTTAGAGACAGCTACTTCCCCCTGGCCATCAGACTGCTCAATGCCAAATAAGCCCCTCTGCCTGCCCACACGCACAACCAAAACTTTAAATTATTATTATTTATTCTAAATTATTTAAATTATTTGTACAAATTACTGTTTACGCTGTACATTGTTCATTTTTGATGTCATCTATTTATTCTCCACATTATTATTTATTCATTCATTTTCTACCGCTTTTGCCTCACGAGGGTCGCGGGGGTGCTGGAGCCTATCCCAGCTGTCTTTGGGCGAGAGGCGGGGTACACCCTGGACTGGTGGCCAGCCAATCACAGGGCACATATAGACAAATAACCATTCACACTCACATTCATACCTATGGACAATTTGGAGTGGCCAATTAACCTAGCATGTTTTTGGAATGTGCACATGGAGGGAGAACTCTGGTTCCCCTGCACACTTCTCAAAAGGCCTTTGTGCTCCAGCACTGAAAGAAGATCAGCGTGGGCACAAATGTTTGGGGAACATGTGACTCAGTCCCAACTTTGATCTTCATTGTGATTGGAAGAGTCTGTAACGCGCTCGTCAACCTGTAGACCACAAAGGAAACTGTCATTGGGTTATAGAAAGCAGACCCCCAATTAGAGCAGTGGGAACATGCCTCGGGACGGAAGGAGCTACACAACCCAAATGGCTTCTGCTTCCTAACCATGTGGAAGATAGCAGATGCTCAAGTTAGGTGACTTTTACTGAGCATCATTAGTGAGGTGCAACACGCAACCTGTGACACGGGTCAGAGACCTCAATGGCAGAGAAGCGGGTTCACATGCAAAGCTGGGAAAAACCAGGTCAGTCAGAAAATTCGGCTGCAACCCGGAGCAAAATGTGGCACCTTAAATCACCTGGAATCTCCACTGAATCCTCTGTGAAGCCAATGTTTTTTCACATGATTTCTGCAGTAGGCAGAGGGCCATGAAGTCTTCCGTAATCGCTCCAATAAAAGCACCGGCAATGGGGACAAACAATTTGCAAGTTGGAAAAACAAGCCTTATGTCAAAATGGCCTTGACAGCCACTAAACCTATTTTACAAAGCTATGGGTTGGGTGTGGACGAGGAAGAAAAGGAGCAACATGCTTTGTCAGAGAGCATTCCCTCTCCAGGTATGCGTCCTACAGGAGGTCACCTGCTGGAGGTGAGTGTCTCCAGAAGTGCACCGTCTGAGCCGTGAGTTGTCTTTGGCCAATATGTCTGTATCCTGCAGCCTTGTTCAAACGGGAGCACTCAGATTTATTTTTGGCAGGTTGAAAAAATGTAATGGTAATGGTTTTATTTCGTTTGAACATGCATCAGATTACAATTGAATGCATCACACAATCAGTAACTGTTACATTTGTTCACTTCCTGCTTTCAATAATATATATTTTTTTTAATAATGTACCTCGTACCGAAGTACGAGGTGATATAACCATCCAATGACATAATGGGTACCATAGTAAGTGTCAATATAGTGATATGTATAGCACATCATGACTGGTTCAAGACTCTTCATCCTTGTATTTAGCAAACATCAACTGCTTGTATTGTTTCTTGAATTGGCTCATCGTTGTGCATTGTTTGAGGTCCTTACTCAATCCATCCCATAGTTTGATTCCACATACTGAAATGCTATGACTTTTTAACGTAGTCCTAGCATATAAGTGTTTCACATTTAGTTCTTCCCTGAGATCATATTTCTCCTCTCTTGTAGAGAAGTATTGGATGACATTTTTAGCTAATTGGTTATTTTTAGCCTTATGCATTATTTTAGCTGTTTGAAGATTAACTATATCAGCAAGTTTAAGTACAGTAAACCTCGGATATATCGGACTCGGATATATCGGAAATTCGCTCACAACGGACAGATAAAAAAGAACCGATTTTTCTGTAATGCATTTCCAATAAAAATTCATTGCATATATCGGATTTTTTATAACGGATTTCGCCTATTTCGGACAAAATCTCCAGTCCCGTTCCAATTTCCCTCGCATATATCAGACGGCCGCATCGTGACGTCATTTGCAGCGTTGCCTGCGCGATTTATATTCACGTCGCTAGGAGTGGTTTGTCACTGGCTATTGTCTTTCTCCTGGCTCCAGATTTAGGACAAATATAAAAGTGAGTGACGTCAATAATACTAGCACAGCAGTGAATGAGATCTTAACCTCACTATTGGAAATAACGTAGGCCTGACGGGCGTAACAGGGCCTAGCTTAATTAACAATTTGTTATGCTCAGAGTCCAATAAAGTTAAATTCTCATTACCTTACGTCTCTTTTCATTGCCCAGTCCAGGTACATTGGAAACATAGTCAAGGAACTGCCTTTTTATAATGGATAAAATCTGATTTACGCATATACCGGATATAAATCCGATATATGCGTAAACGGACATTTTCCGGTATACGCATATAACGGATTTTGCTTATATCGGACAAAACCAGTGGGAACAATTGAATCCGATATATCCGAGGTTTACTGTATTTGTGATTTTAGATGTGGATGCACACTGTGCCGCATTCGTACCTTCTTCTACAATTGAGCTGCTGAAACCAAGCAATGTCCCTTGTTGATCTACTGTATGTCAAAGTCTAAATAGCGGCATCCAGATGGGAAAGGATCACTGAGAGAAAAAGACGTAATACACATGGCACACCTACATGTGGCGCTGTGAACAGGCATGCAGATGGAGAGAATATGACACACCAAAGCACAGAAGAAGAGCATAAATCCATCATCTTCTGCTGGAGGGGGTGGCCGGGGGCCGGGAAGACTGGGCTTCACTACTGAGACTGCAAAGGAAAATGGAATGGAATGGCACCCAAGACGGCATTTTCACATAGTTGAGAGGCTCCAGTCCATGTTTCTCTGTGAATGGCCCCTAACCATGAGCACCAACATAAGTCATTGTTCTTTCTCAGAGCTTTCCTACATGTTTCAGGTAAATTAGCCTGAGCTAAAACCTTTCTCAAGAGCAAATCAATTCATTGAGCATTTCAGCTGCAAAGCAGAGCATCTGTGATGGGCTGCAGGGGGCTGGAGAAAGACAGGAATCCAATCTCCAAGCCATCTTACAGTGTAATTCATGAGCACTTAAATTTTGAGTTAAAAAATCAAGTACAAGTGGTTTTTTGCCCCCTAAATGAACTTCCTTTATTGGAACATATTTCACAGGTGGCAACACAACAGGGAACTGGAACCCTTTTTTGCAGACTGATGCTCGTATGATCAGAAACACCAAGCGCTCTCCCTGCAGAATGTTTTCAAATTGCCCTCAGGTCCTCAGTTATCTCTGAGAATGAGTGCAGGCGGCACACATCAGTGGCTGGGAGGGACCAACAAGGGGGCATCAGGGAACAAATGAGGATTTTTTTTTGCCAGCCTTGGACTGGCAACTACACACTTCGAGGACGTGTTTGACACTGCTGCAGTTCTAGCAAGCATGAACAAGCCTTTTACAACAGTACACTTACTTTAATGGGACTCAGCGGGGGGAGCATCTTTCATTTCAGTACGATAAATCTGATATTTCATCATTTTATTCTAAAAAAAAAAAAAAAAGCTCCTCTACAGAACTTCTGGCCAACTGAACCGGTTCTGTGCATGTATGACCCCCAGCAGCATTTTGTCAGTGACCTAGATTAAAGCTCACTGGCAACTGCTCACCGTGCATGTCCCCACGTGACGACGAGTGCCTCCACCACAGGCGGGCACGGAGCGATAAAAATAAATAGTGCCGTGGAATCAACCCAGCAACACTGAGGTTATGTAATGCAAACAGCGCCCCAGTTACCCGCCATTACTGAGCTGAATAACCAGAGTCAGATTACATGATGCACCCAGCATGTAGCTCCTGTCAAAAAGAGGGAAGCAATAAAGTTAAAGATATCAATAAAATGTTGATACTGCTGCTGACTGCTGACACGGCATTCACGTCTCCACTCACACAAACAAGATAGAGGCCAAATCTCTAAGGAAGCCAACATGCAGTATGTAACCCGCCTGGCTAGAAGCCAGCCCCGTGTTCTGGGGTAGAATGAGAGTCAGGACATCAAGCTAAAAGGCCAAACCGTCAACTCGATGTCCATCACCACTCTGAAGGTGTTAGGAGGTGAGATTGACCAGCGTACATCCACAGAGCTGCACCAGCTGCTAAGCTCGCTCTCATTCGGGTCTGAACGTCAGCCACACAAGGTCCTAGCCATGGAGCTTGTACTGCCGCATTATGTAATAATGGAATTGGGGATGTCCAATAACTATCAGTAGCGATAATAACGGACCAATTTTACGGCTCAGGAGATGACTGAAGTGAACAATTTTAGCCGTAACACCAACATGAAGGATCCTGACCCGATGAGTTGGTCCACATAGATAGGTCTTCAGCATAAACAGGACTGATGTAAGCGGGTTTCATTGTTCTCCCACTGCTCTGATCTGTGATAATTAATCCGAAAGAGAAGAGAGCACAGAGGAAGCGAAGGGAGGCTGCGTGGATAATTGAGTGCACACATGAGAGAATGTGCTACATATCGCAAATATGACCTAGTTTCATTTTCACATCAGTCATCATGCACCCTGGATCTAAACGGAATGATGAAATCACAATTAGAAAAATATGATTTCTAATCGACAAGAGGATGTCTTTAAGACAACAACATAATACAGTATTTCCAGTGCATGTCCATTCGCAAATGTCCAAGTGGGGGGGGGGGGGGCTGGGAGCATTGGGGGTATTGTGACACAACACAGTGCTTGGCTGCACTTGACATTCCAAAGAGGCACTTGCAAGCGGAGTCACCTTAAGCTAACCTCCAGCCATAAAACCACTGCTCCATGTACATGTATATATGCATGTATATATCTCATTCATTATTACATGCACATGTGCAGTGGCCGACCGCGTGCAATAATTACATCAAAAAAGTGTCGATACCATCGATACCAGGGTAGTATCAGTATCATATCCATTCTAAACTGATGGAGTATTTTTTGCTTGGATTCTGTGTTTAAACTAACTAGTTTGTTGCGTGCAATATTTTACATCCTCTCTCCTATCTTGAATCTCCCTGGGAGGCACTTATGTAAACACAGGAAGTTGAGGATTACTTTGTTCCCAGGGGCTGATTCAGCAAAAGACATGTTTGCATGAACGTTGATGCCATGAAAGTACGCCTGCTATTTAGCTATTTTTAGTCACAAGAAGAGTGATGACATATTGACTCACCAGTGGCCTGAGGGGAAATCTCTTGAAGCGCTCGTCCCTCTCCACATGTCCATCCAGCAGCGTCTCAATCACCTGTGAAACCCTGCGGGGACGGAAAGGGGCGGGGCGAGTGAGCAACTGGGTCCGGCGGCCTTTCACTCTCTTTGAAGTTTCACCTTCCACACCAGATCAGAGTCCATCCAAGTCCCTGTGCCTTCCTTTTTCCCTGGCTTCAGAAAGATAGATCTTCCCGTCGACTGACCGTGTTGCCCGGGCTTCCCGCCCTTTCCACCCGCCCTAAGCTCTGAGCCTTTTGTTTTTCTAGGCTTCTCCAAACAGGGCTGGGAACCAGTCCGACCTGGCCGGACTAAGGCCACAGCCGAAGATAAACACCTCCCTTCATGCATACTACTCCTGTACAAAGAGGCTATATGAGCTTTAAAGAGGAGTCAACACATTTCCACACAGGCAAAGGAAAGGTCAAAGGTAGAGTGACCAAACGTCCTGTTATCCCAGGACATGCCCTGTTTTCATGTCCTGGGATGAAAATGTCCTGGTTCCCATTGTCTTTCATTGGGCCATTAAATTGGGAGGCATTAGCCACTCTGCTGCATGTGACGTAACCACTGACAGGCTGCTGAGGCTGTGAACAGCTCTTTAATTCATGTTGCCAACAAGCCAAAGAAAATCCAACACATGCAGAGTTAATTCGCTGAGCCTTTTCAACCATGAGTTGAAGGCTTGGAACATTGGGGGTTCACAGTCCCAAGTCCTGGCAACTTTAGAGGGCATATTTACCTTCAAAATATTGGTACCATTCTAAAACAACAATTTGATGCCATTGTAAGTCATCTTTGATTGGATCAGTGTGTCCTGTTTTCAGTATGGTCAAAGGTCTTCTGATGAATGGAAGCCTGATGAAGATGAATTTAACATGAAGATTCACAAAAAAGGCTGAATTCAGGCCACTTATGCACTTGTCTGCGTGGCATGTGCTGCTGGGCCTATCCGCTCTGCGAGGTCACCGCTGCGTGACTGCACTTGTCAAACATCCTCACACATCAACATGACACATCCTGTCCAGTCCCGGGCCGCCAAATCCAAAATGATCGACATGAAGCCTCGGCACATCAGAGCAACCGCGGTGTGTTTCCAAGCATAACTGATGCTGTGTTGCTAAACATGACACACACCCACTGCCCCATTTCTAAGCACCCACGGGCCATTTAGTGCAGAAGGAAGTCGGCTAATCAGTGGACAGGATGTGAAATGTGCTGCCTTTATTGACTAACCATGCAAGAGTCTTGCGTCACATCGTGGATCCATGTTTCAAGCTTGTTCTTGTAGAAATTACATGTGGATTTATACCTCCCACAGAGAACGTGCATGTGGGGTGGTGGTCTTAGGAAATGGAGATTAAAGGGGATCAACACGGAGCCTGATTGCACTGACTTGACTGTCTTGTCTTGCCCTGAGACTTGACTTGCACGTCTTGACTCGAGACATTCAATAATTTCAGTAAATGTGTTGAGTAAAATATGTCCCCACTCAAAGTCTGGTGATTGTTATTTCCAAAAGATAATATATTTTCCTTATGATGACAATGCTCATGACTTGTAAGGACTCCTACATTTCCAGCCTTTGGACTTTGGACTTGAATTGACTTGACTTGGCCTTGCACGTCTTGACTCGAGACTTGCAAACTACTGACTTGTGCCCACCTCTGTTAATAAACATCACCATGCCATACAAGCTATTTATCTTGGAGTTAGGAAACGCTGAGGTCTGAGGTTGTACTGAGGTCTGTGACCCTCCCCCAAAAAAAATTCTCTCCCATCATCCTGTCCTTAAAGATGCAATCATTTAGCCTCTAACAAATGAACAAGGCAAGGTTTCAGGTGCGTCCATGACCATCATTACATCTGAATGGAATGCTAACGCTAAGTTGGTTACCGCCCACAACCATCGTTGTCGGGTAGAGGCCCCCATCCATCCATCCATCCATCCATCTTCTCCCGCTTATCTGAGGTTGGTCATGGGGGAAGGAGCCTAGGCAGGGAGGCCCAAACTTCCCTCTCCTTGGTCACTTCGTCCACCTCCTTCCAGCGGATCCTGAGGCGTTTCCATGCCAGTTGGGAGACGTCGTCTCATAGCCACCTTCTACCGGGCGTGCCCTGAAGACCTCCCCAGCGGGGAAAAAACTCTAAGATAAATAGCTTGTATGGCATGGTGATGTTTATCAACAGAGGTGGGCACAAGTCAGTAGTTTGCAAGTCTCGAGTCAAGACGTGCAAGGCCAAGTCATACTCAGGGCAAGACAAGACACTCAAGTCAATTCAAGTCCAAAGTCCAAAGGCTGGAAATGTAGGAGTCCTTACAAGTCATCAGCATTGTCATCATAGGGAAAATATATTATCTTTTGGAAATAACAATCACCAGACTTTGAGTGGGGACACATTTTACTCAACACATTCACTGAAATTATTTTCAAGTCAAAGTCCAAGTCAAGCTGCAAGTCTGTGACGATATTGTCGAGTATTGTCCATGTCTGAAATCTGATGCAAATCAGATTGGAGTCCAAGTTGCGTGCCCCGAGCCCACACGTCTGTGAATCCATAGGACTTATTTCATCAGGTCTTGTTGGGAAGTTATTTATTACTTTGATGGGGTTCATTCGGGACTGTCCTCCCTTCCTCCTGAATTGCGGTGATTTACAGCTAAAGCAATTACTGATATGTTAAAGCAGTCTAGTGCTGACCTCCAGAGAGGGACACGCGCTAACGCCTACCACATGCACGGCCCCCAGCGGGCTAACAAACCAGTCTGTGGAGTGGAAAGGAGGCAATCAAAGGAGGCCAGGAAGACATTGACATCTGTGAGTCTTTGTGCTCTAGGCCTAATTAGATACCAGGGAGATGGGTGCTAGTTTGTGTGTGTGTGTGTGTGTGTGTGTGGTGGGGTGTTATAGGTCGGAAAAGGGTCTCTCTCTTTTTTTAACATCTGCTGGAGAAACGGGGGGGAGCCCCAGACAGCTTCAACACAACGATGAGGATAATGTGAGGGGATAACAGCTTAATGAGAACACTTAGGCCCATTGAGAGCTTGCCGCTCTGAAACAGACTGTGAGCTGTGTGGATAAATGGCAATAACAAGCGATGAGTCCATGAATATGGATTGTCATGGCTCTGATTCTGTTCTTTTGGAAGCTATTCTCTCGCCTTTTGTGCTGTTTTTGTGAGATACAGTCCATGGCTGCGTTTACCGCACCTTCTGTCACCATCACAAAGAAACATGTGATCTTAAGTTAACCAAGCTTTGGATGTTGAAACGGTTGACAAGCGGCCCACGGCCACCAAATACGTACGTGTGCCATTAAAGATACGCATAAACATAAACAAAAGTCCAAAGAGAATGAAGTCTGGGTATGCTGCACTACGAAGCAGGCTATGTCATTTATACGCCAGCCTGACTGCTATGTTTGGGGATACCAGATCAGAGCCAATAACAGCACCGCCCACTGACCAATAAGAGATCAAGTCTTTGTCTCTCAGAGGCCCCAATTTGGCAAAGATAGATGTAAGACCAAAGGTCTTCCGGGACCAGGAAAGATATTTTGGCTTATCTCTGCCAGCTTCTGGGGTCATTTGTTTACAATTACGCTGATGAGGCCCATTTTCCATTTTGGTGGTAAAGTGGTTGTCTACCAAATATCCAAGGGCAAGATATTTAACCGCCAGTTGCTCTTGGTGCTGTGTCATCAGGTGGATGAGGTGGATGAGTACCTGGAAGGTAGGAAAACTGAAACGTTCTCCGGGCGAAGGCCAAATGGTCGTTCATGGAAAAATCATAAATTCAGCTATTTTGCTTCCCTTGCGTCCATGCCAGTGGAAGGGAATCCCAAGCCTCCTGAATGACTTCTTAAATGTGAACAACAGCAACAATTACTCTTGGAACATTTTAACTGGCCTGTCACACTGGGAGGGGGAGTAGGAGGGGACCCAGAAAGAGTGGGTGGGGGTCAGGTTATTACTTTCCATTCACTGAGTGTGTGACAAGGGTTTAATGCTGGCAGAGAGGCATCCATCTGCAGCAGCACAGATGGTCCATGCTGATCAGATGCTTCAGGTCCCTCTGCTGGTCGATCCGTCTGAGCATGCTGGAGTCCGACTTGGAAAAACCAGTGCCTCAAACAACGGGGTATATTTCAAGGGCTGCTTTTTATAACTGTCTTCTCTACCACCTGCTAATTACACTTGATGTGGGCTCTGCATTTTCACAGAAAGGCGTTTGTAGCAAGCCTGTGCACAAACACACCTATAATGACATTTGGATACTGGATGTGAGAGGTTAGTGTGGAATCCATGGTCGACGGTCATAGCTGGTGAGGTCAACGCTGAGTTGTTGACAATGGAGTAATAGTAGGGGAAAGGGTTCTGTAAAATAAAATGAAATGGAAAAATAAGTCCACAATATATACCATATTTTCCGGACTATAAGTGACACTTTTTTCCATAGGTTGGCAGTTCATGCGACTTATACTCCAGAGCGACTTATAAATGAAATAACTGTTTATATTACATAAACACTGGATATCATTTCTGTTCATGTTTATATTTTGTGTAGCTAAATAATCATTGTGTTAGCATATCTTACACCTACTCAACCTGTTCTCAATTATTTATTGTTAGAACTTGCCTTAGTTTGTAGTAGTTTGTAAAATAAATTACCCGCAAAAATGCTACTTATACTCCAGTGCGACTTATATATGTTTTTTTTTCTACCTAATTATTTTTATTGTACGAATTATACTCCGGAGCGACTTATAGTAGAAAATAGATATAATTTATTAAAAAATTAAAAATAGATATAATAGAAAATATGGTATAACTACCGCTCAAAAGTTTGGGATCATTTGCAAATTTATTTGTTTTCCAAAAAAAAACATTTTCATGAATTTCACAAACAATTTTTCCCATTTCACAAACAATTAAAATGAATCAGATGATTTTCAAAGAACAATCGTATTTTTTGCATAGAGGCCTACTAACAACAACTGTCAGTCCTCTGCATCAATCTCCTGGTATGGCTGCTAATCCAAGTTAATCATTTTATAAGGATAATAGATTATTAAAAAAGCCATCTAAAAAAAATAAACTAAAACTAAAATCTCTTAACACTACTCCCTTCAGAGAGCAGCACAAACTGGGTCTAACAAGGACAGAAAAAAGAGTGGGAGGCCCCGATGCACAACTGTGCAAAAAGACAAATATCTGAGAGTGTGTAGTTTAAGACAAAGATTTTTTTTCCACTGATCATCCTTGAGATCTTTCTACAGCTTAATTGGAGTCCACCTGCAGTAAATTCAGTTGATTGGACATGATTTGGAAATATAATAACTGTCTATATAAGGTCCCACAGTTGACTGTGCATGTCAGAGCACAAACACCAAGCATGAAGTCAAAAGAACTGTCTGTAGACCTGCGAGACAGGATTGTCTTGAGGCACAAATCTGGGGAAGGATACAGAAACATTTCTGCTGCTTTGAAGGTCCCAATGAGCACAGTGGCCTCCATTATTCGTAAATGGAAGACGTTTGGAACCACCAGGACTCTTCCTAGAGCTGGCCGGCCTTCTAAACTGAGCGATCGGGGAAGAAGGGCCTTAGTCAGGGAGGTGACCAAGGCCCCGATGGTCACTCTGTCAGAGCTCCAGCGTTCCTCTGTGGAGAGAGGAGAGCCTTCCAGAAGGACAACCATCTCTGCAGCAATCCACCAATCAGGCCTGTATGGTAGAGTGGCCAGACGAAAGCCACTCCTTAGTAAAAGGAACATGGCAGCCCGTCTGGAATTTGCCAAAAAGCACCTGAATGACTCTCAGACCATGAGAAACAAAATTCTCTGGTCTGATGGCTTTTGTCTGGCCACTCTACCATACAGGCCCAACTGGTATTCAAATTTTGAGTGTCTACCTCTACAGTCGATCACCTTTCCTGGTCCCACTTTCCAAGCTTATAAAGAGACTATAATAGGAGACTAAATGACTTTTTGCACATAATTTATAGAATATAGAGCTTAGAATATAGAACTTGTGCAAAACGTTTGTGTGATGGAATGGTTTATCTGGCGTTTATCTGTTTGTTGTTCAAAATAGTTGAAACAGTTCTGAATATATTTGGAAGACATTTGGAAGAACTGATTCAATTTGGGGGGTGATCCTCATCACCATCCAGGAAATCCAAGAAGGATTCTTTAAGATTGGGCAAGAGGACTTTTTACTGCATATTTTTGTGCATATTATTATTTTTGCTTGAATCAGCATACGGGGGAACCATGGCCATTGGCAGAGATCTAGGCTCTCCGAGTGCTTCTCTGGTTAAATCATGTGACATGTTCACTACTGAGTGCCTCAGGATTATATCATACCACACATCAATACCTCAATATTTGTGTTTGCGTGTCCAACGAGACTGACAACACCATGGCCTCACCGAACCGGTTCTCGGTGAAAACGCTTTGAATTTTGCTGAAATATGGCGACACTCTGCTATGCTATGCTAACAAGAACATGGTGAGTCGCGTTTAGTCAGCATAGTCGCCAGCAGACAGACAGATTCATCTGAGGTGAAGTGGGGGGAAAAGAAAAACAATGACCGCCATGTTGTCATCTGGCACTTAAATATACTCTACATCCCCCATTGGTGCCGGGGGGCGGGGAACCTCTTCCTGGGCAATGACAAAGTGAACTTGCACGTCCTGTCTATCCTTTTGTTGCCTGAAGCCCTGGTTGGGAAGTGTGACTTAGAGATCACATCATTGGGGTTTTGGCACACACTTCAGCCATTGTTGTTGAAGTGCAACAGACAGCACTAGCATGTTGCTAACCAATCTATTATCTATTCCAATTAGGAGCTGCAAAGCTTTCTTCAGAGAAGAAGCCAGAAAGTTACTCTGGATGTACCCACACTCTCAGAGGCGTTGGAGGTGGAATTTCCTTTGATGGCAGCTGAAAAACATGCCTTTACAAATTCCCTAGGAAGTGTGGTAGTGAGGAGTGAGGGGGTGTGGTGGGGGGGGGGTAGTCTGCAGCAAGACGTGTAAAAAAGACAGAGTCAGGGTACGAGGAGAGCGAGTCAAGGTTCAACATGACAATACCAGCCACTGTTGACAGGATTGTGTTGGAATTCCATGACAAGAAGACCATCCTTATGATGGGAACTTTACACAATGTAGGAACGCTGCTGGGCCTGAGCTGTTTTCCTGACTCAGATGGCTGCTGCTGCTGCTGCATTCCTCCAGTATGTCGGCTTGGCAGCCTCAGGGTGTCTGTCCTGCATTGCCTTCTCATTTAAATGGACGCACATGACTCCAATTTTTACTGCCAAGTAGACCTCTCCATACCGGCCAGGAGCCACTGGAGCTCTGCTGTTCATTGGCTTCTCTGCAGGGCCGAGCATTCCTCATTGCCATCCACCCTTCAGCAGCAAAGATGTGCAAAGACTCTCCTCCCAGATGCTATATTTGTTTCTTTTATCTTTGCTGAGGATGCACATTAACTGAACATGAAATTGCACGTTTGTTAGTTTGCTGGACTGACAGTCGTGGTCTCAGCTGCCCACTGCCTGACTTGCACGACCGCAGCAAACAAACGGTTGACTTGAGTCCATCTCTGGCACATTCCTTGCGGTCACCAACACAATTGCTTGGATTGCATTCTGTTGTTGTGTCCTTGCCCTGAAAGATGGCTGCACGGCAACACTGTGGAGTTAGAGAATGCCACCGGCCAATCTGCAATCCTGGGAGGCTTTGGAACGGTCTCTGTGTTTTTGCTCACCAAAAACACATCTGTACACTTTTTGAGCTCAACCAGTACGGAAACAATAGATGGGGCTATTTCTTCTAGCTAGCCTTTCTTCCCAGTTCTTTGGACTGCCATGACTACAGACCACAGTCACGATGTTGAAGCTATCACCAGCGAACACTTGAACACTTCATTGTTGTGTGTAAAACACAATCTGATGGCAATTTCATCCCCTTTGCAGTCTGTGATAGTTGGGCCCAAAGACGATGACAGAAATAAAACCATAAGGTGCTCCTGTGTTTTCTGAAGTATTAACCAGATCACAAAGAACGCAAAGGTGCACACACACAGTTCAGTTGCAAATGTGAAAATTGTAAATAATTGTAAATAATTAATGTGTTTTAGACATTTTGGCAAAATATATATGGCTAAATTTTGTCACAATGAAAGTTATCTTTTGTGGAGGCCTGCTATTTGCTGACACCTATCTGTGTTTTACTGCTGCTTACTAAAAAATGGAAAAATCTAGAAACAGTTTTCTGATGAAAGAAAAAAGATATATACCATGTCTACTATATGACCCCCGTGTGCCTTGAAAAATCTGTCAAAATCATCAAAAATTTGCTACTTTGCCCATTTTCTAAGGTGAATAAATGAATGTGTGATGTTGCAGATTACTTCAGTGATATAGAAATAGATAACCAAGATAACAAGTAGAGGAGCTCAATGCGAATGTACATTAATAGTAATAAGATGACTAATAGAAAATACAAAACACCATTCAAGTTTACATTAAAAAATTATTGACGTATTTAATTTTAAGGATAACATTTGGACCTCACAAAGTCTTCAGGGGAAAATTCTGTCCCCTGGACAAAAGGAAATATTTGTTTATATTTGGCGCCATCTAGTGTTGGCTGCAAATGTATTGCAACAGCACGGAGCGCAAACAGAGGATACAATGACACGACTGAATGAAACGACTCGACATCCGCTTCCTGATCATGCTCTGGCCACTAAATAACACCCATCCATTTTATCAAAGTATAACAGCGTATAACTTTACTTTATAGTCGGTCCAGAGCTAGTGAATACCTTCTATTCCATTGGCCGGTTAGCCCCGCCATCTTCTTTTGCTTTCCATCACGACGGACTTTCAGCTCCATTCCAACCTTCACTACGTGCCATTCATTTGCGTTCGAGTCGCTCATCCTCGATCCTTCATGGGGGGGGGGGGGGGGGGGGGGGGTGGTAGCAACAAGAATTCCCATAACAACAACAGTGACAAACAGGACTGCATCAGTTAAATTAATTAATGATGACTAAGGGCCACAATGGAGATGATATCAGTGAAATGAAACAGTCCAACTTACCAGTGGCAATAGTAACAATGAAGACATGAACCGTGATAGTAAACACAATTACAGCAATACAGTTGCAGTAATTAAAATCTCACTGCTTGACATCATTATTACTGTAATAATAGCATAGCAATAGCATAAAGACATCAAGGATAAGACAGTAGATACATACATATGGAGGTGTGTACTTCTGTTGGTGTGAATATTCATATATGTGTGCGCAAGTGTGCTCATATGTGCGAATGCCTGTGTTTGAATGTGTAATTGCCACTGAGAATGACAAAAGGACAGGGACTGCCTTCTACCACCTAGTAAACCCCGCCCCGCGCAGCCAAGTCAAGCTCTCACCGCCAGAGATCCACCGGCCCCGTGGGTGCAGGCAAAGCCAGGGCCGACTCCCCAAGACCCGCCCCCGAAGCATCCCCCCGAAGAGACCAGCAAGGGGCCATGGAGGAGCAATCCCAACCAGCAACAGGGCACCATGAGAGCCATGCCCCCATGACCGGAGGGAAACCATACCCCACTAGGGCAGAAGGGCATCGAGGACCACACACCTGCGGGCACAAGGGCGCCTCCGCCAACTGGAAGGGAGCTCACCCACGGCCGGAGACGCCGCCACCCCCACACACCCCCAGGAGGCAGAAACAGGCCCGGCCCAGGTAACCCCAGGCCCGACCACCGACACACACACACACACACACATATATATATATATATATATAATCATAATAAAACTAATCATTCTTAAGTATTTAAAACAATAAATACATAAAAATAGCTCAGACACACACGCACACCCCTCCACTCAATACGCACACACGCAAGCCCACACCGTGGACGTCCCGGGTGGGGCGTCTGGGGCGTTACAGGCCAGGGGACCCAGGGGTCCCAGACCCACAACCAGGCCCCGAGGCCAGGGATCCATGAACCACCAAGGGATAGCACCGCAGACCCACCCCGACCACGCAGCAGTGAGGCAGACAAAGGAGCGGGAGAGGGGGGGAGACCCGCACATGAGTAGGCGAGCAGCAAGGCACCCCACCGCACCGGCGGACATCCGCCGGGCAGCTCACCCCCGGAGAGGAAGTGCCACAGCTCCAAGCCACGGGGAGGCCAAGCACCAGAGCCAAGAAGTCAAAACCAGTGCTAGGCCACCAACAGACCTCACTATCCACCGGGAGGCCCGACCCCTCTCCCAGAACCAGCAGCGCACCACCCACGTACCGGAGAACCATCGCCGATGAGTCCTAAGACAGACCGGGGACGGGCAAAGACAAGGAAAGCGATGCAGCAGAGCATAGAGACCAGTGGGAGCAGACACCCAAATTTCCGGGAGAGCATCCCCACCCCCCCAGCAGGCCCAACTCCGAGGTGCATTCCCCCCACCCCCACACGCCACCCAGCCCCCATCCCAACACACAGCCCGGCCCCCGCAGCAGCCACCACAGCGCAGCAACCCCAAGCCACCACCGCAGATTTCAGGCCACCAGCTGCAAGGACCCCACTGCCCGGAGACCACTGAACACCCCCTCAAGGGCACGGAAGTGCCCGCAACCCAAAGGAGACCAAGACCAAGACAGACCAAGGGAGGTACCACCAACCACGCCCCCAGGGCAAGCCCCAGCGTCAGCTGGTTCCAGCGGGACCCCCAGGAAGGCTAGGCAGACCAGACCAAAACATCCCGCAGCCCAGGGCACCCAAAGTGCCACTCCTAAATCTAGTATGCGGTGTCCCAGGGTGTAATGTAGCTTTTCACCCGCAGAGGGGGCCACTGGGCAGCTCATAGTTGTCATGAACTCGTTCAAAGTTCAGTTCATCCAGCTTCCAGCAGGTGTCGACAGAGGGCCAAGCACTGCACGTTTTCTTTCCAAGCAGTTTCTCCAGCAGGTGATTTCATTGACGAGCTCCTTCCCTCAAACCAAAGGAGGGTTCATCATTCAAATCACCTGCTTTAGTGACCGGCTGGAAACAAAACCTGGAGTGTCTCGGCCCTCCATGGCAGGAGTTTGACACCCCTGTTACAGTAAATAAGAATAGTTCATAGTTCATGATTTCAAATTACAACTAGTTCAAACTTCCGTTCATTTTTTTTGTTTGTCAAAAGAAAACGATCCTAAAACTCTTCACTCTTTCCAGTTCAAGTCATGGAAAAATGATTAGACCAGTTTTGTTTCTTAAGTTTCTAGTTCCTTTCAATGCCTAGAACAGGGGTCGGCAACCTTTACTATGAAAAGAGCCATTTTACCCCCTTGCACACTAAAGAAAAATAACCTGGAGCCGCAAAACATAGTATGTTTAAAACAATTAGGGGGTATCAAAGTAGTTCAGATAACAAAAGACGAGTTGGAGTACTCTTGCTAGTATTGGAGATAAACTTACTTAAATATATGTGTAAAGTACAGTAAACTTACCTGATTTGTTTACTCTGGCAAACAAGTTCCCATGCACCAGTTTTTTTAAAAAATGAGCTCTAATATATTTTTTGGAATTATCAAGTAGTTCTGGGAAAGTATTACTTCACCATTCAGTGGTGCCCAGCCAATCACAGGGCACATATAGACAAACAACCATTCACACTCACATTCATACCTATGGACAATTTGGAGTCGCTAATTAACCTAGCATGTTTTTGGAATGTGGGAGGAAACCGGAGTACCCGGAGAAAACCCACACATGCACGGGGAGAACATGCAAACACAGGGTGGAATTGAACTCGGGTCTTCTAGTTGTGAGGCCTGCGCGCTAACCACTCGTACGCCGTGCAGCCCATGATAAAGTATTACTTATTTTCCTTCATGTTTACTTGTGTGAGAGAGAACTGAATAGCATCCTGTCTGCTGTCAGAACTCAGTCAGGATGCATTCATGGTCTCACACAAAGTTGGATTTTTTTAAACTCATTACAAACACATGCATTTTCCCCACTCGGGTGTTAAAAAATATTCAAACATTGCAAAGGGAGCCACAACAAAGAAGCTGAAGAGCCACATGCGGCTCTGGAGCCGCAGGTTGCTGACCCCTGGCCTAGAACAACTAAAGGTACAGACCTGGGTGCAGTCTTAAGACCAGTTGACAAATTGCTACAGTATGCTTTATGCACGTTTGGACATGAATGAGGTTTTCAGGAGAGCTATAATATGCAAATGCAAGATGGGGAGTGACACAAAAATATTAAAAAAATACTAATAAACTGAAATTGGTAATTTTTCACCTGATCAAGTTTAAGACCACAGGCTATAAAAGCCAAAATCTGCTCAAAATTCTGGTCAACTTTTGATCCTTGTTTTCAACTTTATTTGTTGTTTTCAATAAATGACTTTTGTGGAAAAACCTGCTAGCCCCGTCATTAGTCCCCATCACATGGGATGAAATGGAACTGGCCTCTTTGCAATTTGGGTGATTTTTAATCCTTATGACGCAAGTCACCTCCTTCTTTTGATGTTTAATGGGTTGGTATGTCACCAGTCTTGTATGGCCATCCCACCTGTACTACATAGGTTGAGATCCTTTTTTTTGTTGAAGGTAAAGTCAGGGTTATTTTTTGGTATGATTGCTGAGATTTCATTTTAGAATGTTTTTATTTTTCAGGATTCTCCCCATCAAATCCCAGTTACAGGTTGATGATTATTGTTTTGTAGCTGTGTAGATACATTTTTGTCACGCAGCAGAGAATCTGTTTTGTTTGTTTGGTTGACGAGTTGCAAGTCAAGTCCAACTTTATTCATATCCTGCATTTAAAATAACCACAGAAAAGGCTTTGTCCCCTCTAGTGAGTCTAGAGCAAGGCAGTGCCGTCAATAGGTCTATTTTAGGGGGGCTTCAGGAGTGTCACGGCACTCGGCCCTTAAAATGTTCTTAAGATCCCCTGAATAATTTGATATTTTTTATTGATTTTTTTTTACAAAAAAAATCTCTGACAAATTTCATATAATAAGACAAAAGCATGCTAATAAGCAAGCCAATAAGCAGGCTAATACTAGCCTACTACTACTAGTAGTAGTAGTAATAATCAGAAGAAGAATAATGATGATAGTAATAACAATAGGCTAATTAATAATATAATAAAGATTATTAAACAATTGATCTCTGTCCACTGGACAGAATGGTTGCAGAGCTTGAGCAGTGGTTTTGCAGTATACGTAGATTGTGTGTACTAAATTTAATGGTGGCCTAAAACAATTTAGTATCTCTACTAAATCTGTCCAAAAGTGGAAAAGTTATATCCCTGTTCTTGTTCATTATTTGTGTTTTGGATTTTTTTGAACGTCCACTACATTAATTCATATCCTGTGCATCTCCAAGGAGCTAACCCCCCCTTGTCCTCAGCACCTAGTGACGCCCCTGGAGCAGGGGACAGGAGCATCTGCACACCTCTGGGCCCTACCTGGGGAGAGAGGCAGATAAGTGGACCAGTCCATGTAAGCATCTAAAAACCAGCAGCAGAACTTCCAAATTGTCCATAGGTATGACTGTGAGTGGGAATGGTTGTTTGTCTATATGTGCCCTGTGATTGGCTGGCCACCAGTCTCACCTGAAGATAGCTGGGATAGGCTCCAATATACTCCCACCCTAGTGAGGATAAGCATCATAGAAGATGGATGGATGGATGTTTTTTAGGAGGTATGTACATGGCTTCAGGTCAAATGTCTGAAGGGGAACGTGACTGTGAACAGTTTGGGATCCACTGAGCTGGTCCATTTGGGGCCAAAGCGGTTGGTTCGGTTCGGCTGCCCCCAACTTTGACTGTGGTTGTCAGAAGTTGTCGTTTGCCATTGAAACAAAGCCAAGCAGCTAGCAACACACCCAGCCGGATGGTCTGGAATCATCGTACTCTCAGGCCAGCTTGGTTTTCAACTCTTTGTTTTAGTTACCTGGATTTCCCTGACACCTTTCACCAACTTGGATCAGCTGATGTGGATTCCCAGTCCCTCGGTAACCGTCACGTTTATCTGTTTTCAAGAAAATCAGGACTCACGGATTGTGTCAGTGTTGTATGATGCGTCATGTGACACTAATATGAGTGAAATAGTCAACATTCCAAAGCTGTCCAGCTAGCATATAAAAGGATGGCTTTTGCTGTCCACAGCATTCGACATCAGCGCTGCAAAGGTAACATAACAACTTTACATGCTACTTTTCTAACTCCTTTTTTCATACATTTTTCATAAAACCGTATTTCTTCATTATTGCACAGATGGCATTTACTATTAGTGTGTTCTTCATCCTTTGTGGGATCAGTGGACTCCTGACCGGAGCCGTAAGTCCAGTTCTTACCTGCCGGCGTGTTGATAAAAACGTCATCCAGGCTATGCTAGTTGCGTACTGATGTGAACAAAGTGTTTTTCTTCTTCACAGTGGTGTGGGTCTTGCTACGAGGAGAAAGGTCGGTAGCTAGGACTAAATGAGACTTTTTCAAGTGAACAATTTCTTACTTGATGCTTTTTCTCCCTGATGTAAAAGGATGCTGTCCTCAGGGATGGACCCAGTTGGACGATCACTGTTACATCTTCCAATATGATGAAAGGACTTTTGGCGATGCAGAGGTAGGCAACAATTTCACACGGTCGTTGTCATGTAGCTCTAAACCATTGGTTCAGTGATCCATCTCTTCGTATTCGTGTTTATTTTCAACCTCTTTCTCCCATCAGAGTGTTTGCAAACTTCTTGGTGGGAATCTGGCCTCCATCCACAGTTACCTGGAAAATGTGGTTGTTGCGGGACTGATTAGAGAAGGCGGTGGAGACGTTGCCTGGATTGGACTGTATGATGCCATTGAGGTGATCCCAAACTGTCTGATGTGGGGTCGTGTTAACTCATTCATAGCAAAGAAGTTCTTACACTGTAGCTTCTTCTAAATCTGAAGACTCGATCTGAAAGAGGCAAAAAGAGGTGATGATGCAACGCCACACAATGGATGTCACGTTTTAAGCCATCCAAACAGCCACATGGCAAGGTGCCCTGTTTGAAAAGAACATGGCATGGATCATACAAGAAAGACACACGACAGCCAGGAGAGAAGAAAAAGTAGAAAGCATGGAGGAGAAGACTAGCATTGAAGGGAAATTTTAGCGCGTACGCACACACATGCACATACGCAGTTTATTTCCAAATGTGAAAAATAGTCAAATACAACAGCCCTGCTGTTGTAGCTGTCAAAAAAATGGTGTCCAAGTGAAAGTTACTCTTGAAATGTAGCTTTTCACAAAAAGCTTTATGGGAAACGATATTCTCCTGAAACATATCTATTTTCTACTGAAGAAAATGGCACGTTCCGAGCTAACGAATACAGCCATCGTTAAAATCCTCTAAAATGTTGGCTTGATGTGACTTTGTCTTCCAGAGAGGAAACTTGGTTTGGAGTGATGGCACATGCTTTGATTTCACCAACTTTGCTGTCGGAGAGCCTGACGGAACGGGTGCCTGTTTTGAACTTGTTGCATCTGGTATGAGTACAATCTTTGACTTCAGCTTGATGAAATACCGACTGTGGTATCATAGTGCATTCGTTTTCTTGTCTTCTTTACAGAGGGGAGTTTTCGTGATGAGAACTGCACCTTTTACCACCCCTATGTTTGCATCAGAGATACCGACTACTGTGGACACCACTAATCACACCTCATTGTCACCAGTCAGTCAAAAATCTCAGATCTAAATAAAGGACTCTGCATCAAAAATGTGTCTTATTTCAAATTTGGAGGATATCAGTCAGCCATAGAACCTACCTTACCGTACGCCATTATTCCATATTTTACCTTCCCATAACGCAAGTATGGAATTGGATTTGATCCATTTCCAGGTGTGGAAAAGTATGCAAAATGGAAACTAAATACTGATGTTTCCAAGACTGTTACCACTGTTGTGATTTCTAAAAGACACAATTGTGTATAACTAAAAGAAAATACAATGGTGCCCCTAACCCTTTGTGTGAACTACATGAACTGGAAATATTTCCTGGTAATGATATGGTGAGATGATTGCATACATATTCAGAATAATGACAACAAAGCATTAATATTAGATATAAAGTCTAGGCATCCTTCCGTCTTCGTGAGACGATGGAATAGTTCCGCAGAGATGGGAGGTCAGAGGCAACGGCGGGAGTGGCTGAACAGTCCCACCCTTGAGTGGCATTTTCCGCAGACGAATGTTGATTGTTGTTGCGGCTGGCACTCTCTCTGCTTCCGCCTTCTTCTCTTCTCAGCCAAAGCTGCATTTCTGACATCCTCAGCCACCTTTACGCCAGATTTAACAGTTAATTGCCAGGAGGACCAGTCCTCAGCAAGGCTCTCCCAGGAGGAGACGTCAATGTTGCACTGCTTCATGTCTCTTTTGCAGACATCTTTGAAGCGGAGATGGGGGCGCCCAATGGGTCGTGCGCCCTCAGCGAATTCTCTATAAAGGATGTCCTTTGGAATCCGACCTACATCCATCTTGCGCACGTGGCCGAGCCAGTGCAAGTGTCTCTCCCTCAAGATGGCCATTAGATATACGTATAATATACAGTATATAGTATATAATATTATATAATAATGTTTTCAAGCCTGATTTGAAAGAGCTGACACTCACGTCAGGTGTTCCAAAGGTGAGGACCAGAACAACTGAGCTGCTTGACTTTGTTTGGTTGTGATTCAGGGAACACCCTGTAGACCTGTTCCTGATGACCTGAGAGGTCTGGGTACTTCATATGGAGTCAATAAACCCTAGACCATCTAATACTTTGCAAACCAACAGTAAGATCTAAAGTCTATTCTTTGACTCACAGGAAGCCAAGGTAGCGATCTGAGGGCTGATCTGAATGCATGAACAAGTTTTCCCATGTCGGCTTTGGACAGACATCCCTGGATTGGGATGTTATTAGTCAGGTGGTAGTCGGCTGATTTGCTCATTTGCATTAAATGGCTGTTAAACCTCAGGTCGGGATCAATAATTACACCAAGATTTCTTGCTTTATCTATTGTTGTCAGTGACATGGACATCAGTTGAGCAAAGCTGTTCATTTTTGGGGCCACTTCTGTCTTATTTGCAATAAGCTGAAGAAAATGTATTGACTTGATGAATGCACTCACTCAGTGAGTGTAAGGGATTGTGGTCATATGATGACACAGCAACATAAAGTTGTGTATCATCTGTACAAGTGTGGTAAGAAATATTGTGCTGCTCCATAAGCTGAGCTCGGGGCAACATGTAGATATTGAAAAGAAGTGGTCCAAGAATGGACCCTTGTGGCACCCCACGCATCATCTTTTTCTTCTAAATAGGATTTGAACCAGTGTAGTACAGTCCTGCCCACTTTTCCAGTCTGTCAAAAAGTATGTCATGATCAACTGTATCAAAGGCAGCACTGAGATCTAATGAGATCTAATGGGATCTAATGAGATCTAATGGGATCTAATGGGATCTAATGAGATCTAACGAGATCTAATGATACTAGTACCGACATCATTCAGATGTAGGTCATTTAAAACTTTGATAAGTACTCTCAGTGCTGTGGCGTGGACGAAACCCGGACTGAGCAGACTGCATGAAAACGATCGTTCTGCATCATGAAAGCATGTGTTTGTTGAAAAACAACCCTTTCAATCATTTTTCCAAAAAAGGGAAGATTTGATATTGGCCTGAAGCATCCAGATGCGTCTCTTTTAGGAGAGATTTTATTACTGCAGTTTCCAAGGCCTGGTGAAAATAACCGGTCTGAAGAGACTTTATTATATAATATATATAATATTTATTATTTGCGACACATCCGGAGTTATGCAATTAAAAACATTGTTTTGTTTTTTTTTTGTTGGCAGAGTATCGAGGCAGCGTGTTGTGGCGTTTAACTGTGATACAGTTTCTGTCAGCCTTGTATGGTCTGATTAATCTTGATTAACTGGTGAACAAGAAGGCACAGATGGACGTTTGAGCTGTACACTGTTTGTACAATATTTATACACTGTTACACTATCTCAACCCAAAGGCGGAAATAGTGCTTTAGTTTTATGTATTTGAGTTCAGCTCATAAAAAATGGGTAAATAAAAATGAACAAATGAACAAATGAATGCAAGGTGCCTTTGCAGCTTTGAAATCTATGAAAATCTATGAAAATGTGTGTGGAATTTATTTTCAGGCTACATCTACTGCTCCAAATACAAATAAATGGACGGCTTTGTCATGATTAGCATTTGGATTAGCGCCACAAAGTACACTAGTGTGGGATTTTTTGCTCTCTGGTTTAAACGGCAAGCAAATTGGCCCCATTGATGACACACCCAGGATAATGATCTGGGGCCATCAGTCTCTGTGCTTATTTTACTTTGCTTTTGTGAACTAGGCTGACCATATTTTTAAAAGCAGGTCACTCAGCCTGGGAAAGAGATACTCCAAGATTATTATTGGGAAAACCGGCCAGTAAGACATATTTTCAATCTTACTGGACAAATATGGTCTAATACTGTCTAAGCTATGTTAGCAAATCCAGCCCCAACACAAATAGCTTTCACAATCTTGCTGATGTAATGACAGAAGTAAGAATCTCAGGGTACCTCATCATGTGATATCATTGCAATATATGGCTCACCATAACTTCTGGTTACAACATAAACAGGATGTTATTACAGGTGATGCTATTGTAACACATCTGGTGTCTCTCAAGTACATCATGTCTGCTAAGCATAAAAAAATATGTAGTGTAGAACTCATCGGAAAATTCCACAATTTTTCTTTTTCTGCGACTTCGGCTCAGTTTTCTGCCACAAGGAGCCTCTCCTGGATGACCTGCAAGATGCTGATTCGATTCAATGGGGCGGAATGGTGAATGAAGTGTACAGCAGCTATATATTTTATTCTTCAAAAAGTGAAACAAGAAGTTAAAAACCAAGCGAGTCCAACTGGTCTGATTCATCACTGTCGGTCAGTTCATCAATAGCGACGTTGATAGTGAAAGAGACGCCTCATGCGTCAGAGGACAAGGTGCCCAGACGAGAGTTAGGACACCGCATTGGACGAAGAGATTGCAACAGGCTGCCATAGAGCTATCAGCTCAGGTATCGGCTGTGGTGATCGGCCTTCAAAGGCATTTATCAGCATTTGCCAATCTTGTGATATTTCATGGAAATTGGCAGATACGGATTGGTGGTACGAAGCACAAACAGACCTTTCACAGACCCCAGATCTTTCCTCAAGCATTATGGAGGCAAATATCCATCTTTCTTTCTGTCCATTTATCCAAGAGTGAGAGCAAGCACTTGAGAGGAGACACATGAGATGAGGTAGCAGGTAAAATGATGCCAAACAACAAGAGCTCCATCCTAGTACAGATCCTAGTACATCCTAGTACAGGTCCTAGTACAGAACCTGGTACATCCCTGTAGAGATCCTAGTACAGATCCTAGCACATCCAAGTACATATCCTAATACAGCTCCTAGTACAGCTCCTAGCACAGATCCTAGCACATCGTAGTACATATCCTAGCACAGATCCTAGTACAGAGCCTAGCAAAGATCCTCGTACAGATCCTAGCACAGATCCTAGTACAGATCCTAGCACATCCTAGGACAGCTCCTAGTACATCCTAGTACAGTCCGAGTACATCCTAGTACAGGTCCTAGTACATCCTAGTACAGTTCCTACCACATCCTTGTACAGGTCCTAGTACATATCCTAGTACAGATCCTAGTACAGATCCTAGTACAGATCCTAGTATATCCTCGTACAGATCGTAGTACAGATCAGAGTACAGATCCCAACACATCAGAGTACAGATCCTAGTACAGATCCTAGTATATCCTAGTACAGATCGTAGTACAGATCAGAGTATAGATCCCAGCACATCCGATATCAGTATCACAAGACACCAAGATCCCTGACTCACAAGTTGACTTTTCTGTAACTAATTAAAACAAAAAAAACAGCCTAATCGTCCTCATTTGTGACAACCTGGCAAATACTCAAAAAACTAATTTCCCTGATGCCATCGCCAGCATGGATCAGCTGATGCCAATTAGCAGCCACCACCCAGGTGTCTACGTAACCTTCACGTTTATTTCTTTGACCCAATGCGTCAGTGCTGTATGATGTGTCATGTGACCCTAATATGAGTGAAATAGTCAACATTCCAGGAGTCAAACTAGCATATAAAAGGATGGCTTTTGCTGTCCTCGGCATCGAGCATCAACGCTGCAAAGGTAACATAACAACTTTACATCCGACTTTCTTACCTCCATTTCCGGTCACATAAGACAGTATTTGTCTATCATCGCACAGATGGCATTTACTCTTGTCATGTTCTTCGGCCTTTGTGGGATCAGTGGACTGTTGACTGGAGCCGTAAGTCCAAATCTCCCTGCTGGCGTGTAGCTTCTCAGTTATCCAGGTTATGGTAACTGGCATGTGCTTTCTTCTCCACAGTGGTCTTGGCCTCATCATGATCATCATGACATAGGTTGGTAGCTGTGACTAGCGTACTATAAATGACATATGTTATTGCTGTCTTTTGGACCATATGTCTAAATGGTGTTGCAGATGGCTGCTGTCCTCAGGGCTGGACTCAGGTGGATGATCACTGTTACATCTTCCAATCTGAAATCAGGACTTTTGCAGATGCAGAGGTAGGCAACAATTTCACACAGTCGTGATGTCCAGTCGTACCTCACCACATGGAGTTAAGCATTGGCAAGCTTAAAATACAAGAAGAAGCTGCTTGAAAATAGTGGCTGTCAGTCATTTGGGGAATCTGTATTTACAAGATTGGAGACAGGTTTTCTTTGCCGGAGTTCCATAAATATTCCATTTATAAATCAGGAATCCTACTTCACGGAAATTCCTTTATCACAGATGAACCGTGATAAAGGAGGGAGTAGTGTAGCTCTGAAACATCTGACTGATCATCGTTTTTTCACTCCGTTTCTCCCATTAGAGTGTTTGCAACGCTCTTGGCGGGAACCTGGCCTCCATCCACAGTTACCTGGAAAATCTGGCTGTTGCGGGACTGATTAAAGAAGGGGGTGCGGACTATGCTTGGATTGGACTCCATGATGCCATTAAGGTGAAGCATTCCTATTTTTAACAACCCGACTTTGTCCTCCTACATTAACATCTAATCTGACCTCAAACGTCAGCATTATTTCATGATGCTGTAGGACCAGTAAGTCATGTTTCAACATCAGCCATATGGACCATGTTGTGCTGTTGTGTCATCTTTAGAGAAACTTGTTCAAATGTGACTTTGTCTTCCAGAAAGGCGACTATATTTGGACTGATGGCACCAACGTTGAATTCCTCAACTTTGCTCCCGCAGAGCCTAACGGCACTGGTGCCTGTGTTGAGCTTTACGTAGCTGGTATGAGTACAATCCTTCAGTTCAGCTCATTGACTTACGGAACGTGGCATCATAGTGCATTGGTTTTCTGGTCTTTTTTCACAGATTTTACATTTTTTGATGAAGACTGCACCATATTCCACCCGTATGTTTGCACCAGCGAGACCTACTGTGGCCACCACTAATCAGACCTCCTACCAGCATCTTCTGGAACAATGTCTTTCATTGACCACCATGACTCCACTCAGTCCATATCAAACTTTACTGGTGTCTTTGTAACTCTGGGTTTACTATCACGTGTTCTTCATGTCTTCTACACTGTTCAGTCATTGGCAGCAGTCGGTCAAACACATTGGAAACCTCAAAGATGATCTCTCTACTAAAGAAAACTGAAATAAAAAAAATGGTCTGCAGTAAAAATGTGTCTTGTTTGAGTATTTCTGTCCTCAACATTCATTTTCAAACCTGGAATGAATATTGATCAGTCAAAGAAAGAACAGTATACAGTGGGGATATACAGTAGTTGCACACTACAAGTGGCCTCTACTAGTTTAGGAAGTACGACTTGCTTTCACGACTCCATAACTCCAAACATCAACCTTGTTCTTAAGATTGGCAGCACGACAATGCCCCCCTCATTCTTCAGCCATCCTTTCAATCTCCAAGACTCTCACTCATTTCTACGTTCATCAGTTCTTGGGAGTATTTGTTTTTTCCCCTCACATGATCCCATTCCCATCGCCATTCGTGATCCCACCAGCCTGCTGCACACCTTTCCCAACATGACCTCTCTATTTGGCCAGGCTATGAAGGTTCTTTTCTCCTTCTTTGTTGTCTGGTCTCCGCTACAACCCATCTAAGACAATTGATTTAGCTTTTAATTCCTCTTGCAAGCCCGATTCTTCTTCGGTCAACTTTTTCCAGCTCTCTATTCTTGGACCTCTTTGGCCCACCATCACGTGTCCAAATATTGTCTTCTCCTAGATGATGCACCCAACACCTTTTTTCCTTTTTCCCTGGTTACTTTTGTCGTGATTGCACAATCATTCCGCAGATCCTCGTTACCATCAAGACTCAACTTCTTTCCGAAGTCCTCACAGCAGTTATTTTTCCTCAAGTTCCACCATTTGGCCCCCTCTTCTGTCTTCCTTCATCTGTCTTCCCATTCCCAGCCTGCAGGTGATGAGAAAACTACTGCAAAATAGATCTACTGGCTGGTCTGATATGCTCTCTGTTGTCTCAAGCTGTCTTACGGCTATCAGAGAAACAGTCCATCAACCATCCCTGATCAAACGGTAAGCATTATAACCCCCACATACCCGGTTATGCTCGGCCCATCCCTTTGCTAATGTAGTCCTCATCTTAAGCTACAGTATGTGGGAAAAAGACAACGTTCACGGAAACAGTCTCTTCCATTGAAGCCTCTCCACCATCATTGGCTAAAGACCTCACATACAAGACTGTAGACCGACATGAGTCTGGAATAGTCTACAAGACCATGAACAAAAAACTTGTTGAGAAAGACACCGCTGTGTCTGGACCACTGAAGAACGGAAGAAATACATGGTAACAGCCATTGCCCTCGCTCTAGACCTCCATTCAAAAGTTCAGCTGGTACCATCAGAAAGACTTTGATGGCGGATTGGTCTCAGTGGCCCCAAATTCCCTGAATCTGATGGTCAGAAGTTGGTATTTCTGCAACTCCTTAAAGGAAACAACTGTGACTAAATGATTTTTGTTTCTGTTTATGTCCTACCTAAAACAACAATTGTGTTGCAGCTCGTTGCTTTCCAAAGGGCTGGACTCAGTTGATCACTGAAATTTCATGAACTTCTCCCAACCATCTAAGAACAGTTTGGTGACAACCAATGATCCCTTGGGGTCCCTTTGGGGACTTGTGGTCAGTCTTCAAGAAGGGGGTGGAAAAAAGAAAAACCTGCAGATTCTGACAAACTCCAAGCATTGATGATGCAAGGATGGGCTGCCATCAGTCAGGATGAGGACCAGAACAGTAAATCAGTAAAACAGTAAAGGCATAAGCATGCCATGCTGAATTGAAAGAGAAAGGGCAATACTGCAAATACTAACTTTTTACTTCAACTTAATGTATCTGAGAATACACGCCTTTGACACAAATGAAATGCTTGTCAGGATTCTTCAATATTTCACATCTGACAAAAATATCGTAAACACTGTGTCATTCTCAAAACATTTGGCCATGACTGTGAGTCCATCTTTTTCATGTCTCAAATGGCTTATTTTGTGTCTGGAACCCATTCACGACAATAAACAGGGGGTTACTGTGCACACATGATTACCTCATACGTGAAGGTCTTGGCATTCTTCATCAGCGCTGCCAGCTCATGGATCTTGTTCGGGAGGGAATTTATCAAGGTACCAAAAGATGGCCTACAGAGAACACCAAAAGGCCTGTTCCAAAGCCCTTAAAGATGCACGGTCGAAGTTCTATTCCAGAATCATCGGTAACAGCCCCAGCAATTCCAAACATCTCTTTCCCACTATACACAATCTCCTTGAACCCCAAACCCAGATACACAGAGAGAACACAGAGAAGCAGTGCTATGACTTCATGTCTTTCTTCAGAAGTAAGGTTGATGGCATTCGCTCTCTCCTCCCTGGCTCCTCTACTCTCCCTGCTCCAGCTGTCGTCCCGCAGCTTGAAGTCTCCCAGCCTCTCTGCTGTTTCTTCAACACCTCACAGCAAGAGGTGGAGCGCATCATCGGGAGGATGAAGAGCTCCACCTGTGCCCTGTATCCCTTCCCCACAGCCCTGGTGAAGGCTAAGATCGGTGCCATTGGTCCCCTGATCACCAATGTCATAAACCTCTCCCTACAGGCTGGCCATGTTCCGCCAGCTCTCAAATCCGGTATCATTACTCCCCTCCTGAAGAGGCCAACTCCGGACCCAGAAGCCCTCGGTAGCTACAGGCCTATCTCCAAGGTGCTGGAGAAAGTAGTTGCTACAAAGCTCCAAATCCACCTCAATGAAAACAACATCTTTGAGAAGTTCCAGTCTAGGTTTCGGTCAGCTCACAGCACTGAGACAGCCCTAGTAAGGGTCACTAATGACCTGCTGATGGCGGCAGATGCTGGATGTCCATCCCTTCTCGTCCTCCTCGACCTATCGGCAGCGTTTGACACAATCGACCACGCTATCCTCCTGGATCGTCTGCACTCCACCGTTGGTCTCTGTGACCTGGCCCTGAGCTGGTTCCAGTCCTATTTGGCTGGACGGACTGACTGCGTCTCCCTTGGAGGCACTAAATCACCAACCCAGCCTGTCTCCTGTGGTGTCCCACAGGGATCCGTCCTTGGCCGCCTCTTATTCACCTATACATGCTCCCCCTTGGCCGTGTCATCAGCAGGCACGGCGTGTCATTTCACTGCTATGCTGATGACACGCAGCTCTACATCAGGACAGATAGATATATAGATATACGGGGGTCTTTGCTTCTTCTGTCCCAGCCGGAGAGGTCCTGTGTCAGTGGTCGGGCCTGGGGTGCCTGGGGCGTGCCGGGTTCTGCTTCCTGGGGGGAGTGTGGGGGCAGCGCCTCCGGCCGTGGGCAGGCTCCTTTCCGGTCGGCGTGGGTGCCCTTGTGCCCGCTAGTGTGTGGCCCTCGATACCCTTCTGCCCTAGTGGGGTATGGTCTCCCGCCGGTCTCGGGGGTGTGGCTCTCCTCCAGCCTGCTGGCGCCCTGTTGCTGGTCGGGATTGCTCCTCCATGGCCCCTTGCTGGCCCCTTCGGGGGGATGCTTCAGGGGCGGGGTCTTGGGGAGTCGGCCCTTGTTTTGCTCGCACCCACGGGGCCGGTGGATCTCTGGCGGTGAGAGCTTGACCAGACTGCGCGGGGTTTACTCGGTGGTAGAAGGCAGTCCCAATTACAATTACACATTCACACACACGCATTCACACATAAGAACACATTTACGCACACATATATGAATATGCACATCAACAGAAGCTCACAGCACATGGGTGCTTCTCTACACAATCTACCATCTTATCCTTGATGTCTTTATGCTATTGCTATGCTATTATTACAGTAATAATGATGTCAAGCAGTGAGATTTTAATTACTGCAACTGTATTGCTGTAATTGTGTTTACTATCACGGTTCATGTCTTCATTGTTACTATTGCCACTGGTAAGTTGGACTGTTTCATTCCAGTGATATCATCTCCATTGTGGCCCTTAGTCATCATTAACATGTAACTGATGGAGTCCTGTTTGTCACTGTTGTTGTTCAATTCTTGTTGCTGCTGCTTTTGTCTTTCCCTCTACAGTCTCACCACCACCTTCTTCTGTATGTGTTTCTTCTTGCTCCGATCCGGCCGCTCCAAATTCGCATTAAAAAAACATCAAATAACGGCAAAAAAATTGTCACAGTACAGGGAAGTTGTAGCTTACACCTTTCCTGACAGGGCAAATCTGTTTAGGATGTAAGAGCATTTAGATCAACAATACTATCTGCCCCAATGACAATAAACAGGGGGTTACTGTGCACACATGATTACCTCATACGTGAAGGTCTTGGCATTCTTCATCAGCGCTGCCAGCTCATGGATCTTGTTCGGGAGGGAATTTATCAAAGTACCGAAAGCTTGGATCTCCACAGGTGGGAAGGGAGTGGCTGAAAACCGGCAAAAAAGAGCTACAGAATTTGGAAGAGATGAAAGAAGGTCAAGGGGAGACTTTTGACCATCACCAGCGGAATGTTAAGTGATGAACTCGACAAAGTCCAGGATTAACGACAGAAAACACGGCATCAGGACATCACCAATCTGGGTGAGAGGAAAACTAAATATCACCTGATGCTAATTTAGCCAATTCCGAAGTTGGCATTTCTGTAACTAATTAAAGCAAACGACAGCCTAATCATCCTAATTAATGACACATCCTGGCAAATAGTCTGAAAACATCAAACTGTGTGACCTGCGTAGTTTCCAACTCTGTTTTTGTGATGCTAATTCCCCGCCATCGCCAGCGTGGATCAGCTGATGCCAATTAGCAGCCACCACCCAGGTGTCTACGTAACCTTCACGTTTATTTGTTTGACCCAATGCGTCAGTGCTGTATGATGTGTCATGTGACCCTAATATGAGTGAAATAGTCAACATTCCAGGAGTCAAGCTAGCATATAAAAGGATGGCTTTTGCTGTCCTCGGCATCGAGCATCAGCGCTGCAAAGGTAACATAACAACTTTACATCCGACTTGTCTATCATCGCAAAGATGGCATTTACTCTTGTCGTGTTCTTCGGCCTTTGTGGGATCAGTGGACTGTTGACTGGAGCCGTAAGTCCAAATCTCCCTGCTGGCGTGTAGCTTCTCAGTTATCCAGGTTATGGTAACTGGCATGTGTTTTCTTCTCCACAGTGGTCTTGGCCTCATCATGATCATCATGATCATCATCATCATCATCATGACATAGGTTGGTAGCTGTGACTAGCGTACTATAAATGACATATGTTATTGCTGTCTTTTGGACCATATGTCTAAATGGTGTTGCAGATGGCTGCTGTCCTCAGGGCTGGACTCAGGTGGATGATCACTGTTACATCTTCCAATCTGAAGTCAGGACTTTTGCAGATGCAGAGGTAGGCAACAATTTCACACAGTCGTGATGTCCAGTCGTACCTCACCACATGGAGTTAAGCATTGGCAAGCTTAAAATACAAGAAGAAGCTGCTTGAAAATAGTGGCTGACAGTCATTTGGGGAATCTGTATTTACAAGATTGGAGACAGGTTTTCTTTGCCGGACCTCCAAAAATATTCCATTTATAAATCAGGAATCCTACTTCACGGAAATTCCTTTATCACAGATGAACCGTGATAAAGGAGGGAGTAGTGTAGCTCTGAAACATCTGACTGATCATCGTTTCTTCCCTCCGTTTCTCCCATTAGAGTGTTTGCAACACTCTTGGCGGGAATCTGGCCTCCATCCACAGTTACCTGGAAAATCTGGCTGTTGCGGGACTGATTAAAGAAGGGGGTGCGGACTATGCTTGGATTGGACTCCATGATGCCATTAAGGTGAAGCATTCCTATTTTTAACAACCCGACTTTGTCCTCCTACATTAACATCTAATCTGACCTCAAACGTCAGCATTATTTCATGATGCTGTAGGACCAGTAAGTCATGTTTCAACATCAGCCATATGGACCATGTTGTGCTGTTGTGTCATCTTTAGAGGGACTCGTTCAAATGTGACTTTGTCTTCCAGAAAGGCGACTATATTTGGACTGATGGCACCAACGTTGAATTCCTCAACTTTGCTCCCGCAGAGCCTAACGGCACTGGTGCCTGTGTTGAGCTTTACGTAGCTGGTATGAGTACAATCCTTCAGTTCAGCTCATTGAATTACGGAACGTGGCATCATAGTGCATTGGTTTTCTGGTCTTTTTTCACAGATTTTACATTTTTTGATGAGGACTGCACCATATTCCACCCCTATGTCTGCACCAGCGAGACCTACCACTGTGGCCACCACTAATCAGACCTCCTACCAGCATCTTCTGGAACAATGTCTTTCATTGACCACCATGACTCCACTCAGTCCATATCAAACTTTATTGGTGTCTTTGTAACTCTGGGTTTACTATACGTGTTCTTCATGTCTTCTACACTGTTCAGTCATTGGCAGCAGTCGGTCAAACACATTGGAAACCTCAAAGATGATCTCTCTACTAAAGAAAACTGAAATAAAGAAACCAGTCTGCAGTAAAAATGTGTCTTGTTTGAGTATTTCTGTCCTCAACATTCATTTTCAAACCTGGAATGAATATTGATCAGTCAAAGAAAGAACAGTATACAGTGGGGATATACAGTAGTTGCACACTACAAGTGGCCTCTACTAGTTTAGGATGTACGACTTGCTTCCATGACTCCATAATGCCAAACATCAACCTTGTTCTTAAGATTGGCAGCACGACAATGCCCCCCCCTCCCCCCATTCTTCAGCCATCCTTTCAATCTCCAAGACATTAGTGAATAATCTTGCTAAAAATCCAACTACTGCCTGACCTAAACCCTTCCACACCTCCCATCAGGCCAAACGGCTTCCCGTTACTCATCATATTTAGAGCTGCTCTAACTTCAGCCCTGATGTCGCCTGAACTTCCTGACTGAAAGTCCTCATTTCCAGCAATCACAACCTTCGCCCTCTCAAACTCTCACTCATGTCTATGTTCATCAGTTCTTGGGAGTATTTGTTTTGTCCCCTAGCATGATCCCATTCCCATTTCCATCCATGATCACACCAACCTGCTGCACACCTTTCCCATCACTTATACAGAAGTACAAGCGAAATTGTGCAATCATCCGTCCATACATATACAACATCCTATGCAGTGAGACAAGGGGTGACAGGATGGGATGATTGGGGGAAGAAGGGGGGGGCAACACTAGCAGAGGGGAGGGGAAAAAACAACTCCAAACTAGACTCTTAATGAAGCAGTACTGTGTGGGACTGTTAAAAAAACCTTGGCATACAAGTAAAACACATTGTTCACACACATAGACACAAGACCAGCACCACAAAGGGAAAATAGCAGATATAAGCAGCGGCCAGCCCGGCTACCTGCAGCCACTTACGGCGCAAGCCGTGGTCCCCGTGGGGTTAGTGGCGAAAGCTTTGGATGGAGGGGGGATGTGGGAATGAAGGAGGGTCAGAGCGTCCCGCTGCAGCAATCTCTTGGGAGAAGTTGTTTTCACAACACGACCTTGGTTAGCCGTGGTGGGGACGCCGAAATCCAGATTAAGAATATTCTTTAGGTTAGGTCGGGCAGCCACATTCCAATAGACCGGGACATCCTATTGTCCATTCTGGCCTCCCAATCGATCCAACTGCTTTCTTCACCAAGATGGCATCCTAGTTGTGATTGGCAGTCACAGTCAGTGTGTGAACGGCTTTGCCCACCAAATCATTCACGATGGGCAGCTGTGGGCCAACTCAATTCGCTGCCTTCATCATACGAATTTTGCAATACACCAGGAAAGTGCCCAATCCAATCAGCAACAGACCTGTTATCATGGTCCCGAATAGGTAGACATCTTCAATGTCCTCCACGGAAAGAATCGCCAGGCACATGACCTTCCACTTTCCCCAACTGTCCATCATGTACCCAGCGGTGTACGTTCCGTCAGGGCAGGCAGGTTCCCCCGTACCTGAGCTTCTCATCGATCGTGTCAATTGCGTGGAGAGACCAGTTGATCAATTCCATCATTTAGTTTTTTGGAGAGCAGTGCAGTGAGAGGCTCTTGAGAACGTACGAGACTAGACAAGACAAAGAAGCAAAGCAGGGAAGATAAAAAACTGTATATAAATTATTATTATATATGAAATATTAATAATATTATTATACACACATAACTACTTTTACCAATATATTATTATTATGATCAATTAATATATATCAATATCTCTATATATATTTATATATATCAACTAATAAAATCAACTAGTATTTTTGGTCGTTCACTTTTTTTTACTTTATTTTTAATTTTTTTTAACAAAATATCAACATTAATACAAACAAACTTAAAACAAAAAAGGGGGCCCTGGAGATACACAGTTTACAAGTTAGGATTTCACATTCCTTGTCATGGTGGAATTTGAGTCATTTCCTTGGTTTCTGTCCGTGAACAGTGTCCACTTCACCCATTTTTCTCCACATATGTCTTCTTCAGTCATCAATCTATGTGTTAATAATTCCATATTGTGTATTGTATTCATCACACAAAGCCAGTCCACCAGTACCGGGGATCTTGGATTAAGCCATTTCACTTTTGGCGTCCGTTGGGGTGTCGCTTTTCTCGTGGGCTCTGCCATGTGGTGTCTCTGTCCATCCCTGGCACTTTTGGCTCACGTGCCTTGGGGGCGTGGCTGCCTCATGTGGGTCCCGGTTCTCCTGCGGTCTCTGTGGTGTTGCTTCCAGGGCTTCCATAGTGATGGATGTGTTGCCGGGGCACGGTTCCTGCTGTTCTGGCGGTTGTAGGAGCTGTCTCGAGGTGCATGGCTTGTCCGCGACTCTTGGTGGTCTGGGGGTGGCAGATCTGGTGCAATCTTTAGTGGGCCCCCTGTGTGGGGTGGCCGGAGGCCATTGTTGGGGGGGTTGGCGAGCCGGACTGGTTGCCATGATGGGCCCGGTGGGGCCTGTGGCCCGTCCTGCAGCCCGGGCGGTGCTGGTATTGTGGGTAGGGTGTGTGTGGGCCCCGGGCCTCCCTGCTGCATTGCACCACCTCACTCACATTTAGGACCTTGGAGGGTGATCTGCAATTGGACGTGCCGGGGTTGAGGGGTTTCCTTGCGAATTCTTCTATGCCCTCAGAATTCCTCTGGCTTGGTCACCCTTCTATTTTAAACGCACTTTAGACACTCAGTTCTGGGGGAGGATCTGGGCAGGCATGGGACCCACCATTGCTCAGCTGTCCTCCACTATTAATTACTCCATATGATACATACACAAACATACACCAATCATAGGTCAGCCCTTTGGCGCAGGCCTATTTTTAATTGCACAATGTACACAATACCATCTCATTACACACACAGGCGTGGCGGGCTGGACCGGAGAGCCTTCTGCCTACCCCCGCGATTGGCCCGCTGGCTGCTGGGGCACGATGATATGGTCTGGTCTGCCTAGCCTTCCTGGGGGTCGCTGGGGCTTGCCCTAGGGGCGCGGTTGGCGGTACCTCCCTTGGACTGTCCTGGGTCGCGGGCACCTCTGTGCCCTTGGTGGGGCGTTCAGCAGTCTCCAGGCAGTGGGGTCCATGCTGCTGGTGGCCTGAAGTCTACGGTGGTGGCTTGGGGTTGCTGCGCTGTGGTGGCTGCTGTGAGGACCGGGCTGTGTGTTGGGATGGGGCCTGATCTCGCTCGTGGGGGCGGGGGCCTGGGTGACATGTGGAGGGCATGCGCCTCGGGGTCAGGCCTGCTGGGGGGGGGCCAATGCTCTCCCAGGTGTTTGGGTGTCTGCTACCACTGGTTTTTGTACTCTGCTGCATCGCTTTCCTTGTCTTTGCCCGTCCCCGGTCTGTCTTAGGGCTTCCCGGGGATGGTTCTCTGGTACGTGGGTGGTGCGCTGCTGGTTCTGGGGGTGGAGAGGGGAAGGTTGGGCCTCCCGGTGGATGGTGCGCTCCTATGCTGATACTTGGGGATTTTAATCACTGCAGCCTCAACAAAACTTTGCCAGGCTTCTACCAGCATGTGAAATGTAACACAAGAAACAATAACATCCTCCATAACTGCTATGGCAATGTCAAGGACGCCTATACAGCCAGAGCCAAACCTCCTCTCAGCAATTCTGACCATAGCGTAGTCCATCTGCTACCCACATATAGGACAGTTTTCAAATGCCGCAAACCAGAAATCTGAACTGTCAAGGTGTGGTCAAATGATAAAGTCAAGGAACTGAAAGGATGCTTCCTATGTCCAGACTGGGAGATCTTGACGCTGACATTGACACCACTACAGAATCTATTACTGACTATATCTCCTTTTGTGTAGATTCAATCATACCACAGAAGATTGTTAAGATATATCCAAACAACAAGCCCTACATCACAAGTGGCATCAAGGAGTGTATTAACAGGAAAAAATCTGCCTTCAAACTGAGGAACACAGAAGGAGTCAGAACAGCTCAACAAGACCTCAACCAACAGATGAGAGCTGCTAGGCTGCAGTACAAGGAGTGGGCAGAACAGGATCTGTCCAGGCATAACTCCAAGAGACTGTGGGACTCAATCAGGGGAATGCCAAACATGGAGGCAAAAAGAAGCCTCTATTTGCACACGATGAAACTTTTAAGGCAAATGCACTGAACAATTTTTTCATGCATTTTGAAACTGACAATATCAGAGACTGCAGTGTTGTTTTAGAAAATGTAACTTGTGATGTGAAAGACAGGATTCACATAGATCCACATGCTGTTACCAAGGTTTTTAGATCTATGCACTTGAGAAAAGCGACAGGGCCTGACAACATGACCACTTTTCTTTTAAAAACATTTGCTGAGGAACTGACGCCTTCGTGGCATCAACTATTTCAGCTCTCCATCGACACACAAGTCATACCGGAGATCTGGAAAAAGTCCATTATAGTCCCAGTCCCGAAAACGGCATGTTCTCAGGAGAACAATGATTACAGGCCTGTCGCACCTCAAATGTTTTTAAATCTTTGGAAAGGCTCATGCTAAATGTTCTTCGGGCAATGGTTCAGTCGGAGTTGGATGAGTACCAGTTTGCTTATACAAACAAGCGCAGCACAAGTGATGCTATTTCCACCATAATGCACTTTACACTGAAACACCTTGAGACTCCAGGTGCATTAGCCAGATTGCTCCTTATTGATTTTAGTTCTGCTTTTAACTCCATCCAATCTCACATTCTCCTCAGGAAACTTTCTCAGTTGAATGTAAACCCCTTTTTAATCAGATGGTATCATTCTTTCCTGACTCACAGGCCTCAGCAGGTCAAATTTAACTTTACTCTGTCTGATACAGCAATAAGCAGCACTGGTGCCCCCCAGGGGTGTGTCAGTTCGCCATTCTTGTTTATTCTGTACACCAATGACTGTGTTAGTACTGAGCCAAATCAATATGCGGTGAAGTTTTCTGATGACACTGCTATCCTTAGTCTGCTCACCAAGAATTCCAATGCATCCATCCACAAAGGGGGTGTGAATAGATTTGTGCACTGGTGTGAGGACCAAAAACTTCACAATAACACCTGTAAAACTGTGGAAATGCTGTTTGACCCCAAATCAACTGGTGATCAAAGCCCTGTGACCATACATGGTAACAATACAAAACAGGTGACATCATACAAGTACCTGGGCATTCACATAGACAGTGACCTGAGCTGGCAGACACAAGTAGCCACTGTCTGTGCTAGAATCCATCGGCGCCTTCACTCCCTGCGGAGACTACAGTTGTTCGGTGTCAGCAAAAACATCATGCAAATTTTCTACAGAACAGTCGAGAACAATAGAGTCTATCTTACGGTACGGGATCACCAGTTGGTTTGGGAATCTCAACGTCAAATCAAAAACCCAGATTCTCAACCTGGTCAGAGTAGCAGGTAAGATTATGGGCAACTCCCCCCTCAACCCTCAGGAGCTGTTCAATCAGGCCGCCATCACCCAAGCAAAAAACATCCTCAATGACGGCTCTCACGTTCTGTTCAATGAATACGTATTAATGCACTCAGGGAGAAGGTACAGGGTTCCGCTATGTAAACACAACCGTTACAAACACTCATTTGTCCCTCTCTCAGTCAACCTCATAAACGAGCAAATGTGAAATCTGGTCTATATGTGAACTAGCACTTTAAATTAGCATTTTCAATACTGTGCATTTTAACTTACCAGCTTACCAGTTGGTAATTGCACAGCTCAGATGAGCCCCTTTTTTTGCACATTGATCCGTCTAGGAACCAGTATGCTTTTATGCTCTGTTTCTTTTATGCTCTTGTTTATGCTTGTTGTATATGGTTTTACTGTGTCTCTCATGTACTGTATGTCTCTGTTGGTTGTATGCAGCTGTACCCTGCCTGTAAACCAAATTTCTCCCAAGGGAGACAAATAAATTGAACTGAACTGAACTGAACTGAATGTAAAGTGATGAACTCGACAAAGTCCAGGATTAACGACAGAAAACACGGCATCAAGACATCACCAATCTGGGTGAGAGGAAAATTAATTATCACCTGACGCTAATCTGAAGTTGGCATTTCTGTAACTAATTAAAGCAAACAACGGCCTAATCATCCTAATTAATGACACATCCTGGCAAATAGTCTGAAAACATCAAACTGTGTGACCTGCGTAGTTTCCAACTCTGTTTTTGTGATGCTAATTCCCCGCCATCGCCAGCGTGGATCAGCTGATGCCAATTAGCAGCCACCACCCAGGTGTCTACGTAACCTTCACGTTTATTTGTTTGACCCAATGCGTCAGTGCTGTATGGTGTGTCATGTGACCCTAATATGAGTGAAATAGTCAACATTCCAGGAGTCAAGCTAGCATATAAAAGGATGGCTTTTGCTGTCCTCGGCATCGAGCATCAGCGCTGCAAAGGTAACATAACAACTTTACATCCGACTTGTCTATCATCGCAAAGATGGCATTTACTCTTGTCGTGTTCTTCGGCCTTTGTGGGATCAGTGGACTGTTGACTGGAGCCGTAAGTCCAAATCTCCCTGCTGGCGTGTAGCTTCTCAGTTATCCAGGTTATGGTAACTGGCATGTGTTTTCTTCTCCACAGTGGTCTTGGCCTCATCATGATCATCATGATCATCATCATCATCATCATGACATAGGTTGGTAGCTGTGACTAGCGTACTATAAATGACATATGTTATTGCTGTCTTTTGGACCATATGTCTAAATGGTGTTGCAGATGGCTGCTGTCCTCAGGGCTGGACTCAGGTGGATGATCACTGTTACATCTTCCAATCTGAAGTCAGGACTTTTGCAGATGCAGAGGTAGGCAACAATTTCACACAGTCGTGATGTCCAGTCGTACCTCACCACATGGAGTTAAGCATTGGCAAGCTTAAAATACAAGAAGAAGCTGCTTGAAAATAGTGGCTGACAGTCATTTGGGGAATCTGTATTTACAAGATTGGAGACAGGTTTTCTTTGCCGGACCTCCAAAAATATTCCATTTATAAATCAGGAATCCTACTTCACGGAAATTCCTTTATCACAGATGAACCGTGATAAAGGAGGGAGTAGTGTAGCTCTGAAACATCTGACTGATCATCGTTTCTTCCCTCCGTTTCTCCCATTAGAGTGTTTGCAACACTCTTGGCGGGAATCTGGCCTCCATCCACAGTTACCTGGAAAATCTGGCTGTTGCGGGACTGATTAAAGAAGGGGGTGCGGACTATGCTTGGATTGGACTCCATGATGCCATTAAGGTGAAGCATTCCTATTTTTAACAACCCGACTTTGTCCTCCTACATTAACATCTAATCTGACCTCAAACGTCAGCATTATTTCATGATGCTGTAGGACCAGTAAGTCATGTTTCAACATCAGCCATATGGACCATGTTGTGCTGTTGTGTCATCTTTAGAGGGACTCGTTCAAATGTGACTTTGTCTTCCAGAAAGGCGACTATATTTGGACTGATGGCACCAACGTTGAATTCCTCAACTTTGCTCCCGCAGAGCCTAACGGCACTGGTGCCTGTGTTGAGCTTTACGTAGCTGGTATGAGTACAATCCTTCAGTTCAGCTCATTGAATTACGGAACGTGGCATCATAGTGCATTGGTTTTCTGGTCTTTTTTCACAGATTTTACATTTTTTGATGAGGACTGCACCATATTCCACCCCTATGTCTGCACCAGCGAGACCTACCACTGTGGCCACCACTAATCAGACCTCCTACCAGCATCTTCTGGAACAATGTCTTTCATTGACCACCATGACTCCACTCAGTCCATATCAAACTTTATTGGTGTCTTTGTAACTCTGGGTTTACTATACGTGTTCTTCATGTCTTCTACACTGTTCAGTCATTGGCAGCAGTCGGTCAAACACATTGGAAACCTCAAAGATGATCTCTCTACTAAAGAAAACTGAAATAAAGAAACCAGTCTGCAGTAAAAATGTGTCTTGTTTGAGTATTTCTGTCCTCAACATTCATTTTCAAACCTGGAATGAATATTGATCAGTCAAAGAAAGAACAGTATACAGTGGGGATATACAGTAGTTGCACACTACAAGTGGCCTCTACTAGTTTAGGATGTACGACTTGCTTCCATGACTCCATAATGCCAAACATCAACCTTGTTCTTAAGATTGGCAGCACGACAATGCCCCCCCCTCCCCCCATTCTTCAGCCATCCTTTCAATCTCCAAGACATTAGTGAATAATCTTGCTAAAAATCCAACTACTGCCTGACCTAAACCCTTCCACACCTCCCATCAGGCCAAACGGCTTCCCGTTACTCATCATATTTAGAGCTGCTCTAACTTCAGCCCTGATGTCGCCTGAACTTCCTGACTGAAAGTCCTCATTTCCAGCAATCACAACCTTCGCCCTCTCAAACTCTCACTCATGTCTATGTTCATCAGTTCTTGGGAGTATTTGTTTTGTCCCCTAGCATGATCCCATTCCCATTTCCATCCATGATCACACCAACCTGCTGCACACCTTTCCCATCACTTATACAGAAGTACAAGCGAAATTGTGCAATCATCCGTCCATACATATACAACATCCTATGCAGTGAGACAAGGGGTGACAGGATGGGATGATTGGGGGAAGAAGGGGGGGGCAACACTAGCAGAGGGGAGGGGAAAAAACAACTCCAAACTAGACTCTTAATGAAGCAGTACTGTGTGGGACTGTTAAAAAAACCTTGGCATACAAGTAAAACACATTGTTCACACACATAGACACAAGACCAGCACCACAAAGGGAAAATAGCAGATATAAGCAGCGGCCAGCCCGGCTACCTGCAGCCACTTACGGCGCAAGCCGTGGTCCCCGTGGGGTTAGTGGCGAAAGCTTTGGATGGAGGGGGGATGTGGGAATGAAGGAGGGTCAGAGCGTCCCGCTGCAGCAATCTCTTGGGAGAAGTTGTTTTCACAACACGACCTTGGTTAGCCGTGGTGGGGACGCCGAAATCCAGATTAAGAATATTCTTTAGGTTAGGTCGGGCAGCCACATTCCAATAGACCGGGACATCCTATTGTCCATTCTGGCCTCCCAATCGATCCAACTGCTTTCTTCACCAAGATGGCATCCTAGTTGTGATTGGCAGTCACAGTCAGTGTGTGAACGGCTTTGCCCACCAAATCATTCACGATGGGCAGCTGTGGGCCAACTCAATTCGCTGCCTTCATCATACGAATTTTGCAATACACCAGGAAAGTGCCCAATCCAATCAGCAACAGACCTGTTATCATGGTCCCGAATAGGTAGACATCTTCAATGTCCTCCACGGAAAGAATCGCCAGGCACATGACCTTCCACTTTCCCCAACTGTCCATCATGTACCCAGCGGTGTACGTTCCGTCAGGGCAGGCAGGTTCCCCCGTACCTGAGCTTCTCATCGATCGTGTCAATTGCGTGGAGAGACCAGTTGATCAATTCCATCATTTAGTTTTTTGGAGAGCAGTGCAGTGAGAGGCTCTTGAGAACGTACGAGACTAGACAAGACAAAGAAGCAAAGCAGGGAAGATAAAAAACTGTATATAAATTATTATTATATATGAAATATTAATAATATTATTATACACACATAACTACTTTTACCAATATATTATTATTATGATCAATTAATATATATCAATATCTCTATATATATTTATATATATCAACTAATAAAATCAACTAGTATTTTTGGTCGTTCACTTTTTTTTACTTTATTTTTAATTTTTTTTAACAAAATATCAACATTAATACAAACAAACTTAAAACAAAAAAGGGGGCCCTGGAGATACACAGTTTACAAGTTAGGATTTCACATTCCTTGTCATGGTGGAATTTGAGTCATTTCCTTGGTTTCTGTCCGTGAACAGTGTCCACTTCACCCATTTTTCTCCACATATGTCTTCTTCAGTCATCAATCTATGTGTTAATAATTCCATATTGTGTATTGTATTCATCACACAAAGCCAGTCCACCAGTACCGGGGATCTTGGATTAAGCCATTTCACTTTTGGCGTCCGTTGGGGTGTCGCTTTTCTCGTGGGCTCTGCCATGTGGTGTCTCTGTCCATCCCTGGCACTTTTGGCTCACGTGCCTTGGGGGCGTGGCTGCCTCATGTGGGTCCCGGTTCTCCTGCGGTCTCTGTGGTGTTGCTTCCAGGGCTTCCATAGTGATGGATGTGTTGCCGGGGCACGGTTCCTGCTGTTCTGGCGGTTGTAGGAGCTGTCTCGAGGTGCATGGCTTGTCCGCGACTCTTGGTGGTCTGGGGGTGGCAGATCTGGTGCAATCTTTAGTGGGCCCCCTGTGTGGGGTGGCCGGAGGCCATTGTTGGGGGGGTTGGCGAGCCGGACTGGTTGCCATGATGGGCCCGGTGGGGCCTGTGGCCCGTCCTGCAGCCCGGGCGGTGCTGGTATTGTGGGTAGGGTGTGTGTGGGCCCCGGGCCTCCCTGCTGCATTGCACCACCTCACTCACATTTAGGACCTTGGAGGGTGATCTGCAATTGGACGTGCCGGGGTTGAGGGGTTTCCTTGCGAATTCTTCTATGCCCTCAGAATTCCTCTGGCTTGGTCACCCTTCTATTTTAAACGCACTTTAGACACTCAGTTCTGGGGGAGGATCTGGGCAGGCATGGGACCCACCATTGCTCAGCTGTCCTCCACTATTAATTACTCCATATGATACATACACAAACATACACCAATCATAGGTCAGCCCTTTGGCGCAGGCCTATTTTTAATTGCACAATGTACACAATACCATCTCATTACACACACAGGCGTGGCGGGCTGGACCGGAGAGCCTTCTGCCTACCCCCGCGATTGGCCCGCTGGCTGCTGGGGCACGATGATATGGTCTGGTCTGCCTAGCCTTCCTGGGGGTCGCTGGGGCTTGCCCTAGGGGCGCGGTTGGCGGTACCTCCCTTGGACTGTCCTGGGTCGCGGGCACCTCTGTGCCCTTGGTGGGGCGTTCAGCAGTCTCCAGGCAGTGGGGTCCATGCTGCTGGTGGCCTGAAGTCTACGGTGGTGGCTTGGGGTTGCTGCGCTGTGGTGGCTGCTGTGAGGACCGGGCTGTGTGTTGGGATGGGGCCTGATCTCGCTCGTGGGGGCGGGGGCCTGGGTGACATGTGGAGGGCATGCGCCTCGGGGTCAGGCCTGCTGGGGGGGGGCCAATGCTCTCCCAGGTGTTTGGGTGTCTGCTACCACTGGTTTTTGTACTCTGCTGCATCGCTTTCCTTGTCTTTGCCCGTCCCCGGTCTGTCTTAGGGCTTCCCGGGGATGGTTCTCTGGTACGTGGGTGGTGCGCTGCTGGTTCTGGGGGTGGAGAGGGGAAGGTTGGGCCTCCCGGTGGATGGTGCGCTCCTATGCTGATACTTGGGGATTTTAATCACTGCAGCCTCAACAAAACTTTGCCAGGCTTCTACCAGCATGTGAAATGTAACACAAGAAACAATAACATCCTCCATAACTGCTATGGCAATGTCAAGGACGCCTATACAGCCAGAGCCAAACCTCCTCTCAGCAATTCTGACCATAGCGTAGTCCATCTGCTACCCACATATAGGACAGTTTTCAAATGCCGCAAACCAGAAATCTGAACTGTCAAGGTGTGGTCAAATGATAAAGTCAAGGAACTGAAAGGATGCTTCCTATGTCCAGACTGGGAGATCTTGACGCTGACATTGACACCACTACAGAATCTATTACTGACTATATCTCCTTTTGTGTAGATTCAATCATACCACAGAAGATTGTTAAGATATATCCAAACAACAAGCCCTACATCACAAGTGGCATCAAGGAGTGTATTAACAGGAAAAAATCTGCCTTCAAACTGAGGAACACAGAAGGAGTCAGAACAGCTCAACAAGACCTCAACCAACAGATGAGAGCTGCTAGGCTGCAGTACAAGGAGTGGGCAGAACAGGATCTGTCCAGGCATAACTCCAAGAGACTGTGGGACTCAATCAGGGGAATGCCAAACATGGAGGCAAAAAGAAGCCTCTATTTGCACACGATGAAACTTTTAAGGCAAATGCACTGAACAATTTTTTCATGCATTTTGAAACTGACAATATCAGAGACTGCAGTGTTGTTTTAGAAAATGTAACTTGTGATGTGAAAGACAGGATTCACATAGATCCACATGCTGTTACCAAGGTTTTTAGATCTATGCACTTGAGAAAAGCGACAGGGCCTGACAACATGACCACTTTTCTTTTAAAAACATTTGCTGAGGAACTGACGCCTTCGTGGCATCAACTATTTCAGCTCTCCATCGACACACAAGTCATACCGGAGATCTGGAAAAAGTCCATTATAGTCCCAGTCCCGAAAACGGCATGTTCTCAGGAGAACAATGATTACAGGCCTGTCGCACCTCAAATGTTTTTAAATCTTTGGAAAGGCTCATGCTAAATGTTCTTCGGGCAATGGTTCAGTCGGAGTTGGATGAGTACCAGTTTGCTTATACAAACAAGCGCAGCACAAGTGATGCTATTTCCACCATAATGCACTTTACACTGAAACACCTTGAGACTCCAGGTGCATTAGCCAGATTGCTCCTTATTGATTTTAGTTCTGCTTTTAACTCCATCCAATCTCACATTCTCCTCAGGAAACTTTCTCAGTTGAATGTAAACCCCTTTTTAATCAGATGGTATCATTCTTTCCTGACTCACAGGCCTCAGCAGGTCAAATTTAACTTTACTCTGTCTGATACAGCAATAAGCAGCACTGGTGCCCCCCAGGGGTGTGTCAGTTCGCCATTCTTGTTTATTCTGTACACCAATGACTGTGTTAGTACTGAGCCAAATCAATATGCGGTGAAGTTTTCTGATGACACTGCTATCCTTAGTCTGCTCACCAAGAATTCCAATGCATCCATCCACAAAGGGGGTGTGAATAGATTTGTGCACTGGTGTGAGGACCAAAAACTTCACAATAACACCTGTAAAACTGTGGAAATGCTGTTTGACCCCAAATCAACTGGTGATCAAAGCCCTGTGACCATACATGGTAACAATACAAAACAGGTGACATCATACAAGTACCTGGGCATTCACATAGACAGTGACCTGAGCTGGCAGACACAAGTAGCCACTGTCTGTGCTAGAATCCATCGGCGCCTTCACTCCCTGCGGAGACTACAGTTGTTCGGTGTCAGCAAAAACATCATGCAAATTTTCTACAGAACAGTCGAGAACAATAGAGTCTATCTTACGGTACGGGATCACCAGTTGGTTTGGGAATCTCAACGTCAAATCAAAAACCCAGATTCTCAACCTGGTCAGAGTAGCAGGTAAGATTATGGGCAACTCCCCCCTCAACCCTCAGGAGCTGTTCAATCAGGCCGCCATCACCCAAGCAAAAAACATCCTCAATGACGGCTCTCACGTTCTGTTCAATGAATACGTATTAATGCACTCAGGGAGAAGGTACAGGGTTCCGCTATGTAAACACAACCGTTACAAACACTCATTTGTCCCTCTCTCAGTCAACCTCATAAACGAGCAAATGTGAAATCTGGTCTATATGTGAACTAGCACTTTAAATTAGCATTTTCAATACTGTGCATTTTAACTTACCAGCTTACCAGTTGGTAATTGCACAGCTCAGATGAGCCCCTTTTTTTGCACATTGATCCGTCTAGGAACCAGTATGCTTTTATGCTCTGTTTCTTTTATGCTCTTGTTTATGCTTGTTGTATATGGTTTTACTGTGTCTCTCATGTACTGTATGTCTCTGTTGGTTGTATGCAGCTGTACCCTGCCTGTAAACCAAATTTCTCCCAAGGGAGACAAATAAATTGAACTGAACTGAACTGAACTGAATGTAAAGTGATGAACTCGACAAAGTCCAGGATTAACGACAGAAAACACGGCATCAAGACATCACCAATCTGGGTGAGAGGAAAATTAATTATCACCTGACGCTAATCTGAAGTTGGCATTTCTGTAACTAATTAAAGCAAACAACGGCCTAATCATCCTAATTAATGACACATCCTGGCAAATAGTCTGAAAACATCAAACTGTGTGACCTGCGTAGTTTCCAACTCTGTTTTTGTGATGCTAATTCCCCGCCATCGCCAGCGTGGATCAGCTGATGCCAATTAGCAGCCACCACCCAGGTGTCTACGTAACCTTCACGTTTATTTGTTTGACCCAATGCGTCAGTGCTGTATGGTGTGTCATGTGACCCTAATATGAGTGAAATAGTCAACATTCCAGGAGTCAAGCTAGCATATAAAAGGATGGCTTTTGCTGTCCTCGGCATCGAGCATCAGCGCTGCAAAGGTAACATAACAACTTTACATCCGACTTGTCTATCATCGCAAAGATGGCATTTACTCTTGTCGTGTTCTTCGGCCTTTGTGGGATCAGTGGACTGTTGACTGGAGCCGTAAGTCCAAATCTCCCTGCTGGCGTGTAGCTTCTCAGTTATCCAGGTTATGGTAACTGGCATGTGCTTTCTTCTCCACAGTGGTCTTGGCCTCATCATCATCATCATGATCATCATCATCATCATCATGACATAGGTTGGTAGCTGTGACTAGCGTACTATAAATGACATATGTTATTTCTGTCTTTTGGACCATATGTCTAAATGGTGTTGCAGATGGCTGCTGTCCTCAGGGCTGGACTCAGGTGGATGATCACTGTTACATCTTCCAATCTGAAGTCAGGACTTTTGCAGATGCAGAGGTAGGCAACAATTTCACACAGTCGTGATGTCCAGTCGTACCTCACCACATGGAGTTAAGCATTGGCAAGCTTAAAATACAAGAAGAAGCTGCTTGAAAATAGTGGCTGTCAGTCATTTGGGGAATCTGTATTTACAAGATTGGAGACTGGTTTTCTTTGCCGGACCTCCATAAATATTCCATTTATAAATGAGGAATCCTACTTCACGGAAATTCCTTTATCACAGATGAACCGTGATAAAGGAGGGAGTAGTGTAGCTCTGAAACATCTGACTGATCATCGGTTTTTCACTCCGTTTCTCCCATTAGAGTGTTTGCAACGCTCTTGGCGGGAATCTGGCCTCCATCCACAGTTACCTGGAAAATCTGGCTGTTGCGGGACTGATTAAAGAAGGGGGTGCGGACTATGCTTGGATTGGACTCCATGATGCCATTAAGGTGAAGCATTCCTATTTTTAACAACCCGACTTTGTCCTCCTACATTAACATCTAATCTGACCTCAAACGTCAGCATTATTTCATGATGCTGTAGGACCAGTAAGTCATGTTTCAACATCAGCCATATGGACCATGTTGTGCTGTTGTGTCATCTTTAGAGGGACTCGTTCAAATGTGACTTTGTCTTCCAGAAAGGCGACTATATTTGGACTGATGGCACCAACGTTGAATTCCTCAACTTTGCTCCCGCAGAGCCTAACGGCACTGGTGCCTGTGTTGAGCTTTACGTAGCTGGTATGAGTACAATCCTTCAGTTCAGCTCATTGACTTAAAGAACGTGGCATCATAGTGCATTGGTTTTCTGATCTTTTTTCACAGATTTCACATTTTTTGATGAGGACTGCACCATATTCCACCCCTATGTCTGCACCAGCGAGACCTACTGTGGCCACCACTAATCAGACCTCCTACCAGCATCTTCTGGAACAATGTCTTTCATTGACCACCATGACTCCACTCAGTCCATATCAAACTTTACTGGTGTCTTTGTAACTCTGGGTTTACTATCACGTGTTCTTCATGTCTTCTACACTGTTCAGTCATTGGCAGCAGTCGGTCAAACACATTGGAAACCTCAAAGATGATCTCTCTACTAAAGAAAACTGAAATAAAAAAAACGGTCTGCAATAAAAATGTGTCTCGTTTGAGTATTTCTGTCCTCAACATTCATTTTCAAACCTGGAATGAATATTGATCAGTCAAAGAAAGAACAGTATACAGTGGGGATATACAGTAGTTGCACACTACAAGTGGCCTCTACTAGTTTAGGATGTACGACTTGCTTCCACGACTCCATAACGCCAAAGATCAACCTTGTTCTTCAGCACAACAATGCCCCCCCTCATTCTTCAGCCATCCTTTCAATTTCCAAGACATTAGTGAATAATCTTGCTAATGTCACAATCTGCATCGTTTCCGATGTAACAGTTTTGTTTTGTTTCACTTTGTAAGCCTTAGTTCCTGCTTGCATGCTCTTATTTTGTATTATTTTCTGTGTTGGTCTGTCCTGTTTTCCGTCACTCTTACTTTCTCTCCGACGCGCACCTCAATGTAATTTGTTGATTGTTGTGTTTAGTTCAGCCGGGTGTTCCTTGATGGACTTTGATGGCGGATTGGTCTCAGTGGCCCCAAATTCCCTGATTCTGATGGTCAGAAGTTGGTATTTCTGCAACTCCTTAAAGGAAACAACTGTGACTAAATGATTTTTGTTTCTGTTTATGTCCTACCTAAAACAACAATTGTGTTGCAGCTCGTTGCTTTCCAAAGGGCTGGACTCAGTTGATCATTGAAACTTCATGAACTTCTCCCAACCATCTAAAAACAGTTTGGTGACAACCAATGATCCCTTGGGGACTTGTGGTCAGTCTTCAATAAAGGGGGGTCAAAGAAAAACCTGCAGATTCTGACAAACTCCAAGCATTGATGATGCAAGGATGGGCTGCCATCAGTCAGCATGCCATGCTGAATTGAAAGAGAAAGGGCAATACTGCAAATACTAACTTTTTACTTCAACTTAATGTATCTGGGAATAAACACCTATGACACACATGAAATGCTTGTCATGATTCTTCAATATTTCACATCTGACAAAAATATTGGAAAACACTTGAGAACATGTGTCATTGTCAAAAGTTTTGGCCATGACTGTGAGTCCATCTTTTTCATGTCTCAAATGACTTATTTTGTGTCTGGAACCCATTCACGACAATAAACAGGGGGTTACTGTGCACACATGATTACCTCATACGTGAAGGTCTTGGCATTCTTCATCAGCGCTGCCAGCTAATGGATAGTAAACCCCGCGCAGCCTGGTCAAGCTCTCACCACCAGAGATCCACCGGCCCCGTGGGTGCAAGCAAAGCCATGGCCGACTCCCCAAGACCCTGCCCCCGAAGCACCCCTCCGAAGGGGCCAGCAAGGGGCCATGGAGGAGCAATCCCGACCAGCAACAGGGCACCAGCAGGCTGGAGTAGAGCCACACCCCCGAGACCGGCGGGAGACCATACCCCACTAGGGCAGAAGGTCATCGAGGGCCACACACTAGCGGGCACAAGGGCACCCATGCCGACCGGAAAGGAGCCTGCCCACGGCCGGAGGCGCCGCCCCCACACACCCCCAGGAAGCGGAACCTGGCACGCCCCAGGCACCCCAGGCCCGACCACCAACACAGGACCTCCCCGGCTGGGACAGAAGAAGCAAAGACCCACTCCCCCATGGAGGCCCAGACGGCAGAGATGGGACACTTAGCACCAGCCACCCCCGTATATCTATATATCTATCTGTCCTGATGTAGAGCTGCGTGTCATCAGCATAGCAGTGAACACGGCCGAGGGGGAGCATGTATAGGGTGAATAAGGGGCGGCCAAGGACGGATCCCTGTGGGACACCACAGGAGACAGGCTGGGTTGGTGATTTAGCGCCTCCAAGGGAGACGCACTCAGTCCGTGCAGCCAAATAGGACTGGAACCAGCTCAGGGCCAGGTCACAGAGACCAACGGTGGAGTGCAGACGATCCAGGAGGATAGCGTGGTCGACTGTGTCAAACGCTGCCGATAGGTCAAGGAGGACGAGAAGGGATGGACATCCAGCATCTTCCGCCATCAGCAGGTCATTGGTGACCCTTAATAGGGCTGTCTCAGTGTTGTGAGCTGACCGAAACCTAGACTGGAACTTCTCAAAGATGTTGTGGTCATTGAGGTGGGTTTGGAGCTGTGTAGCAACTACCTTCTCCAGCACCTTGGAGATAGGCCTGTAGCTACCGAGGGCTTCCGGGTCCAGAGTTGGCATTGGTGATCAGGGGACCAATGGCACCAATGTTAGCCTTCACCAGGGCTGTGGGGAAGGGATCCAGGGCACAGGTGGAGCTCTTCATTCTCCCGATGATGCGCTCCACCTCTTGCCGTGAGGTGTTGAAGAGACAGCAGAGAGGGTGGGAGACTTCAAGCTGCGGGACGACAGCTGGAGCAGGGAGAGTAGAGGAGCCAGGGAGGAGAGAGCGAATGCCATCAACCTTACTTCTGAGGCCTGACATGAAGTCATAGCACTGCTTCTCTGTGGTCTCTCTGTGTATCTGGGTTTGGGGTTTAGGAGATTGTGTATAGTGGAAAAGAGCTGTTTGGAATTGCCGGGGCTGTTACTGATGATTCTGGAATAGAACTCCGACCGTGCATCTTTAAGGGCTTTGGAGCAGGCCTTTTGGTGTTCTCTGTAGGCCACCCTGTGCATGGTTTGTCCTGACGCCAAGAGACGCTGCTCAAGGACACGACCAGCCACCTTCATCTCCCTCAGCTTGCTGGTGAACCAGGGGGCAGAGTGTGAGAACGCGACTGTCCTGGTCTTCACAGGGGCATGGACATCTAGGAGACCACTCAGGGTTGTGTTGTAGAAATGCACCAAGTCACCAACTGTTGCGAGGGATGGAGGGGTGAGATGTTGGAGGTCCAAGGCCAAGGCATCCTGGTTGATGTTCTTGATGTTCCTGAAACAGATCTGGCGCTGGACTTAGAATGAAGGGAGGGGAAGAGCATCTCCATGGACACAGCCATGTGGTCCGACACACCCAGGTCGTACACCAGCAGGTTGGTAATGGGGGCAGCGGAGTCAGTAATGACTAGGTCGAGGGTGTGCCCCCTGGAGTGTGTAGGTACATCCACATGCTGTGTTAGATTGACACTGTCCAGCAGTTGTAGCAGGAGAGAGTGTCCACGGGAATATTCATGTCTCCCAGCTCTTCAAGCCCGCCACGCCGTGTGTGTAATGGAATGGTATTGTGTAGATTGTGCAATTAAAAATAGGCCTGCACCAAAGGGCTGACCTATGAATGGTGTATGTGTGTGTACCACATTCCAAAAACATGCTAGGCATCGAGCATCAGCGCTGCAAAGGTAACATAACAACTTTACATCCGACTTGTCTATCATCGCAAAGATGGCATTTACTCTTGTCGTGTTCTTCGGCCTTTGTGGGATCAGTGGACTGTTGACTGGAGCCGTAAGTCCAAATCTCCCTGCTGGCGTGTAGCTTCTCAGTTATCCAGGTTATGGTAACTGGCATGTGCTTTCTTCTCCACAGTGGTCTTGGCCTCATCATCATCATGATCATCATCATCATCATCATGACATAGGTTGGTAGCTGTGACTAGCGTACTATAAATGACATATGTTATTGCTGTCTTTTGGACCATATGTCTAAATGGTGTTGCAGATGGCTGCTGTCCTCAGGGCTGGACTCAGGTGGATGATCACTGTTACATCTTCCAATCTGAAGTCAGGACTTTTGCAGATGCAGAGGTAGGCAACAATTTCACACAGTCGTGATGTCCAGTCGTACCTCACCACATGGAGTTAAGCATTGGCAAGCTTAAAATACAAGAAGAAGCTGCTTGAAAATAGTGGCTGTCAGTCATTTGGGGAATCTGTATTTACAAGATTGGAGACTGGTTTTCTTTGCCGGACCTCCATAAATATTCCATTTATAAATCAGGAATCCTACTTCACGGAAATTCCTTTATCACAGATGAACCGTGATAAAGGAGGGAGTAGTGTAGCTCTGAAACATCTGTTCGGTTTTTCACTCCGTTTCTCCCATTAGAGTGTTTGCAACACTCTTGGCGGGAATCTGGCCTCCATCCACAGTTACCTGGAAAATCTGGCTGTTGCGGGACTGATTAAAGAAGGGGGTGCGGACTATGCTTGGATTGGACTCCATGATGCCATTAAGGTGAAGCATTCCTATTTTTAACAACCCGACTTTGTCCTCCTACATTAACATCTAATCTGACCTCAAACGTCAGCATTATTTCATGATGCTGTAGGACCAGTAAGTCATGTTTCAACATCAGCCATATGGACCATGTTGTGCTGTTGTGTCATCTTTAGAGGGACTCGTTCAAATGTGACTTTGTCTTCCAGAAAGGCGACTATATTTGGACTGATGGCACCAACGTTGAATTCATCAACTTTGCTCCCGCAGAGCCTAACGGCACTGGTGCCTGTGTTGAGCTTTACGTAGCTGGTATGAGTACAATCCTTCAGTTCAGCTCATTGAATTACGGAACGTGGCATCATAGTGCATTGGTTTTCTGATCTTTTTCACAGATTTCACATTTTTTGATGAGGACTGCACCATATTCCACCCCTATGTCTGCACCAGCGAGACCCACTGTGGCCACCACTAATCAGACCTCCTACCAGCATCTTCTGGAACAATGTCTTTCATTGACCACCATGACTCCACTCAGTCCATATCAAGCTTTACTGGTGTCTTTGTAACTCTGGGTTTACTATCACGTGTTCTTCATGTCTTCTACACTGTTCAGTCATTGGCAGCAGTCGGTCAAACACATTGGAAACCTCAAAGATGATCTCTCTACTAAAGAAAACTGAAATGAAAAAACGGTCTGCAGTAAAAATGTGTCTTGTTTGAGTATTTCTGTCCTCAACATTCATTTTCAAACCTGGAATGAATATTGATCAGTCAAAGAAAGAACAGTATACAGTGGGGATATACAGTAGTTGCACACTACAAGTGGCCTCTACTAGTTTAGGATGTACGACTTGCTTCCACGACTCCATAACTCCAACAGATTTAGCCTTTAAATCCTCTTGCCAGCCCAATTCTTCTTCGGTCAACTTTTTCCAGCTCTCTATTCTTGGACCTCTTTGGTCCACCATCAGGTGTCCAAATATTGTCTTCTGCTAGATGATGCACCCAACACCTTCTTTCCTGTTTCCCTGGTTACTTTTGTTGTGATTGCACAATCATTCCACAGATTCTCGCTACCATCAAGATTCAATTTCTTCCTGAAGTCATCACAGCAGTTCTTTTTTTCCTCAAGTTCCACCATTTAATGATATTGGTCCCAAACTAGAAGAAGGGATCCCGAAATAAAGGACAAGCGAGGAAAGGAATGAAACAATAGAAAGGAATCCTAATTCTATGTTTCTGACAGATGTAACAAAAAAGGAAATCATTGACATTGTCAAAAATTGTAAAGCAAAAACTTCAACTGATTGTAATGGAATCAAAATGGACACTATAAAAACGGTAGTTAATGAAATCGTAGAACCGCTGATGTACATCAGTAATTTATCTTTTCAGACCAGAAGATTTCCCCAAGAAATGAAAACAGCTAAGGTTGTTCCAATTTTTAAAAATGGTGAAAAACACCAATTTACAAACTATCGGCCAGTCTCCTTACTACCACAATTCTCCAAAATTATTGAGAAGCTATTCAACAACAGGCTGGATAAATTTATTAATGTGAACAAATTACTATCAGAAAGTCAGTATGGATACAGAGATATTTTCCAGGTCAAACACCAAAACTTGATTATTACTGGGTAATGCTGTAGTCTACCTCGGTCATTGAGATGTCAAAAAAACATGTAAATGTAAACTTTCCTCCTTTAGTCAAATAGCTAAAGCTGCAGAACCAAGCCTTCTGACGAAGATGGCCAAAAGAATGAAATACGTCTACGGAGTACGGTGCAAAACTATGCAGCAGCAGAAGTTGTATTAATGGCAACAAGTATTTGATTTATTATTAGACACTGCCCTGCTCACGAAAGTGTGCTGGCCACACCCCATTGGCGTGGGGTAGTGTGCCTGGTCTACGTAATTAGAGCCCATTATCTAAAACTGTTGGTCTTACATAAAAATGCACACATTTTATTGCATTCAATGTTTAAAGAAATGTATATGGCTCTCACAGATACACATTTTAAAATATCTGGCCTTCATGGCTCTCTTCGCCAAAAAGGTTCCCGACCCCTGCTATATGTCATAGGAAGTGTGCAGCCGCAGTATTCATGGATCTGACAAAAGCCTTTGATACAATCAATCAAATCATCAATCATGACATCCTAATAACTAAATTAGAAAGGTACGGAATAAGAGGATTAGTTCTGAACTGGGTCAAAAGCTACTTAGCTGACAGGAAGCAATACGTAAAGCTAGGAGAATACACATCTGCAAGTTCATATATTATGTGCGGAGTTCCCCAGGGGTCAATACTGAGGCCAACACTGTTCTACATCAATGATATTTCCAAAGTAACGAAAGACTTCAAGCTGGTATTATTTGTGGATGATACCACTGCTTTTTGTTCTGGAGGGAGTACAGACGAAATCATTAGAAAGGTCAGAGAAGAAATGGTCACACTAAAAAGATGGTTTGGTGATAATAGATTGTCCTTGAACCTAAGTAAAACTAAAATCATGCTGTTTGGAAACAACAGAAAGGACACGCACCAGCAAATACAAATAGACGGTGTAGACATTGAAAGGGTGAAGGAAAATAAATTTCTGGGGATCACAATAGATGAAAATATGAGCTGGAAACCTCATATTACAAATATACAACATAAGGTGGCCAGAAATATTTCAATATTGAACAAAGCAAAATTTGTCCTCAATCAGAAATCACTCCACACTCTTTATTGCTCTCTGGTTCTACCATATCTTACTTATTGTGTGGAAATATGGGCTAATAACTATAAAAGCAATCTTCACTCGCTAAATGTACTGCAAAAAAAGGTCAGTAAGGATAATTCATAATGCCGCCTACAGAGAACATACTAACTCCTTATTTCTAAAATCACAAATACTTAAACTTGCTGATATAGTTCATCTTCAAACTGCTAAAATAATGCATAACATTAAAATTAAACAATTAGCTAAAAATACTTCTCTACAAGAGAGGAGAAATATGATCTCAGGGAAGAACTAAATTTGAAACAGTTATAACCTAGGACTACGCTAAAAAGCCATAGCATTTCAGTATGTGGAATCAAACTATGGGATGGATTGAGTAAGGACCTCAAACAATGCACAACGATGAGCCAATTCAAGAAACAATACAAGCAGTTGATGTTTGCTAAATACAAGGATGAAGAGTCTTGAACCAGTCATGATGTGCTATACATATCACTATATTGACACTTACTATGGTACCCATTATGTCATTGGATGGTTATATCACCTCCTACTTCGGTACGAGGTACATTATTAAAAAAAATAATAATAATAATAATAAAATGAATTTTTAAAAAAACCTTAAACTGTATTATGGAAAGCAGGAAGTGAACAAATGTATCAGTTACTGATTGTAAAAGTACCAGATGGAGGGGTAGGATTTAATAAGCTTTGCTTCTTCCTACTCCTTTTGGACATGTGGAACTGTGAACTGATTATGGGATGCACTCAATTGTAATCTGATGCATGTTCTAATGAAATAAAACCATTACCATTACCATTACATTACCATTACCATTACCATTCGGTCCCCTCTTCTTTCTTCCTTCATCTGTCTGCCCATTCCCAGCCTGCAGGTGATTAGAAAACTGGTTCCTCTGGCTCGGGGCATGATCTTGATTGCCGGGTTGCACTGGCGTCTGGGGGGTGGGTGGTTGGGTGCCCGGTGTCTCTGTCCCTGCTTGCTGTGCTGACCCCCTGTGGGTTCTGGTGGGGGTGCCGCATCGCGGGGTCTGCTGCCGCCAGGGGGGCCTGTGTGCTCTCAGTGGCGCTGGTTCCTCCGTGGCCTCCCTCGCCTCTTGGGGTGGGCCGGGGTTTGCGCCGGGTGCTCTGGCTTGGCTACTGTGTGGGACCGTGGGGTGAGGGCATGGGGGGCTTTTTGGCCCTGCCCTAGTGGGGGCACGGGTGGTTGTACCCCGCTGCCCTTGCGGAGCCTCCTCCCTTAGGTATGTATATATGTACGTATATCTATATGTGTGTATATGTTGTGTGTATGTATATATTAATTAGTATATCTAAATTGTTAAAAATGGTTGTATATAAATTATTATTATATATTAAGTATTAATATTATTATACACACAACCACTTTTACCAATATATTATTATTATCAATAACTATATACATATATAGATATTAATATATATAAATTAGTAACATCAACTCGTATTTATTTTCAATTTATTTATTTATTATTTATTTTATTGTGTATGGAAGGCATGTGATATATGTGGACCGTATGCTATCGTCCCACTCTGACCGTGGTTGTTTCCCCGGGTGAGGTGCCTGGAGAGTGCGTGTGGGAGGTGGGGTATCGGTTGTGCAGCTTGGGATCTGGGTGGGGGAGGTGTGGTGATGAGGTGGGGGGGTTCCCTGCTTCTCTCCCTTCAGTCGGGGGTCGGTTGTGGTGTGGTAAATGTGGGGCGGGCGGGGGTGCTGGCTGTTGGTGCACGGGTGGGTGCCGGGGCAGGTGGCGGTTGGGATGGTGCTCTGCACGGCACTGGCCAGGATAGGCGGGGGGGGGGCTTGGTTGGGGGTGGGATGGTGGGTTCTGGGTCAACTGGGAGCCTTGGCCAAGGGTTTGGGGGCGGGTCGGCTATTTGTCGGTGTCTGGCAGGCCCCCTCTGTTTCCAGTCTTGTGGCAGTCTTCCCGCCCCCGGGGTGTCCTACTTGGCGGGTTGGTGGGCGGATGGGAGTTGTGGTTTAGACGGGTCGGTGCTGTGGCAGAGGGAGGGCGGGGGGCATCCACATTTTTTTTTTACTTTATTTTTTTTATTTTTTTTTAACAAAACATCAACATTAATACAAACAAACTTAAAACAAAAAGGGAGATACACAGTTTACATGTAGGACCTTGGAGGGTGATCTGCAATTGGACGTGCCAGGGGTGAGGGGTTTCGTTGCGAATGCCCCTTTGCCCTCGGAATTCCTCTGGCTTGGTCCCCCTTCAATTTTAACCGCAACTTAGACACTCAGTTCTGGGGGAGGATCTGGGCAGCCATGGGACCCACCCTTGCTCAGCTGTCCTCCACTATTAATTACTCCATATGATACATACACACACATACACCAATCATAGGTCAGCCCTTTGGTGCAGGCCTATTTTTAATTGCACAATCTACACAATACCATCTCATTACACACACAGGCGTGGCGGGCTGGACCGGAGAGCCTTCTGCCTACCCCCGTGATTGGCCCGCTGGCTGCTGGGACACGGCGGCTCACTCGGAGTGTCCTGGGCTGCAGGATGATATGGTCTGGTCTGCCTAGCCTTCCTGGGGGTCGCTGGGGCTTGCCCTAGGGGCGCGGTTGGCGATACCTCCCTTAGACTGTCCTAGGTCACGGGCACCTCTGTGCCCTTGGTGGGGCGTTCAGCAGTCTCCAGGCAGTGGGGTCCATGCACGGTGTGTGCTTGCCTGTTTGTGTGTGTTGAGTGGATGGGGTGTGCACGTGTGTCTGAGCAATTTTTTCGTATTTATTGTTTTAAATATTCAATTAGTCAAGGTACCACAAAGCTTGGATCTCCACAGGTGGGAAGGGAGTGGCTGAAAACCGGCAAACAAGAGCTACAGAATTTGGAAGAGATCAAAGAAGGTCAAGGGGAGACTTTTGACCATCACCAGCGGAATGTTAAGTGATGAACTCGACAAAGTCCAGGATTATCGACAGAAAACACGGCATCAGGACATCACCAATCTGGGTGAGAGGAAAACTAAGGATCACCTGACCCTAATTTTGCCAATTCCGAGGTTGGCATTTCTGTAACTAATTAAAGCCTAATCATCCTAATTAATGACAAATCCTGGCAAATAGTCTGAAAACATCAAACTGTGTGACCTGCGTAGTTTCCAACTCTGTTTTTGTGATGCTAATTCCCCGCCATCGCCAGCGTGGATCAGCTGATGCCAATTAGCAGCCACCACCCAGGTGTCTACGTAACCTTCACGTTTATTTGTTTGACCCAATGCGTCAGTGCTGTATGATGTGTCATGTGACCCTAATATGAGTGAAATAGTCAACATTCCAGGAGTCAAGCTAGCATATAAAAGGATGGCTTTTGCTGTCCTCGGCATCGAGCATCAGCGCTGCAAAGGTAACATAACAACTTTACATCCGACTTGTCTATCATCGCACAGATGGCATTTACTCTTGTCGTGTTCTTCGGCCTTTGTGGGATCAGTGGACTGTTGACTGGAGCCGTAAGTCCAAATCTCCCTGCTGGCGTGTAGCTTCTCAGTTATCCAGGTTATGGTAACTGGCATGTGCTTTCTTCTCCACAGTGGTCTTGGCCTCATCATCATCATCATGATCATCATCATCATCATCATGACATAGGTTGGTAGCTGTGACTAGCGTACTATAAATGACATATGTTATTGCTGTCTTTTGGACCATATGTCTAAATGGTGTTGCAGATGGCTGCTGTCCTCAGGGCTGGACTCAGGTGGATGATCACTGTTACATCTTCCAATCTGAAGTCAGGACTTTTGCAGATGCAGAGGTAGGCAACAATTTCACACAGTCGTGATGTCCAGTCGTACCTCACCACATGGAGTTAAGCATTGGCAAGCTTAAAATACAAGAAGAAGCTGCTTGAAAATAGTGGCTGTCAGTCATTTGGGGAATCTGTATTTACAAGATTGGAGACAGGTTTTCTTTGCCGGACCGCCAAAAACATTCCATCTATAAATCAGGAATCCTCCTTCACAGAACTTCCTATATCACAGATGGGTGTGGAACCAATGAACCGTGATAAAGGAGGGAGTAGTGTAGCTCTGAAACATCTGACTGATCATCGTTTCTTCACTCCGTTTCTCCCATTAGAGTGTTTGCAACGCTCTTGGCGGGAATCTGGCCTCCATCCACAGTTACCTGGAAAATCTGGCTGTTGCGGGACTGATTAAAGAAGGGGGTGCGGACTATGCTTGGATTGGACTCCATGATGCCATTAAGGTGAAGCATTCCTATTTTTAACAACCCGACTTTGTCCTCCTACATTAACATCTAATCTGACCTCAAACGTCAGCATTATTTCATGATGCTGTAGGACCAGTAAGTCATGTTTCAACATCAGCCATATGGACCATGTTGTGCTGTTGTGTCATCTTTAGAGGGACTCGTTCAAATGTGACTTTGTCTTCCAGATAGGTGACTATATTTGGACTGATGGCACCAAGGTTGAATTCCTCAACTTTGCTCCCGCAGAGCCTAACGGCACTGGTGCCTGTGTTGAGCTTTACGTAGCTGGTATGAGTACAATCCTTCAGTTCAGCTCATTGAATTACGGAACGTGGCGTCATAGTGCATTGGTTTTCTGGTCTTCTCCACAGATTTCACATTTTTTGATGAGGACTGCACCATATTGCACCCCTATGTCTGCACCAGCGAGACCTACTGTGGCCACCACTAATCAGACCTCCTACCAGCATCTTCTGGAACAATGTCTTTCATTGACCACCATGACTCCACTCAGTCCATATCAAACTTTACTGGTGTCTTTGTAACTCTGGGTTTACTATCACGTGTTCTTCATGTCTTCTACACTGTTCAGTCATTGGCAGCAGTCGGTCAAACACATTGGAAACCTCAAAGATGATCTCTCTACTAAAGAAAACTGAAATAAAAAAAAAACGGTCTGCAGTAAAAATGTGTCTTGTTTGAGTATTTCTGCCCTCAACATTCATTTTCAAACCTGGAGTGAATATTGATCAGTCAAAGAAAGAACAGTATACAGTGGGGATATACAGTAGTTGCACACTACAAGTGGCCTCTACTAGTTTAGGATGTACGACTTGCTTCCACGACTCCATAACTCCAAACATCAACCTTGTTCTTCAGCATGACAATGCCCACCTCATTCTTCAGCCATCCTTTCAATCTCCAAGACTCTCACTCATGTCTACGTTCATCAGTTCTTGGGAGTATTTGTTTTGTCCCCTCACATGATCCCATTCCCATCTCCATCCGTGATCACACCAACCTGCTACACACCTTTCCCATCATGACCTCTCTGCCTTGCCAGGCTATGCAGGTTCTTTTCTCCTTCTTTGTTGTCTGGTCTCCGCTACAACCCGTCTAAAATAGTTGATTTAGCTTTTAACTCCTCTTGCTAGCACAATTCTTCTTTGGTCAACTTTTTCCAGCTCTCTATTCTTGGACCTCTTTGGCCCACCATCAGGTGTCCAAATATTGTCTTCTCCTAGATGATGCACCCAACACCTTCTTTCCTTTTTCCCTGGTTACTTTTGTTGTGATTGCACAATCATTCCGCAGATCCTCGCTACCATCAAGACTCAATTTCTTCCTGAAGTCATCACAGCAGTTCTTTTTCCTCAAGTTCCACCATTTAATGATATTGGTCCAAAACTAGAAGAAGGGATTCCAAAATAAAGCACAAGCGTGGAAAGGAATGAAACAATAGAAATGAATCCTAATTCTATGATTCTGACAGATGTAACAAAAAAGGAAATCATTGACATTGTCAAAAATTGTAAAGCAAAAACTTCAACTGATTGTAATGGAATCAAAATGGACACTATAAAAACGGTAGTTAATGAAATCGTAGAACCGCTGATGTACATCAGTAATTTATCTTTTCAGACCAGAAGATTTCCCCAAGAAATGAAAACAGCTAAGGTTGTTCCAATTTTTAAAAATGGTGAAAAACACCAATTTACAAACTATCGGCCAATCTCCTTACTACCACAATTCTCCAAAATTATTGAGAAGCTATTCAACAACAGGCTGGATAAATTTATTAATGTGAACAAATTACTATCAGAAAGTCCGTATGGATACAGAGCTAACATTTCTACCTCCATGCCACTGATTAAAATTAGGGAGGAAATGACTAACGCTATAGATCAGAGGAAGTGTGCAGCCGCAGTATTCATGGATCTGACAAAAGCCTTTGATACAATCAATCAAATCATCAATCATAACATCCTAATAACTACATTAGAAAGGTACGGAATAAGAGGATTAGTTCTGAACTGGGTCAAAAGCTACTTAGCTGACAGGAAGCAATACGTAAAGCTAGGAGAATACACATCTGCAAGTTCATATATTATGTGCGGAGTTCCCCAGGGGTCAATACTGAGGCCAACACTGTTCTACATCAATGATATCTCCAAAGTAACGAAAGACTTCAAGCTGGTATTATTTGCGGATGATACCACTGCTTTTTGTTCTTGAGGGAGTACAGATGAAATCATTAGAAAGGTCAGAGAAGAAATGGTCACACTAAAAAGATGGTTTGATGATAATAGATTGTCCTTGAACCTAAGTAAAACTAAAATCATGCTGTTTGGAAACAACAGAAAAGACACGCACCAGCAAATACAAATAGACGGTGTAGACGGTGAAGGAAAATACATTTCTGGGGATCACAATAGATGAAAATATGAGCTGGAAACCTCATATTACAAATATACAACATAAGGTGGCCAGAAATATTTCAATATTGAACAAAGCAAAATTTGTTCTCAATCAGAAATCACTCCACACTCTTTTTTGCTCTCTGGTTCTACCATATCTTACTTATTGTGTGGAAATATGGGCTAATAACTATAAAAGCAATTTTCACTCGCTAAATGTACTGCAAAAAAGGTCAGTAAGGATAATTCATAATGCCGCCTACAGAGAACATACTAACTCCTTATTTCTAAAATCACAAATACTTAAACTTGCTGATATAGCTAGGACTACGTTAAAAAGTCATAGCTTTTCAGTACGTGGAATCAAACTATGGAATGGATTGAGTAAGGACCTCAAACAATGCACAACGATGAGCCAATTCAAGAAACAATACAAGCAGTTGATGTTTGCTAAATACAAGGATGAAGAGTCTTGAACCAGTCATGATGTGCTATACATATCACTATATTGACACTTACTATGGTACCCATTATGTCATTGGATGGTCATATCACCTCGTACTTTGGTACAAGGTACATTATAAAAAAATTATAAAAAATAATTAAATGAATTGGAAAAAAAAACCTTAAACTGTATTACGGAAAGCAGGAAGTGAACAAATGTAACAGTTACTGATTGTAAAAGTACCAGATGGAGGGGTAGGATTTAATAAGCTTTGCTTCTTCCTACTCCTTTTGGACATGTGGAACTGTGAACTGATTATGGGATGCACTCAATTGTAATCTGATGCATGTTCAAATGAAATAAAACCATTACCATTACCATTACCATTACCATTACCATTACCATTACCATTACCATTACCATTACCATTTGGCCCCCTCTTCTGTCTTCCTTCATCTGTCTTCCCATTCCCAGCCTGCAGGTGATTAGAAAACTTGTTCCTCTGGCTTGGGGCGTGGGTGGGCCGGTTGGGTGCCGGGTGTCTCTGTCCCTGCTCGCTGGGCTGACCCCCTGTGGGTTCTGGTGGGGGTTGGTGGGGTGGGGCTCTCCGCATCTGTCCGCATCTGGGGATGGGGCGTGGGTGGGTGGGGTGGTGGTGGTCATCCCGGGGGCGGTGTAGGACGTTCTTCGGGGTGGTGGGTAGATGGGGTGCCACATTGCGGGGGTTGGTGGGGTCTGCTGCCGCCGGGGGGGCCTGTGTGTGCTCGGTGGCGCTGGTTCCTCCGCGGCATCCCTCGCCTCCGGGGGTGGGCCGGGGTTTGCCCCGGGTGCTCTGGCTTGGCTAATGTGTGGGGCCGTGGGGTGTGGGCATGGGAGGCTTTTTTGCCCTGCCCTTGGTGGGGGCACGGGTGGTTGTACGCTGCTGCCCTTGCGGAGCCTTCTCCTTTAGGTATGTATATACGTATGTATGTATATCTATATGTGTGTATATGTTCTGTGTATGTATATATTAATTATAATATCTAAATTGGGGGTGCTGGCTATTGGTGCAAGGGTGCCGGGGCAGGTGGCGGTTGGGATGGTGCTCTGCACGGCACTGGCCAGGATAGGCGGGGGGGGTGCTTGCTTGGGTGCGGGGTGGTGGGTTCTGGGTCAATGGGGAGCCTTGGCCAGGGGTTTGGGGGCAGGTAGCTATTTGTCGGTGTCTGGCTGCCCCCCTCTGTTTCTGGTCTCGTGGCAGTCTTCCCACCTCCGGGGTTTCCTACTCGGCGGGTTGGTGGGCGGAGGGAAGTTGCGGTCGGCGGGTCGGCGCCGGGTTGGCGCTGTGGCAGAGGGTGGGGCTGGGGGGGACATTCACTTTTTTTTAACTTCTTCAATTTTTTTTAACAAAACGTCAACATTAATACAAACAAACTTAAAACAAAAAAGGGGGCCCTGGAGATACACAGTTTACAAGTTAGGATTTCACATTCCTTGTCATGGTGGAATTTGAGTCATTTCCTTGGTTTCTGTCCGTGAACAGTGTCCACTTCACCCATTTTTCTCCACATATGTCTTCTTCAGTCATCAAGCTATGTGTTAATAATTCCATATTGTGTATTGTATTCATCACACAAAGCCAGTCCACCAGTACCGGGGATCTTGGATTAAGCCATTTCACTTTTGGCGTCCGTTGGGGTGTCCCTTTTCTGGTGGGCTCTGCCATGTGGTGTCTCTGTCCATCCCTGGCACCTTTGGCTCACGTGCCTTGGGAGCGTGGTTGCACTCTGCCTCATGTGGGTCCCGGTTCTCCTGTGGTCTCTGTGGTACCGCTTCCAGGGCTGCCATAGTGATGGATGTGTTGCCGGGGCACGGTTCCTGCTGTTCTGGCGGTTGTAGGAGCTGTCTTGAGGTGCATGGCTTGTCCGCGACTCTTGGTGGTCTGGAGGTGGCATAGCTGGTGCAATCTTTAGTAGGCCCCCCTGTGTGGGGTGGCCGGAGGCCATCGCTGGGGGGGTTGGTGGGCCGGACTGGTTGCCATGATGGGCCCTGTTGAGTGGATGGGGTGTGCGCGTGTGTCTGAGCAATTTTTTTATATTTATTGTTTTAAATATTCATTATTAGTCAAGGTACCGAAAAGCTTGGATCTCCACAGGTGGGAAGGGAGTGGCTGAAAACTGGCAAAAAAGAGCTACAGAATTTGGAAGAGATGAAAGAAGGTCAAGGGGAGACTTTTGACCATCACCAGCGGAATGTTAAGTGATGAACTCGACAAAGTCCAGGATTAACGACAGAAAACACGGCATCAGGACATCACCAATCTGGGTGAGAGGAAAACTAAATATCACCTGACGCTAATTTAGCCAATTCTGAAGTTGGCATTTCTGTAACTAATTAAAGCAAACGACAGCCTAATCATCCTAATTAATGACACATCCTGGCAAATAGTCTGAAAACATCAAACTGTGTGACCTGCGTAGTTTCCAACTCTGTTTTTGTGATGCTAATTCCCCGCCATCGCCAGCGTGGATCAGCTGATGCCAATTAGCAGCCACCACCCAGGTGTCTACGTAACCTTCACGTTTATTTGTTTGACCCAATGCGTCAGTGCTGTATGATGTGTCATGTGACCCTAATATGAGTGAAATAGCCAACATTCCAGGAGTCAAGCTAGCATATAAAAGGATGGCTTTTGCTGTCCTCGGCATCGAGCATCAGCGCTGCAAAGGTAACATAACAACTTTACATCCGACTTGTCTATCATCGCAAAGATGGCATTTACTCTTGTCGTGTTCTTCGGCCTTTGTGGGATCAGTGGACTGTTGACTGGAGCCGTAAGTCCAAATCTCCCTGCTGGGGTGTAGCTTCTCAGTTATCCAGGTTATGGTAACTGGCATGTGCTTTCTTCTCCACAGTGGTCTTGGCCTCATCATCATCATCATGATCATCATCATCATCATCATGACATAGGTTGGTAGCTGTGACTAGCGTACTATAAATGACATATGTTATTGCTGTCTTTTGGACCATATGTCTAAATGGTGTTGCAGATGGCTGCTGTCCTCAGGGCTGGACTCAGGTGGATGATCACTGTTACATCTTCCAATCTGAAGTCAGGACTTTTGCAGATGCAGAGGTAGGCAACAATTTCACACAGTCGTGATGTCCAGTCGTACCTCACCACATGGAGTTAAGCATTGGCAAGCTTAAAATACAAGAAGAAGCTGCTTGAAAATAGTGGCTGTCAGTCATTTGGGGAATCTGTATTTACAAGATTGGAGACTGGTTTTCTTTGCCGGACCTCCAAAAATATTCCATTTATAAATCAGGAATCCTACTTCACGGAAATTCCTTGATCACAGATGAACCCTGATAAAGGAGGGAGTAGTGTAGCTTGAAAATAGGGGCTGTCAGTCATTTGGGGAATCTGTATTTACAAGACTGGAGACTGGTTTTCATTGCTGGACCTCCATAAATATTCCATTTATAAATCAGGGATCCTACTTCACGGAAATTCTTTTATCACAGATGGGTGTGCAACCAATGAACCGTGATAAAGGAGGGAGTAGTGTAGCTCTGAAACATCTGACTGATCATCGGTTTGTCACTCCGTTTCTCCCATTAGAGTGTTTGCAACACTCTTGGCGGGAATCTGGCCTCCATCCACAGTTACCTGGAAAATCTGGCTGTTGCGGGACTGATTAAAGAAGGGGGTGCGGACTATGCTTGGATTGGACTCCATGATGCCATTAAGGTGAAGCATTCCTATTTTTAACAACCCGACTTTGTCCTCCTACATTAACATCTAATCTGACCTCAAACGTCAGCATTATTTCATGATGCTGTAGGACCAGTAAGTCATGTTTCAACATCAGCCATATGGACCATGTTGTGCTGTTGTGTCATCTTTAGAGGGACTCGTTCAAATGTGACTTTGTCTTCCAGATAGGTGACTATATTTGGACTGATGGCACCTACGTTGAATTCCTCAACTTTGCTCCTGCAGAGCCTAACGGCACTGGTGCCTGTGTTGAGCTTTACGTAGCTGGTATGAGTACAATCCTTCAGTTCAGCTCATTGAATTACGGAACGTGGCATCATAGTGCATTGGTTTTCTGGTCTTCTCCACAGATTTCACATTTTTTGATGAGGACTGTACCATATTGCACCCCTATGTCTGCACCAGCGAGACCCACTGTGGCCACCACTAATCAGACCTCCTACCAGCATCTTCTGGAACAATGTCTTTCATTGACCACCATGACTCCACTCAGTCCATATCAAACTTTACTGGTGTCTTTGTAACTCTGGGTTTACTATCACGTGTTCTTCATGTCTTCTACACTGTTCAGTCATTGGCAGCAGTCGGTCAAACACATTGGAAACCTCAAAGATGATCTCTCTACTAAAGAAAACTGAAATAAAAAAACGGTCTGCAGTAAAAATGTGTCTTGTTTGAGTATTTCCGTCCTCAGCATTCATTTTCAAACCCATCACTCTCTCATAAAACGTCATTTTGTGGCTCATTAGCCCTTTGCCTCTGTAGTTGCCACAGCTCCAAACTTCACCATTGTTCTTGTGGATTGGCAGCAATAACTCTCTCTCTTCCCAGGGCTTATAGTACCCCCCCCCCCCAAAGAGCAAAAACATACAATCATCAGGGCCGCTGCATCAGACGGGGCTGTTGTAAGTTCAAGGGCACGGAGGGTGGCTTAATGTCTGGCATCTCTGCTGTGGCGGTGGAGTACTTATTTGCCACTAGTGATATACCAGTGGTGTGCAATGGAGTATTTGTACTCCTGTAAAATTATTTGTAAAAAAGTATTACAATTGATAACATTTATTTGAAAAAATATATATAAAAAATAATTTCATAAAATAAAAATACAAATAATAATAATAATAATAATAATAATAATAATATTACTTAACTAGGAATAAATTGACCAATGTTTTTTCATAAATCTACCAATGAACCTGTAAGGAAATAATAATAACAACCATAACCTGATGGAACCAAAAACTACTAATATATCATAGTGAACATGAACCCCCCCACAAACTTAAAAGGTACCAAATACCACACTAGGTCAGGGGGGCTAAACAAGTGAGCTCACCTTTATTAACCAAACGCTAACCCAATTCAAATGTTTACATGACATTACTCTGTCTGTGTCACAAAAATGCAATGAAATCATTTGTATTTTAGAAAGCATATTGGTTGTGAGCTTTTTTGCAATTAGATAATTAGAAACCAGGAATAATAGAATAATGGAATACAATGGCATTTAAAGATGGCATACACATCTCATGAATATTGATAATAAATCCTTCCCACGGGTCATCCTTTAGATTGGACAGCCTAAGAGCACACATCCAAATGTGGTACAGTACAAGGACGTTTCTCAACACCTTACTTGAGGGTCTCACACACAGCTGCTGTACTTCTGCACTTGCTCACGGATATGATCTCGCACCACGGTGGCGTTTTCCTTCAGCTCGTCCAGCTCCATCCTCTGCTTGTGAAGCCGATGCTCGTTGCTCTTGAACTTCTTCTCCAGCTCTGCAGAAAGAACGACATGACGAGGAGGATGCACTGAGCAAGTCAAGCTGTCGTCTGATGCTAGCATCTGTTTGACTGACTCTTCAGCTGCTCCATGCCCTTGGCAGCTTTGTTGAGAAGCTCCTCGGCCTCCTTCTTCATGTCCTCGGCCTTCTGCTTGATGTTGTCCAGGCCTTGAGACGCGCCGCCGAGCGAGTCCACCTTCTTCTGCAGCTCATCGTAGCGCCTTTCCGTGTCATTGAGGCTCTGTCACACCACCACAATGCAGTACAACTTTTCAGTTACTTTCATGTGCCCTTCAAACTTGTATGACACAAAGATGACAGCATATTTACTGTAGCAGCACCCATCGCAGCACACTGCCCACCCTACATGCATACAAAGACACTGTGAGGTATGGACATACTATAAAGTGGGTAACAGGGGTGTGAGGTTGACTACAGGGGTGTTATTTCATGTCTAGATGGCTCCAATCATGTTAAAAAGTTTATTTAGAAGGTGGTAAACAGGTTTTCTATGTCTTTTTTCCATTATTATGTCTACCATATTGTGTAGTAGGAGTGTATAGGTGACAAAAGGGGTGTTAGTTCATGTCTGGAGGGCTCTAATCACATTAAAAGTGGATTTAGAAGGTGGTAAATATGTCCTATTTTCTCTTATGTCTACCATATTGGGTAATAAAAGTTTATAGGTGACTATAGGGGTGTTATTTCATGTGTTGGGGGCTCTATTCACATTAAAAAGTGGATTTAGAAGTTGGTAAACAGGTTTATTTGCTCTTATGTCTACCATATTGGGTAATAGGAGTGTATAGGTGACAATAGGGGTGTTAGTTCATGTCTGGAGGGCTCTAATCCCATTAAAAGTGGATTTAGAAGGTGGTAAACATGTCCTATTTTCTCTTTTGTCTACCATATTGGGTAATAAAAGTTTATAGGTGACTATAGGGGTGTTATTTCATGTCTGGAGGGCTCTATTCACATTAAAAAGTGGATTTAGAAGTTGGTAAATAGGTTTATTTGCTCTTATGTCTACCATATTGGGTAATAGGAGTGTATAGGTGACAATGGGGTGTTAGTTCATGTCTGGAGGGCTGTAATCACATTAAAAGTAGATTTAGAAGGTGGTAAACATGTCTTATTTTCTCTTTTGTCTACTATATTGGGTAATAAAAGGTTATAGGTGACTATAGGGGTGTTATTTCATGTCTGGAGGGCTCTAATCACATTAAAAGTGGATTTAGAAGGTGGTAAACATGTCCTATTTTCTCTTATGTCTACCATATTGGGTAATAAAAGTTTATAGGTGACTATAGGGGTGTTATTTCATGTCTTGGGGACTCTATTCACATTACAAAGTGGATTTAGAAGGTGGTAAACATGTCTTATTTTCTCTTGTGTCTACTATATTGGGTATTAGGAGTGTATAGGTGACAATAAGGTGTTATTTCATGTCTGGAGGGCTCTATTCACATGAAATAGTGCATTGAGAAGGTGGTAAACATGTCTTATTTTGTCTTATGTCTACATACTATATTGGGTAATAGGAGCTTAAAGGTGACTATAGGGCTGTTAATTCATGTCTAGAGGGCTCTAATCATGTAACGAGCATGCAAGGATGTTTAGTGTGCTTCCAGAGTGCTGGGATACAAACAAATCCTACAAAGCTGCTTCACCAGTACGAGTTACCGTGTGTGGGAGCGTTGGCATTTCATTACTTGACGTTGGGTTTTTCTGTATTATCAAAACTTGCCATGCCTCCATTGTTGGTTCTTGATGTATAAATCCTCAATGATCCTTGATGATGCCCGTCCCTACCTGCTCCAGAGACGACGCTTCCAGCGTGGCGTTGCTGGCTAAAGCTTTGGAGCCCTTCGCCATCTCCATGTTCATTTCAGTCTTGTTCCTCAGTGTTTCCAGACCTGACGAGAGATTGTTCAGACGCATCATGATGTCCATCTGCTTGTCCTCCAGCTCGGTCAGCCTCTCGTCCACCTGGAGTGAAATACAAAGGTCTCCATGATGTAACATAGACATCTCCATGCTGATGATACTGGTAACGCACCTGGAAAGTGGCGTTCCTGGTGCCTTTCAGGTTGTCCAAAGCCTCCTTCAGGGCGCTTCTTGCTTTCTTGACAGCCTTCTCAGATTGATCCAATGCCACCTTGGTAGTATTGGCGGCATCCTTCACGCTTTCTGCTCGATTCCTGCACAATGGCAATGGACGTTGGCTACCAGACTTCACAGATGTTTTCACATAAGAATTTCCATACTTGGCTTGTTTAGCTTGTTCCAGAAGATGCTTGGCCTCGTTGATGTGCCGTGAGGTATGGTTGATGATGCCCTCGATGTCTGAGAGGTTGGAGAGGCTGTCCTTCATCTCCATGATCAACGTGTCCATCGTGGTCCTGTTGACCGGCAGCCTGACGGACAGGACCTGCAGGGCTACCTTCTCGATGCTGTCTGGATCAGCTCCTTCTTCTGGACAATCATAGGCAGAGGAACATGAAGCCAAAGCAGCACTCATCTTCCTTAATATCAGCTTCCATCAAAACATTTTTGGACGACATTAAAGACGTCGTGATGATATGTGCATGTTGCTTGAACACCATATGATCAATACGAGTATCTGAACTTCGGGTTTGGGGGATATGGCTATTCGACAGCCAAGTGCCATATTTTCATGATAACCATTTTTTGGCATTGTTTATGTTGTGGCATGATTGGCTAAATATACAGTATATGGCCTGTGAATGGAAAATGGTAGAAACTAACTTGCTTTCCTCATGAAAGAGCCCATCTTCCTCCTGGGCTACCATGTCTACACTGAATAACCAAGAACACAATATTCCGTGTGCCTTGAAAAGTCCAAATCATCCCAAACGGTCGGTACCAAGATTAATTTAGACCAGGTTAGATGTCATTAGGCACATGTAAAGCTCTGGCAGAGGCTTTGTAGGGGGAGGGACCAATTGGCGTCTACGCTTATTGGCACTGGAATGACATTGAGCTTTCATCAATCTTGATTGGTGGTTTACCTCAGGTATCGTGTACAGACCTGTAAGGAAATCCCGGATCTTCCTGATCAACTCTTTCAGGCTCCTGTTGGACTTTTCAAAGTGGTCTTTGTTCTTCTGGGCTTTTCCCAGTGTGTTCGTGGCCTGGTTCTTCACATCCTGCGTCAAAGATGCTATTGCTTGGAGCTGCACAGACAGAGTCGTGCGTAAGAAGAAGAGGGAGGAACGCCGCCATCGCAAAGAACGTGAGCTACTGCACCTTCATGGCCACGTTCTGCAGGTCATCGTGAGCAGCATCCAGAGTGTTGCCCGCATTCCTGGCGTGAGCTAAGGAGGTTAGAGATGCGCCAACTGTCCCGTTGCAGCCGTCCCCTCCGCATACACGGTTACCCCCCACATCATGGCAACCGGCGCCGCCGCACAGGCTGTCTTGACAAGTGCCATTGACACCGGGGTTGCTGTGACCACCACATACCTGTAGGGGGCATTAGTGCAGACCATGACTGACCCAGAAAACACTGGTAAAACAACACTGGTTAAACAACACTGGTCAGAGCCTGAAGATGATGTGGTTGTTGGACGTGTGAGTCACAGTGAAGGTTAACTTGACACCTTGGTGTGCAGTCAGGGCCAGCAAAGCCTCCTCTGCTGGCCTCATCGCTACCAGAAGTACTAAGCTACATTTCAAACTTATATTGTAGTACAGGGTGACACAAAAAAAACAGAGCTCATAAAAAGTTGAATAATTTCCGCAATATTCAAGTAATTCTGTTATTTGTTTCAGATTCATTAAGAAGACGGATTGATCTAAGAGTCTACCACGTGTGAGCTTCGAGATGCCTTGGACTACAGAGCAAAAGACATTTGCAGTTGAGACATATTTTCGGCTGAAGTCTTTCCGGGAAACGCAATTGCGATTCAAAGACCATTTCAATTGTCGTGAATTTCCTGTCAGCTCAGTGATCTGCGGATGGGTTAAAAAGTTCAGAACCCATGGGACTGTGAATAACCTGAATGCAAAAGACAAAAACAGACAATCACACTCTGGGCGACCAAAATCATCACGGACACAAGACAATGTTGCTGCAGTCAGAGACTCTGTTGTCCACAGCCCAAGCAAGTCTGTGCGTCGGCGAAGTCAAGAACTTGGCATCAACCGGGAGTCTGTAAGAAGAATTTTGATCTCAGATCTCCATCTGTATCCCTACAGGATTCAAATCAAGCACAAGCTCACAGCTGACGACATGAGGAAGCGAGTAACCATGTGCCAGTGGTTTTCAGACAAGATTGACGATGAACCGGACTTTCTCGACAACATGTGGTTTTCAGACGAGGCCCACTTTCTGCTGTCTGGGCACGTTAACTCTAAGAATAACATCTTCTGGGGCAGCACACCCCCTGACCACTGCCTGCAAAGGCCCTTGCACTCTGTCAAGTGTACTGCCTGGGTGGCCATTTCATCTCATGGCGTTATCGGGCCATTCTGGTTTGAGGACGATGACATATCTTTGAGCGGCTGTAGAACAAAGAGTTTTTGTTGTACAGAATTGAGACTTTGCAGATGTTGGCTACATAGGTTGTACATAATTCCATAGAATTTTTGTTTCAAACTGAATAAAATTTCAGGAGTTATAAGACTTTTAGTGAGCTCTGTTTTTTTTGTGTCACCCTGTATTTGGTCCATTAATTGACGTAAAACAATAGTATTGTCTAAGTTTTCATCTTAGCATCTCGATCAGGGGGCGGGAACCTATGGATGGATGGATGGATGGATGGATGGATGGATGGATTCCATGTCTGCATACGACTCTCCCATTTGTAACACAATATTTCTAAGTATATATTATACTTCACCTATACAATAACTGTAAGTATATATTATAGTGTTTGGGTCCTTTTCATCGATGATCCACTACACTGCAATGCTGATGTCATATGACTTCATGTCCAAAATCCCAACTATACTGAAAGCTAAATCTTTCCTCCAACACGTCCTCCTACCTTGTCACTGAGGTGATGGACCTTGTGCTGGACATGATGGGCCTTTTGCTGGAGGTCCTCTATAGATTTGTTATGAGCTGCTACAGCTTGAAGGAACCTCTCCTCATTTCGATCCAGCAGCTCTTCAGTCAGGGCGCGCCTTTCTTTCGACTGTTCCACTGGACTGAGTTGACCCGACACGGAGGCATCGCATTTCTTCTCCGCCTCCAACGACTCCTCATAGTACCTCTTGACTTTTCTCCAGTCATCTGCCAAGACACAGCCGAGCCATGTATTCTCATATGCTCTACATGCTCTGTATTTCATATGTTAAGGTGTGCTGACACAGTTTTACGTGATATATGGTACATGTGATGTAAATGACCTCCAAACCCAGAGGTCATGTAGTCTTCCAGCTGCTGCCTCTTGGAAGCGACTGTGAGGTTGACGTCCATCAGCTGTCTCTCCAGGTCGCTCAGCGTACTCCTCTGTGCGGCCTCCTCCACCGCTGTAGCGTTAAGCTCTCGAGCGACGCCCATCAAGCGCCCGTCCGTCAAAGCTATCTCTGCCCTGAAACACAAGCACACAATGTTTGACTCGTGTATAAGAGACACATTACTCTCCAGAATTGTCTATGCAGAGAGAAAGTATGTGATGATAGCCATAGAAACATACATTTCCCACATAGAGGGTTTCCAAGTGCTAGACTAATATAACATAATTACAATGATGTCATGTCTTGTGTTTATTTGTTTATCCACCGGCTCAAAACTGCACAATCAGAGAAGACCACCCAAAACAAGAGATGAGAACGTCCAGTCCTGGTTGATTTATGCTGACCTGAGATCATCAATGCTCTGCCCAAGCAGCTGATGGACCGCGTCACTGTCCTCTCGGCCAATCAGATCCCGGACCTGCTGCAGCTTCCTCTGCATCTCTTTGATGCGAGTGTCACCAACGCCCGGCGTGACACCACTCTCCAGGATCTTGTTGGCGGTCACCTGGATGTGCTCCAGGTCACGTTTGATCTGGCACACCATGTCATCCCACAGCTGGAAGCAGGCATGACACCGCACGCACTCGGGGAAGACGCCTGTGAAACCTCGGGCGCATTCATTGCAGCGTTTGCCCGCCGCTCCTTCCTTGCAACGACAGTCCCCGGTGGTGCGGTCACACTGTGCTACTTCTGAGCCCTGAGGATGGCAGTTACACTCTGGGGAGGGGAGAAGACAATGGTATTCATGGCATCTGCTCTCCAACCACTATTATTCATCTTTAGTATCTTTTCATACCCCCCCCCCCCCCCCAGGGAGATTGGCAAGGGGTCACAGAGAGGCGATCCCGACCAGAAACGGGGCTGTCAGCCCGGAGGGCAGATTGCTGCTGGGGGCTACCCACCAGTGGGCTCAGTGCCGCCCTCACCAAGCAGAAAGGAGCCTGCCCTCGGCCAGGAGTGCCAGTCCCCCACACCCCCCCCCTCCGCCCCAGGACCCCCCTGCCCAGGGACAGAGGAGGTATCGCCCCCCCATCCCGTGAAGGCCCAGGCAGCAGAGGTGACATCATGACATTGTAGAACTCCCACCTGGAATATGCATGATATGATGTGTCGTATTTGATCACCTTGACACGCCACCCGCGGGTCTCCCCAGTGGAGGTGCTCACACTCGGTGCAGTCCTTCCCTCCAAAGCCTGGATGACAGTGGCACTGCCCAGTGAACTGTCCAGGACAAACATCTGTCATAAACAAGCTTGTGTTTGGGAGGCTAGTGAAATCTAGCCTTAATTAGAAGATATCAACCATCGGTTCACCATATTGCAGTGAGTCCCCATGGAGTGTTGCAAGTCACAGTCGCAGGGCTCACAGCCTCGGTCTTGACCGTAGTTCCAGTGGTTCGGAGCGCACTGGTCGCAGTTACGTCCAGAGACGTTCTCCCTGCACAGGCAAGCGCCGGTCTCCCGGTCGCAGTCGCAATGTCCGTCAACACAAGCCGACAGGACGGTGCCAGCGGTCACGCAGGTACAACCTGAGATCACCAACAGACCACAGATTATATTCAATGGAGAGAAAAGATGTGCAACACACCTTTCTCCAAAACCTACGTCTACAGTCGTGGTCCAGGGCGTTGCCATAGTAACCCTGCTGACACCGTCCACAAGACGGCCCGTCGGTATGGTACAGGCACTTGAGGCACTGCCCTGTTCTTGGGTCACATGACTTGGGGTCCTGAGTGTCGATGTTGCCGCTGCACTCGCATGGAAGGCACTGGCCGCCAGATTGCTCCGGGTTGCCATAGTAACCGGGGGCGCACTGGTCGCAGCGTGGTCCTAGCGTTAAACAGACAACCAGATTTGTATTTACATTATTTACGGGGGTTAATGGCTATTGGATAATCCGAGATTTGTACTTTTGATCCGAAAAAAGTACATTTAGGATAGGATAGTGGTAATATTAGATGTCATTAGGAGGGAAAACGGAGCATAGCTCTTCAGGAAGGCATTTAGATTAGCTTGCCCTAGCTAGCCCTTCTCTCCACCCGCCTAAGGTCACACAAATCCTCCCGTTTCATAGGCTGGGAAGTAATTGACTGCTGATGTCATACAACTTCATGTCCCAGTTCCATGATGGGGGCACAATGCTCGGTTTTGGGAAGTGGTAAGTTGTACATTTTTAGAAAATCTGTCTCTCCATAAACATCCTTGCACTTTTCTTCCTTGCACTCACTGAGAGGAGAAATATGACCACAGGGAAGAACTAAATTTGAAACACTTATATGCTAGGACTACGTTAAAAGCCATAGCATTTCAGTATGTGGAATCAAACTATGGAATGGATTGAGTAAGGACCTCAAACAATGCACAACGATGAGCCAATTCAAGAAACAATACAAGCAGTTGATGTTTGCTAAATACAAGGATGAAGAGTCTTGAACCAGTCATGATGTGCTATACATATCACTATATTGACACTTACTATGGTACCCATTATGTCATTGGATGGTCATATCACCTTGTACTTCGGTACGAGGTGCATTATTAAAAAAAAAAAAAAAAAAACCTTAAACTGTACTATGGCAGGAAGTGAACAAATGTAACAGTTACTGATTGTAAAAGTACCAGATGGAGGGGTAGGATTTAATAAGCTTTGCTTCTTCCTACTCCTTTTGGACATGTGGAACTGTGAACTGATTATGGGATGCACTCAATTGTAATCTGATGCATGTTCAAATGAAATAAAACCATTACCATTACTTTTGAATGCTTCTATACCTCTACTTCTGATATGTCCTCCATCATGAAAGGTGCATGATGGGATCAGGAGGATGACAAACAGTCAGGCTTCATTTTGACCCAAATATATCACAACCGTTTTCTATTTTTTCACACGATGATAAAAAGAATGCATGAGCCCGCCCTCAAGCCCTCCCCCGATCTCACCAGCATAGCCGGGTCTGCAGTTACACATAATGAGGCTGGAAGAGAGGTCAGCTTGGCAGGAGTGGCCGTTAAAGTGGTCCGATCCGGGATTACCGGGGCAGTGGCAGGGGCGACAATGGTCCCCTGAGCCAAGCGCCGGGTTCCCAAAGAATCCATCCTGACACCTGGGATGAGCAAGCGAGGTTATGGACCACCTTTGTGCCATCAGGTACAATGTCAATGTACCGCTTACAGTTCACAAAGGCGCCCGGTCGTGTAGTCCCGGCATTCTTGACACTCGCCCGTTTGGGGGTCACAGACGTCCGAGTGGCCGTTGCACTGACAGGGGCTACAGCTGGGGAAGCCCCATTGGCCCGTCTGGCAGTCGGAGCACCGGCGTCCGCTGGCTCCCTGCCGGCATTGGCACTGGCCACTCACCGGGTCGCACTGGTGGCTCAGAGAACCTTCCGGATGGCAGTCACAGGCTGGAAAAGAACAATATATCCATTGGAGGGGTAACTAAAGACATAACCCAAAGTTGTCACACTTTATTTACAGTTTGTAGTGGACAAATCACAACTTTTCATACAAGTGACTCACCAGTGCAACCATTGCCTCCAAAGCCGTAGGTTCCTGGAGCACACTGGTCACACTGTCGACCAATCACGTTGGCCTTACAGTGGCACTGACCTCCCATGCGATTGCACTCGCCCAAAAGGGAACCTTGGGGATCACACTGGCAGGCTGGAGGAGACAAAAGTGATGGCAACATTGCCCAATGTTCTATAAACATCTACGGTGTGACCGGTGTCCTCACGCAAGGCGCCGTCGTGAAGGATTGCTGAGATGCTGCAGATGAGTTTGGAACACATGTCGGCCAGGGTGGGCATCGGCGTGATCATGAAGGAGTCCAGACACATGTAGCGGATCATCTCCTCTCGTCTCACCTCGGCTGCAATTTCGTTGCCGTGGAAACCAGGAAGTTCTGTGTATTTGGGGATCAGCACCAACTGTTGAAAGACAGCATTAGTGTGTAATTTATACTCATCAATTATGTAGACGATGACAATCAAAGGATACTTGGCCAACATGCAGAGATATATTTCACCTATATTTATTATGCACTGTCAATTGATTAATTTTTTTAAATCAGGTTGGATCACTATTTTTGACAGCCCCAATATTGGCCTATCACTAATTTTCCAAGCATTTCCTTTGTTTCTTCAGTGAGGTAGGCTGAAGTAGTAATGAACAGAGCGGGTGGTGGTCCTCTTACAGAGTCGATGAGAATGAAGGCGGTGAGGTGTCGGTGTGTTACTCCATGGCGCTGGAAGCGGACGGCAACCACATAGCGATTACTTGGCTCAAAACAGAAGGGCCTAGGCATCTGGATGTACCTGCAACAATATGAACACACTATAGTCAAGAACACACACACATGACAATCAGCTCAGAAAGGGACGGCTCGTGCTTAAACCATGCCAACGTTTCAGATCATGAGATTTGCACATTTGGAAGTGAGCCCTGAAAGAAGATTGGATGGCTCAAAACGCTCGGTTCCAAGGTTCGCCAGGAAAGGTGCATTAGTGTCGGTCACGCTGTGCGTCCACACAGTGAGCTCGCGTGCGGCTTCTGAGCTCCACGGCACCAGCGGTGCCTCTGACAAAGTGTGTCCAACAATGAGTGCTCCGCCTCGGGCAGGCGAGGTTGGAGGAGCCTACTCTTTGAGCTCATACACGGTAAGTCAGGAGTCTCCAGCCAGCGCATGATCTACCAGTAGCGCAAAACACTTAGGTCTCCAAAGACTTTAATCATTTATCATTAACTCCTATTACCACTATATCAGAATGTGGGGTTCGGGGACCAATCACAGCCGGAGGCGAGCTGTGGGTGGAATAAGTTAAAAGAGACAGTTTTGGCGGGAATCACACATCCATGGAATACAGCTACTAATTGGAGCCGCCATTTGAGACCGCTGCAGCACTTAAAGTTGAAGTGGAGCCGTGCAAAAAGAAGCCAAGCTGCAGAAGCGGGATGCCGTATGGATGCCTCCCTTGTCGTCAGCTTTGGGGAAGACTGTCCCTCATGGGAAGTGGGACATTACGTCACAGGGATGACTTTGACAGCCAGGGCATGCACGCCCACACACATGCAGCAGCGTATAGCCAAACCGCCATCCAAACCACCGGCAGATTGTCTCGTGGTATCTCTAGTTGTTACCTGTTGCTGTGCGGCAAGGTGACGGTGTAAAGCTGCTCAGTTGGAAGAAGGTTTCCACAGCGCAGACTGGAAGGAAGGTTGACAGACGTTATGCTAACGATGGCCTCCCAGTCCTCTGTCGACTGCACAAACAATGTTTAGTTTCAAAGACTTTGACAAAACCGTCAATTCAGTGTACAAACCTCAGGTTCGTAGCGGATCATGATGTCGTAGTCCATGCCGTACGGGATGTTGTCAATGGTGAACACCAGACCTGCACCGTCCTTCACTCGAGCAAAACCAGGACCGGTCCAGGTCACTGTGTGACCCAGACTGATCTCTCTATAAACGCTCCTAACGTCCGGCTGGGAAAGATGGAAATAATGTGTCTGATCAGCTTTACATCTACAATGTCAATGCTTGTGTATGAGTAATAAACGTGGAGTTCATCATATCTACAATTGAGGAACTATTTTCTGTCTCTGGCAGAGTACCTGCTTGATATTGGAAAGATGTTTTCATGAATTTAGTAGCTTTCTGTTTCTTTGTGTTGAGTGGTATTTGAAGTATTCAAAGAGTTTATGTTCATGTGCAGTATATATATCTCCAAAATTGTTTTCAGCCCCCAGTATCGGCCCCAGATATCTCATATCATCGGGATCTAATCTACAACGCGCTCGTATGTGGCATGCTCTGATCCATCGGCCACCAATCAATTTCAGCCGGTTTGCATTAAAAAAACATGCAACTGGCGTATGCTGAAACGCCTTTCAAGGCCGATGACAAAAATGTCTCACCATCTTCCCCTGCCTTCCATGCATTCATCCAATCACCAGTCAGAACTCAGCCAGGAGGTATTCATGGTCTCACAAAAAGTCAGACTTTTGAGACACATGACAAAAACTCGCTTTTTCCGCACTCGGGTGTTCCAAATATATTAGAGCATCGCAAAGGGAGCTACAAGAAAATGCAAATCTTAGTCAATGACAACACAACTTGATGCACTTTTGATGATGAAGGGAGAAAAAATGCAAAGCTACATGTTCCTGTGTGAAAAAGTGGGATGATTTAAGATCTACCAGTGTGGACAAGGTTCTAAAGCCATTTCTAATGCATTGGGACTCCAGCCAACCACAGTGAGAGCCATTATCAACAAATGCCAAAACACGGGACAGTGATGAACCTTCCCAGGAGCAGCCGGACGACCAAAATGACCCCAAGAGCGCAGCCACAAATCATCCCAGAGGTCACAAAAGACCCCACAACAACATCCAAAGAAGTGCAGGCCTCACTCGCCTCAGTTAAGGTCAGTACCATCAGAAAGACACTGGGCCAAAACCAGTTCCAAGACCAAAACATTAAGGCTGTTAACCTTTTGGAAGGTGTCCCGATACATCTGGCATTTGAGGAAAAAGAAGAGTCAAATATGGTGGTGGTAGTGTGATGGTTCTGGGGCTGTTTTGCTGTGATAAATGGAAGCATGAATTCTGCTGAAGGAGAATGTGGCGTTTTCCACAAAAAGTGAATCACGTGTTGTCATTGAGTAATATTTACATTTGTGACAAAAACAAACAAAAAAGAAATGAGGAAGGCGGCAAACACTTTTTCACACCAATGTATACAAAATCATAAATACTGCAGTATACCTTTCCAATGTACACGCACATGTACAACGATGACCCTACCGTCTGCTGAAGCTGGCGTATTCGCCTCAGCGCTGCTCGGTGCTGCTGTGGGTTGGTGATGCGGCGGTGACGCCTGTGTCGTCTCAGCTGGTTGCTGAGGTGTTGCACGCAGTCCGTCTCAGCCTGAGGACGAACTTTACCCTAAAATAAAAGCAAAAGACCAGTAAAAAAACCCTGAGGATGTCCTGAGGTGATGTGGTTAAAGATTTCACCAGCACTACTTAATAGTAAATGTTACTCTGTTCTGGTCTTGGCACCAACAGGTACTGGTGCACAAAGAAAGTCCCTTTATACTTCTCTCAGTCATGTCATCTGTGATGGAACATTTCAGCTACACAAGCTAGACGCAGCTTGAAGGCCGGAGAAGATACAAGATGAGAAAAAGTTTTGACAAAATGCTTACCGGGAGTGAGGAGTCGATGGGCGAGTGTCCAGCGGCCCCCTCGGCCTCGTACTTGTAGTAGTCGAGCGGGGCGCAGAAGTAGCCGGGCTGCACCTCTGAACACTGTCGACCAATCAGATGCCTCCTGCAGTCACACTGTCCGTTCTCCATCATGCATCTTGGACAACAGACAAAATCAACTCATTCAAAAGGTGGATTTTGATTTTTTTTAATGACTCCACTTCTGTGGAGGTCCGGGACGAGGAGTGTAGTTCAGTTTAGTTCCTGGGGTCATTTAAGTAGAGTTTGGTTTCTCAAAACAATATGCGTTCAAAAGAGGAACACATATGCATCATAAAAATGGGAGAATTCCAAGTGCCGCCAAAATAGGTATTTATTCAAAAATATTTTCAATTTTAATTTTTCAAAAATTATTTTTAATAAAACTCTCCATATTCTGTCTAATGCCTGTTCTTCAAATGCCAGTAAAGTAAATGAAAGCTTTTCATTGTCACCCCGTCTGATAGTTTTGGTGGAATGTGTTACCGGACGGCAGACATGTTGGGTTTGCTGCCACACACCAGCACAGCTTACACAGCGACAGAGTAGCTACACCCTTTATAACAGAGGTAGGGAACCTATGGCTCGGGAGCCAGGTAGGGCTCTTTTGATGACTGTATCTGGCTCTCAAGCATTTCTTACCACAATAAAAATGTATTTTTGCTAACATTTTAAAGTAAACATCACAGAAATGACTGTTAAAAATATTAAAAATCAACAACTTTTTGATGCATTTTAATTCGTCCATCTATTTTCTACTGCAATACGGCCAACCATATCCATCTTTCCTGATATTTTCCAGGTCAAACACCAAAACTCGATTATTACTGGGTAATGCGGTAGTCTACCTCGGTCATTGAGATGTCAACATGTAAATATAAACTTTTCTCCTTTAGTCAAATAGTCACCTAGCTAAAGCTGCAGAACCAAGCCTTCTGGCAAAGATGGCCAAAAGAATGAAATATACTGAGTATGGTGCAAAATTATGCAGCAGCAGAAGTTGTATTAATGGCAACAAGTATTTGATTTATTATTAGACACTGCACTGCTCACAAAAGTTTGCTGGCCACACCCCGTTGGCGTGGGGTAGTGTGCCTGGTCTACGTAATTAGAGCCCATTATATCTAAAACTGTTGGTCTTACATAAAAATGCACACATTTTATTGCATTCAATGTTTAAAAAAATGTATATGGCTCTCATAGATACACATTTTAAAATATCTGGCCTTCATGGCTCTCTTAGCCAAAAAGGTTCCCGACCCCTGCTTTATAAGCTTCTCTGCAGACTGCAATAGAACGAGTCACGGTGATGGCCATTGACCCACGTATTCCAATCATGGTTTTTCACGGTCATCAGTCAAAATCAGAGTCCCACCACTTATTTCTATTGTCAGGAACTGAGTATACGTAGTATACCAAGTATACTTGTTAAAGGGGTCGCTTGAGTACCTGTTGTTGACGGCTCCACCCACATCACAGTCACATGTTCTACAGCCACCCAGGTCATTGCTGAGACCCCAGAATTCTGGCTGCAAATGAAGTAACAAACACATGAAAACATATGGTATGGGATTGAAGAAGACTGGAAGAAGCAGAATACTACAAACCAGACACTCGTTGCAGTAGCGGCCAGTGACGTATCTTTTACACGAGCAGTCACCGCTGATCTGATCGCATGGGGATCCCATCATGATGATACCTCGAGGGTCACAGTTGCATGCTGGGGGCCACGAAAAGACAAGGGAAATATATATTTTTTGAGAATATGCCATTGTGCCTTTTAAAAGGACTCATCTTTGTGTTGAGGTGCAGCTACACACCACAACCCGCACAGAAGGCTTCCTAGATGTTCCACAATTTCAGGTGGATTTCCTTGGATTATTAATTTATTTCACCCACAACCCACCTCCAGGCACGGTCACTCCGCTGTGATCGGTCACACTCCCGACCTTTCCCAAAGACTTACAGCCTACTGCCGAACCCACTTTTCAAGCAATACTTTTCAAGCAATATGCAAACTGATTAGAAAGTAACTCAGTTTGCTTGCTATGTCAGGCTTTTGGTAACCCTTTCAGGAGAATGACCTACCATATGTACATGCTGTAGCTCACACCACACACACACGCACACACACACACACACACACACACTACGTACGCTGACAACCCAGCGGGTCGTTGTGGCTGAGGCCGTAGAAACCCTCCTTGCAGACGTCACAGCGCAAGCCTTTGACGTTGGCTTTGCAACGACACTGTCCAGAGATCATTCCCATGTCTGGATCCGTGTGGCCATCACACATCCCTCCCTCCAAGGAACCCACCGGGTCGCAGTCACAGGCTGGAAGACACACAAATCATGGCTGACAATTTCAGGTTTGTTTTTATTTGAGACATTTTTCACAAAATATAGTAAATATTTTTATTATTTTTATTAAATATGAGTATTCAAATGCTTGGTAAAATGTGATTTAACATGTGTTTTTATATCAATTTTCCAATTATGGAATTGACCTATCCATCTTCTGCCTATCTGAAGTCAAGGAGCATGGACCAGTTCCTCCTGGTGGATCCTGAGGAGATCCCAGGCCACCTCCTGCCTGACAGATAGACAGATGTGCCCTGAACATCCTCATCCTAACCAGCCACCCGTTCTGCCTACTCAGTGCAGAGGAACAGCCATTTTGGTCCTTTGCTCACTACCCAACGCTCATGACCATAGGGGAGGTGAACGTTGAGCTTCGCCTTTGGGCTCAGCTCCCTCTTCATGACGGGCTGATGCAGAGTCGACATCACTGCAGACATCGCACCAATCCATCTATCCATCCTACCCTCACTCGTGAACAAGACCAGAGGGTACTTGAACGCCTCATGGGGCAGGACCTCATCCCCGATCCCGAGATGGCACCACGGACTGGGCCTTGGACGAACCAATTCTCCTCCTGGTTGCAAACTTTCCAGTGACAGCTGAAGGCCGCAGACCTACCTCTAACCCTAAAAAGTTACCTTTTGTATGGTGGTGTAGCGGGCAGCATTTGGCCCACGTGCCGTGAGTTGCCTTCCTGTGCTGTAAGCCCCATTGTGAGTTGTAAAGAGGATATGTCAAACCTCAGTACAGACGGGTCTACAATGTCTGAATAAGACGTTTTATTTGAGTATTTTCTGAATGCAAAGAGAAAATGTGTTGTGTCTTTGTTGTAAATGAGCAAGGCAGCAACTCACCGAGACAAACCTGCGGGTCTCTGACATCCCTGTTGGGGTCTTGGTAGTAGAAAGGCTTGCAGGTCTCGCACTTGCGTCCCATGGTGTTGTGCTGGCAGTCATCACACACGCCCCCGCTCACGTTGCCCGTGGCCAAATACACGGCCATGTCAAAGTGACACTGGCTGGAGTGGCCGTTGCAATTACACTCTAAGGAATAGCACAAGTTACAGTGCAACCTCGGTTAGTGTCTTTTTCCGTTGCGATTAGAAATATATATGACAATGTTGTGTCGATTTTCTGCCTGACCCCCAATGTGGTTAAGATATAATATTCCACGATTACATAACAAATTATTGGAATGGCTCTAACAAGACGAATTGGAAATTTTGCAGTGCTTGTGTGTTGCTACCTCGACAGGCGTGCGGGTTTTCCACCTCAGCCGGCCTCCATGGAAGGTCGTGGTGGAAATCATGGCAACGCTCGCAGTTCAGACCCTCTGTGTTGTGTTTGCAGACGCAACGGCCATGGATCTGCACACATGTAGATGGCAATGTAGTCCATTCTCTTCCTCGTCACATTGTAGCAACAATCCTAACCCGTTGAATTGGAAATGAATGCCACTGCCCCACTTGGCCCGGTGCAAGCAGACTGGAACACTTTTGAACTAAAACGCATGCAAAGATGAATGAAAGGAAACCCCACCATGCCGTTTTCCCGCGAGTATACCCCAGGCACGGGGGCGCACTCGGACGCGTGTCCATAGCAGAAGCAGCTGCCTCGGACCACCAGCTCATAGATGGCGTAGTAATACTTTTGCAGCACGTCAGAGCGTCTGTCCAGCAGGTCGTCTCCCAGAGTGTTCAGCTTGGTGAAGTTGATGCGCAGGTTGGTGATTCTCAGGAGTTCTACGTAGAAAGCCAGATTTTCACCCATTCATTCGTCATACAGCATTTCCATTAATGCTACACCCTGAACGCCACATAAGACAACATTTACGCTGTAGGTTAAATGCTGTATTTAACTCCTCAGACCCCAATAGCGCCTGGTATGCGGTCTACAAAAGCAAATCATGGCCTGGGTCTCTATTAGTCAAAGACAATTGACTGTCAGCAACTTCCTGATGTAGCTTCTACAACCTCCACAAGATGGCAGTAGCTGCATATGAAGTATGACATGAACATCCGGCAGCTTTATCTAGCTCTAAAAATGTATGAGGGTCACCGCATGTCCCACATGTGGTACTGTTGCCTACAGTCCACTCATCATTACAACATCGGTTCTGTTGGGGCTGTGCTTTAAGCGTGTTCACACATGAGCTAGGGTGTCCTTTCAACTTTCTCATGCACTCCAAATCACGATTAAAAGTTAAAAATAACTTGGTGAGCATTATTTATGATCAATAATGATACGATTCTAAAGGACTTTTGCAGCCAAGGAATACACTAGTGCGTACATACTGTTCTCTACTAAGCTCCATAGTACTAGAGTACTAGATGGTAGCAATACATGACAGTAACAACACAATATGAGAGATAATAAATTCATCACCTTGGATGTCCAAGCTGTAAGGGTCTTTCACGTGAATGGCAGGATCCAGCACTTTATAAATCACCTTGCATAGAAACACACACACACGCGTGTCAACTCATGCTGTAAAACACTTTTTCCATTGAGGGTCATATGTAAAGAACATCATAATGTGCTGACGTTTCCATGGAGACCATCTCTTCTGGCGCACCAGGCAGGACGCTACCAGGAAATACAAGGCTACGTTTCCAGCGCCCCCAAACACACACACACACAGAAACACTTCTTTCATGATGTTCAGGTAGATACTGTATGTTGGCTGCCTGTCAATGTATTCTCATTCATAAAGGTCAGGGTTCTCAATGGATGGCAGCTGGAATGTACAGGTTGTCTTCAAAGATGTTCCGCCTCCCATCTGAGCAGGTACCGGTTCATTCTATTCATGCTCAAAGACGAGGTGAGACACACACACACACCAGTCAGACCAGATAGGACAGCTCTAGTCTTAAATTATATGTATTTTGTGTCCTCAGCTATCTTGCTTGTGTCCTCAGCTATAACTTTGAAATATTTGGTTGCCTGATAGCGAGGAAGTGCTCATGGTGTTCTTCTTTGGCGAGGGGGAGGCATGGCTGGCGCCAGTGCCAAGGAGAACCAGAGCTTGACAACCTTCTTCTGTCATTAAAAAGTCATATGACTTGATCATTATTATCATTATTGATTATTATTATTGCTAAGCAGTGCTTGTTAATTCTTTTCTGTCATGCCCCCACTGGGGGCAGATGTGTTGTAAATGGCCATAAAGACGCACTGGTGTAACAAAGTTCTTGCTTTTTAAATAAACGTTGACCTGGTTCCACATTTCCCAAACCCGCTATATTAGCAAACATTCCCCCGCTTACCTCCCCGTTGGTGGAAGGCTCAATGTCAGAGTAGCGCTCCTCACAGATGACATCATTGATGTGGCGCAAGCCGTTGGCGGTGATGCCCGGGAAGGTCTTGGTGCAGTTGGCGGCAAAGTAGCGGTAGGGTCTCCACGAACGTCCAAAATCAGCCGAACGCTCGATGATCATGGCTGCCGGCCGGAAAGTCTGCAGACGAGCGAGTTTATCAGCTTTTGTTCATGGGGGCTGCAGATCACAGTCTTGTGCTTCTTGTGTGTGAACTTCAGACATTGCATTTCTGTCCCAGTAGCGGGCATCGGTTCTATTTTCCTCCGATCGGCAGCAGCAGCTTGGACATGAAGAAGATGGAAGTTGCTGAAATGTGCGCCGACAGAGGAAAATGGCCAGGAATCCAGCAGAGACAAAAACACAGGCGTAGGGTAGGCAGGGTAGGCCTTAAACTGGCACAGGGTTTGTCTGGCTGGGGATTTGTCACCATCGCCAAGGATGGGGGGGGGGGCATTGGTGACACTGTTGGTGCTGTTCCCACAAGTAGACGTGCACACACACGTACACATCTGAACTTACAGTAGATAATTAGCTTGTGTTAGATTTGGGGTTACATAATAATAAGAATAAGTGTCGTAATTTTGTAAGCAAAACCTTTGATCCTGTTTTGTTTTTATTGTTTCACAAAAGTAAAGAACTGTTCAGATGTTTGAGATGTCGCTAAAACAAAACATATGGGCGTCAGTCACCGTTTGCTTCTCTTTTTTGGTAAAAATCAGGTGTTTTCACTGAAACCACCCCATGTTAACCGCTGATTTATAAAGACACCAAAAGGCTAGAAACAAACTATTTTCTCTGATGAGTCTAAAGTTTCTTTTCATAGTTTGAATAGTTATGTAGTCCTAAAAATCAACATTCTGTGGGTCTTCAAAGTTTAGCAACAACGCCCAAAAAGTCCCTGAAAACGGCTGGCAGTCAATGAGTTAAGTTTTAGACCAAAAGTCACAATAATTCTACTGTACAAGTATGCATGTACAAAAAGCATAAGTCTCCCATCTCATGGATTGAGATGTTTTTGTTTTGTTATAAAACACTAGCCGCACATCGGCCAATGGTTGACGACGCCACGACAACCATAGTCGTATATTCACCAACTAATGGAAAGCAGGAATTTCTATTCTTAAATTGGTGATGTTCACATTACAATGAAGAATGACCATGTCTTAATATGCACCCAGACACTTGAAGTACTCGGAAGTATGTATTTGGAGTACCTTAAACTTCATGATGAGATGTGTGAAGTGGAATTCAGCTTCCAGGTTCAGTCGAATGCTGACAGTCTCCTCTCCTGAGTGAGCAACACAATGCAACATCATGCATGGGGAACTGCTTTACAATAGTACAGTAGAAGTAATAGTTGGATAATTGCATAATAATGGCATGGAATGTGAACTGAACGTATCCCATTGTCTCCATCATTACCTCCATTGATGGATGGACATTCTACATGTACACTTACAACTTGTACTACTAGTAAGTTTGGGCAAGGACAAGTACTACGACAATATGAGAGTACCGTTAGCAGACTGCCACCAGGTGTTGTCTCCGTTGCGTTCCATGAGGTAGATGACATTGTCGATGCGATGGCTGTTTCTGTGGCGGTACGAGTCATACGGATGCTGGGAGTTACACTCAAAACATTTGTCCGACTCCTGTTGACATTAAAATAAAATAAAAAAGTTGGTTCTCTTGGTAGCAGAGGTATTATCTAAGACTAGTCCAGCTACCGGAAGTGGAAAACGAAAATATGGACTTAATTGGTAACCAGCAAAAGTAATGTAAATGTAATACACAAGGCACTGTGAACGCCTCACAGACGGAACCACGTGACACCACAAACCATAGAAGCACGTCCATCGTCTTCCACACATCAAGACTGACAGGAAGTGGAATGACTTGTGTGAGTCATTACTTGTACTTGAAAACTTGAATAAAAAGCAGGTTTGCCCCCCCCCTCTGCTGGGCCCCTCCAGCCGCATCCGCTGCCTTCCTGCTGACCCTCACGGAGCCAGTAGTGGTCACACTTATCACATTTTCATGCTGATAATTATCGGTAACCCGGCCCGTTATGGGACATAGCAAATAGTTACAGTAGTTACAATATAATAGATGTCAGAGTAGACTTGTTGCTGATGAGAACACTATTGTGTAACTCTCATACATGTTTCAAACTGTTGATTTGAAATGATCTTAATAACCGAGTGGTGTACCATGCCTGTGAAAATGGTAATGGTAATGGTTTTATTTCATTTGAACATGCATCAGATTACAATTGAGTGCATCCCATAATCAGTTCACAGTTCCACATGTCCAAAAGGAGTAGGAAGAAGCAAAGCTTATTAAATCCTGCCCCTTCATTTGGTACTTTTACAATCAATAACCATTACATTAGTTCACTTCCTGCTTTCCGTAATACAGTTTAAGTTTGTCAGTTTTTGTTTTTTTTTTTTTTATTTTGTAATTTTATGTCCCGTACCAAAGTACAAGGTGATATGACCATCCAATGACATAATGGGTACCATAGTAAGTGTCAATATAGTGATATGTATAGCACATCATGACTGGTTCAAGACTCTTCATCCTTGTATTTAGCGAACATCAACTGCTTGTATTGTTTCTTGAATTGGCTCATCGTTGTGCATTGTTTGAGGTCCTTACTCAAAATTGCAGTTGTATGATTGACATATGATTATTATTATAGTCAGAGTGCATCCAATTGGCAGGCGTGCATGAAGAGAAGAAGGGGGCCATGGAAGTGGAGAATGAAAGTGTTTGTGAGAGAACAGGGGACACAAGAGAAAGAGGTGGACATGCAAAGTGAAGAGGGTTCAGTGGGGACAGAATCAGATGGGGGCCCTAAAGAGGGGTGCTGGCACAAGAAGAGGTGGAATCCAGCCCAGTTGATTAGGTTGATGAAGGGCGATGAAGCTGAGGCTGGCTGTAAAGATGTTAAAATGGTGCTGCGGCTGTGGTGAATGCATCTCATCTCGACAATTCCGTAAGAAATGATTGAAAGAATAATCCAAATGTTTCCAAGTCACAGTTTTTCATAGACATGTGCTTGTCCAAAGCATCATTTATCCGGCTAACCATAACCCCGGGCTGGATTGATGCTGTGACAGCACACCCTCCCCCGGACAGGAGTGGGGGGCCTCTGCAATCATCGCCCGTCAGTCATGTTCACCTGGAAGTCACACACGGCTGCCCTCAGGCATGGAAGTACAAGTATGTACTTGTGTTGCACGGATACGCATGTGCATGTACATGATGAAATACACGTCAGGCTTCATTGACAAGAACAATCTTTCCAAGCCGTCTACTACGAGCACTACTCCCAGAACTGTTTGGTGCCAATTGTTGAATGGGAGCCAACCCGGAATGGTTGGAAGGCGTGCCCATGGAAATACAAACAATGACGATGGAAGAGTGGAGATAGATGGACAAGTGAAGAATAAACATTCCTTTTCGTAACAGACAAGCATGAAAAACAAGACATCTCCAAAAAGGATAACAGTATATTTTACAAGCTGTCACTTCCTGTTTACGGAAAAGCTCTGTCTTTTGCTACCGGAGTTTTACATTTTTTGGGAATATTCCTGACCATAGCTTGTGATGCTAACTCTAGAGGAGTGTGCCGACATCGCTGCCTTAATCCGGACAAGCGAGATGACTAACAAAAGGATTAAAAAAACGCCTGTAAGAAGAATACATGATATAGGAGATGTGTCATTCAACATAGTCAAGATGAAAAAAAAAAAAGGGGATAACAATAAGTTGACATCCGAGCTACTTAGGTCATTTTAAACTGTATTTTTACGGTGGGAAACACTCATAATAATGATATAATAACGAGGTACAATTACTTCTTAAATATTGGACCAAACCTAGAAGAAGAAATTCCAAAATGTTGGCCAATGGAGGAAAGGAATGAAAGCTGATTCCATGTTTCTCACTGAAACCACACCAAAGCGAGAAACATATGAAGATGCTGACCTGAAGATGGCTGACGATGCAGTAGTGCTCAGGACCGTCCAGGCCGCAGGTGGAGGTGGCGCTCAGGTTCATGGCCCGTCCAATCAAGAGGTTTCCCGTGGCAGGGTAGCAGCTGCCATCAGTGCAGCCGTGAGGGCCCGATGGGAGGTCCTGTCCCCACACGGCGGCTCCTGCAGATAAAGAAATGCCACAGGTGAAGAAAGATGGTGCACACTTTTACCAAGACATGACCTGCATACCAGACCGCCCACATTATTATTTCTTCCATCATATTTACTTGGAAATAAAATCAATTTTTTCAAGTCAAGAGGCCTATATTGCAGACAGGGAATGATTGCATGGTGAACAGCAGGGGTGGGCAAACTACGGCCTGGGGGCCACATGCGGCCCACCAAGCGTTTGAATCCAGCCCACCAGTTGCTTTGTCAGTATTTCAACTTTTAACATACAAACTGGCAACATGACTTGTAAGTCGGATGTTTTATTTAGTAAAATTAAATTACATAGTTTGATGTGGTCTGATGTTTAAAGTGCTCCTGAAAAAGAATCATACAGCTGGTAATATAACACTTTTACAGTTAAAATTAGACAAATAATTCAAGAAAAATTATAAGCATAAAATAGTGTGTATGTGTTAAATATATGTTCTGGCCCCCCGGACAATTTTGTTAACTCAATGCGGCCCACAAGTCAAAATATTTGCCCACCCCTGGTCTACAGCGTCCAACACCCCACTTGACCCACATCAGGTGTGTCTCTGCCGTCCACTGACAAGACCAGACTAAGCCAAACAACATTGTCCCAGGAGGGGGCAGGACTGGACCAAGGGGACTAGATGACCGTGGCGTACGGCTGCTTTTTACACCGGGTGCTACAGTAAAAACACAACATGCTGAGGCTTGACGGCTACAGAGTGGGAGACTTCAAAGTGCAATTCCTCTTCACAACGAGGCATGCTTTTTTATTCTACCTTTTATTTATGTGAATGAGCCAAATCAAAGTCCTTTTAATTGTGCACTACTGTGGAGGGGTGCACCCCCCCCCCCCCCCCGCCCATCCCACAAGGTTTTGCAAAAGCATGCAATGACAATTAAGCCCATTCTTTTCCACAAGAAAAAAATTAAATTAAATTAAAATAAATTAATTTATGAAGCTTTATGAAGACTTTGACTTTTGAAAATAAGATTGAAGATTTTGAAGCTTGAATATCAACTCCCACCATAAGATCGTCGGGCCATCATCAGTGAAATGATCACTGCAAGGACAGAACAGAACTCCAGGTGGACATCCATCCATCTCTGGTTTGTCCAATGTCATCTTAAAGCTAAGATAAAAAGTCCATCAACCAGGCTCAATGCTGTGGATGCTCTTCAGTCTTTCTGCTAAAATGTGTGGTCGGATCCGATCAACAGCTGAGGAAAAGTGGATAAAAACGAGGCACACAAAGGTCATTGTACCTTCCAGACGTGTCAGGATCAGACGAAGCGGAGTACCCCCTGTCCTGCCTAGAAGCAACCTGAAATGGATCCAGGTTTACCTGAACAAACTTACCTGAATAAGCTCCCCTTTCACAATTTTCTCAAGTGTTTTCATCACAAGAGATGTGAGAGCCAATCATGACGACAGTTCATTTTTGGCAAAGAAACAATAATAGAATCTTCCACACATGAGGAACCATTTCAAGCACCATTTTTGGCGATACGACCCCCAATACCATCAGGCCAGGGCTTTTCCTCTCTCCAACACCTCAAACGGTTTAGGACCTGATCCCTGTCCACCTCCACAGTGTACTGCTCAGAGGTATTTTCTCCTTACTAAAATAGTGGATATTAAATTGTTTGCCAGCTCAAATGACCCCTTTTTAGTTGGCATCCTTTGACCCCCTCCCACTGCGGGAACAGTGTCTCCACTTTGACCTTCTAAGAGAATTTTGCGGCCTTTCAGTCTTTCCTCACTTATCTCTAATAATAATAATAATAATAATAATAATAATAATAATAATAATAATAAATGATCCCGCCTACTTTCCCTTCATAGCCAAAACAAGCATGGCTGCTCTTTGGCTGAAATGATCCAGTCCAGCATGGCGGTGGCCCCATCACGGACATGTTGACAATTGTACACAGGGCACCCAAAAGCACATCCAACTTGTCTTCATTATTGCATTTCGTCACGTAGTTGGAATAGTCAAGAAAGCAGGAAGAGACGTGCCTGGCACTGTAAGTGCAATCATGCTAATAACAATCTTTGCGACACCAGCTGCTTTCCAAGTGTGTGAGGAGAGTGGAGCACCAGGCCATGAAAGGCAGACAAGAAGAATGATGGGTAAACACAGCCCCGGGCGCCAAATTTCCCTCTGCTATACGGCGCTATGGCAGGAATGTGAAGACAGGATGGAAAGTTATTCATTACAAGAAACATTCCAGGTGTCAGCATGCACGATGCCAACGCTCTTCCATGGAACCTGAATGCAACACTTTCTTCCCTGTGCAAGAATGAAAACAAAGCCTATGGGAAACTTTCATTCATCCATCTGCTCATTCGTTCGTTCATTCATCCTTCCATCCACTCATACACCCATCCCTCCATTCACTCGTTCATTCATCCATCCATCCATGCATTCATACCTCCATCCACTCATTCATCCCTCTGCCCATTCACTCGTTCATACCTCCATCCACTCATTCATCCCACCATCCACTCATACACCCATTCCTCCATTCACTTGTTCATTCATCCGTCCATCCATGCATCCATACCTCCATCCACTCATTCATCCATCTGCCCATTCACTCATTCATACCTCCATCCACTCATACACCCAGCCCTCCATTCACTTGTTCATTCATCCATCCATCCACGCATTCATCCATCCACGCATACGCCCAGCCCTCCATTCACTCATTCATTCATCTGCCCATCCACTCATACTACACCCATCCCTCCATTCACTTGTTCATTCATCCGCCCATCCACTCATTCATACCTCCATCCACTCATACACCCAGCCCTCCATTCACTCATTCATCCGCCCGCCCATTCACTCACGTATCCATTCACTCATGCATCCATGGGGCCCGGTCGGGCAGACCCTGAAGGGACGACATAGTCTTCCCTCACCGGCCCCCATGGGCTCCCAAGTCATGTGAGGGGCCAAAAGGGCCTGGTTCAGAGGAAACTGGGTGGCAGCCGAAGGCGGGAATCAAATAAAAGCTAAGATGAGCACGCCTGCAGTCTTGAGATGCATGGTGTCATTTCACCCAGGATGCAGTGTGTGCAAAAAAGAAGGCTTGACTCACCCAGCAGGAGGAGCATCATCAAGACAGCCATGTTGGTCCTCACACAGTCCACACGATCACCCTAGATGCCACAAAAACAAATACTTTTTATTACGGTGTCAGCAAGAAAATACTATTCCTTTTATTTGGAGGGACTTTGGTGGCGTGTCAGTTGAGCAGAATAGTATTTAAATACTGCATCATCAACGAAATGATAACCACACCATTCATTCTCCAGTATGCACAAGAACAAGCTGCTGACACTGTCATGTTCATGCTGACTATTCCAGCATTGGCGAGTGCGATTGGTGGGTAACGAGGAAGTGTTGCGTGGTCTGGGGGGGACAGAGGAACGCCAAGTTCACGTTGGCAGAATTGAGTGATGCTGTTGGCGTATTGAAGCTGGTAGGAAAAGTCTGTCTGTGGGGATGCTACATTACGTACAAGATCAAGGGGGCTGCATTCATTTACCACCCAAAGCTACTTCCTTTTTTTGGTGCCGTTACTAGTGTCTATACGCTCACACGGTGCCATTATGATACCGAGCACACATCCCAAGTAAAACGTTATTCCAATTGAGGCTAGAAAGAAATTAAATGGAGGCTGTCATCAGCTGAGAGCAAGAGGCCCCTGTGTGTGCACAGGCTCTGCAAACACGGGGACCACTCAATGGGACCACAAGCCATAGAATGCATGCGTGCGTGTGGAAACATGGTCAGGCGAGGATCAGTATGTTTTCACGCCACAACACGCTAAACGAGCATGACCTCTGAGACAAAGAAAAATGGTGACAGGCAAGGCCATATGAAAGGATGAAGGACACCATAGCGCCATGCTGTATGTATTACATCCAGTTAGCATTTACCATCAAACATTACACATACACAGGAATTGAAAATGAGGTAAGAAAAAGAGTCTAGGCAACATATTGAAAAAAATTTCAGCTGTGGACACCATTTTCCAATTCAGCATGAAATAATAGTTAAGAAGCTTATGTGTAGAAAACAGATTTCTGTCGTGGAGGTGATGACACGAAGCAAAGCCATTTTCTACATAACTAGCCGCTGCAAGTCAACGGGTAACTTTTGCTCAAAATATAAGATATAAGAATAACAAAGATGAACGTGTCATCTCCGTGCGTAGCACCCAAACTACCTTGGCCATCAACTGGTAGGTAGCCGCATGAGAAGGGCGCCCCTGGTGTACAACAACTTCATTTTTTATTTACGTTATGATTTGGAGTGCATGGGAAAGTGGGGTGGGGCAACGTAGCTCACTCTTAAGAAGCTAACTGATGAGTTGATTGTAGTACAGTATGACACATGTAACTGGCGTGACTTTTACACCAGCTGACTGGCAAAGCTTTACACCGCATGTGCAAAATAAATGGTTCCTCCACAAGTGTTGTTATGGCAGAAATACAGAAAAAAATACAAATTGATAGTAAGTATAGAAGTGGTGCATGAACCACAAAAGAAGGTATTTTGGTGAGGATGTGAATAATGATGTAGCAGAAGTATCTATCATCCACAAACCAGGAAGTAGTCCTAGCCAGTGCTAAAAATCATCCTCCACAAACCAGGAAGTAGTCCTAGCCAGTGCTAAAAATCATCCTCCACAAACCAGGAAGTAGTCCCAGCCAGTGCTGAAAATCATCCTACATGAACCAGGAAATAGTCCAATCCAGAACTAAAAATCATCCTACACGAACCAGGAAGTAATCCTCACCAGTACGAAAAATCATCCTCCATGAACCGGGAAGTAGTCCTAGCCAGTCCTGAAAATCATCCTACACAAACCAGGAAGTAGTCGTAGCCAGTCCTGAAAATCATCCTACATGAACCAGGAAATAGTCCTCACCAGTACTAAAAATCATCCTCCACAAACCAGGAAGTAGACCTAGCCAGTGCTGAAAATCATCCTCCACAAACCAGGAAGTAGTCCAATCCAGTACTAAAAATCATCCTCCACGAACCAGGAAGTAGTACTAACCAACACTACAAATCATCCTCCATGAACCAGGAAGTAGTCCAAACCAGTACTAAAAATCATCCTCCACAAACCAGGAAGTAGTCCAAACCAATACTAAAAATCATCCTCCACAAACCAGGAAGTAGTACTAACTAGTACTAAAAATCATCCTCCATGAACCAGGAAGTAGTCCAAACCAATACTAAAAATCATCCTCCACAAACCAGGAAATAGTCCTAGCCAGTACTAAAATCATCCTCCACAAACCAGGAAGTAGTCCTCCCCAGTACTAAAATCATCCTCCACAAACCAGGAAGTAGTCCTCCCCAGTACTAAAAATCATCCTCCACAAACCAGGAAGCAGTCCAAACCAATACTAAAAATCATCCTCCACAAACCAGGAAGTAGTACTAACTAGTACTAAAATCATCCTCCATAAACAAGGAAGTAATCCTAGCCAGTATAAAATCATCCTCCACAAACCAGGAAGCAGTGCTCCCCAGTACTAAAAATCATCCTCCCAAAACCAGAAAGTAGTCACCAGTACTAAAAATCATCCTCCATGAAAAAGGAAGTAGTCCTAGCCAGTACTAAACAACATCCTCCACGAACCAGGAAGTAGTCCTAGCCAGTACTAAAAGTCATCCTCCATAAAGCAGGAAGTAGTCCTAGCCAGTAGTAGAAATCATCCTCCACAAACGAGGAAGTAGCCCTAGCCAGTACTAAAATGAAATTCCCTTCCATGAACCAGTAAGTAGTAGTAGTAGTAGTCCAAGTAGTAATAACAAGCCATGTTTTCCACTGACTGATATTGTAGTTATCTATGGTTCAGCTTTGAGAAAAAGAACTGTTGTATATAGAGTGAAGTTAGGTGCAAAACCAAGTTCTCGACACTAACAAATAAATCAGCAACCAAGGTCACGGTTGGACGAAACACCGTTACAATGTAACCAACCAACACCTTTGCTGCTGCCCTAAAAATACACCAAGTCATGCTCTTCAAACAACACGGCTACGGAACACCTCATTTGAAACGCAGCAAAGGAAGGAGCCAATGCTGTCGGGCAGAGAAAGGGTCATTCCAGCATAGTAGATACTCACATGCGGTCAGGTCAGGCGTCTTTGAAGGCTAGAAGTGTGTGCCATGTAAAGGCCTCGTAGTGCAATGTGTGTTCACGCATGCATGCACATGCGGTGCATGAAAGTGTAAAACAAACTTCAGGGCGCTACGGCGGTGTAAAAACAGAGGGAACGCCGCCAGCCAATGGGAAGGCCAAGTGGCCGCCGTCTCCCCGCCCTCCAGCCCAGCCCTCCCTGGTTCCCTTCGGCCAGGCGCCTCGGCACTGGGGCACTGGGGTGAATGGGCAGCCATTCTTATTCTAATTGTCACTCGGAGGGCCACTGGCTGAAAGAGGGGAACGGTCTCCAGGCTGCTGGAATGTACCAAAGCCTTTCTTCTCCCAGGAAAGAGCGAAAAAGAGTAAAGAGGCCACAGGGAATGACTCGGCGAAAAGAAAGGGTGATTGCAGCATAGTGAGAAGCGGTTATGCCCTAATTTAGGTTATTTCCCAACAATTTGGGGGGTGTATTTAAAACAAACAAAAAAAACACCATCAACCATTATCCGCAGGTCAACCTCACAATCAGAGGATCAGAGTAGCCGTTTGGAACTTTGGCATCCTGTAATTCCAAAACATGCATGAAATTGTCTACAGGTGTGATTGGTTGGTTGAATACGTGTGCCCTGCCATTGGCTGGTCATGTTCTCACTAGAGGTACGATGGAGCCTAAGTGCTGTAAAAAAATGGATGAATGGACCATGACGCAAGTTCAGCCAATAAGCTAGAAACCATTACTGGCACCACTTTATTGATCCCATCAGCTCCAGTTCTTCACTTCAGTCAAAAGACTCACGATGCAAACTTATTTTGTCCACTTGTTTGTTAAAGTGCCAAATATCAGCTGCCTGTGTCATAGCTGCTGTGCTTTGACACAAAAAGGGAAGCATGGTGGGCTAGTGGTTAGCATGCGGCACGGCCACACCGTCAGGAGATCTGCAAGACCTGTTTGGGCATCTGTGTGCATGTTTTCCCCGTGTGAGGTTTCTCTGAGGTACTTCCTCCCACATTCCAAAACCATACGAGTTGGGTTCATTGGAGACTGTAAATCAGGGGTCTCAAACTAAATTTACCTGGGGGCCACTGGAGCTAGGGTCTGGGCAAGGCTGGGCCGCATCAGGTTTTCCCCCCAAAAAAACGCATTTATTAAAAACGGAAAAATATACAAACTTTTTCAGCGCTTTGGTTCTGATTTTCTACAATAAAAGCTCTGATAAAACATTCCACTGTTCTCAAATATCTTATTTTGTGCAGAAAAATAAAAAGTAAGATGAAAAATAAATAAACAAATCAAGAATAAAGAAAATCAATCAGAGTAATTAATAAATATAATAATAATAATAATAAAACGGCAAATAATAAAAACTTAAGAAACCACATTTAGTTGGTGGGTAGACAAATTATTTTTTTCAGATTAAAATGAACAAAGCATTATTAGAGCCCTGTAGACATGCCAAAACACAACTATAGTCACATTTATACTTTTTTTATTTACAACATATTGCGCAACTGTAGGGTCTTGAGACACATGCTAACTCGCAAACTAGAGAGCTAGCGACCTAAACGGTAGCCTTCAAGTTATTTCCTTTAAACTTAAATAGTCAAAAACTTACCACTTCCACACAGATAGGGAGGATAACTATTAACAGTTATTTAACCTTTAACATGAACATTGATCAAACGTAATAATTTTTTCTGGGTACATGATACCATACAGCATCCGTATCAAACTTGCGCGGGCCGCACTAACATTAAACTTTCATATCAAGACGGGGGCCTCAAACTAGTGTCCTGTGGGCCACATTTGGCCCGCGGGCCGCGTGTTTGAGACCCCTGCTCTAAATGGTACCAACGTGAGTGTGAATGATTGGTTGTCTATACATGCATGCAAGCATCCAAGTGAAGAGGGGGGCATATGAAGGAGCCTTCATGCTTTATCAAATTTAGGACGTCCCTGAATGAAGAAAGTGTCACGAAATGCGTTTGTCATGTCGCCACCACCACCAAGTGTGATAATAGCCATAGAGGTAGAGACCAGGGTAAAGGGTCTGTCAGCTCAGTGAAGAAGAAAAGCAGAGACAAAGAGATGAGTGATGTGCATGAGTGCCATTGGGCCAACAAAACAAAAACCTCAGGGAACAAAAGCTGCTTTCACATTCACAGCGCTGCGCTCATGTGACCTTCAACCCCGGTAAAGACGCAGACAGCCGGTGCAGAAAGAGACTTGACAGTCAATGACATACTGCATTCATATCCATGTGTTCTATTGTCATAATAAGACTGCAATCATCTTTAATTACTCTCAAGTACTCATACATACTGATAGCATTATGAGCAGACATTTAATTGGGCCCGGATTGTGGGGGCAGCAGTCTCAGTAGGGACGTCTGGACTTGGACTATGGCGTCACCAGTAGGTGGCTCTCCGGCACCTCTCTGATTGGCTCCAAGAAAGCTGGCCACTCAACTGCCTTTGGCATGAAACACACGTCAGTCAGGACCCCTTCCCCAACCGAAGCCTCCTTCACCAGGATGATTCCAAGACACCCAGCCGGGGGTGGAATCATGTCCCTAAGGATCATGTCATGAAAAGATGCATCAAGCAAAGCAGCAATGAAGATGATAGATCTTTGATAGATAGATCTCATACCCATGTATTTCCTGTTGTCGCATCGCTTGCAAAGTACCTTTGCAACACCTGACAGACACTTCCAGTTGCTACGAGAGAAACATTCATAGCAATCGTCTTGACTTTCATGTACTGTAAGCCTGTTGTCTACCAAGGTTAAGACTGCAGCGGAACTGAACAACAAAGATAAAGATAAGAAGTGTGTGTCGGAGGCCAGACAATGCCAAGGAATGTAGAGACCGTAGCCCAAACAATCCCTGCCTCCCGTATCGGCAAATAAAAAAACCCACCATATCGGTGCGTGTATGAACTTGTGTACACATCAAACGAAGGACTTGAGCTTCAGACAGCAAAGCAGCTGGCGGCGATGTGAAGGCGAAGCTGTCATAATAAGAGTTGGAAAGAGAAAGAGGAAGGAATGACAGAGGTGAGCTCATGGAGGAAGGATTCTGGAGAGTTCAAATCCCTGGAAAGAAGTCATGTTGGTCTGTAGAGCAAGGCAGCTAAGCGCTAGTTAAAGAGTAACCAGCAGGGTGTGTCAGCTGGTATCTATAGCAGAGACAAAGAGCACAGGAACGTGAAGTCATATCACTGTCCAACACTCACGGCTAGTACACCGCAAAATGCTTAGCATCGAGTATCACAGTACAGTATCTAGTATCCGACCAAACCACGCTGGTATTTTAGTCATGGGATCACATAAAACCATGGAAATAAAGCAAAGACTTGATCGGACAGTAACATAACCCAAACATGCCAAACCAAAATGTCTGCCTCTTTAAAGACACTTTCATATTCTGCTCTTCTTACCTTGTGAAATACACAGTACCTCTAAAGAGTCTACACGACTTATTAGGGCTGTCACCATACACTCGCACACCGACCCAGTTTCAAGAAATGGTAGAACACCCCATCCGCAGCAAACTCAAAAATTGGAGGGGGGGTTGCTTTAAAGGGGACCTATGATGCTTCCACCTTCCTGGCCTATAAATGTAGTTAGGATGTTGGATTCTGGTGTTAAACCATGCCAGAGTTTCAGACCCTGATACCAGCAGTGTGTTGCAGACTTGTATTGTATTCTACAGCAGCACTTCCATCCAGTGCTAGCATTATGATGGCCACAGTTTGACCCTGGAACAGACCATTTTTATTCCCATGATTTCCTGTGGGAAGATGACTGCACAAGTGAAGGTGGAGAAGTACTCGTGGATGGTCTTAACCCTTCAGGTTAGAGTTGACGTGAGCAGCAGGGTGCAGTCCTGCGTCCTTGAGCCGATTAAAGCTAGACTAAGCCTCGGAAGGCCCCTGGGAACCTTTGGGGGGTCACCAGGAAGCAGTGCAGAGAAAATGCAAGGAAGTCATGAGAGGAGATCATAGGAGCCTGCTTGGCTGAAATGAGAGGGTTCCATCTTGGAACAAGTGTGTGTTCCACTCATTCTTTTCAGCTCAAGTAGAAAATCTGAGCCCTTCTCTCCATTAATCTGTGGCGCTGCTAATCTGGCAGGAATGTGTGTGTCAAAAACCTGCTTTGCAGCCCAGGAGGTACTCTGCACACATATATCATGCAATAATATACCTTTTGGCACTGCATCACACTAATACTAATACTAATGGGAATCCAAGAGCATGCACTATGTACGTCAGCATTTCTTTTGGACAAATCAAAGAGTAAAAGACAAACAGGTGGAACAATGCCCGAGGACTTCTAAAGTTTGCCAAGAAGGAAACTTATTGACGATTGCCAATTATTCCCCTCTGGCATGAACCTGACGTTATTCTACCGCAACACTTGCTGAAATGTGATATCAAGTTTAGAGCCGCGGCAGACTGACGTCACGCCAATTAGCCTAGCACCACAAGTACCAGAAGAAAAGATAAAAGTGCATAAAGCTGTAAAACATGCAACAAACTAACGTTAATGTGTAGCAAAGCTATGTTGACTCTTAAATGTTCATAATCACATTTCTGACGGAACTTGGAATTGTCTACTTTTTGGCGAAGATCTGTTTTTTCCCCCCCAAAACAAGCCCTTCCTTACCGGTTAGCTGCCTATCGACGCACACGCTCCTCTCTGGGAGGTCTCCCGTTGGCGCTCGGTGTCCGGTCTGCAGCGTCGCTGGACGGATCAGGACGGAGGAGGAGCCCTTGGCAGTGGCCGGCAGCGGTGTGCCGTCTCCGGGGAAGCGGGTGCAGGTAGGCCGCTTGGAGGTGGTCGACCCCACCCAGTGCTACGAGGCCACGCCCACTCCTCCAGGTAAAGATAACGCACATAATCCCGTGAAGATAAATCCTTTGTTACTCAGGGGCCCATTGTACAAAAGTAAGACATGGTATGTATGCATGGTAAATGACTGGGGTGAGCTCAACCAACCCTGGGTAAGAACGCAAAGCCAGGCTTTTTAGATGCGGATTAATCAAGCCACGTGAACCATCCAATCAGTGCGCATACGCGGCTTAGTTAAATAGACCCCGCTATAGATGGTGTCCATGCAGCGCGGAGGGGCCTGCCATGTAATGAATGTTATCACCGCTAGAGGGTAGCATTTACTGAGTCTCTGACTGGGAGGGCTTTGTTTTTTCATTTTTATGAATGAACTATTAACTCTGTCTGAACTTATCACCACTTCATTTCATTGTTTATCTATGACAGTATTTGGTCTTATGAGCTCTTTAAAGAACACAAATACGAAGCAGTTTTATGGTTTGCATTTGGTTTCTAATGTGTCACATTGGAAGTGTGATGGTGGCATAGTTCTCCAGCCCTACTTGACCTTGACTTGAACCATGACCTTTCACACACCATGTGGATACATCATTCAAGCATGAGCGAGCCCTCTGGGTAATGTTATCCTGCTAGCTAGCATGGACAGATGGAACTTTCCATTTTGGCCACCAATACACTGCTTTGTACCGCAAAGGTTCGGGGAAATTGCTGAAAGGTTTGAGATGAGCGTCCATGGGGAGATATATCATTAAATGAATAATATCATCATGTCTCATCTATTTGCCATCCGGTGGATCCACCAGTTGGCCTGCACAGTCCAGTCCAGCTGTTCACACCTGCTAATCTGCAGAAGGAAATGCTTCTTGGCCTCTGCCTCGCTCTTGTCCTCCTGCAGCGCCTCCCGCAGGTACTGCATGTCCTCCGCGGCACTCAGCTCCGGCATGCCCGTCAGCAGCATGAGAGAGAAGAGCGTCACCAGCAGGCCCGAGTGTGAACGCAGCGCCAGGTAGGCCTGAACGCACGAGTCCTGTAAATACATACACCAACATCTTAAATACACAAACCTGCACAAACCTGCACCTGGGACTGGAAAGGACGTCCAAGGCGAGAGGTCTGCTGTTGATAGAGTTTTAAACTGTTTTGGTGCCTTCCGGACTACCCTACATGGACTACACAGAACAGATTGCTGACACCCTCAACTTCAACCCGGACAGGCAAGAGCTGCAGATTCTTTCAAATAAATGAGTTCAAGTGCTGACGGCTGCTAGAATCTGTGTCGAAAATCCAAACAGGGCCATTCTGGATGACGAATGAGGAGGAATGTCAATCTGGGTTCAGCGTCATATTTACTTCTAGAGGACAAAGATTGGAAGTCATTTCATGCTTTGAAGGAGGAGAAGAAAGCGCTACAGGAGAAAACGAGCACAAATGAGGCCAGTTCTAACACAGATTAGAAATTGCAGAACAGCCTCAAGAAGAAATTTGTGAAGTCATAAACCTTAAGGAGGACAATGGAATACTTGTGCAGTGCTCTAAGGCACTCAGAGGTGATATCAAAGTACTACAAGATGGTAATACTGCCTTGTACGCTGTTCTTAAAGAGGTTAAAAACCCTGTGGAGGAAAAGAGCACTAGAAAATGATATGAAGGTTGTACATGATGCTAGAAGAGTACTATAGGATGAGAAAAAAAGAGAAGGAAAGGAAAATATGATTGAACAAATGAAAGGTATGATTGATGGATGGATCAGAATGAACGATGGAGAAGTAAGAGTGCTCGTTGTCAAAGTTAACAAGGATGCGGATACATACTAAAGATCACGTCTCCGCGACAAGGAAAATGGAAGATGTGTTTCTGATAATCTATCTTACATCTTAGAAATATGAAATGGAATTTGCTACCAAACCCAAGAGAAATGTTCTTGTGGAACATTTATGGACGGTTGTAGTGTCGAGCGTACCTTGAAGAGCTGAAAGTAGAGGCTGTTACCACCTTTCACTCTCCCCATGACATACAGGAAGTCAGGCGTGAGGACAAACGGAACACGCTCCCTGCTGACTCCCAGGAAGTGCTTCCTGTTCCCCAAGATGTGGCCAAAGTCAATGTGGAACAAATTGCCTGAAGACACAATGGACATACAACAGACAGACAATAGTTGTTGGATGATACATGTGAAGAAGTGGTTTGTGCTTGATGGTTCATACCTTCATGTGTGATCATAATGTTGTCATTGTGACGATCGCCAATGCCGAGCACGTATGTAGCCACACAGTATCCAGCACAAGACTTGACAAAGCGTTCCACAGTCTTGAAGTGCTGCATCAAACATGTAGTGTTAATGCACACAAACATCTACTACATCCAACATCCACCTTCTGTAACATTTGTAGAGTAATGGGGATGCTGGAGTCCATCCCAGCTGACTTGAGGCCAAGGGTGGGTGGGATATCAACACGCAACCATTCATGAATGGTCATGAATTACAATTTCCTGGAGTGAACTCTTGGACCTGAGCCACTCAAAGACAGCATCATCTCTGAAGAATCCATTGGTTCCTCCGTGGCTCCTCTGCACTGCTGCAATGGTCGCCGCGTCTCGTACGATCTCAATCATTCCTGAGCAACAGAAAGGTGTTTTATGTTGGAACTGTTAGCCTTGATGCTGGAATGGAGCCAGTCTTAAAGGGCTTTTAGTAACATATTGTGTGTGTGTGTGTGTGTGTGTGTGGGTAGCTTTAATGCTAATGATCTGTGTGTCTCAAGAGGCCCTATTGCATACTTCACAACCAGTAACTATGCACTAACCTAATACACAAATATTTTTATTTCACTTTATTTCAACATTTTTATGCAGGTAATTGCTTCATTTAGGGGAAAAATGCAAAATAAGCTTAAATGTTCATATTTTGACTACTAATAAGCCACATTCAACCATATTCATGAAGCAGCTGTAAAGGTCAAAGGGCGAAGTGTCCAAGCACCAACTGAGTAACATAAAGGGGTGGCACAGGAGGACACACGTGTTAGCAACAATAACAAGTGCTAACGTTACATTTTAGCATCAGGCTAGGTTAGCAGATTGACTGAAGAAAAACTACATGATCAAGGCTACAGCTCTATTTTAGCTTGTCCTCCAAGGGGGTATTGTGCGTGATTCACCACCTCTATTTCTATAGCTCAACCCAACTGATCGAGGCAGACAGCCCATACAGAGCCTGGGTTCTGTCCAAGGTTTCGTTTTCTTGCCTCCGTCACCAAGAGCGTGCTCCTGTGGGTTTGTTGTTCAGTTGGTTCTGTCTTTTGTGTAGTGCCAACGAGTGCCACGAGATAACTGCTGTTCTGACTTGACGCTAACCTGGACTTGTTTACTCTGCTTACCTATGTTGTGTCCCGTGGAGATGCAGCCATACGGTAGGAGGTTGAGGTGCAGTGACTGCTCCTGCCAGATTGACTCCATTACCATTAAAGTCTAAAGAAAAAGCAACACGTCTTTTATGGCCATGTGAAGTCGTAAAGGCCCCACAAGGCCGTGGGGGACACGCTTAGAAAAGTATACGCATTACATCCATCAAGCTTGCCGCAGTAATACCATGATTGCACTTGTTGTACGGTCATAAGACCACACTGGTGTATGTTTTCACGTATTGCCACACGGCACGGCTTCACTCCAACATTTCCCACCAATGTTGATGACTCAGTCAAAAGTGCTGATGGTGATTTTTATTTTTCATTTTGAAGCAGTGCAAACACTGTCACCTATTTAGGGTAAAAATCTCTTAGAAAAGAAACCTAAAACTAAAAACGGGGAGTCAAAATGAATACAAAATATACATATTTACAGAAGCATAATGATCAAAGTCACCTATGCAGCCAAAGTACGACAACGCGTCCCACTCACTCTGCAGTAAACACAAGACAATAAACATCCCCCCCCCACATTCTAATCCGTTCAGTACAGCATTAACAGAAACTTGGTACCATGTGTGCCTACCAGCGAATGAAGAACTGACAGTTCATGACCATAAAGGTCATCATCTATTTTTAACTCTTGATGTGCAATTCTCCACCAAAACACTAGGGGCAGCATTTTCCTGAACGTGATCAACCACAACTATGACTCGAGGATGTGCAACAAGTCGGCTCATGGCTCACCTGAATAACCAGCATGTCCTGTCGGAGGTCATCTCCTTGTTTGAAAATGATCCCGACAGCCGGAGCAGATCCTGGTGACGGCATGGCCGAGAACTCCAGCCACAGAGGTCTCTTCTTGGACGCCAGCACCTTGCATTTGTCCAGCTGGGAAATGAAATCCACATATGTGTCCTGTGGATGTGGTTACTGTCACTACTATAACAGCGCCCCCTGTAGGATGTCATCACAGCTGCAGGAGCTATTATGGTTAGTGTGGTTATGGTTAGCAGCTTCGCTACGATGCTAAGCTAAGGAAGAAAGGGTCATTATGGGGAGGGGTGGAGGAGGATTCCAGCAACAACTTGTATATACTGTATATTCCATGCCTTTGACTTAGAGGATGAAGTCAGATCTACACTAGATGTTCACACCAGATTCCACCTGTTAGAGGACTCACTTTGGTTGCCAGATATTTACATCACGGTGGCTCTACACTGACTACTCTAAAGTACAGTATATCCAGTAGTATTGACCCCCAGGGAAGTATATTAAAATATTGCCGTGTCCTCGTTTTTGGCGAGGCTTACCAGAATCCGTCCTACTTTGATGCGGGGGTCCAACGGCAGCAGGAACTCGGGAAGAACGCTGTCTTGAAGGAGCTGCTGAAGCTTGAGTGAAGCTGTAGGAGCACATTGAAGAATATGATGGCTGATACACGTCTCTCCAATTGCATGTTTTGGGTGGGCGGATTAGTCCGAAGTATCCACCAGGATGTTGTGGGTACTTGGAACAGTAACTGGGAAGTGCAAATACGCCTCATAGTGGACCTGCTGTTATGCATGAAACCGACGTCCATGTTTCCAAATTTCACATGGAAATGTCCGAGCTAGGATGCAAACACAGCCACCTGACCATCGTATCGTTCTCCTCATATCCATGTTTCCATAAGAAATCATGCCAATCCAATGCCAAAAATATAATATAAATACAAACAGTTTATTTCCAACTGCACAACATCAGGAGAATGCAGATCTTGCAAATGATAAACGAGTATTTACCTGCAGGAGGAAGGCCTGTTTTTTCAGGGTAGAGCCTCTTCATGGTGACGGCGACCTCCTGCAGGGCGTTCACGGCCTCCACCTGCCGGGCGAAGCCATCCAGCATGGCCTGACCGCAACCTCGCAAGTAGGCCTCCAGAACCACGGCCATGCGCTGGCGGAAATACGGACATGCCAGCACTTCTCCGCGTAGGTACCAGAAGAGGAAGTGGCCAATGCGCTTGCTCTGGAACAGGGGACCACCATGGTTAACTTCTTTTATACGCTTATAAGATGCCTGCAAAGAAATTCATGTTAGATTATTTCCTACTGCAAAATTTAATTTAGCAAATTCACTTTGACGGTTTTTTTTTCAGATAGTTTTTTTAACAGTGTTCCCAAAATAGCCCTCAATCAGTGAAATATGTGAAGTGTGTGCGTTTTAAGTCTCTCACCATACACTTTCTCAGACAAGCAATGACATTTTCTCACATTTCTCTCTTGTTTATACACTCTCAAAAAAGTTCAAACCGGCGTCCAAATTGTATCAACCCACAGGTCCAACACAAGCAATTATTCAGTCACTCACGCATATTTTTCACCCCTTTGACTGTGCCTTTTCATCCTGGCCCGGTTCCTCTGTACTATAACTTTTATGTGTTCTTGTTAAAATATTTTGCAGCAGTCCTCCTCCTGGTGCCATCCCCCTCCTTCCAACAAGGGATTCATTTAAAAGCTAGCAAGCTAGCAATGACTTCCGGGCAACAAAGGAGATTGATTGACAACTGTCTACAGGCAATTAGGACGCAAAAAACAATGGGCGGTGAACACCAAAGAGTGTAAAGTTACGAATAGATTGAGCCAACTAGTGCAAATGAATGGAACAGAGTGAAGAATAGCATGGAACTGAAAGTCCTCCATGATAGAAAGCAAGCAAAAGAGGTGGGAGGGGCTAGGCAGCCAACAGACTACAATGTGTTCACTAGCTCTGAACGGAGTATATCATGAATAAAGTTATACGCTGTGCATACACTTCGATAAAATGGACACAATGAACACAATTAATATATATGTAAATATAAATGAGTAAAAATCCATTGTACTGCAGAAATATGACCGACATGTGGGTGTAAATTTTTCTGGATTCAGCATCCTAAAATGGCGGCCAAACGCGCCCAGAGCATAATACGGAAGCAGAAGCTTTATCGGCTGATAGTATAGTCTCCTTTATAGTCTCTTATATAGGCTCCTTAGTGAAAAGGGACAACAGAGGGGAGAGTGAGAAATAGCGAGAGAGAAAGAAGGACACTCAACTTCCCACAATGCAATTCATCTTAAAGGGCCAGGCTCGACCTTTAACAACACTCATATGCCGTCTTAAAAAAAGCTAATTTTGCAAATCAGCAGAAGGTGAACCGCGATAGAGCGAGGGAACACTGTATTCTATATGTGTATCATACATGTGCACTAATCCCTACTTATCAGCATGTAAAAACAGACGATAACGCATAGATGAGGGTAATAAGAGATGAAAGTGGCATCACTCACCCTTAAGGCTCTTTGGATGAGGAAGCGAGCCAGGACGCTATCATGGTACGCTTCCACTTTGATGCTCTATGCCAAGAAACACATCAAACTCACGTAAATGAGCCACTCTCTTTATGTCTGGGGTTTACATACACTAACGGGTACATATCTCATGCAGGGTGGAAAAAGGATCACACGGCGTGCCAAGTCCAAAAAATGTGTCCATGTTGGCAGCTCTGCATGCGCTATAAAATATAGCCAGTCACCTGCAGGCATTTATACATACTTGCACCAACTGCAGCAAATACTTCAGAACGTCGTCATTGGACAGGCTCTCCAGTCGCTGGACCGCTAATCTCCTGGCCGCCTCGTCAGCAAAGTCCATGCTCAACAGCTCCAGGGCCACGGTCACATCCAGTTCTACCGGGTCCCAGTTGGCCACCAACCAGTGGACATCTTCCACCGCTCTGCTGTTCATCCAGTCCACGGTGCGAAGGAACTTGGGTAGGTTAGGGCCGTAGCAAACGCTCTTCTCCCTGAATCTTCTGAGGCAAGCCTTGTTTTGGACGCCTTGAGAAAAAGATGTGACGGTTTCAGGATCATCGGCTTGTTCATCAACAGCAGAATGGGATCTGCTGGTGTTGGAAGTGTGGCTAAAGCACTTTGGGAGAACCATGGGGAAGCTGTAGCGATCAAGAAGGAAGCTAATGGCCATGGAGTTAGAGCGATCCGGGTTGGTAGCACAGGACAGTTTGTCTGCTTGATAGGTGACGGCCTCGTCCTCCTGGTCAGGGTGGGACCACATGTGCAGGGTGATGGCTCCCTGTGTGAGGAGCGACCTGTGACAAACAATAAGAAGCTGACTAGTATTCTGGCTCCAAACCAAGAGCTCATCTACAGCATAGATCCAGAGGTTCCAAAACAAAGTCTACCAAGTTACATTCAAATCCATTCCCAACGTTTGGAGTTTTGAACAAGATGGTTAGTTTCTGACCTGTGATCTATCAGGAGAAGATTGACAAAGTAGAGAACCTTCACCTTCCCTTTGGCCACGTCAGACATTTTGGATGCAGAGTTTGCTTCTCTGGTGTCACTGCTGCTGGCACTAATGGTGAAGCCCAGCTTGGCGCCACGTGGAAGATGCTGAAGCGACACATCAAAGTCCAGCCACTCGTTCCACAGGACTTCGTCTGTGAGGAGTTTGGGACTTGAAGACACTGAGGAGAGAACCTTGTTGCCGTAAAGTATCGATGCATCCACATGAACCCATTGCAGGGATTTGCTCGGCAGCATTGGAACGTCAATGCCGACAAGTTTGACACGGAACTTTCTGTTGCAGTCCCACAGGGATACCATGTTGATGTCTTCCAAATCCTTCCGTTCCAGGCAGAGATCTTCGTGGGAGCTGAAAGTTCCCATGAAAGCATCCACAAGCGGCAAGTCCTCCAACTGGACAGTCTCTTTCAGGAGCTGCGAGACAGGGACCACGGACAGGTGGAGGTCATGGTTGTCTTTCAGACACTGTCGCACCCACTGGAAATCCTTCAGGGGGTAGTCCCCCGTTACGAACTCCTCTCTTCCAGATACTTTCAGCACCAAAGTGTCAGAAATATCCTGCTTCTGTTCTGCCATCACCCTTTGAAAGAATTTCAGAAGGATGTTAGGTGTTGCGCTAAAATCCACTTGTATACTGAAGCTGATCTGGTTCATGTAATGTAGCGTGACCGGGAGCTTCCTGTTTAGCAGGGCCTTTAAGTCGTCCGGGACGGGGGTGTTTGCAATCCAAGGCTCGGTGGTGTACGACGTGTCATCTCGACGCTTTAGCTCCTGATTTGTCCAAGATGCCAGTTTCCTTCGGGTGTATGCCAGCTCTCCAAGTCTGCCCGATACCTCTTCTTCCAGATTGCATCCGATCAGGAAGGCCAGCAGGTGATGTTGTTTCCGCTTCCACTCTGAATGCCCCGCCACCATCTCCTTTAGCACCATGTGGGCTGTTGGCAGTCCAGCGTCATCATAGCACCATGGTAGGTTTAGCGTCCTGATGATCTGACAGTCGTCGTAGGCCTCGTACCAATCTTCTGTCTTAGCGTACAGCAGCGTGTACTTCTCTGGATCCAGTATTGCAAGGGGATCTTGATGGCAGTCCTGCACCTGCAAGCACAAACCAAACTGGTGAAATCCACGTCTTCCATGCCATTTTCCAAGTTAGCATTATCACTCCCTGCTGCCTTAAGAGTCGAACTGGACATTCAGTTAGCTCGACGGCTAGCGCTCTCGTCTCTCTTTCTGCTGTCCCTGGGTTTGAATCTGCACCAAGGAGGACACATGTACGTATATCCCCATATATCCTATATCCCATATATATAATACTTGCCTCCACTCAAATTGATGCCGTGCCTCAATGTTTACTTTTTTGTTTTCTCAAGACTTTAAACAAGTGATAGTCACCGCACAAAAGTTAAACACGTCATTTTCAACCTCCAGGAACAAAAGTGCCGACAAACTTTCAATACGTGTGTTTGCAATGAATCACAAATACTTACACTGGCTTAAGGTTAACCTTTTCAACTTTCTTCTTGAAGGGGACATTTTATGCTTTTTCCACTTTACTGACCTATAAATATAGTTAGAATGTTGAATTATTGTGTTCCATCCATCTTTTTTCTATGCAGGGTGTAAGGGAATGCTACATTTGTTTGAAACTTGGGACTGTCCAGTCTCTACTTACGGACCGGATTCAGGATCCAACACGTATGGCTGTATGTTAAAAGCCCACATTTGAAAAAGATGGGTTCGCAACACCGGAAGTCCTTCTAAGCACTTGGGAGTGTTACCAACCACAATGCACTGGGCGTGCCTAGAGGCGGGCCGTGGGTGGAGTACATTAAAACGGACCGTTTTTGCAGGATGCATTAAATCAAAAGAAATAGAGCTGAATAAGTGCAGATTCTGGACGATCTGGCTTCTTCCCAAGCTACTTTTCCATCTTTTGTAATTGTGGTTTGTCCAAAGTTACAGCATTTTTACATTTCTGCTTTTTTTAAATTTTTCAAATATTTTAACTTCTTCAGGTTGCACGGCGGATGAATGGTTAGCTCGCAGGCCTCACAGCTAGGAGACCCAAGTTCAATTCCACCCTCGGCCATCACTGTGTGGAGTTTGCATGTTATCCCCGTGGATGTGTGGCTTTTCTCCAGGTTCTCCGTAACATGCATGCTAGGTTAATTGGCCACTCCAAATTGTCCATAGGTATGACTGTGGGTGGGAATGGTTGTTTGTCTATATGTGCCCTGTGATTGGCTGGCCACCAGTCCTGGGTGTAGCCCGCCTATCACCCGAAGACAGCTGGGATAGGCTCCAGCACCCCCACGACCCTTGTGAGGATAAGCGGTAGAAAATTATTTAATTATAACTTTTTTCCTCAACCCAATTTTCAAAAAATGACAATCCCTCTTTTCATACTTCGTACACAGTACGCAGTACTTGTAGTACTTGTACTTGTACACATAAGGTTTGATGATGTTACAGCTTGACAGTGGAAGAGATTCTCAATGAACATGCAAAGGAGGAAAATGGAAGTATGCGTGTACCTGCATGGAGATGCGCATCCTGAGCTGCTGCAGCGTGGACTGAGCAGGCAGGATGACGGACACCTGATCAGCATGGGGATGCTCGTCGGAGATGAACTGGCAGATCAACTTCAGCTTGTTCTGACTGCACTTTGGAGTCCATGTGAGTGAGGTTGCAGACACGTCCATTGACCTTAGAGCAGTGGAAGGGATGGAAGGACAAATGCAAGCTGCATGTTACAAGAAGCACTGATTGTACTCTAGCAAGGTTCCCCCTTTGGTGTATGTTCTGTATGGGACTTCCTCATTCTTACTGTAAATGGAAGTAGTCTTAGAGATCAGGTTACAATAACAACACTATACTGCATCTGTACACCTCCCTTGTACAGACATACTCTTAGAATACACAGTATACACCTTATATTCCATATGGCTATCACATTCCAAATCCCTTTATGCGCGCTGGCAAATCGATGCGGTCAATCAAATGCATGAAAGATATTTTTATGCTCTGCCGAATGAACCAATGACTGCTAAGATGGAGGATGATATAGGAATGCTCAACGGGAGACTTTTACAACAAAGTATCCCAAATTTTCCTTGAATAGGAAAATATAAGATAAAAGGTGAGAACCAAGGTTCTCTAAACCCGCCAATGAAGCACTGAAATATACTTTGTAGTAAATCATCCAAATATACTACATTGTTTTCTTGCTGTACTTCTTATTTTGGCCTGGAGGCGTACCTGCAACTGCACTGCACTTTAAGCTGACCGCCAGCTAGTTTTGAGCTTTGGACCATGGACTTGTGTTGTGGCAGAGCTAGCATGCATGCTTGGCCTGTTTGTAAGGGATGCTACGCTAAGCAAGCAAACGATTAGAAACATGATGCATGCTCAGATGCATACCTCCCCGCCTTTTTTAGAGTCTTGTTGGGCTTCAGCTGCTCCCCAAGTGGGGGCAGGCAGAGGGGAGGGGGGCCATGTCCACAAATAGAAGGAACGAGCAGACAGTGGCATGAGAAGGACAAAGGTGAACAACAAAATCATCTTTCTTTCTTCTCTGCTCAGTACGATCATCTTAGCATTGCTCTTCAGGCTCCTTGCCTCTCAGCAAAACCACAAGCACAGAAGAAGAAGAAGAAGAAGAAGAAGAAGAGAAGACAACGTGGAGCATCAGCTGCTGCTGTCAATCAGCCAGCCAACAAGGGAGGAGCATTCCGTTGGATGGAATGGACACACTCACGCTGTGTCCTACTCCAACGCACTTTCTTTCCATGTTCTGATCTCAAGTCAAACGTGCTACGCTTGTATGACCCAGCACATGCATCATACATGCCTTTTATTAGTTATTGATCATAAACACACGTCAGGTAATCCACCAGGTCACCAATCCAACAGTTATTGACCATAAAGGTTGTGTAAGGAATGATGACACACTACAGAAGACGACCCCCAAGGGTTCATGGAAAGACATGCCCCTGCATGGCATGTACCACCCACCAATTGAAGAAGTGACTGGACTGAAAGACAGCAAGGAGGCAGCACAACAAGATCAATAAAGGGCAGGGTCTACCCCATCAGACCGGACCCCTGGCGCAGCCTGTGCAAAGAGGCCCCCGGCACGGGGCAGCACATCACAGCAGGGAGTAAGATGCTGGCAGGAAGGGCATACATGGGGGTGCACGGCCCACGCAGGGATAGTGTACCAAAACATTCATTCATTCATTCATTCATTTTCTACCGCTTTTTCCTCACGAGGGTCGCGGGGGGGCTGGAGCCTATCCCAGCCGTCTTCGGGCGAGAGGCGGGGTACACTGGTCGCCAGCCAATCACAGGGCACATATAGACAAACAACCATTCACACTCACACCAATGGACAATTTTGAAACGGCAATTAACCTAGCATGTTTTTGGAATGTGAGAGGAAACCGGAGTACCTGGAGAAAACCCACGCGTGCACGGGGAGAACATGCAAACTCCGCACAGAGATGGCCGAGGGTGGAATTGAACCCTGGTCTCCTTGCTGTGAGGTCTAACCACTCGACCGCCGTGCCGCCCTGTACCAGAACATCTGTAGCAAATATGGACTGGAGCTCCTACAGTCAAGGTGCTTGAGAACAACCAGGACAAGATCCTGTGGGTCTTCTACATCCAGACTGACAAACTGACTTAGCGGTGGTGAGACATACTGGAAGGAAATAGGATCACCAGGAGAAAATGTGGGCTATGAAGGCAACAATGGTGCCACCAGCGATGGGGTCCCTGGAGGCAGTCACTCCCAAACTGGGTAGATAGAGACCATACTGGGAACAGCTAAGATCCTACTCCAACTCACAGGGCTCTGGTAGAGAAGGGGGTACTTCGGCAACCCAACCGAGCTATTAATGGCACCACAATCCCGCCACAGCTACAAAGCACCAATAAACACCAAAATGCAGCTTGAGTAATAGTAAAGAAGATGACCAAATAGTAGACTTGCAGATGTATCTGTGCTTGTCATGGTGTTGCTTTGTTGGCCGGACTCTACCACTGCTGTACAACTCTTGTACTTGTAGAAAGATGGGCCAGCAAGTTGAGGTGGTGTACAGATGTTTGAGTCCACACAATACCAGTCCAACGTTTAGACACATGTGCCCAGACCGTGGACTGGACGTGCATTTTCGGTATGTATACGCTACATGCTGCGGGACCGTACGGCTGTTGTATTTGTTGACTTGTTGAAAGACAGGATGACATAGCTGGAGATGTTGTACAGCTGATTGAGATACATCTTGAGTTACAGATGCCAAAGAGATGGAGGAGGGATGGAGGGGTGTGAGGCATTGAAGTTGATCCTGTCCCGCTTTTTTCAAATGAATGTCACAGAGATGATCCCTTGTCTAAATGCGGCCGATCGGATCAAGAGGGTTCCACATGGGGGTGTCCATCAACAGATTGCAAGATCTGATTGGCCGCCTCCGGCCCAATCCTGATCATTTCCCGCAAAAGTGGAGTGCGATGCGAGGGTACTAAAGGGAGGTGGAACCCAGAACCACTTCTATCCCGACCGTGCTGCGTTGCTTGAAGACTCTTGACACCTTTTTCCTGGTGCACAACCGCTGCTCACCATGGTAAGAAATGGCCTTTATTGTTTTTAAGGAGTTTGAAGGCCTTTTGGGTTCAACTGTCGAGGATGCAGGATTCCTTCCTGGATTTACCACCGATCTTTTCTTCTATGGGGATTCCACTGATTTCCTCTCGATGAGCGTTTGCAGGGCGACTAAACCCGATACGCTGGATAATCAGCCGGCACTAAAGATAGATGAGGTCATTTAGTTTCACCTTGGCTAAAATCCTCCTCAATCCCGCCTGCTTAAAAATAACTGCAACCAGTCACAAGGACCTCAGACATGGAATTCATTGATGCTGAAGGATGCCAGCCAGGCTGTGCAAGTGTACGCAAGTAAACCTCAGTCCCTCCGCCTGGAGAGCTGCTCTGAACATTGGCCTCACTCCCATATCAACGTTCTGTGTCAAATGGACAAATGAAGTATATACTGTATATAAATACTGTATATACTCTATGATACTTTTCCAAATCCCCAGTAAGAAAAGTAGCTATTGGCTGTCCTGGAAGTTGTTTGACTATCTTTGTGTGGAGGGGGGGGGGGTCTGGGTACTCCGCCAAGATACCCCTGCAACCCTAGTGAGGATAGGCGGCATAGAAGATGATGGATGAAGATTACATTGGCATGGCAACACATACATACAAACTGAACTCTGATTGGACAAAACAATCTAACATACACACACACTACTGGAAGATAAATCCATGTGTCTTTGCATGCTAATTGTATGCTAATGTACATATATATAATGTACATACACTTGTGTATTGTCGGGGTGCACGGTAGTCCAGTGGTTAGCGCCCAGGCCAAACAGCTGTTTGATTCCCCACTCGGGCATCTCTGTGTGGCATTGGCATGTTCTCCCCGTGAGCGTGTGGGTTTTCTCTGGGTACTCCGCTTTCCTCCCCCATTCCAAAAACATGAATGCTTTTGTCCATAGGTATGAATGTGGGTGTGAATGGTTGTTTGTCTCTATGTGCCATGTGATTGGCTGGCCACCAGTCCAGGGTGTACCGCGCCCGAAGACAGCTGGGATAGGCTCCAGCATGCCTGCAGATAAGCGGTATAGAAAATGGATGGATGGTGTGTATTGTATGCTAATTGTACGCTAATGTGTTTTTGACATAGTAGACATGTGCATTGTATGCCAATTGTATGTTAATGTGTTTATTGACATATTAGATGTATGCGTTGTATTCTAATTGCATGCTAATGTGTACACATTAGCGTGCATTAATGTGCACATGCTAATGTGTACTTTGACATGTTAGATGTGTGTATTGTATGCTAAATGTATGCTAATGTGTTGATTGACATGTTAGATGTGTGTATTGTATGCTAAATGTACGCTAATGTGTTGATTGACATGTTAGATGTGTGTATTGTATGCTAAATGTACGCTAATGTGTTGATTGACATGTTAGATGTGTGTATTGCATGCTAAATGTACGCTAATGTGTTTATTGACATGTTAGATGTGTGTATTGTATGCTAATTGTACGCTAATGTGTTGATTGACATGTTAGATGTGTGTATTGTATGCTACGTACATTTATGCTAATATTTTTATTGACATGTAAGATGTGTATTGTATGCTAATTGCGCACTCATGTGTTGACTGTCATATTAGATATGTTTATTGTATGCTACATTTATGTTAATGTGTTGATTGACATGTTAGATGTGTGTATTGTATGCTAAATATACGCTAATGTGTTGATTGACATGTTAGATGTGTGTATTGTATGCTAATTGTACGCTAATGTGTTGATTGACATGTCAGATGTGTGTATTGTATGCTAATCGTACGCTAATGTGTTGATTGAGAGATATGTGTATTGTATGCTAATGTTATGTTAATATATTGATTGACATGTTAGATGTGTGTATCACATGCTAAATGTATGCTAATGTGTTTATTGACATGTTAGATGTGTGTATTGTAGGCTAATTGTACGCTAATGTGTTTATTGACATGTTAGATGTGTGTATTGTATGCTAAATGTACGCTAATGTGTTGATTGACATGTTAGATGTGTGTATTGCATGCTAAATGTACGCTAATGTGTTTATTGACATGTTAGATGTGTGTATTGTATGCTAATTGTACGCTAATGTGTTGATTGACATGTTAGATGTGTGTATTGTATGCTACGTACATTTATGCTAATATTTTTATTGACATGTAAGATGTGTATTGTATGCTAATTGCGCACTCATGTGTTGACTGTCATATTAGATATGTTTATTGTATGCTACATTTATGTTAATGTGTTGATTGACATGTTAGATGTGTGTATTGTATGCTAAATATACGCTAATGTGTTGATTGACATGTTAGATGTGTGTATTGTATGCTAATTGTACGCTAATGTGTTGATTGACATGTCAGATGTGTGTATTGTATGCTAATCGTACGCTAATGTGTTGATTGAGATATATATGTATTGTATGCTAATGTTATGTTAATATATTGATTGACATGTTAGATGTGTGTATCACATGCTAAATGTATGCTAATGTGTTTATTGACATGTTAGATGTGTGTATTGTAGGCTAATTGTACACTAATGTGTTTATTGACATGTTAGATGTGTGTATTGTAGGCTAATTGCACTCTAACGTGTTTATTTATTTTCCACTTTTGCCCTGCAGCCCACAGACGCTCAAAGCGATGCTCGCTCCTTCCTCACGGAGGAGATGATTGCAGGTCAGCCTGTGTGGGTTTCAAATAGAAAAGGTCCTTGTAGCTGTCATTCAATCAGTAGCAGAGGCAACAGCTGTGTTGTATAGACAATCTTTGATGAATGCAACTTCTGTACTTTTGATGATGTTGTGTGTTCCTCGCCAGGACAGTCACTTCTCTGATGACTCCAACTTTGTGTGTGTGTAGAGTTCAAAGCCGCCTTCGACATGTTCGACACGGACGGCGGCGGTGACATCAGCACCAAGGAGTTGGGCACCGTGATGAGGATGCTGGGTCAGAACCCGTCCAGGGAGGAGCTGGACGCCATCATAGAGGAAGTGGATGAGGACGGTGAGCAGATAATATTGATTATGTTATGATGAGTTTTACATTTGACATGAAGATGCATTGAATGAAATGAAACGAGTGACCAAAACACCACATTACACTTTCATGTCCTATCATGTCCCCCCAGGTAGCGGCACCATCGACTTTGAGGAGTTCTTGGTCATGATGGTCCAACAGCTCAAAGAGGACCAGGCTGGCAAGAGTGAAGAGGAGTTGTCCGAATGCTTCCGGATTTTTGACAAGTATGACATATATGACTGTATATCCTGTATACACGGTAGGATTTATTACCCTCATCCATCACGTATTATGCCATCCCAGCATCTGTTTATGCTTACTACTCATTCCTGGCTGTATGGATGATTGATTAGTGTATGCCTGGGTGTATTGGTAATTGATTAGTTTGTATTCCAGAGTGTATTGATGATTAATGAGTGTATGCCTGGGTGTATTGGTGATTGTTTAGTTTGTATTCCAGAGTGTATTTATAATTGATTACTGTATTCCAGGGTGTATTGGTGATTGATTAGTTTGCATTCCAGGGTGCATTGATGATTGATTAGTGTATTCCAGGGTGTATTGATTAGGGATCGACCAATATGGTTTTTTGGGTGCCGATGCCGATACCGATTTTTTTCCATCACCCTTAGCCGATGGCCAATTTTGCCTGGGCCGATATTTGTGGCCGATACTGCTTTTGATCCCTCAATTTACATGAAAAATGACAATGATAACAAATATTACAGGTCTCATGTTTAAACAAATATTTATTGAAATGTAAACACTGAACACAATAGAATTCAGCTTTCTTAAACACACATTTAAATGACATTATCAACTTTAAAAGGAATAAATATTCAACCATGTGGTACATGTCATAGTTTAAGTTTTATCTAGAATTGATGTGATGACTGCTCCTCCGCAGCGTGAAAAAAAACATCGGCGAACCCGCGCACGTATCGGCCGATACCGATACAAGGAAAAAGCGCAAATATCGGCCCGATATATCGGTGTATCGGTCGATCCTTAGTATTGATGATTGATTAGTGTATTCCAAGGTGAATTGATTATTAGTATTTCTTAATTTTTTGTGTATGCCGTCAGGAACGCAGACGGCTTCATCGACCGAGAGGAGTTTGGAGACATTCTGCACATGACCGGAGAACCGGTGACAGAGGAAGATATTGATGAGATGTTTGGAGAATCCGACTCAAACAAAGATGGAAAGATTGATTTTGATGGTGAGATGAAAGGTTTTTGTCTGAGAAATGATGAGAAAAAAAATCCTGTTAGCATGAGCAGCTACTTCCTGTTTGTGATGGACTTCTTCTACTTGTACTTGTACTTGTACTTGTACTTGTACTTGTACATCAGCCTTCATAAAGCTGTATTAATATGAATGCTTTCTTTGTCCTTCTATCCAGAGTTCCTGAAGATGATGGAGAACGTCCAATAAAGTCCCTGATGTTTTCCCTCCTGTCCTCTCCTCTAGCACCTCCGTGCTTGTAAGAAGTCCTCCTCTAGCACCTCCATGCTTGTTGGAAGTCCTCCTTTAGCACCTCAATGCTTGTCGGAAGGCCTCCTCCAGCACCTCCATGCTTGTAGGAGGTTCTCCAGCACCTCCATGTGAAATAAAGCACTTTGCACCCATTTGTCCTTTTTGCTAATTTTATAATCCTGTTTCAAAATGCTTTGGTTGCAGGGTGCAGTTAATGGGGGCGTTTGGCCCAGACCACCAAGCTGGTCTTGAGTTTCATGAAAGAAAACATGAACTACTTTTCCACCACAGTTCTCATCTTCACAACTTCATGGTTGCAAACTGGGGGTGTGGGGCCCAAAAGGTCATGGTTCTGTTTCTAAAGGTCAAACACCTTGATTGATTGACAAGACGGTTGTTGTGTTGTTTCCCATCACTGGATAGTATACAGTCATCCCTCACCACTTCATAGCTTCACTAGCAGGCTTTTCAAAATAAAATAATGTCTAATAATAACGTCCAGCCATCCATCTTCTACCGTTTCTCAGAGGTCGAGTCGCGGGGGTCCAGAGGCCCTGCTCTTGATGTCCACATGATGCAACAGAACCAACCCCTCATTCTGCTGGGGGACTTCAATGTCCATGTTGTCAGTGACAGTGAGACCTGGGAAGGCGAGATTGGGAGGAGTGGACCCCCAATCTGAACCAGAGCGCCGCCTTTTTACTGTCCATAATGAACATCAGGGTGTACGTACATGTGTGCATTGGCACCAGGACATCCTGGGCTGCAGTTCAATTATTGACTATTGGGGCAATATGGTTTGGACACTCAGGTCAAAAGAGGGGCTGAGTCGACCAATCACCATCTAATAGCGAGTTGGCGTCAACGGTGGGGGAGGATGGCGGTCAGAACTGGCAGGCCCAGGTGTATTATGAGGGTCTGCTGGGAACGTCTGGCAGAGTCCCCTGTCAGAAGAACTTCCAACTCTGGGAAAGCCTGGACCATGTTCCAAGGGGGGCGGTAGACATTGAGTCCGATTGGGCCATTCTGTGCCCCCATTGTCGAAGCGGCTGATTGGTGCTGTGGCGGTAAGGTGTTTGGTGTTTTGGTGAGTTTGGAGAAGCCACAGAGAACGGCTTTGAAGAGATTCTGCTCAACCAATCACCGTCTCAGGAGGAAGGAGCAGTGCACAGTAAAACCGTTTATGGGGAGGAGGATGCTGATCTCTACTTGACATGTTGGACCGGTGGAAGGAATACTTCCACCTGAGGGAGCACTTAGTACTTCCTCCAAGGACTCCAAAAAGGGTGGTTATTCTGAACCCCCCTGACCCAGGGTACAACAAGAATTGCCACCCCTGACCGTCACCTCTCACTGCTGGCAATGCCAGGGTAAGATAGTCCAGTTCCTCTTGAGAGTACTGGCTCCAGAGCCCTCGCTGTGCCTCAGGGTGCCGACCGCCAAGGTTCCTGCTTTGGTCCACCATCCACCTCACTCTGCACTCTGCCCCTGCCATCAGTGGTGAGCCCATCCATGTTGGATCCATGATACCTCTTCAAGCCCCATGGGAGCAGGTTTAGCCACCACACTCGCCATCGTGCCCCACCTCCACTCCTGCTCTGGAGGTGGGCCCAGATGACCCGCGTCCCAGAAAGCGAAATATAGGTCCAATGTTATTTCTCAATCATTAGGGTTGGAGGAGCTGAGGCTCTAATAATGTTGTAAAATTAAAAAAAAAAGTACAAAAGTGTATTTGGAAGGTAGTAAACAGGTTTTTTTAATGTCTTATTTTCTTGTGTTATGTCTACCATATTGGGTAATAGCAGTGTAAAGGTGACTATAGGGGTGTTGTTTCATGTCCAGAGGGCTCTAATCATGTTAAAAAGTGTATTTAGAAGGTGATAAACAGGTTTTTTTATGTCTTATTTTCTTGTATTATGTCTACCATATTGGGCAATAGCAGTGTAAAGGTGACTATAGGGGTGTTGTTTCATGTGTAGAGGGCTCTAATCATGTTAAAGAGTGTATTTAGAAGGTGGTAAACAGGTTTTTTATGTCTTATTTTCTTGTATTATGTCTACCATATTGGGTAATAGCAGTGTAAAGGTGACTATAGGGGTGTTGTTTCATGTGTAGAGGGCTCTAATCATGTTAAAGAGTGTATTTAGAAGGTGGTAAACAGGTTTTTTATGTCTTATTTTCTTGTATTATGTCTACCATATTGGGTAATAGCAGTGTAAAGGTGACTATAGGGGTGTTATTTCATGTGTAGAGGGCTCTAATTATGTAAAAAAAGTGTATTTAGAAGGTGGTAAACAGGTTTTTTATGTCTTGTTTTCTCATATTAGGTCTACTATATTGGGTAATAGCAGTGTAAAGGTGACTATAGGGGTGTTATTTCATGTCTAGAGGGCTCTAATCATGTAAAAAAAAGTGTATTTAGACGGTGATAAACATGTTTTTTTATGTCTTATTTTCTTGTATTATGTCTACCATATTGGGTAATAGCAGTGTAAGGGTGACTAGGGGTGTTGTTTCATGTGTAGAGGGCTCTAATAATTTTAAAAAGTGTATTTAGAAGGTGGTAAACAGGTTTTTTTATGTCTTATTTTCTTGTATTATGTCTTCTATATTGGGTAATAGGAGTGTAAAGGTGACTATAGGGTATTATTTCATGTGTAGAGGGCTCTAATCATGTGAAAAAGTGTATTTAGAAGGTGGCAAACAGTTTTTTTATGTCTTATTTTCTCATATTAGGTCTACTATATTGGGTAATAGGAGTGTAGAGTGTAAAGGTGACTGTAGGGGTGTTGTTTCATGTCAAGAAGGCTCTAATCGTGTTAAAAAGTCGATTAATGCTTTTGTTTTCTATGCTCTAAGCACTAATATTTATATTTTCCATTTGGAAAAAGACATCCTATGGCAATTCACTTTTGGTCTGGAACCAATTAATCGCTATAAAGGAGGGATGACTTCACACTAAATAAATGCTTGAATAAAGTCAATAATCAACTTACAGAGCAGGAAGCTCCAACATTAGCTGTCTGACTGGTTTTCTCCTCATGGTTTGGTCAAGGTGCTGGTTTTAGATGTTCAAGACGTCTTCCCCTCCAAGTGAGATTGGCTTTCCTCGGGGCAAAGCAAGAACCCTAAAAGTTCAGGAGACCAAATGTGGAAGAGCTGTGAGAGGCAGGGGGCGGGGCCTTGTCACCCACTTTAAAGTGTGTGCGAAGCTTCGCTGGACGTCTAGTCTCTCTGTTGGGGGGCACAAGGATTGACCGCTCCTTTGGGCTTTTTTTCCTGGGGGGGAACGCTAATCCAGCATCATGGTAAGAAACTTTCAAGTATTCTAAGACCTATATATTGCACTGAAATACTCTTTACACTAGCTTCAAAATGCTATTATCACCTGCAAAACGAATGTTGAAGGAGAATCGGTACAAATATTTCAAAACACAACCTCAGCAAAGGCTTTTGAGTTGAAGTAAAAGGTGGTTTTAATCATTTTTCTTGTCAAAAGTCAATAAAATCCTCATTTGCCTTTTGAAGGTGAAAGGCAGACATATTTCTCCTGTATGAATATGATTGACGTATTTGCAAACTATATGTAATAATAGCTTACTAATTCATTATCCTTGTTTGTTTTGGACTGACGTTTGACCTCTGAAATGGAATTCTTTGGCCTAAAAACCTCTTTTGCCGTGTTTATGGGGGTGGTGTGGGGTGGGGCAAGGGGGTCTCCATGGTGCAGGGTGGGCCGCAGCTGCTCAGGTGCGGATTCCGCTAAAGTGACAGATTCCCAAGGATTGGATGTCTGGGGGCCAAATGTGTTGATCCTGAAATAGCCCAGCTCATTTACACCCGCTGCAACAACCAGACCTTTTTAAGACATCTCCTCCTTCATTCTTCACCCCATCCCATGCACCATGTTCCCACACACCTGGCAACCTCCTTCCCTCGCTGAACAGGAGGGAAATGTTGCCGTGGAAAATGCTAAATATCATGAAAATGAATTGTGATTGTTTTTCAGACCGACGCACAACAAGAGGCCCGCTCCTACCTGAGCGAGGAAATGCTGGCTGGTAAGTGACCATGATGATGATGATGATGATGATATTTCATTTGTACACATGTCTCACTTTCAGCCAATCAGCACTTGGCTTCTTGTTGCTAGGCAGTTCTCAGTTCTCTTTTATTCTTTTATTTTTATCATTTTTTACAGGTTTTGATTGACTTTTATAATACTTGTCCACGTTTTATTTACTTTTATAATACTTCCCTCATGTTTTATGCAATTTTATAACACTTTTTCTATGTATTATGAACTTTTTGTAATACTTTTCCCATGTTTTGTTAACTTTTATAATACTATTACTATGTATTATTAATTTTTATAATACATTTTACATGTTTTATTCATTTTTATTATACTTTTTCAATTTCTTATTAATTTCTTTATAATTTTTCTATTTACTATTCACTTTTAGAATATTCTTCCCAAGTATTATTAATTTTTAGAATATATGTTCAATGTTTGATTCACTTTTATACTATGTTGCCCATATTTGATTGACTTTTATAATACTTGTTCCGTGTCTTATTCTTTTTATAATACTTTCGCCATGTTTTTATTAACTTTTATACGATGTTTTGTATGTATTATTAACTTGTATAATACTTTTTCCATGTGTTATTAGCATTTAGAAGGTAGAAGGGCTGTGTTTGTTTTGTATATTTTTCTTAAAAAGGACCTACGCTCATTGTATTGAATTGTAGACTCCTGTAGAGCAGCTACTCACAATTACCCAAATACATATATTTCCTTGGCTTTCCACAACGGTCTGGTTTAGCCTCCGGCCACGCCCACTCCTCTGTGATTGGTCCCACTAAACTTGTACAGCTAACAGCCTTTTCATTTTGTATTAAAAAGAAGAGTCGGATGAGGACTGGCTTAGCTTTTGTTTTTTTCCTGGTCAAGAGTTCAAAGCCGCCTTCGACATGTTCGACACGGATGGCGGCGGTGACATCAGCACCAAGGAGTTGGGCACAGTGATGAGGATGCTGGGTCAGAACCCGACCAGAGAGGAGCTGGATGAGATCATCGAGGAGGTGGATGAGGACGGTGAGCCATGTCGCTCGAGAGCTTTGAAAATGAAAAATCCGCACGTGTGACACTTTCATTGACATTAGCATGTCACACAGGAAGTTTGACAGATTTTCAAAACGAAAGCCCTGCAAAGAGTGATATGAAGGTCCTCAGGCAGCGTGTCCTTCCTCACAGGCAGCGGTACCATCGACTTTGAGGAGTTCTTGGTGATGATGGTGAGGCTGCTCAAGGAGGACCAGGCCGGCAAGAGTGAGGAAGAGTTGGCCGAGTGCTTCCGCGTCTTCGACAAGTACGTTCTTCTTCCACGTGTGATGTATGAGCATGTGTTCATGAACGGATGCCGCGCAGGAACGGCGACGGCTACATCGACAGAGAAGAGTTTGCGCTGATCATCCGTAGCACCGGCGAGCCGATCACCGAGGATGAGATCGATGAGCTGATGAAGGACGGAGACAAGAACGCTGACGGCATGCTGGACTTTGACGGTAAGGAACGTCTCGTTTCCGTCTATTTCTCCTGTAACTTCCTGTCCAATCAATCAAATCTGGCTGCGCTCATCCATCTATGCCACACAGCACCTTTCAAAGTAAAACCCACCAAACACCCACTTCTTCCAGCCCTCTCATCAACTCTACCCTACCTCCAATAAACACCTGGTACTCTCTGGAGTTGAGTAAAAAAACTAATCCCTTGACTGCTTGTCAAGAAATATTCCATTTGTTATTTCCAAGCATCCTACATTCAGATAATCTTTGTCTAGCCTTTTTGCAGGAGGGCCTTTAAAACAGCTTAGTGCTCTCCTTGTATAGAGGATCTTTGACTGGCCAAACAGCTTAGCGCTTGCCATTTTCAGGATCTGTGACTGGCCTTTTTTCTCCAGCGGTGCATCCTAATGAATTGTTCCATCTTGTGTCCACCAGAATTCCTGAAGATGATGGAGAATGTGCAGTAATGAAGCAGACTAACTCATGGACATTCCTCCTCACCCCAGTCAAGAAAACCTCCATGCGGAATCGATCTGAGCATCTCTCGCGGCTCATGTGCTCCATCCATCCTCCTTCCTCAACAGAAAGCTCGGAGTGGAGGTTGGGGGGGCTAGACTGGAAACTGATCCTCCCCACCTCATCGGTCAGCTGTAATCTAGATGTAGTCTAGATAGAACCTGCTGCTGCCAGACCGGTCCATCCCTTTCCTCTGTACAAAGAAGCTAACCTGCTTGTGAACAAAATAAATCATCTCACAACACGCCCACTCACATGACTAAAGCTTTCCTCCTTTTGCAAAAGTCTCTGAAAGAACTGGTTGTGCTGTACATACAGTAAATATACGAGAAAATGCCATGAAAAGTACTAAGCTTTTGCACAGTATTGGAGCAGCCATCTTTTTATGATTAAAAACTCATCACATCAGTTGATATGTTAATAAATGAGTTCTTCTGGATTCAATAGAAGCTCTGTTTCAGTGTCATAAGCATGAGTGTATATTCCACTCCAACGGTACACCCCAATCATAACGTGCAAAAGCTCCACTTATCGTATAGACGATCTTGGACAAACCCGAGTTTGTTGTTTTCCCAGCACTGACATGATCCAACACTGTAAAACAACACAAACGTTTATTTAACGTATGAAGCACATAACTGAATAATGCGTGTCAGAAATAGCGGCATGCAGCTGATTATGAGCCATAATTTGCTTCGTCGAAAGCCTTCCGCGCCCTCTTGAGCTCCTCATTCATGGTCAGCAGATCTTTGACCCTGGCGAACTTCCTGGGGTCTTTCCGTATGAGGAAGACAATGTCCTCCACCTGGACGCGGCCCTGGCGTCCGATGGACATGGCTTTGTGGGTCATTTCCGTGATAAACTCGATGACCAGGTCCTCTAGGATGTCCACTGACTCGGTGTACGGGTTCTGGTCGTCCCCGAAGCCGTACATCATGCAGCGGAGCTCCTTGGAGAAGAGCCTCTTCCTGCGGCCGTGGCACACGTCCACTCCGCCGCAACCTTCGTCCAGCTCCTCGTCGAAGGCGGTCTCGTCCTCCTCGTCCGCCATTCTGTCGGGGAAACATATCGGATTCATTACATTCCACCGAGAATTCCCCAGATGAGTACATTACCTGGAATTCAGCGAAGAATCGTCGTGAGCTGTTGATTACAAGACAACGTCCGCGTTTGGGTCCTCGACCCGGAAGTGATTCCTGCAGGCTCTGGTGAACCTATTAGGTAACATTGCCCCCCTGTGGTGCATTTCCACCGCGTCCACTTCCAGTTGGGTAACTGACGTGTACTTCAGTTCTCGTTTTTCATGAACAACCCAAATAAGTCTGTGATTTTACTATTATTTCCGCTGCGTGTGCTGCTACAACGCATGCGCACTGCCAACGCGCTTCCAAGGTTCGCGTTTGTTATGGGGTCAGATAGCAGGTCATGCTAATCATGCTGATATTCGTCAGTGGAGTTTGTTAAACTGGTAGTACCACAACGAAGTTTGCCAAGTCTGCTGTCAATTGTAGCGTAGAGTGCTCCAATCAAGTTGTATTTAAGAATAAATAGTAGTAGCATTTAGCATATGAAACATATGGACGTCCCTTTTAGCTGACAAGCTAGCAAACGCATCTCGTCGTAAAATGCAGTACCGTACAAAAAGGTGCAGATAGCATTTCTTCTACACTAGCTGCCTGTTTTATGGCGTTCCCGGTCCAGTTCCTGTGCAGGACCCTCCGGACTTTGGGACTGGTTCTCCTCTACTACGTCTTCTCCATCGGCATCACCTTCTATAACAAATGGCTGATGAAGGTATGTGCATTTCTTTCTTCTTTTGACATCAACATGCATTCAGTCCAAGCTGTCTTTCCAACAGAAAATATATTTACAATGAATACAGAGCAGCACTCAATCACTTGTTAAATGTATGCTTGGAAAATAGATGAGAGCCTGGGAGTTAGCAACAAGATGCCACACAAATCAGGGACAGAAAGACTGGATGGCTGACGGGAGGATCCGCTATAGAACCAAGGTGTTTGGACAGATGCACAGAGTGACCTCTTGTCATCCGGACTGTTTGGTTGAGAGAGAGAGAGAGAGAGAGAGAGAGAAGGGAAACCACTTGCATCTACCTGTCAATTTACCTTGCCACTTTCTTTTTATTTAGCCAGATATGAATGTATTTATTTATTATGAAGAAGAAATGGATTGATTAGACAACCATATAAACTATGTTTCACCCATGTCATGTTTTTCTAGGCCTTCCACTATCCTCTCTTCATGACGCTGGTCCACCTTGCCATCAACTTCTGCCTATCGGCGCTGACCCGGCGGGCCATCCAGTGTTGGACGGGGAAGACTGGCGTTCTTCTCAGCTGGACAGATTACCTGCGCAGAGTGGCTCCCACAGGTGAGTATTGTATCAACCCAAAGTCATCTCACCGTCTTTACCGTCACGTACAATCGTCCCCCAGCCCTGACCACCGCACTGGACATTGGACTCTCCAATTGGAGCTTCCTCTTCATTACCATTAGCTTGTAAGTTATTGATCTTTTTCATTGATTCATTCACGCACAATGATAAAAGCAATCACATACAAGGCAAATGAAGCACCTCCATGACAGCTATCCCTTTCCAGGTACACCATGACCAAGTCCTCAGCGGTGCTCTTTATTCTCTTTTTCTCTCTGCTCTTCAAGCTGGAAGAGCCGGTGAGTATGCATGTAGAGTCTTCCCTCACCACTTAGCACTTCCTATCATGCACCTTCAATCTATCACATGTTTTCAAAACCGTATGAATAAATCATTCCTGTTTTGTGGCTGACTACGGCTACAATATTGGGTAATAGGCTTATAAGGGTGACTGTAGGGGTGTTATGTAATGCCTGGGGTGTCTAATAATGTTAAGTGTCTTTAAAAGGTAGTAAAGGTTTCTATGTCTTATTTTCTGTCATTATGTCTACTATATTGGGTAATAGGAGTGTAAAGGTGACTATAAGGGCTGTTATTTCACGTCTAGAGGGCTCTAATCATGTAAAGACGTGTACTTAGAAGGTGGTAAACAAGTTTCCTCTGCTCTAACTAGCTAAATATTCAATTTAGCAAAGAATCCTACTTGGTGGAAATGGACTTATAATGGTCATGTATGGAAGCAGTTAACCGCCATAAAGGAGGGATTACTGTATTCAATACAGAAATGAAGCATGTGATGTACATAGTCACTAAAAACAAAGTGTATAATGCATGATGATGGCAAACACGACAGAGCTATCATCCACATTTGGATTGTTTTGATGAAGGTCTGCTGCCTGCTGGCTTCCATTCTAGTCTTTCTCTTTCCACCAGAACCCTTTCTTGGTCCTGGTGGTCCTGCTGATCGCCAGCGGCCTGTTCATGTTCACCTTCCAGTCCACCCAGTTCAACCTGGAGGGCTTCGTCATGGTGCTGCTGGCATCCTTCATCGGGGGGATCCGATGGACCCTCACTCAGGTGCTCATGCAGAAAGCCGAGCTGGGTCAGTGGTCAGTCTTTGTCCCTTCTATCAGAACATAGAAAACCTGTTTACCACCTTCTAAATACACATTTTAACATGATTAGAGCCCTCTATACATGAAATAACACCCCTATAGCCACATTTCCATCCCTGTTGTGCAATGACAATAAAGAAAGTCTATCTATCTCTATCTATATAATAGACATAATAAGAGGAAATACTGTAAGACCTAATATAGAGTCACACGTTAGCATTTCATGAGTACCTTATTGTTGCTTTTATTGAACTTGCGGGACTTCCTGCGGTGTTTTGTCTCATCAACATGAGACTATTGACACATAGTGACCAGTGTATGTCAAATATTACATCTAAGTACATCTTCTGAATACCTTACATGAGAAAGTAAGACACAAAAAGGCAGGTGCTCTTGTGTTTGGCTCTAAAGGTTTCCTAGGGCAGCCGAAAGGGAGACGGACAGGAAGTGACGTCGCAGGTTAAGTCTGTGTTTTTATTTGGGATTATTGTGCCTGTTGTGGGATGATTGAAAGCTGCAATAAAAGCCATGGAGTCTGGTCTCAGCCAACATGACAGGAACATTGCTGACACCTAGTGGTCAGTGCATAATACTACATCTCAGAATCATCCAATGTGGTAGATGAGTATTTGATGTCATCTATGCTTGAAAATACGCATTTTCATTGTAAGTGTCAATTGTCGAGGGACGACTGTAGAGTGTAAAAAGAAGCAATGAGAAGGATGCCGAGCAAATATGGCGTCTTGCTTTTGATTTGCCAAAGAAATGCATTGAAAAAGTTTATGTTTGTGATTTCACCTTTCCATGCAGGCCTCCAGAACCCAGTGGACGCCATGTACCACCTCCAGCCCCTCATGTTCCTCGGCCTCTTTCCTCTCTTCCTGTATAATGAAGGTCAGACACAATGAGATAAACGGATGATGGGGGGATGGATGGAAGTATGTGTTGCAGCCTATTTGAACCCGAATACGAGCAACCTGGAAACACGACATCTCAAGCTTAAGAAAAATAAATATCTACGTAGGAGTAATGATGTCATCATGTGTGTGCAGGATTGATCCTGACCACCTCAGACAAGTTGTTCCGTGTGACGGAGTTGTGGCCTGTGTTGTATTCGCTGCTGTTGTTGAGCATGGGAGGAATCCTGGCCTTTGGTTTGGGCTTTTCAGAGTTTCTGCTGGTGTCAAGAACCTCCAGCCTCACCTTGTCCATATCAGGCATCTTTAAGGTACTCCTCTGTCTTTACTTGTATACTACTTGCATGTAGTGGAGCCACTTCTGCATATCAGTGCTTTCCCCGCAGGAAGTGTGCACGCTGCTGCTGGCAGCATGGCTGATGGGAGACAAGATGAGCGCCCTCAACTGGCTGGGCTTTGCAGTGTGCGTGTGTGGTATTGCACTGCACGTGGTTCTCAAGACTTATTATTCCAAAAGTAAGTACATTTCTGCATTGGATGCTTTCTTCTTCCAGGTCACATCAAGCATGCATCTCTCAGTGGTTTGTTGAGTATGTGAGCGCGCAGAACTCACAGCTAGGAGACCCAAGTTCAATCCCACCCTCGGCCATCTCTGTGTGGAGTTTGCATGTTCTCCCCGTGCATGCGTGGGTTTTCTCCTACATTCCAAAAAAATGCTAGGTTAATTGGCCACTCCAAATTGTCCATAGGTATGAATGTGAGTCGGAATGGTTGTTTGTCTATATGTGCCCTGTGGTTGGCCGGCCACCGGTCCGGGGTGTACCCCAGCTTGAGGGCAGCTGGGATGGGCTCCAGCACCCCCGCGACCCTCGTGAGGATAAGCAGTAGAAAATGAATGAATGAAGTACGTGTTTAAAAATCATGTCAGATATTATCCTAATAAACCTCTCCATCCTGGGGAACCTCACGCTAGTCACATGACATCAGTCTCCATTACAGAGACTGATGTCACAGCTTCAACAGACAACAGTCACAGCTTCACTTTTTCAATAATATATTCAGGAATACATCATGCTGCTTTGTGTTTAGATATTTACAAGTTGTTTTTTATGTCTACTATACTGGGTAATTGGAGTGTAAAAGTGACTGTAGGGGTTTTATTTCATGTGTAGCAGGCTCTAATCATGTTAAAAACATTATTTAGATGGTGCTAAACAGGTTTTCCTTTTGTCTTATTTTCTGTTATGTTTACTATATTGGGTAAAAAGAGCGTGAAGGTGACTATAGGGATGTTATTTGATGTCTAGATGGCTCTAATCATGTTAAAATGAACAGTATGTAGAAGGTGGTAAAGGGTTACTACCAAACTATTCCATTTGTAAATAAGGAATCCTACTTGGCTTATGGTGGTGGGGTGTGAAAGCAGTTAGTGATGATAAACAAGGGCTGAGTCAGTTAATGATGACGAATGAGAGTTGAGTGCATTTGATTCGTGCTTTCTGTTCGGGCAGCCAACTGGACGGGCCAGATGCAGTGCGCCCTCTGCTGGTTGCTTCCTGACTTTGACATTTCTTACAGATAAACTCCCCTCCTTACGGCAGCTGAACAGTCGGAGCCCCGAGCTCCAGCTGCCTTTGCTGAGGCACAATGAAGACCATTCTGATGAGGAGGAGGAGGAGGAGGAAGAAGATGATATATAATACACCATCATCATCCTCGTGGTGCAAGCCATCATCATTTGTCTCAGGGATTTATTGAAATATGATAGAACTGAATGTCCTGGAATGTTCTACGTGAGGCGAGTCTATAGGAGAGGGAAATCCTCATCACGTCTGCAGGCCATGAAAAAGTAGTCAACCAATATTGCAAGCACACTTGGTGGCCATGTTGTTGTGAGCAGCCTGGACATCATTTCTTCCAACATGTGGATCTTTGCTGCTATGTAGTACTATGTGGTATCCTTACTTCAATGTACGAGTCCTGCTGTTTTCTGTTAAAATAGGACTGAAGCTACGCGTCAAGACGTACTGAAAGCCATGAGAGCGTGTGGTGCCTTTATCCAATAATTCACCTATCACCTCAGGAGTATTTCTGGTCCTGTCCAGGTTCTACTCTACTCTGATACTTGACTGTACTCTGATACAAATGTGCCTTTACCTGTCTTTCAGACAGCTTTCTTAGCCATAAATGGACACAAACCTGCACAGGTCTCTTATTTCTCACTGGGTCCTCTTGGCTGCTTTCAATGACCTCACCTGCATGCTTTCCATCCCGAGCTTCCTTTCATTATGTCACGTGCTGCTCTGCCTCGCTACGAAAAGCCACGCCCACGCTTGGAGGCGTGGCTGATCGGTGGTGTGCGATACCATACTGAGTAAAATACGGGCAGATGTCGGCGTTATCGATGCCGATACTTTACAAATTGACGTAATGTGTCTGATCCATTTTAAAAAGTATATTTCATATGTGTTTAGAGATTGTAAGACATTGAATACATTTATTAATACAGTGGGAGAAGCTGGTTTGTCAATTGCAGGGCATTAAAGGAATATCGCAATAATATCATGTTCAATAAAGCCAAGCTCATATACAACAGAAAAACAAGACGAAACCATTTAATAAACAATAATACAATAGATAAATTATTAAGAGCTACGCTGATAATTAAAACTTTATTGACAAGTGACACGTGATGTCTCCGTTCTCGATCCTGTAGGGTTAGATTTTGGAGCATGGTATCTGAGGTATCGATATTTCAGTATCGGTCACATCACGACTTGACTCAAGTTTCACACTATTGGCACGCAGGCACATGCAACGCAACGCAGCCTGTAGGATGAAAGCGCATGCTCGGCTGCCGTAGGCTGCTGTTGGAGGAATTTCTTGTCAAGTGTGGAGGACTAGCTCGGACATGACGCAGCACCGCCGGGACCCAGGTAACACCCAGCTCACCTGGCTATACCCACTCAATCCCACTATTACTCCTCTCTTTGCTCTTTTCCACCTATTGTCATATAAGGTTACGTTCTTTTTTCGAGCTACAATAGTAGAACACTGTCATCAGAGAACTTTCTAGACTTTTGTGGTTTATCCGAGGCAGTCTCGCCAGCTTGCAGAACGTTACACAAAGTAAGATTTAGCCATGTTACAAAATCCGTATTGGAACAGGGTCCGTGCGGACGTCCTTAAAATGCATTTTCCCCCACATGATATGGTTTGTTTTCATTGGTATACAGGTTTCTTAGGTAGAATAATTCTACATCTTCAATTTCCTATCGCATTTATATTAAGCACTTGACCACATCCAGTCAAAATCACTGCTTGTTAAACGAAATACAACTTGAAGACTTCCAAAGTTATAGACCCGAGCTTCATTTCACGATAAAAGGATATAGGATAGGATATATACCAAAAAAAACACCACCTTGGGTTTGATACCTGGGATGTGCAAATAGATTGAATATGTGAGGGGTGCATTGGAAAAAAAGTTAAATCGGTTTTCTGTGAAAATATGAACTGTAAATTTAATTTACCACCTAACAGAGTTAGTGTCCTTGAATAGAAGTGTAAACCAAGTCAGTGGTAACTATAACATCATGATTGTTACACTACTTTACTAAAAACCCCACCACATTGGTTAACAAAGTTAGTGTCCTTGAATGGAAGTGTAAACCAAGTCAGTGGCGACTATAACATCATGATTGTTAGACTACGTGACTAAAAACTCCACCACTTTGGTTAACAAAGTTAGTGTCCTTGAATGGAAGTGTAAACCAAGTCAGTGGTAGCTATAACATTATGATTGCTACACTACGTTACTAAAAACACCACCACCTTGGTTAACAAAGTTAGTGTCCTTCATTAGAAGTGTAAACCAAGTCAGTGGCGACTATAACATCATGATCGTTACACTACGTTACTAAAAAAAAAGTCCACCACTTTGGTTAACAAAGTTAGTGTCTTTGAATGGAAGTGTAAACCAAGTCAGTGGTAACTATAACATCATGATTGTTACACTACGTGACTAAAAACTCCACCAACCTTGGTTAACATCGGTCCCTTCCAGAAGGTCCAACTCTAACCAAAACCGACTGGAACAAAAGCAATTATTCAATCCCATTCATTTGTTCCAGACACATTTTATACACAAAAAACTGTTTTACATGCAGAAATATGAACGGACAAGTCAACTTTTAATATTACTTTTTACCTATTTTGGAATCTCTCTAATTTTTGTACTTGTACTACTCCTGCATGTACTACTACTACTACAAACATAGTCTACTCCTGCATGTACTAACACTAGTACGACAAAGTAGTAGTCCTGCAAGTACTCCTTCCTGCAAGCACTAGTACTAGACGTATAGAGGTGGTGTGTGTGTGACGAGGTGGTGTGTGTGTGTGTGAAGAGGTGGTGTGTGCGGTAGCAAAGCAGGTGTAGTCTGGCTGAGTCGTCAAGCGTTTCCCACGGGAAAAGGATGATGATGGTGATGACATGGCGGTCATTGGTTTGCATTGACCAGCTATTTTTGCCAACTCTTTACTTTTTTGAAATTATTGTCATTATTTGTGATTGTCAGCCATATAGAATGCTATGTCATTGTTATTGTGTGCTAACGTACGTGTTAGCTATTTATATTTTTTTCCTTCTTTTTGTTTCATGAGCATCAATCACGTGTGTTGTATTGGTCAGCTAGTTGTTAACCTATAAAGTTAAGCCTACCCTTGAGCCAAGGTGCTCTATGCATGCAGATTGACATTGCCATCTGCTGGACGTAGTTAGAACCACGAGTCATGTGAACGTGCCTTATGTAAAAAACAAACAAAAAAAAAAAACAAATAGATGGCGCCAAATTCTTCTGTTCTGCTTAAAAATTCACTCTCATTAGTCCATTTCCACCTCTTTAGAAGTGGAATATTTTGACAGTCACAGCATGAAAAACCCATTTACCATCTTCTACATACACTTTTTAACATCCTTAGAGGCCTATATGAAATGGCAATGAACATCCACATAGTCACCTTTACGCTCATATTACCCAAGAAAATAGACGTACTACATGAACATAAGACATGGAAAACCTGTTTACCACCTTCTACATACACCTAACAGGAGTAGAGCCCTCTAGATATGAAATAACACCCCCAGAGTCACCTTTACACTCCTATTACCCAATATAGTAGGTATCATAAAAGAATGAAATACATAGAAAACCTGTTTACCGGGCGGCACGGCGGTCGAGTGGTTAGCGCGCAGACCTCACAGCTAGTAGACCAGGGTTCAATTCCACCCTCGGCCACCTCTGTGTGGAGTTTGCATGTTCTCCCCGTGCATGCGTGGGTTTTCTCCGGGTACTCCGGTTTCCTCCCACATTCCAAAAACATGCTAGGTTAATTGGCCACTCCAAATTGTCCATAGGTATGAATGTGAGTGTGAATGGTTGTTTGTCTATATGTGCCCTGTGATTGGCTGGCCACCCCGTGACCCTCGTGAGGAAATGCGGTAAAAAATGAATGAATGAACCTGTTTACCACCTTCTACATACACCTAACAGGAGTAGAGCTCTCTAGATATGAAATAACACCACCAGAGTCACCTTTACACTCTTATTACCCAATATAGTAGACATCATAAGAGAATATGCTGAGTGAGGAGTTATATGATGTACTATGATGTATGTAAATAAACCACATTATACATTTGACTGTATATCTTCTCCCCAGCATCATCATTTGGCTGGATGATCTTCCTCATCCTGCTGCTGTCATCACGAGCCGATGGCCAAGGTCGGTCACTCCAACATCTTCACCCCGTTAGAGCTTTGCCTTTGCGGTGGTGGTCTTCTCTAACCTCCTGGGGGAAATCTTATTGTCTGTTTCTCCACTTGAAAGCCTACGTGGAGCTTTGAGACGGTCTGAGGGGGATCTTCTCATGGTATAGTATGTATGGACCTCGCCCTTTGCCCTCATGCTCCATCCATGACCCTCCCGATGTTACATTCAAACACTGGAACTCTGTGACAGCCTTTGACCCCTCAGGCCCCGGCCAGCATCCTCTTCCTGTTTCTTGAGGGACGGGAGGACAGGGTGTGCTTTGTGGGGGAGGGAAAGGACAGGCAGAGACATGAAAGATGCTGCTTGTTAAGGGAAAGTCCTGCTTGGAAATCATGCAAATGAAGACACAAAGACACGGATGTCTTCTTTACGTCTCTGTCAAGGTCGTCTCAAGCTGACGGTGCTGTCTGAAGACAGACTGCAGATGAAGTGGAAGGAGGCTGACAGTCCCGTTCAGGCCTACAAGGTCCGAGTCAGGTCCATCTCAGGTGAGAGCCGCGCTCCGCTCCTTTCATGTGTAGAATACGGCCTCAGTGCTGAGTGACGTCCCACGCTGTCCCGATCCCGCTGCCGTCGCAGACCTGCCCCAGCCAGAGCTCATGCTGACCACCACACGGGCCCGCGCCACCGTGGCAGGTCTGGATCCGGGTCAGGAGTACGCCCTGCAGGTCCTCGTGCTCCATGGGACCTCCGAGAAACTTCTGGCAAAGCGACGATTCACCTGTAAGACAAAAAAAGACGAGAAGATTGTTGCTTCCTCACTCCTTCAACGCACGTCACACCCGCACACTAAATACCTTTTATACTACATACTACTGCATTCTAGTTCTACTACTTCCAATAGTAGTAGTGCACTACCTACTGCAACATATTACTGCTCCATACTACTGCTACTACTCCATACTACTCCTACATACTACTACTGTATATAGTATTTCTCTACACTACTTGTACATACTATTACTAGTAGTACTACCACTACTACAACCCATTAGTGGTAGTACTACTCCATACTCCTACTACTACTACATACTACACAACTACATACTACTACTACTACTACTACATACCTGTACTACTACTAATACTAATACTACTACATATAGTACTAGTCCACACTATTACTTGTAGTACTATTCCATACTACTACTACTAGTGCTACTAATACTAATACTACTACAACACAGTATTACTACATACTACTCCTACATACTACTACTAGTAGTACTACTACATGCCACAACATACTACTACCACTACATACTTGTACTACTACAGCTACTCAATACTACTACTTGTAGTACTAATCCATACTACTACTTCTCTCTAATACTACTAGTGCTACTAATACAACATAGCATTGCTCCATCATACTTCTACACACTACTACAAGTAGTATTACTAGTACATACTACTACTCCATACCACTATTACATACTACTAGTTCAACATAGTCCTAATAGTAGTAGTGGTACTACTGCATAGTACATACCCAGTACATGTGTGCTGCCATGCTATTTTACAGCTATATTCCTACTTCTTGGTATTTGTCACCAATGTACCGCAGCCTTGTACTTGTACTTTGCCTTCATCGGAGTACTAGCACTCTCAGGTAAGTCTTGTTTTTGTTTGTACTTTGTTAACACGCACTGCAAAGAAGTACTCTTAGTACTGATGAAAACGCCTCTTTGGCATGGTGGGACCTTTACAGACTTTCTCATCTCACCCGTTGTTGCACTTCAGTGGAAGGTCTGCGTGAGGAGGAGATGGTCCGCAGCGGCCAGAGGAGGAAGTTGCTGCCTGGTGGGTCGGGATCTGGAGACCTGGACGACGTGACGGAGGCTGTGGCGGGTCTTCCTACGGTCCTATATCCAGACGGGAATGCAGGTAAGGTCCATCGTGACTTCATCTACACCACGCTCTCCTTTCTTTCAGCTCCATGACAGATGTTTACGTTACAACATACCTTGCTGCCTTTTTTTCTCCTCATGACTCCTGTGGATCTCTCAAGCAATGATAGAAAATATACATTAATCCCTCCTTTATGGCACCCAACCATGATGCCTGAATTTCCACAACGTAGGATTCCTTTTTTATATATGGAATACTTCTGTATCTGGAAGAATGAATGATTAGTTCATTATTATTTGTATTGTGCATGGTGCATGTTCCACGCCACAATTACTGACACCTAGTGGCCACTGTAGAATTCCACATTGTATGTTAGCTCATTCACTGACTTTTATGCTTGAAAATGGTTAGCTTAGGCTAAAATGATGCATAACATCTGCTTAACTTTTCATGTTTTTGACTAATAATAGGTCAAACAGCCATCCTTTGTTCATGAATCCTGTATGACCTTTCCCTGCCAGAGCCACCAACCCTACAACCCTCCCCTCCGCCCCTGGACAAGACCCCAGACAAAGAGAAGAGGAAGCGGAAGAAGGACAGAGAGCGTTCCAAAGAGGACACCAAGGAGGAACAGGAGACGTCAGCAGAGATACCTTCCCCTACTCCGCCACTTCCAGGTACTCCTACACGCATCGAGCATCCGTAGCGTGTGCTCAAATCAGGCAGCAAGTCTTGGGAAGCAGGAGGTGCTGATGACAGTGTTTACACAAAACAAGCTTAATGAAAAGCCACGCTGGCCTGCCGGGAACATCTGTCGTCTGGAATTCAAGGGAACATGTATTTACACCCAGCCTTGGGGGATGGGGGGGGGGTCATACAGACATCATACACGTGCAAGTGCAAACGTGCACGGCTACTACTACCACTATAAACATGGTGAGAAAGTCAGGGGAGAAGGTGACATGGAGTATGTGAATGAATGATATTTCTAGTGTACTTCTTCTCCCCTGATGCTGGCTGTTTTTTATTTCAGGTGGCGGTACAAGGAAGCTGTTGGCATGTGACACTGACGCGGCGGCAGACATCGTGTTCTTGGTGGACGGCTCGTGGAGCATCGGACGCACAAACTTCAGGCGGGTGCGGGACTTCCTGGAGGGACTGATGACTCCCTTCCGCATCGGGCCCAACCACGTTCAGATCGGTGAGGCTCGTAACAGGGCACACACATGCAGAGTTCGACATACTGTCAGTTAATATGTAGTTGAAAACGTTCTTCCTGTGTTGGTAGTAATGATATCCATCACAGGAACAAGCAGAAGGCCTTGCCATAAGTACTGTTGTGCACGTTTCTTCCAGGGCTGAGCCAGTACAGCGGAGACCCTCGGACAGAGTGGCATCTCAACAACTTCACCAGCAGAGAGCAGTTGGTGGAGGCAGTCAGGAGTTTCAGATATAAAGGAGGAAACACGTTTACAGGTGATGTGAAACGCCTAATGGAAGCATCATGTGACGCTAATGTGCATTCACGTGTAGGCCAGGCGCTGCTTCACGTCATGGAGGAGAACATGAGGGCCGAGGCAGGCGCCAGGCCGGACACACCCTTTTTCCTGGTGCTCCTGACAGACGGCAAATCTCAGGATGACGCCGTCGCGGCCGCAAAGCGACTGAAGAGTGCGGGTGTGGAGATCCTGGCTGTAGGTGAGATGAGTGTGGTGTACGTACATATAGCTTCACATTGTTACACTGCTTTGTGTTTCTCTTCGTCATCATGCCGTCATCATGCCATCATCCTCGGGGTCTCCGGGGTGAGGGAAGGATGGAAAGTGAGATGGACAGGTGGATTGGTGCGGTGCTCTGAAGATGGAGCCGAGCCCAAAGGCAAAGCTCTCAATCTCTACAGTCATGAGCTTTGGGTAGCGAGCAAGAGGCCAAGATGGCGGGAATAAGCGTAGAGCGGCTGGGCTCTCCCTTAGAGATAAGGTGAGAAGCACTGTCTCAGAGTAGGACAGTGGAGCCAGATGAGAGCTGAGATAGCTCAAGCATATGGTCAGGAGCCCTCCCGGGGCAGGACCCAGGGTACATTGGATAGACCGTAGTGGTGTTTGCATACAGTACATACAGTAAATGATGCACTTGGCATGCAGTTAGTAGCAGTGTTTACGTCTAGTGCACAACAACAGCACACATGTTGTTCCTGCATGGGTATGCATTATCAGCAGCACTTCCTGCATCTGTGGAGCAGTCCTGGTATGATTTGTCCCATGTGACACCGCCCACCAGCAGACATCACCCCCACCAGCTTCATGAATTAGAACATACAAGATGTTGAAGTGCAGAGGAGCTTCTAACAAAAAGAAAATTCAGCGTGTGTGCAAAGAACAGGAAAGACGCAATAAGGTGTAAAAAAGGGGCAGCTGTAGAGGACGCGGCTTTGGGCTGGGTGATCACTGATAGAAGATCCAACAGGATCCAAGAGGCGGTGCAGTTTTCCTCGCTTCAGTCAGCATGTATTCTTTCTCTGCACTGTCTTGTTTCTTCTGAAGTCCCGCCTCTCTGCACTGGCTGACTGTGACGAGATCGATCACTCCTCTTTATTGTCATACGGTATGTGCTGGACATGAAGGTGTATTTTGTGGTGAAATGCAGGCGTGAAGAATGCAGATGAAGCCGAGTTGAGGCACGTAGCATCTGAGCCTGTGGACCTGAACGTCTACAACGTCAACGACTTCCCTCTGCTCAGCAAACTGGTGGCCCGACTGGTTCACATCCTGTGTGGGCGCATAGAAGATCATGGCATCCTAATGCGTAAAAGACTTTTTCATGGTCTATTTTTTACACCGACACTCATACTTGAAAAACATACAATAAACTGAGACACTTTTCTTCTGGCTCCTTGTGGACTTTGAATGCATCTCTTGTGGCTCCAGACGTAGAACCAGAGCCCACGGTAGATCCAGCTATCTCCTACCCCAGTCCCACGGAGCTCCGCTTCTCCGAGCTGGGCTCCAGAGAGGTGAGGTTACATTGGAGCAACCCCGCTGAGCCCGTCCGACAGTACCGGGTGGTTTACCACAGCGCAGAGGGACAAAGTCCTCAGGAGGTCAGAGACTTGACACTGCTGGTTTGCTAGCAAGAAACTTCATGAGTTATATTTCTGTCTTGCTTTCTTTGCTCCTCAGGTGGTGCTGGCTGGCTCCCAGTCCTCCGTGCAGCTACAGGGCTTGGCCTCTCAGACGCTGTATCATGTGTCTATTTTCCCCGTGTACGACGACCATGTTGGCCTCGCACTCAGAGGAACTGTCACCACGCGTGAGTCTGACACGGCTTCACGTTACGCAGCATATTTCCCCGGAGGCTGATGTTTCTATCCTGCATCAGTGCCACTGGCCATGCCGAGTAGCCTGGAGGTGACGCCGTCCTCCTACAACGCGCTGCGAGTCAGCTGGAGTGCGACGCCCGGGGCCACGGAGTACCTGGTCCTCTACTCGGCCCTCGACCACGGAGAGCCCGACGACGCCAAAGAGGTGAGAACCCCACAAGGAAGGAAAGGAAGGTGGAAAGATCATCTTAGAATATGAGATTACAATTGATTGTACAATAACAATAATGTACTTCTTCACTGCTATTCAACCTATCATGTCAATGTGGTGCCTCCATTCCACACACTGTTAAATATGCAGAAGAATTGTAGTTGGAATGGGAAATCATCCTAAATGAGGAACTTATAGTTGATGCAGCTTCCCATAGATCCTGCTGAGATGGAATTCAATATCCTTTCTCACCTTCTGCATCAAACTGCTGCTCTTTGGCCCCATGGCGGGTTCTTTAGCACTGACTAATGGTAAATGGTTAGTGTCTGCTCCTTCATTTACTGTATACCGTACTGTATGCCCTCCTCTCTGAGCGTAGGAGAAATTTGGTGCGGAGAAGACCGTGTTGGAACTGAGCGGCTTACTTCCTGCCACAGACTACTCTGTCACTCTTTACGCGCTCTACCATGAAGACTCCAGCGATCCTGTCACTGCTGTGGCCAGCACCTGTAAGGCTACTTCTGATTGGATGTTGCGCCATGGAAGCTGACGGCGCTGTCCCCCTCCTGTCTAGTTCCTCTTCCTGCCCCAGTCAGCGTACACTTTCCCGTGGTGACCCACAGCACGCTGAGGGTGAGCTGGCTTCCTGGAGACGCAGAAGCTCCCGGACACACCATCACCTACAGCACCAACCACGGCAGTGAGGTCAAGCAGGTATCGTCATGGTCCCATCATCCCTGCAAACAAGCTAATTGAGTTGCTAGCTAAGCGATAATAATAATAAATAATAAAGCTGTGAAATTGCTGTTTTCAAACCTTGCAGGTGGAGGTATCAGGACAGAACTCGGTACTGGTGCAAAACCTGTCTTCACTGTCCCGATATCAGGTGTCGGTCCAGTCCCGCTACCCGCAAGGCCTTTCTGCAGCCCTCACCAGTAACGTCAGCACCTGTAAGACACCTGATGGCTCACACAATCAGCGTGCTTGCTCCTTACCACCTTATTCATCTTGTCTTCGTCCCACACAGTGAAGGTGCCCTCCCCGTCAGACCTGAGGGTGACCAACTTCTCCAGCGGTGACATCACGGTACGCTGGCAGGCCGCCGCCAATGACGTCATCTCCTACCTCATTAAGTGGATCTCCCTCAGTGGAGGCCATCTGAGACAGGTGAGGGACAAGCATCGGCACATCTTATGTGAATGAGGGGTTCGTTCACCCCTCCGTTTGACACTGTTGGATCTTCAGGAGGTTCTACGTAGACATTCCAAATGCAAAAAGAAGAAATGGGAGGGAGCCAAAAAAGCAGTTGAAGTGAAATAGGATGTTCATCAGCTGACCAAACACTGACAAGCACAGCTCAAAAAAGCCGAAAATAGAAACGAAAGGTATCAAAAAGGAGTGAGTCATGAGTAGCTGTGCCCAAATGGCTTTGAGCTGTTTCCAGGAGGCTAGTGGGAATGTTGCTCCAGGTGCTGAAGATGGCTTCACCTTCACTGTCTGGAAATCCATCCCCAAATGTTCTCCATCAGATTTAGATGAGTGGAAGAAGCAGGATGGTCCAAAAGAGTTGGCTTATTACCCTCTGTGATGTGTTGAAAAGGCCAGTCATAACATACAGATCAGGGCCTTCAGTCATGAGTAACATCTCCACATCGCCGGCTGCCGTTTGACATCCCTGCACAACCTGAAGCTCCATTGTTCCATTGAAGGATCATCATGGGTGTGAAGTGGTTTCATGTTTGCCATGTTCTTCCCATACTGGAGCCCAAATGAATCTTGAACGCCAGCGAGGCCACGGTGCAGCACGTTGCTTGTGTGTTTTCCAGCTGACGGTGAGTGGAGAGAGCGAGGGTGCCATCCTGGAGGGCGTGGAGGACGACGAGGAGTATCAGATCTCTCTGTCGGCGCTCTACGGGGACGGCGCTCAAAGCGAAGCCGTGGCCGTGCGCTACAGCACGAGTGAGTCATCGAGTACGACATCGTCATTGCAGCGTCTGTGACAAACACTTGCAATGAAAATCTGCTACACCACTCTCATAACCCTTCACGTTATGGCTTTTATTCCCATAACATTGTGACATTATTACCATAATGTTAGCATTTTATTCCTATAATATCATGAGTGTATCCCCAAAATATTATAACTTTATTCCCTTAACTTTATAATGTCATTAAGATTATGACTTCATCATCTATCGACTTTATTATTTATTATTATAACTTGCTCCCTAACATAATTTTCTCAAAATTCATTCAATTTTTCAAAAGTGACCACCTTCTTTTTTGTTTCTCATAAAAAAATGTGAACTAAACTAAAATCACATTATGTTTCCTCATAATGTTATGACTTTATTATTCTGGTAGAATTGTACACTATGACTTTTTCCTAATATTTTGACTTTATTCTCATAAAAATATACTTGATTTAGTTGTGTTAGTGTTAATATTCCAACTTAAAAAAAACTTTTACTAAAAATGAGTTTGTAATATGATGACAACTTTCCCTTGTGAGATGACACGTGCATTATCTTAATATTTTACTTTATTGCCGGACAATAAAAAGCAGCTTTGGACATCCTTCTCTAGTAGAGTGATGCTGCATCCACAACAGATACGTACTGTAAATGTCTTCTTCCTGCCTGCAGTGTCCGGTGGAGGTCCGTCCAGCATGTCCATCTCAGAGGAGACTCCAGTCAGCTTCACGGTCAGCTGGGTCCCGCCCAACGCACACGTCCTGCGGTATCGCGTCTCCTATGCCGCGCTGACGGGTGGAGACGACCGGGACGGCGCTGTAAGGCGGCTTTCAGCGGGGCCTCACATCGGTGCTTTGTCTGACAAGCCAACCTGACGGGGATGTCGTGTGCAGGTGTTGGTCCCCGGTGGACAAAAGCAGGTGGTGCTGGAATCTTTAAGGCCAGACACGAGATACAGCATCCTGGTCACCGCAGAGTACCGCAACAAGGAGGGGGGCAGTGCTTCAGCTCAGGGAAAAACCAGTGGGTCAAGATAATACTTCCACTATTCATCCATTCATCCATCTTCTACTACATATATACATACGAACATATACTATGATGTTGTCTACACGCAGCCAGTCTCCGAGTCAGCAGCGTGAGTGTGGTGCGCTCCGACCACTCCAGTATCTGTGTGTCCTGGAGAGCCGTATCCCTGGTGGACGGCTACCGTATCGTTCTTCAGTCTGCCAAAGGTAAAGACAAAAGGTGACATCATGGTGGTTGCTTGATGAGAGCGTCCCGTCGCCACCTGCAGATAAAGCCACCGTGGAGGAAAGAGTGGACCAGAGTGTCAGCAGTCAGTGTTTCACGCAGCTGCAGCCGGACACGCTTTACCGCATCAGCGTTCACTCACTTCTCAGCTCAGCAGAGGGTGCCGCCGTCTCCATTCTTCATCCAACAGGTGTGTGTGTGTTTGTGTGAAATGTAAATAATATCATCAACGGTAGTACTGTATGTACTAGCACCTGATATCTATACTGTATATCTGCCAGCTCTCGCCCCGGCTAAAATTCCACTCAACCCTCGCCTACACCCTGCTCATAACCAAGGTGACCATCATCATCATCATCATCATCATCATCATCTACTAACAAAGGCAAAGTACATCTCAACACTGTCCTCTTGTGTCCACAGTGTGTCCTGAGGTCACCATCAGAAACAGCATCGTAAAAGGCCAGACTCTTTGAAGACAATGAAACATGGTTCACTCCTACGCTACTGGTCCTAACACTCTTGTGGCGCTTGCTCTCCAGGCTTTGACATGATGGAAGCCTTCGGCCTGACTCCTAAAGATCACTCGTCCGTGGAGGGTGTCTCTGCCGAGCCTTTTGTCTTCAACATGCTGCCCGCCTACAATTTGTATCCAGACATCCAACTGATGCAGAACACAGAGTGAGAGGCCATCTGCTTTTCTGCTACACAATACCAGTAAAGCAAACATGCAAGGAACCTGTCATGGACATGCCAGGAACCTGCAACATGCAAGGAACCTGTCATGAACATGCCAGGAACCTGCAACATGTCAGGATCCTGCAACATGTCAGGAACCTGTCATGAACATGTCAGGAACCTGCAACATGCAAGGAACCAGAAACATGCAAGGAAACTCTCAGGAACATGTCACAAACCTGCAACATGCAAAGAACCTATCATGAACTTGTGAGGAACCTGCAACATGTCAGAAACCTGTCATGAACATGTCAGGAACCTGCAACATGCAAGGAACCTGTCATGAACATGTCAGGAACCTGCAACATACCAGGGACCTGTCATGAACATGCCAGGAACCTGCAACATGTCAGGAACCTGTCATGAACATGTCAGGAACCTGCAACATGTCAGAAACCTGCAACCTGTCATGAACATGTCAAGAACCTGTCATGAACATGTCAGGAACCTGTCGTGAACATGTCAGAACCTGCAACATGTCAGGAACCTGTCACGAACATGTCAGGAACCTGCAACATGCAAGGAACCTGTCATGAACATGTTAGGAACCTGCAACATGTCAGCAACCTGTCATGATAATGCTAGGAACCTGCAACATGCAAGGAGCCAGAAACATGCAAGGAACCTCTCAGGAACATGTCAGGAACCTGCAACATGCAAAGAACCTATCATGAACTTGTGAGGAACCTGCAACATGTCAGAACCGTGTCATGAACATGCCAGGAACCTGCAACATGCAAGAAACCTGTCATGAACATGTCAGGAACCTACAACATACAAGGAACCTGTCATGAACATGCCAGGAACCTGCAACATGTCAGAAACCTGTCATGAACATGCCAGGAACGTGCAACACGTCAGGAACCTGCAACACGTCAGGAACCTGTCATGAACATGTCAGGAACCTGCAACACGTCAGGAACCTATCATGAACATGTCAGGAACCTGCAACATGCAAGGAACCTGTCATGAACATGCCAGGAACCTGTCATGAACATGTCAGGAACCTGCAACACGTCAGGAACCTGTCATGAACATGTCAGGAACCTACAACATGCAAGGAACCTGTCATGAACATGTCAGGAACCTGCAACATGCAAGGAACCAGAAACATGCAAGGAACCTCTCAGGAACATGTCAGGAACCTGCAACATGCAAGGAACCTGTCACGAACATGTCAGGAACCTGCAACATGCAAGGAACATGTCATGAACATGTCAGGAACCGGCACCATGCAAGGAACCAGAAATATGCAAGGAACCTGTCATGAACATGTCAGGAACCTGCAAGATGCAAGGAACCTGTCATGAACATGTCAGGAACCTGCAAGATGCAAGGAACCGGTCAGTAACCTTTCATGAAGATGCAAGGGAGAAAGAAAAAGAGAAGAAAAAGCTATACCTGCTTGCTGGCCTGAGGTGTGGTGTGGGAAGCAGATGACTCAGATGTCTTCAACGTGTCCTCCAGGTTCATCCACCCTGCCGGTTTCTCTCCCGAACACACCATCAGCATCACCTTCCGTCTGCTGCAGGGCACACCCACAGAACCCTTCGCCCTATGGCAGCTCACCGACAAACACTTCCAGCCCAAGATGGGCGTGGTGCTGGATGGTGAGTTCTTCTTCATCATCATCACAGGACACCCTCTGACAGCAGCATGTACTTCCGACTCTGCACACACTCTATGTGTGTGTGTGTGTGTGTGTGTGTGTGTGTGTGTGTGTGTGTGTGTGCACGTGTGCGTGCAGCCTCCAGGAAACATCTGGTCTACTTCAGTCTGGATTACAGAGGAGAAGTGCAGGAGCTGCGCTTCGAGCAGCCGCAGGTGCACAGGATATTCTACGGAAGCTTCCACAAGGTCAGACATTGACAGGAGGTACAAGTACTTTTAGTAGTGCCCTAGCAGTAGCGGTATTAGTAGTACACAAGCAAATAAGACCTTCTAAGAGCACATCTAACAACGGGAAGTACTACACTCAGACAGCAACAACAGGAACTTCACATGTAGTTGACTAGAAATACTGGTATTCGGAGTACAGAAGCAAATAAGGTGATTTCTAAGTCCAAATATTTCATATGTTGGTGGAATCATCTTCTTTTCTGTGATTGGCAGCTGCACCTGTCAGTCAGCCAGGTGGGCGTGTCCCTATCTGTGGATTGCCAGCACGTGGGGGAGAGGCCCGCCCGCCCTCTGGGCACCCTACCCACCGACGGCTTTGAGATGTTGGGGAAGCTGGTGAAGAGTACAGGTCCCAAAAGTGGATCTGCAGCGGTACTTTGGACGTTTTGATTTCCTTGATATCAACACATACAGTATGTGTATACTAACATCCTGTATGTCTGCAGTTCCAGCTGCAGGCATTTGAGATAGTGTGTAACACAACGTGGGCTACGGAGGACACCTGCTGTGACCTGCCAGGAGCGGTCAGTAGTCTTAATAAAATCAATTGATCCCTGCACTACCCATGGCCGTATCGCAGTTTTCCACAAATAAATGAAAGATTGGCGTTTGGAATACGGCCTATTACTAGTAAACTTGACAACAGGGGTGTTGTTTTGTGTCTAGTGGGCTCTAATCATGTTAAAATTTGTATTTCCAAAATAGGAAACAGGTTTTCTGTGTCATATATGTCTTGTTTTCTCATATTGTATCTACAATATTGGGTAATAGGAGTGTAAAGGTGACCATAGGGGTGTTATTTCATTTGTAGAGGGGTCTAAACATGTTCAAAAGTGCATTTAGAAGGTGGTAAACAGGTTTTCTATGTCAAATATGTCTTATTTTATCTTATTACAACTAATATACTGGGTAATAGGAGTGTAACGGTGACCATAGGGATGTTATTTCATGTCTAGAGGGCTCTAATCATGTTCAAGAGTGTATTTAGAAGGTGGTAAACAGGTTTTCTATACCACAACTATAAAAAACAAATCTATTAATTAATATTGAATCCTACCTTACAGAAATACCTGTACCTTATCACGGTTGAGGATGAAACCAATTAACCACCACAAAGGAGGGATTACTGTATACGGAAGTACTAACTGCTACATCTGCCATCTAAACCCAATACACATATACAGTGCTACCGATACTTTGATGTATGATGTAATGGCAGTATAATTAAGTAGTATTGTAGAGGTGATGGGTGATATAAACATCCAATCCAAGTAAGTAGTGATGTGTTTTTTTTGTCAGAGAGATGAAGAAAGTTGTCCTCCTGCGGCCTACGCGTGTTTGTGTTCCTCTGAGGTTCCAGGAGCTGTCGGTTCCATGGGCCCGCCTGTATGTCTTCCCCAGTGCGGTATAATTATAAAGTCCTACATGTAAAAGCGCAAGTCGTTGTAATATCTCTTTGCTGTCAGGGCAAGCCCGGCCCCCGCGGTGTGAAAGGAGAGAAGGGTGAACAAGGCCACAAGGTAAATAATGCCAACGTATTTGTGCTCCTATTGTATTGAATTTGGCTTAGTCATATTAGGACTTTATTGACGTGTGAATGATGATGATGCTGAAGGATGAGATGTTGCGTTGGTGGTGCAGGGGGAGATGGGGCCTCCAGGGAAAAGTGGACCTGAGGGCGGTGTTGGAGCGCTGGGCAGCAGAGGACCCAGTGGGATGGCAGCGCAAGGCAAAGCGGTGAGTACTTATGTGGAAGATGCTGGGAAAGACGGCTAACGTCCTCCTGTTCTTAGGGGCCACCTGGAGAAAGAGGCCAAAAGGGGGACGCTGGAAGACCTGGACTTCAGGTGACATGATTGCAAAGTTCCCTCTATCAATCCAAACATGAACTTGCTCTTTGGTTGTAGGGTGTACCAGGACCTCCAGGCCCAAAGGGGGAAGAGGGCCCCCTCGGTCCCAAGGTGAGAAGTAAATGTGTACTGCGTTCACATGTCTTAATAAATAAAGTTGAATGCTGAATAATATCATCATAATGACCTTGCAGGGCATACGAGGCGTTGAAGGCAACATGGGACCCACTGGCCCGAATGGTCCCAGAGTAAGACTGGTGTTCATCTAAGAAACATCATATACTACCACCTCATTGCTAATACTTGACTGCAACTTACACCTTTACTTTTTCATCATATCACAATAATAGTTGATTCCATCCTTCTTACGATTTCCATATTAGGTTGGCCAAATGTCTTCTTGGTGTCTTTATGAAGATATTCCATCATTATTGACGTGAAATTGTTATATCAGGACCCACTCCGGAGCTAGGCTTGGGGGGAAGGGATCACAGGGCCTTCATCCCCTCAGTAGACCCACCACCTGGGTGACTTGGTCTTTGTTTGCCTTTCTTCCAACTGGCCTAGTGGGAACTTGGACTGGGGAGTGAGGGCGGGGCGAGACCCAAGACACAATGCTAGGAAGACCATGACTCAATGCTAGGAGGACAAAGACCCACTGCTAGGAAGACCAAGACCCAATGCTGGGAACACTAAGACCCAATGCTAGGAACACCAAGACCCAATGCTGGGAACACAAAGACCCAATGCTGGGAACACCAAGACCCAATGCTGGCAACACCAAGACGCAATGCTAGGAACACCAAGACCCAATGCTAGGAAGACCCAAGACCCAATGCTAGGAAGACCCAAGACCCACTGCTAGGAAGACCCAAGACCCACTGCTAGGAAGACCCAAGACCCAATGCTAGGAAGACCAAAGACCCAGTGCTAGGAAGACCAAGACCCGAAGTTGGGAACACCAAGACCCAATGCTAGGAACACCAAGACCCAATGCTAGGAAGCGTGAGGGTCCACTGGGGAAGAATTCCATAGGAGGTATTTGACTGCTGTCAGTACTGGGGTATGTTTCTTTTCCAGGGTTTCCAGGGCATGCCAGGACACCCAGGACCCACAGGAGAGAGAGGTTATGTTGGACTGGTTGGGCCTACGGTAAGACGAGAGGGATAAGCATGAGTCATGTGTGAATTTACATGTGTGTATCACGTACAGGGTCTTCCAGGGAGTAAAGGGGAGCAAGGAGAGAAGGTAAGTATTGTGTACTAGTATGCATACTTGATGATTACATTCCTTGTCCTCGTCCTGGGTGCAGTTTTTCATCTTTTACAGGGAGAACCTCAATCCATGGCTGCCATCCTCCACATCGTCACTGAGGCCTGTCAACAACTCATTCACAGTACCTACTATGACACTATTGGCATGCTTTAGGAAGCTCAGCGTCCCTTTAAATGTGAAATATTGTCATCAGTTGGCAGCTGTAGTGTAATAACAATAATAATGGTTGTTTTTCCTGCTGTTTGTCAGAGGAGGTGTTGAAGATGGACATGTTGATCAGTGAGATGAGCCGTAAGAAGACGCCTGTGGAGGAGCCTGCCGGTCCACCGGGGGAGCCGGGGATACCGGGTTCGAGGGGCCTGCCGGGTACCAGAGGGAATCAAGGGAACGTTGGCCCCAGAGGGAGACCTGGCAGACCTGGCTACCCTGGAGAGCAAGGTTGTGTTGTGGGTGGTCATTGTTGACATGCTGAAATATGCCTAAATACTCTGTTTACTGTTTCGGGTCATTCATTGGGGTGTTACTAGGAACGGTTACGGTATGTCATATGTCATGGGTTGTCTCTTTGTGCTTGACAGGAAGACCCGGAATGCCAGGGGGGAAAGGTGATGCAGGAGTTAACAGCCAGGGGCCTTCAGGGGTGAAAGGTTATGCAGGTAGCGTTTACTTTCCCTGGGTATTATACGTATTTTGTATGCCGTGCCTCCTTACAATGTGGCGTCTACTCTGTGTGTGTCTGCAGGTCCTCCGGGTGAATCCAAGGTGGGAAGCCAGGGTCCCAAAGGACAAGATGGAAAGCCGGGACCCCCAGGGATCAATGGACCCCCTGGCCAACCGGGAGAGATGGGACCTCCTGGAGTGTGTGACAGCAGTGGAGGCTGCCTCAGAGCTCCTCAGCAGACAGGTTGGACACTCTTCCACCTTCCGCCTCATACAGTACAGTCACAAATAGTGTATCACCGGCGGAGCGTTTCTATGTGCCCTTCTGTCCATCAAACCATCCTCCTTTTTCTACCTTTTGGGTTGGTATGACAAAAAGAGGGAGCAGCATATCATGCACTATCTTGCAGCAGCTGAAACCCTCCTTCACAGGTGGTGGAGCTCTTCTTAACTCTTGTTTGTTTCCCTCCTCCTCTTTGCCACAGAAGACCCCTACTATGGCTACCAGCCTTGAGTGGACATTTCAGACCACTGTGCTGCCTCGGTGAAGAAGCTATTGGACTGATGCAGAATAAAAGCAGAAGGACCCGTCTGTCCTATCCTGAGGATGAGGCGGAGGTGTTATTGTCACAACAAAGAATGGTGGTGCTGTTCAATCAATACCGTATCTTCCCACTTCATCAGTCTTATACACTATGTTCGCACTGAAACCCTTTCTACTGATGTTTATGTAGACATGCACTGTATTGATGTATCTCCTTTTCCTTTTCTATCCAAACCTGACCTGCCTCAAACAGTGAACTTTTTATTTTACCATGCATGGTACAAAAAATGACTGTGAGTATGTTGTACATGACAATATATAGAAATTTTATTATGTTGACTGTATACACTTATTCATGTATGTGCTTTTGTAAGTATCTTCATCCTTTTTTACATGTTTCAATGAATAATAAAAGTTGTATTATTATTTATACATTATTTATATATATAAGATTTATTTCACTCGCAGGATTACCAAAAGACTTTGGTCTTTCCTTTGTAACACCGCGAATGTATTCTTGGCAATAATGCCGTTCGTAGCGGCCGCAGCTGTGCTCCATGTCGGACCGTGTCTGACAAACCGCTGTTTCCAGTCGTGTCTATTTTGTAAGCGCACAGTCGGTAATGACAACCGCTCATCAAGTCAAGCGAAATTATTCATTTTGTTTCCGGTTCAACGGCAAACAATTTATTAACAACAGAGATGATCTCCTTAGGTTTGATTAGAATTATGCATTCCGCATTGTAATTAAATTACTCCCCCTGTTACGACTGGTGTCAATGTTTCGAGCAAATCAATTTTGCACATGAACATTACGGTATATTATTCTGAAAGTACTATCGGAAGTTCATTATCACACTGCAGCGGCAGAGTGCGTAGCAGTGTTGCAATGGCGAGCAGGAAAACTATACGCTCCAAGCAAAACGACCGGGATAAATATTCAGTATTGTTGCCAACTTACAACGAAAGGGAAAATCTTCCTTTGATTGTTTGGCTTTTGGTGAAATATTTTGATGAAAGGTAAGTTTGTGTCAACTTCCACAGTAGCTCAGCTAGCGCTAAATACTACTAGCTTAAAGCGAGGCAGTGATGAGGTGTCACTTCCCTTCGCTCAACCCATGTCATGGTAGGATTGCATTTTTATTCAGGTTTAGGTTATTATATTACATAGCTTTACCAAGCAAGTTGTTATTAAATTATACTAACTATTGTCTTTGCATGGAAATACGAGTGGTTACAAATACGAGATTATCGTAATTGACGACGGAAGCCCAGATGGTACATTAGCGGTGGCGGAACAACTGCAAACAATCTATGGAGACGACAAAATAGTAAGTTTATGGTTTGATGTTTTTATTCTTACACAAATTGATTGCGCAGATGATTTATTGGAATAAAAGTTTTCATTTTATCTTCAAGCTTCTTCGACCACGGGCGTCGAAATTGGGCCTCGGTGAGTTAAAAAAAAATAAGTGTGTAGTGCACCAGTTTGGAACATTCATGAGCAAATATGGATATTAATTCCAATATAAAGGCACTGCATACATCCACGGCATGAAGCACGCCAGTGGAAACTTCATCATCATTATGGATGCTGATCTGTCCCATCACGTGAGAGCCTGCAAACCAGGAGACCTCTTCATTTGCATTGAGATTTAATTGAGATGCTCTCTACTTTTCAGCCCAAATTCATCCCAGAATTTATAGAGTACGTATTCCATTTCTTGGAATGATGTCGACAGCATGTCCTGGTGGTAAATCCATTGTTATTCTTCATGTTTTGTGTCCAGGAAGCAGAAGGAGGGTGATTACGATTTGGTGTCTGGCACTCGATATCGAGGCAACGGGGGCGTCTACGGTTGGGACCTGCGCAGGAAGCTCATCAGGTAACATATACGGCAGGAGTCGCCAGCCGTATGTGACTTGACTGCCATCGACTTGTCTGTCTTTGGGACTTTGCTGGTCGATTCAGAAAATATTTGGAAAAACAAAATACATGAAGACATCTATGTCATCCCCGCCAACAAGCTGTGATTTGTCTTTTTCTCTCAGCCGAGGTGCCAACTTCCTGACTCAGGTGCTGATGAGGCCTGGCGCGTCTGACCTCACCGGCAGCTTCAGGTCAGGCGTGTTCTTCACACAATGTCTATTGCACCTCCAGCCTTACATACGTCTCGTGATGGCGTCCACTAGCACAAAGGAAACTCAGCTTTATCATCCTTCTTTTGGGATGCAGCTGTTGTATTAGACAACATCTTGTTGCTTTTCTATGTCCATCAGACTGTACAAGAAGAATGTCCTGGAGAGCCTGGTGGAGCGCTGCGTGTCCAGAGGTTATGTCTTCCAAATGGAGATGATCGTCCGTGCCAGACAGCTCAATTACACCATCGGAGAGGTGACACACACACACACACACCGAGTATACATGCAAGTTCTCTGTCATATTGTCTGGAAAATTTTATAATCTTTATGGAAAATTCATATTTCATCATCTTCTTTTCTTGTCAGGTTCCCATCTCCTTCGTAGATCGCGTCTACGGCGAGTCCAAACTTGGAGGGAACGAGATTGTGTCGTTTGCAAAAGGACTGCTTACACTTTTTGCCACCACATGATAACCCAGGACGTAGTACACTCATCATATGGTATCACAAAACTGCTGACTCTGTCATGCTGAATAGATGGTGGAAGGACTGCAGAGCTTCCCCTGTTGGTAGTAAATAGATCATGCTTTCATCATAGTACATCTGTCTATCTATGGAATATTTTCTATATACACACACTATGTTTGACCTGTGTATACAGCTGTGTATTTTTATGGTCAGTAGCCAACTGTAGAACACGTATAAAGCCACACGTGGACAACTTACAGTATACAATGTGTGTAGTGTGCATGCTTTGGAAACCTGAGGAGGAATAAGCCCACACAAGCCCGGGGAGATCATGCAAGCTCAACACACATGTTCCAACAGAGCCTGAGAGGCTCGCCATTTGTCCTGCCTGGTGCACTGTGTCTCATCATTCCCAATGTGCAGTATGGACTAACAGAAATTCTGGAGTAAACAATGCATGTTTTTCAAATACACAAATTCTTCTAGCAGCTTAACATATTATTATTGTTATTAGAGATTAAAATAGTCAAATCTTGCTGTTGATTTCATTTGATATGAATGTGATTGGCATCCCGTGAACTACATTTCATGAGGTATATTGTGTGACGCGTGTGCGCATGCCCCACACTGAAGAACAGCGTTAAAGATGACGCCTCCCGTTGGATGCGTGGCGCTACTGCAGTTCATCTTGTTTACCCCACACAGTCCAACGTTCTGAACCCAAAACACAACAGACGCTTTTCTAAAGTAAAAGCCCCACTTTCTAACATGATAAATCAACGTTTCAGAGAGTAAGATATACTCTTAAATCGACGTAAAATGACAACGAGTCTTGCTGTAGGCTAATTAGCAAGGATCTACGTCACTTCCGCTTTTTATTTTCGCCATTTTGGATGGGGGCACTTTCTCGGCTGGATGTGTATTGTCTGTCAAGAGAAGAATGGGGCAAGGTGTCTTTATTAATGTCGCCACATGTACGCTAGCTTCTTACAAACCATGATAAATATGACTGATTTCCAACCAACGTTCACACGGAGAATGGAGTTTTAAGCCGTCACATGAGCTTGTGTAGTCCTGTTTGCTGGTAGGAGGCGGAGAGCGAGGGAGACCGGAGTAGTTGGAGTGTACACCGACCGACGAACGGCGGATCTCTTTCTCCGTCATTAACCGCAGCTCACCTGTACGGATTTTAGCAACCAAACCGGAGGAATAAGCAGCAGTGGAAGTGCTGGCGTTCCGTCTAGTTAGACGGCAGCTGTGGATGTAAGAGCAGGTAAAACATGTTTGTCATGATGGGATAGTTGATTTCCATGCTAGCTGCTAATGTCACCTAGCTAGCTAAACATAAGCGCCCATTATCGGACAAGCCATACAGAGTAGACGGGCTCGCGCGTTTTAAAACCCTTGTTGTTGTTTAGCTTAGCTGCTAACGTTGTCCAGGACTCTTGGTCAATATCAGCATCATTTATTTAATGTTTATCTCTAGATGCTTATCTCTAGATGCGATTGTTTATGTACATGATCAGTGCTACATGCTTTCTAGTTGCCAGGTGACACCGGAGGAGTTTGTTAACCCCCGCAAAAAAAAGCCCAAGTGGGAGGTGTCACTACTGTCATCCACCCATCGTCTTGTTCCTGATTGCGGGTGGCAAGAGCACACAGGTGTCACCCAGAGTTCATCCCAAACTTGAAAGGCATTTAGTGACGTCATAAAGCCTTTGAAGGAGCAGACTAGACTGGGGTCACGATGGAATATGGAGGCCTTCCGTGGAGGTGCTTTTCCTCCATCCCCTCCTACTCAGCAGCCTCTCTCCTTGTCTCCTTGGCTTTCTTCCTCCTGCTCCCCGCCCTGTTTCTCTCACCCGTCCCCCCCACTCCCCCTCTTCCTTTTAAACCAATCTGTCCGACCTCCCCCATCCCATCCCCCCCTTCCTCCTCATCCTCAGCAAACCCGCCCTTCCTCACCCCCCACAGCCCATCCTCCTCACACCCTCCCTCCCCATCTCCTCTTCCTCCACTGCAGACATATTGTCGAGGCTGACTCAATAGGAGGCGCCATTCTGTGATGGAGGCTTACATAATGGAGCGCCTCTCTAGCGCCATCTACATGCAATGGCAGAGGCAGGGAGCGGAAGCAAGTGGGAGTGCACCTGAGTGATTGACATAAAATGGCTTCTTTTGATCTCTCTATCTCACACACACACAAGCCTTTCAGGTCAAATGCACCTGAGGTGGTACAGTTGTTGAGAAAAATAGGCCGAAAGGTTTCAGCATGGCCTGCTAAGGATACACGGCCAAGTTAAAATACACTCTTATTGTTTTTTGTTTGTTTTTTTACAATGCTTAACTTCTTTTTACACTTGAGTACCAACTAAGAATGTTGAAGGTGTTGTATAGGATGCCTTATAACGATGTAATTAGTGTAAAATGTCTTTTTCCACATCGCATTTGGTGAAAATCTATCATCTCCCTCACTCCCTTGCTCCACTTTAGAGAGAAGAGGCATTGGAATGCATGCTTTTCTAGTTGTGTCTGATACGCTCACCACTTTTGTGAAAACCATCGGGCTTTGCTACACACCTTAAAGTGCAACTCTGCCATCTATCAGTCAGTCTGTTCCAGGTGTGGAAGTTTGATCATGTTGTTTTTCTTGAGTGAATATGATGAAGCTAGCATGAACACGTGTTCAGTGCACTTTTTATTCGCTTGGTGGTTGGAAGGAAAACAGTTTCTCCTTGTAGTCGTCTATAGTGGTATAGCTTATGATGAGCATTTTTCCCCCTGATCCAGGTGGCCAGAATGTTCCAGCTCCCCGTCAACAACCTGGGTAGTCTGCGCAAAGCTCGTAAAAATGTCAAGAGGGTCCTGGGAGACATTGGCCTGGAGTACTGCAAAGACCACCTCCAGGTATTTTACAAATACTTACAGTTCTGATGCAGGACTGCAATCCACCTGTGGTGGTGGCTTGGGGTGGGTAGATGATATAGCAAAAGTAGCATAATTAGCTATGACATGGGATTTTTAACTGGGGGAGAGGAAAAGTCAGTAAAAAAACTAAATAAAAAGCAAAATAAGTATGTTTAGAAATAAAATTAATTTGTTTTCACAGTACAGTATATAATGTATACATACAATGGGCTGAAAAAGTAACTTCTCTTTGTCAAACTTCACTGTTTCAGATCATCAAACAAATGTAAAAAAAATAAATAATAAATGGGAATATCAGTCAATGACAACACAGCTCAACACTCTTTATGAAGGGAGAAAAAATGCAAAGCTGCATGTCCCTGAGTGGAAAAAGTGCTTTGATGATTTGAGATCTATCAGTGTGGAAAAGCTTCAGAAGCCAATTCTAAAGCTTTGGGACTCCAGCCAACAGCCAACCACAGTGAGAGCCATTTTCCACAAATGGCCAAAACGCGGGACTGTGATGAACCCTCCCGGGGGCCGACCAAAATGACCCCAAGAGCGCAGCCACGACTCATCCCTGAGGTCACAAAAGACCCCACAACAACATCCAAAGAAGTGCATGCCTCACATGACTCAGTCAAAGTCCATGAGTCCACCATAAGAGAGACACTGGGCACAAACCAGTTCCAAGACCAAAACATTAAGGCTGGTAAAACATCTTCATGATCCCCAAGACCTTTGGGTACTCTGTGGTTGAACCTTTTGGGTGGTGTCCCATTCTATCTGGGATTTGAGATGCTGTGGCATGACCTTCAAAAGGCGCTTCATGATGGAAAAGCCTCCAATGTGGCTCCAATGTTAGCTTGAAGGGAAATAACTTTTTCACACAGGGACATATATGTAGCTTTGCATTGTTTTCATGGAAAAGTGCATCAAATGTTGACTTGTGTTGTCATTGACTAATATTTACATGTGTATGCATGCTATTTTTTTTGAGACAATACTGATAAAATTCCTGCTTCACAAAATAGCTATAAGTTTGTCCTGCAAGATGTGGATGCGTGTTATAGAGGATGCCATCTACTCAGTTAGTCCCATTATATATCATGTGTTTAAACAACATTGCAACAGGTGAGGTGTGATACATTATGGAGTCACATGGGAATGTTTTTGGGAACCATTGTGAAATGAGGAATTGTAAAAATGATTTGTTGTCTTGTCTTGTCAGGACTTTAAGGACTATACGCCGCCAGAGGTGTACATAAAGCACACATCCTGGGAAGATGTGTGTATGTGGGAGCCATCACACACCAAAGTCCAAGTGTGTATCAGCAAACATCAAATCAAATGTTCATTGTCTGAAAAGAATAACGCTTGATGTCCCGCCTCCTTCTGCTGTGTCCCAGGACTACCGCTCCAAACCTTTCTGCTGCTCCGGCTGCCTCTTCTCCTCCAAATACTTCTCTGCATACAAGAGCCACTTTCGCAATGTCCACAGCGAAGACTTCGAGAACAACATCCTGCTCAACTGTCCCTACTGCACATACAACGGCAACAAGAAGACGCTGGAGACACACATCAAACTCTTCCACATGCCCAGCAACACCGTGCGCCAGGCGGCCGGCGGCCTCGTGATGAAGGACGGCCTCCTGAAGAGGCCAGGAGACAGCATGGAGCAGGCGGTGTATTACTGTAAGAAATGCACCTACCGGGACCCTTTGTACAACGTGGTGCGGAAGCACATCTACAGGGAACACTTCCAGCAGGTGGCGCAGCCTTACATCGCAAAGCCAGGAGAGAAGGCCCAAAATGGCGCCACCACCGGGAAACCAGAGGGTAGCAACACAAACAACGTGAACAGTCATCAAATCCACTGCAAGAAGTGTCTGTTTGTCCCCAGAACCTATGAGGCACTTGTCCAACATGTCATCGAGGACCATGAGAGGATCGGCTACCAGGTGACGGCCATGATAGGCCACACCAGTGTGATCGTTCCCCGTCCGAAACCCATTCTCCTGATACCCTCGAAAACCCAAGGAGACAAGACCATCATTGGGATGGGTCCAAAGGGGGCCGTCATGGCCACTCCCAGACCTTCAGCTTCCCAGCAACTGGCCCGAGTCGCGTCAGCATCAAAGCCAACCTTCAGTCCTCAGAGTCTTCTCTCAGGCATCAAACACGAGTCACTGGGCTTCAAGTCAGGGACCAACCAGCCTTTTTCATTTGGAGGCCTACAGGGGAAGGTCATTTTACCAGGGAACGCCCAGGTTTCTCAGCAGCCTCACTCGGCAAAGCATCCATTTTCCGGAGGCAGCCTACGGAGTCCAGTGGTGGTCAGCGCCGTGTCATCCCTCAAGTCCAGCCCCCTCGGGGCCCGGGTTCAGGCGGCGGCCGCCACTGTTGCCTCAGTTACAGCTAAGAAAGGTGCCTCCTCGGTCCTGGGCCCATCCTTCACCCAGAAGTGGAAGATCTGCACCATTTGCAATGAGCTCTTCCCAGAGAATGTGTACAGTTCTCACTTTGAGAAGGAACACAAAGCGGAGAAGGTGCCCGCCGTGGCCAACTACATCATGAAGATCCACAACTTCACCAGCAAGTGTCTCTACTGCAACCGCTACCTGCCCAGCGACACCTTGTTGAACCACATGCTCATTCACGGCCTGTCCTGCCTGCACTGCCGCGCCACCTTTAACGACGTGGAGAAGATGGTGGCTCACATGCGCCTGTCACACCCGGATGAGGTGGTGGGCCCTCGCACAGACTCCCCACTGACTTTCGACCTGACCCTGCAGCAGGGCAACCCAAAGAACGTTCAGCTCATCGTGACTACCTACAACATGAAAGACGCCCCGGAGGAGTCGGTGGCCTTTCACGCCCAAAACCACACGGCCATGCCGCCTTCACTGTCGTCCTCCTTGCTGTCCACTAAGAGGTTGCTATCTCAGCACCCTTCCAAACCAACGGATCCTATCAAAAATGTCCCAGCAGCCGCTGTACCCTACAAGAGGGACATAGGAAAGACCCTCTGTCCCCTTTGCTTCTCCATCCTTAAGGGTCCCATCTCGGACTCCCTCGCTCACCACCTCAAGGAAAGGCACCAAGTCATCCAGACGGTACACCCGGTGGAAAAGAAGCTGACCTACAAGTGTATTCACTGCCTGGGGGTGTACACCAGCAACATGACGGCCTCCACCATCACCTTGCATCTTGTCCACTGTCGAGGCGTAGGAAAGTCTCACAACGGCCAGGATAGGTCAGCTCACGCCTCCAGAAGCAGCCAGGCCATCAAAAGGACCGGCTTCGACAGCACAGACGCTAGCGCGCCAAAAAGGAGGCGGCGGGGCCCTCCTGGAGAGAGGGCGCACCCGAGAGATATGAACATTCAGTTTGAGGAAAACCCGGACGAACCTGTCTCTCTAGCGCTCGACCCCAAGGGACTGGAAAACGAGTCATACGAGTCGAGGAAGGCCTTCTTGACCCGCTACTTCAACCGGGCGCCGTACGCCACTCAGCGGGAGGTGGAGAAGCTGGCGGCCGCGCTCTGGCTGTGGAAGTCGGACGTCTCCGGCCACTTCGTCAACACTCGCAGGAAATGTGCGCAGGAGTGCGAAAGCCTGCGCCCTGGCGTCCTGCTCGGGTTCAGCATGGAGGAAGCGGGCCAGGTGAACCACGAGCTGGCATTAGAGGGGGGCGTGTTTGACGCCAGACCCAGCAAAAGGAGGACGTCCAGGAACCACTTGGGGCTTTCGGAACTAGCCCGTCAGAGACGGAAGGAGGCTACGGTGGGCGGTGGCAGCACCTCCTTAAAAGCCAAATGTACCAACCAAACCAAGACAATCAACTGCACCTTGCCGCTCACAACACCCCTCCTACCCTCCGAGCCCATCGCCATCGACTCGGACAGCGAGGACGAGCCCAGGCAAGCACTCTGTGTCCGTGCCAATGTCCAACATCCGAGTGCTGAGGAGAGAGCAGCGGAAGTTAAGAAGATTTCTGATGTAGAGGACATGACGGACGAGGAGGAGGAGGATGATGAGGAGGATGAGGAAGAGGAGGAAGGTGAGAGCTTGGAGAATGGCTTTGGGTCCACAGAAAGCTCAGGAGGACAGGTGTCCCTGCCCATCATCATCCCCAAATTCATCCCCTCATCCGCCAGGCGGGGCGGCAAGCAGCAGGTGTGACCTCTGACCTCTTCTGGACTGTACCAACACATCTGCCTCACCTGGACTCCACAAGGACCACGTTTGTAAGCAGGAGCTCAGAACAAGCCATCCAGTCACAATGACGTGAGACCACAGCGGCGTACAAAGAAGACAAAACTAGCTAGCCTTGTCATCATCTTCATCTTGCTTGATTCTTTTTGTCATTTAAAGGAACTACCTAAAGTCTTCTTTCACCCCCCCAACCCCCACCCACGCCACCGGATGGTAACCACCACACTGAATTTTTTAACCTGTATTTGTTGTGCATCAACAATAAAGTGCTGTCATTGTTTCTTACTGAAAAAAGCACCAGAGAGATCAGAGGACAGGTTCCATCCATTATCTATGTCGCTTATGGGACAGGACAAGTTACTTTTCATTATTTCTATTCATATCTACTTGACAGAACCACTGTTGGAATAGGCGATCAATAAATAGTTTATTGGAAACAGTCCGCACGGCTTTCAGCTTTCACACCAACATTTTAAATCGCAACAGAGCTAGCTCAAGCTCTTCATGCGCTACAGATCAATACCACAGATGAGCATCTTCATTACCGCCACAACAAAAATGCATTGGTGGCAACGGCTGTGGCTGGAGGCAACCTCCTGATGTAGTAACCCCACATGTGAGGTGTAAGTGTCCAGCATTCTTTCGCGTTATCTAGCTCTCCCATGTGCCTAAAAACAAAATACCATGGCTGCAGTTAGACTGCATTTGGAATGTCATATATAAATGTGTAGTGTAATATTTGCATGTGGCAAATGTCAGCATTTACTGAGAAATATTCATCCAGCCTCCACTTTCTCATCTGGAAGACAAAATGGAGGGAAAGAGGAGTGTTGCCATACTCAGGAGGGGGAAGGGGGCTCCTCCGCAGTGCTGTGTGCAAAGGAGGGAGGGGGTGGAGGGGTGAGGAGGCTGATGACTACTACGGGTGTAGAATGGCGCCCCCCAGTGTTGTGTTGTCGATGGTCATTTTGGCCCCGGATGACCCAGTGTGTGGCTGTTAGCATTAGCATGATGGTCACATGGCCAAGTGCGATTGGAGGAGGATGAGTGAGCCTATTGTTAGCGCCCCCTGTCGCTTCATGGCACAGTGGAAACAAATAAGCCTTCATTTCAAGATGTTGCTCGGTCCAGTCAGTCGGACCCATGTGACCTCTCCAGCCAATCGGTACAGTGGAATGGTAGTCACTGTGTTGGTCCTAAACTGCATCGAGACGGAACCAGTCCACCTGGAAATTCCACCCTTTCTTCGGAGGTTAGTTCAAACCAAACATCTGCCTATGCTTTTTACACGGAAGCCAGCCAAGTGCGATATTGTTCACTGTATATGTTTACAAACTTAGAGCATATAGAATTGTTGCAAAGTGTTAATTTGATGAAAAAGTGAGCAAGGAGCAGGGTGTTGTACTGGAGGTGACCAGCAGATGTCGCCAGCGAACCATATATTGATTTAGAACAACATTGAAAACCATATCACACCTCTTTTTCTAACTAAGAAAGAGGCCAAATGATCGTTAATTTGAATAAAACGTGTACCTGTATAGTTTAAGCAAGCACTAGCAGACTGTACACAGCTCTTATTTTGAAGATATGACTTTTATTTTGAAGGGTCTCCAGGCATGCACACAGAGCGGCGAGAAGCACCGCGGGAGTCCGCCAGTCACACGCTCGGTAGCGGCTACCAGAGCACCGGCTGCGGCCATCATGACGCGGAGCGAGTCGGGGCGCTGAGGAGTTTCTTGACGCGGAAGGTTTAGAAAGATTTCTGACGTTCTTACAGGAACTAAATCTTAGCGGGCGGCTCCGACTTTCTCGGACCGTAGCGGAGGCGATTGAAGCGGGCAAGGCGAGCGAGGTCGGCGGCGGTGGCGGCGGTGGTGGAGGTGCCGCTGCTTGCGAAACATGAACAAGAGCCACCGTATGCCGAGTAATCGTTCTCTGAGTGCCGTGGAGGTGAAGAGTAAGGTGAATATGATCACTTTTATTGCATTTCCGTGTTTTTTTCTACCACTTTGGCCATAGCGTTACGGCCACTCAAGGCTAATTTAGCTTGCTAGGTGCTTATTAGCAAGTTCTTACCGTAATGCAGGCGAAATTAGCCTTGATCGCCACTACAAACTTCATTCGATATTTTTTTTAAACAGTAGAATGCCATAAAAAGATGACAATAACGCCGCCTTGGACTACAGCAAGTGAAGTGTTAAGTTTTGTTAGTTGCGGTGATGTCACCTGTCAGTTTCCATTGGGAGCAAATATTGACACAAAGATGAGGTCAAGTTGACATTACGTTCGCGTTGACATAAGTCGGAGGCTGTTTTTTTGTCTTTGTTAAAACGAAGATGGAATTAGCCGCACCACTGCTTGTTTTCCTCCTTGGGAGCGTACAGGTGTCATTCGGCCCGCAGGCCTCACCTTGCTCTGTTGTGGGCGGGGCCTCAGCCACTTCAGATAATTACGTCACAACCGCTGTCCTCCTAAACCACAGTGTTGGACACTTTGTTGCTGTTGAATGATAAATCCTGGAAAGTTGGCTAAGAAGCAGAGCTACCACGTTGTTGATATAAAATATTTCATTGATGGTTAATATTTCCTTATTGGGTCTGCCCCCCCCACAGTTTGGCGCAGAGTTCCGTCGTTTCTCCCTGGACCGCTCCAAGCCGGGCCGCTTCGATGAATTCTACGGCCTCCTGCAGCACGTGCACCGCATTCCCAACGTGGACCTGCTGGTGGGCTACGCCGACGTGCACGGTGACCTGCTGCCCATCAACAACGACGACAACTACCACAAGGCCCTGTCCACCGCCAGCCCCCTCCTCAGGCTCTTCCTGCAGAGGAAAGGTAAGAGGATTGAAGCGCCATGCTGGGAGCCACAGCATCATGGGGGTTAGCATCAAGCTAGCGTACATGCAGCTCTCCTCATTGCCACAGCAGCGCGGCTGCCTCTCAGATGAGGTACTTTCCTTCATGATTGCTTCCAACAACATGCAGTTTTCTGGCTCCGCCCCACAATCCCATGTGCGTCCTTTGCATCACTTGGAGCTACCCAAACACTCGCTGGAGAGCATGTAGAGCATACAGTATGTCTTTCTGGAAAACGCTCTTCTGGCTCTGATTCTCATATCACAACTTAATTAAATGAGAATAATAAATGAATGAATAAAATGATGTTATTTTTTCACACGGTTTTACCATCTTAGTCTTAGTAAAATTATGACTTTTTTATTTTAATATTTAGACTTTGGTTTTGTAAAATGATGACTTTTCCCTTCATATTTTGAGTTTATTTTTGTAAAATAATGCCTTTTTTCTCTTAATATTTTGACTTTATTGATGTAAAATAATGTTTTTTCCCCAATGTTTTGTTTTTCCAAGTGTCTCCCAGGAGAAGAAAGGTTTCTGCTGTACAGGGACTACTCTAAAGTGGTGTGTGTGATGCTGGGCTCGGTGACTGTGCAAGCAGCACGACTTGTCAGTGTGAACTTGTGCTACGTAGACTTTGAGCCGGTGAGAGGCCAGTGATTGCGCAAGAGCGGGCCTTTGGACGGTGCCGGCCATATTAGCCGCGTGTATTGTATGTGACGTTTGGACTCATCTGTGGTGCGAATGTTTGCACGGATGCTCATAGTGCGTGTGCACCTGCTCGCCGCTAACATCAGGTCGAAAAAAAACTTCCTAGCTATGCCACCCATGAGGTGTCCACTGTTGACTTGTCATGGCAACAGCGAAGAGGTGCTGGAGTATGACATTCAGATGTTGGCATTGGAATATGGACTCACTCAGCCGTCATTCTTTCTCAGGGCGTGTCTTTCAATGGTTCACCTGGCAGGTAGAGAGTGGGGACAGCAGTGTTTGCTAACCCAGCTGCGATTGCCTGGCTAATCACTAACCACTGACTCACTGCCTGTGGAAAACATGGAAGACGTGCACTGTAAGACTGTTCAGTGTAGGTATGATGCATGCTGTGTGACGTGGTAGAAGTGCAAAGCTACGGGCGCCACACATAGGAGGCAAACTCCTCAACGGCGTGTAGCTAACCTTGCATACGGGTGGCGACGAGCAACTGATTGGCGGTCAGGAGGAGGGAACGTGGGGGTATCAAAGTAGTTCAGAGGAGGAAAAGCGGCCAGTGTGGATGGAGTACTCTTGCTAGTACTGAAGATGAACTTGCATAAATGTTTGTGTAAATCAGGGGTGGGCAGGTCCCCACAGGGGACGTCTGTATTGATGTAGGTGACGACACAGTCGCTCATTGGGGCAACGAAACAATTCATGGGTGTTTTTTGGGCAGTAAAGTTCAAATTTCTTAGCGCAAAATTCAAGACGCACAAATGTTGCTTTTTGCTTGGCTGGTCGGTGACTTGTGATAGATCTTCAGGTGGACGATGTCAACTCCCGTGTGCGGCGGCCATCAGGGAAGAGGAAGGCTGGTGGTAATTAGAGCGGTGAAAGGGGAGGTGGAGTCTGGGGTAAGTCTGATTGGAATTCAGCCGTACAGAGAGGAGGTTAGCGGGAATGCTATTAGTGAGAGAGGAATGCAGAGGGAGGCCCAAGCTGGGGAAAGAGGAAAGAAAGAAGCGTGGAATGTGTCCAACCTCCGATCAGCCCTCCGTTGGACACATTGGACAGGACAGCGGCCCTTACTGCACACTAGCACACAGCCTGGCCGTCCCACCACCACTGCTCATCAACCCAACGATGGGTACTTACTAGGGATGTCTGATAATATCGGCCCGATATCAGGTGATACAACTTTATAGTACTCAACATGCAAGTTTCTTCGTGAGTAAAATTGTTGGACATTTTTTTCACACACACACCCCCTTTGAAATACTAGAGGAACTGATAATATTTATTTATTTATCTGTACTGTATATGTGATGTTACTCATATTGGTATTGGTTGATATCAGAATCAGACATCAGACATCCCTAGTACTTACAGACCCAATAATGGGTACTCACGGACCCAACGATGGGTACTTACGAGTCCAGGGAACTTATGGACCCAAAGATGGGTACTTACGGACTGATTGTGGACCCAACGATGGGTACTTTATGGACCCAACGATGGGTACTTATGGATCCAACGATGGGTATTTATAGACCCAGATATGGGTACTTATAGACCCATTATGGATCCAACGATGGGTACTTATGGTTCCATTATGGACCCAATGATGGGTACTTATGGATCCATTATGGACCCAACAATGGGTACTTATGGATCAAACGATGGGTACTTATAGACCCAATGATGGGTACTTATGGACCCAACGATGGGTACTTATGGATCCATTATGGACCCAATGATTGGTACTTATGGATCCATTATGGACCCAACGATGGGTACCTATGGATCCATTATGGACCCAACGATGGGTACCTATGGATCCATTATGGACCCAACGATGGGTACCTATGGATCCATTATGGACCCAACGATGGGTACCTATGGATCCATTATGGACCCAAAAATTGGTACCTATGGATACAACGTTGGGTACTTATAGACCCAAAGATGGGTACTTTTAGACCCATTATGGACCCAACAGCAGGTACTTATAAACCCAATGATGGATACTTACAGACCCATTATCATTTATTAGCTTGTGGAAAAGCCAAAGTATTATGAGAAAGACGTCCTACAGTAATTATGGGGGGGGGGGGTATAAGCAGGTAATATTATCAGGGTATGTGCAAGTCTCTCTTCTCTTCAGCGTTGACGCGATGCTATGATTCTCGTGCCTTTTTGCACTCGCGTTGCCCTCTTCTGGCACGCACACACACACACACACATCGTATCAGTGTGTGTCAGGAACGTGTCGGCACAGAGGGTGGTGGTGAACGTTCAGGCTTGTCATCAACAAAGCTGAGAGTTTCCAGAAGAGCACAAGCTTGGCCTTGTTGTCTTCTTTGTCTTGGAGGCCATGTTGTGGATCAGGTTGGATACACACCCAACTATGCACACGCTAACAACCTCATGTACTACACACTAATTCACTATCATGACTTGAAATACATATTTCCAGTCTATGCTCCTGATATGATGACATGATATGAAATGAAAATGATATGAAAATAATATTCCTCGTTGTGTATTTTTCAGAGGAAGCAGATTATTTGGGCAGCGACTCGCTGACGAGAAAGAAAAACACGGTGCTGTCGGCAGTCCTCCTGCGGCCCGACGCCACCAGGAAGAAGCCGCCGGTTATCATCAGCCTCCCGAGGGACTTCCGCCCCGTCTCCTCCATCATCGACGTGGACATCCTGCCCGAGACGCACCGCCGGGTGCGCCTGTACAAGCACGGCCAGGAAAAGCCTCTCGGCTTCTACATCCGCGACGGATCCAGCGTGCGGGTGACGCCGCAGGGCTTGGAGAAGGTGCCGGGCATTTTTATCTCCAGGATGGTACCTGGTGGCCTGGCGGAGAGCACAGGTCTCCTGGCCGTCAACGACGAGGTCCTGGAGGTGAACGGCATCGAGGTGGCTGGGAAGTCTCTGGACCAAGTGACGGACATGATGATTGCCAACAGCCACAACCTCATAATCACCGTCAAGCCGGCCAACCAGCGCAACAACATCGTCCGCGGTGGCGGAGCGTCCGGTAGCTCGGGACGCTCCTCGGACAGCGGGACCAGCTTCTATGGGTACTCCTCGTCCACCGGCCTCGCCGCCACAGCCTCGGTGCCGTCGCACATCATCCAGAACTTCCCAGCGGGTGAGATGGACAGTGACGAGGGTGACGAGGACCTGGTGATCGAGGCAGGCGGTGACGGCGAGTCTTTCCGTCGCACGCTGTCCGACTACAGCGTGCCGCCACCTCCTCGCTACGAACCTCACCTCAACCTTCGAGCCGCTGCCTCGCCATCCCCGCTTTCAGTCAACGGCGGCATGACAGCCAGTGCCAGCAGCGGCTCCCTGAGCAGGGCCAAGTCCTCCACGCCATCGCCGGACACGTCTGTGAGTAGGCGGAGTCTTGAGGAGGACGGCACTGTCATAACACTGTAGACTGGCCAATCACACGCAAAGAGACACTACCATAAACGCACATCACTGCGTTTACGTGATGCACTTCTTACACACATGCTGATACACACGCTAGCTTACATGATCACATACATGGTATCACCATGCTAACATGATGGTAGCATACATGTTAACATCATGATGACATCATGCTAGCATACATGGTAACGCCATGCTAACGTAATGGTAGCATACGAGTTAACCTCATGCTAACATACATGGTAAAACTATGCTAACATAATGGTCGCATAAATGGTAACAGTATGCCTACATAATGGTAGCATACATGTTTCCCTCCTGCTAACATACATGGTAACACCATGCTAACATAATCATAACATACATGTTAATGTCATGCTAAGATACATAGTAACATAATGGTAGCATACATGTTAATTTAATGCTAACATACTTGGCAACACCACGCTAACATAATGGTAGCATTTATGTTAGCCTCATGCTAACACCATGTTAACATAATGGTAGCATGCATGTCAATGACATGCTAACATAATGGTAGCATTTATGTTAGCCTCATGCTAACACCATGTTAACATAATGGTAGCATGCATGTCAATGTCATGCTAATGACATGCTATCATAATGATAGCATACATAATAACTTTGTGCTAACATACATGGTAACACCATGCGAGCATAGTGCTAGCATACATGGTAACATCATGCTAACAGAATGATAGCATACATGGTAACACGTTTTCATCATGCTAACACACTCTAACATAAGTGTAGCATGTTAACCTCAAGAGAACGTCATGCTAACATACCTACTAACAGACACAGATGTGATGCACTGATGCATTAAACTTTTATCTGTCCACAAATAATACTGAAATGTTTGTACACCTGACACCCCCTAAATACACACTACATACACCCCCATGTACACACACACTTTGTAGAAGATGTCCGTCCTTCCTCATCCTGTGTGTGTGTGTGTGTGTGTGTGTGTAATGAACTGAGCTTGCTCTAGGGGGAGTGGAGCCCTACCACCCCGTTATGTCTGCTCCAGCGATCAAGGATACAAAAGACTTTTTAGCATGACAATCGTCCAGGGGAATATCAGCTGAAATCATATTGATGATAGCAATAATCATCTACTTTGTATTCATTCATCAAGGAATAACTGAGCATCTTTTTAGGAAACTTGATATGTTTGAGAGACAGGATCAATCATGAAAGTGTTTGGGAACGTTTCTACGCGTCTTAGCCTCAAATGGAACACAAGACAGGCAGAAAATACCCTCTGTTGTACTGAGCAGCCCCGGCGTTGCCATGGAAAAAGGGTCTAGGGTTATCATCACACTTTTCCTATTTTCTGAAGAAAGCCAAAGAAACAGCTTTTGGTGGCGTGGAAGTTGGCATATTTCCTTCCACCTTCAAGCCTAAGTCAAGCACTTTCCCATTGGACGTCCAGGAGCGTGACAGTAAAAGTGTGAAAATGGGTGGGGCGTGTTTGGCTGGTCTCTCTCCCTTCATTGGCTCCCTTGGTCTTTGCACAGCGTTCTTAGTGGACGTACAGGACACACTGTATACAGTATACAGTGTACTGTATACCTTGTATACTGTACAAGGCCAGGTGCAAAACATCTTTTCCTTCCTCTTATGTGCTCCCATGCATACCAAGCAGCATCAAATAGAAACGTTTCTCTGATCACTTGATTATCTTGCTAGAGCTTTGTTTGTTTAGGATTTGATTGTCGTGACAGACGTCCGGCTGAAACAACAGCTTTGAGGTTTCTTTTCTTTTTCATACTGTGAATTCGTATTTAGATCTTTCTTTTCTTTCATGTGTTATCTTTTAAGAGATGGTTGAACTGCTTGGCCAGATGAATGCTGAGTTATATATATTTAGATTTGTAATGAAGATTTGTCAGTATTTTCGTATGGGATGCTTTAAATGATGTACATTTTTACCACGTTTGGTGATTCTCACTAAATGGATGTATTCCTGTTGATTGGATGAAATAATAATACTATTAAATAATTCCTATATAGCTTCCGCGTGTGCCTTCACTGTGCTCAATTGTGGCTTACTGGCGCCACCTACAGGCTACTTGCATAATGAACCCCGTTTGGTTTATGCTTCCATTTAAAGTGATTTACTGGCTTATATATTTAGCAACAAGATTTAAAGTCATTTAAAGCATACAAGTGAAAGTTTGTAGTATTTTATTGCTGTGTATTATTTTGAAAGTTTATCACACTTAAGAACAGGAAGTCTTCTTTCTCTTTGGGCGTTTCTCTTCAGGGGTCGCCACAGCAAACCAATCTCCTCCATCCAACCCTGTCTTCTACATCTGTCTCTCTGACACCAACTACCCTGATGTCCTCCTTATCCATAAACCTCCTCTTTGGTCTTCCTCTACGCCTCCTACCTGGCAGCATCCTTCTACCAATATATTCACTATCTCTCCTCTGGACATTTCCCAACCATCTCAGTCTGGCCAGTCTCCAAGGTCTCTAACATGTAATGTCCCTCTGATGTACTCCTTCCTGATCCTATCCATCCTGGTCACTTGAGAACCAATGAGAACCTCAGCATCCTCATCTCTGCTACCTCCAGTTCTGCTTCACGTTTTTTCCTCAGTGGCAGTGTCCCTAGACCAACAACATGGCTGGTCTCACCAGTTTTGTATACATTTCCTTTCATTTTTGCTGAAACTCTTCTATACCACATCACGCCCGACACTTTCTCCACCCGTTCCATCCTCCCTGCACACGCTTCTTCACCTCCTTTTCACAATCTCCATTGTTCTGGACTGTTGACACCAGGTACTTCAAAGTCTGCATCTCTTCTCCCTGTAACCTCACTCTTCCACTTGGTTACCTCTCATTCACACACATTCTCTCAGTCTTGCTGTGGATATTCTTCATTCCTCTCCTTTCCAGGGCAAACCTCCACTCTTCTTTGACGTTGCCGCAAAGTACGCAGGGAACCAGGAAGTATTCCCAGCGACGTACTGTACATATATTGCCAATCAATGTAGTGTTATTCACAAGTATGATATGGCTATGTTAAGTATCTCTTCAGAGTCATGACGGGGATAGGATAGGTATTCCGTCAACACAATTCCCCTTCTTCTGGTGCTCGAACGTCACCAACGCAAATGTGAAGTCGCTTCCGGCTTTCGTGCCCCGCCCATTCAGCTGAGTATCACGTGACAGGTAACAGTATGGCGGCGCTGGGCTGAGAAGACCGAAGACGCAGCTAGCCCCCACCCCCCAAAAAAGAAAAAAAAGCCATCGTTCGCTCACAAGCTTTGTTGACACCTGCTCTTTCTGCAGGGCCGGGCGCGACATGACGGCCTGACTTTGCCGAACAAGAAATGCAACAACTGGAAGACTTGAAGGCAGAAAGAAGCAAGACCAAGAGTATGTTTCTCTCCCGGGCGCTGGAGAAAATCCTCTCGGATCGGGAGGTGAAGAGAAGTCAACACAGTCAGCTACGGAAAGCCTGTCAGGTGGCGCTCGGTGGGTGATTTCACCTTGGAGTCCGTTACAGTATTGGAATACGTGCTTCATTTTCATCGTCAGTCTGGAAGCAGCATGGCAGCTAGCCGTTAGCAGCTAATGGCCCTGTCTGTTTTGTTGACTGATGACGTGTCCGACTCATTCATCCATCTTTCTTTCATCGTTTGTTCTATCGTTCTATCATTTGACTTGAGTGTCCACTCAAGTCAAACCGGAACTAGCCTAGGCTAAGCTACGTTAGGCTAGCTAAACACACCAATCGATGTGTTGTACGGAACGCTGTCGCACGCGCACGCACGCGCACAACAGGATGCTGTGTGTTTTTCCACAGGACACTCGTATAATGTTTCACACACTGCACTGTGGGTTTGTATTGGCTTAGCTCCCACACCTTCGTAAGCACTATGGCAACTATGGTGAAAAATACACAGTTTAGTACACCTTGAAACTGCTAACCGTCCTTATAATGCCTTATTTCAACTCCAACTGATTATTACTGATGGCCTTACCCTCTCATTGAGCTGAGGGTAGCAGCAAGCCAGACACACCGACTTATATTATAACTATAATATGTAATATATATACTATAATATAATAACTATAATAATATATATAAGTCATGAAAAAATGTCGATAAAATGGATTATCGCCGCCATTCAAACATTGGTTGTGTTGAAGCTGTGTTGTGCGATATGCTTGATCATAAATGATGTAGATATTCAAGAGAAAAGGTCTTGAATGAATGTTTCCCTGTCTTGTTCTCCACAGATGAAATCAAGGATGAGCTGGAGAAACAAAAGTGAGTGTCTGCTTTTTTGCAGCTTCTCTCATTTCTTCACATAACACACATCTCACCTAAACAGTCATGTTTACCTACGGACTCCACTGTACGTCTACAAGCGTGCTCTCTATCGCCCCCCTGCAGGGACGGCACAGTGGTCCCACCCAGAGCCAACTACATCGAGGCTGACAAATACGTGCTGCCCTTCGAGTTGGCCTGTCAGTCCAAGTCTCCCCGGATAGTGAGCACTTCTTTGGACTGTCTGCAGGTGAGCACACGGATTGTGTTGTCGTAACGTGCGTGTGTTCTTCTCATGCACCTGTCCTATTGCAGAAGCTTATCGCGTACGGCCACATCACGGGGAACGCTCCGGACAGCAGGACTCCTGGCAAGCGTCTGATGGACCGCTTGGTGGAGACCATCTGCAACTGCTTCCAGGGCCCGCAGACGGACGAGGGAGTCCAGCTCCAGATCATCAAGGTACACTTTGCCGTGCTGCTCCAAAAATTACAAACACGCTCCATATGCACTTCAATACTTTCTGTATACTATTGACTGATTTAGTAATCAACAGTTTGACATCGGGAAGAAAAGATACATTTCCAGCAGAACTTTGTTATTACTTGGCAGAGATACATGCCCGGCTCTTATCAAATGCACTTCTGCCAGCTTGTGGCCTTTTTTTACACCTTAAAAACGCACTTCAAACATGGTCTCTTCTTTACAAAAAAAACCATATCAATACGTCTTTGCTCATTTGCTAAAATGAGTCATTATACATTGTACAGTAAACCATAACTTTATTTGCATGTTGCCAAATTCTTTGTTTTCAACCTCTCTAGGCCCTGCTGACCTCCGTCACATCCCCGCACATCGAGATCCACGAAGGCACCGTCCTGCTCACGGTCAGGACGTGCTATAACATATACCTGGCGAGCCGCAACCTCATCAACCAGACCACCGCCAAGGCCACGCTCACGCAGATGCTCAATGTCATCTTCACACGCATGGAGAACCAGGCTGTTAGTTCATCTTTACTACCTAAAGCACATACATACCTAAAGACATACAACCATATCCTATCTCGTCTTTCAGTGTGAACTGGTGAAGTCTTGAGCTCCATCTTTCTCTTTAGGCTCTGGAGGCTCAGGAGCAAGAGAAGGACCAGCTACATTTACCCCAAAACAACCCGTCTCCGGTGCCTGGAACTCACAGGTCTGGTTCCCCCCGGTCTGACCGTACTCCCACCCCAGAACCTCAAGGCTCCCCGTCGCCCGCAGCCGGTACTCCAGAAGTCAGCGCCAGTAGCCCAACACCTCCACCACCACAGGACACGCCCACGCTGAATGGAGATCCAGAGGGCGGTCCTCTTCCTGGTCATGGAGCAGAAGAAGAGGTCACGCCACTAGGAGGTGCGCTTGATTCAACTTCCTGATCCATACCAGTCTTAACCTCGTCTCTATGCTACAGAGTCTGTATTTGGAGAGGAAGAAGGTCCAGCAGAAGCTCATCCTGGTGAAGAGAACCAAGAGTTGGCTTTTAATGCGGATGACGTAGCACAGATTGAAGGTGACTCCTTTCTCAAATGCCTTTTCTTTCTGCAAACGGACTTGATGACTTACTGACTCCACTAGACCACCACCCGGCCCCGCCTATCACGGAGCGCACACAAGTAGAAGCTCCTCCCACAGAGACAAGACAGATGAACGGCATCATTGAAGACCGCTCGTCTGTTTCTTCGGCGGACATGCTGGTGAGAGCCGAGGTTTTGTTACACCTAGTATGGACTTTCTTTTCATGGATCTTGTTGCTCAGGATGCCGAGGGCCTGCAAGGACCGCACAGCGCCTCCCGCTTTTCTCATGTCCTGCAGAAGGACGCCTTCCTGGTGTTCCGCTCGCTCTGCAAGCTTTCCATGAAGCCCCTTGCCGAAGGACCCCCAGACCCAAAGTGAGGAAGAATAGCAAGCGTTTAGACTGTCTAATGATTATTGATTAGCAATGGGATTTATTCATTTAAGTGCAATTGAAGATGACTGTTGTCAGGAGTTTCTATTCAGCATTTTAGCAATCCAGTATGCAGGACAGTTGGATCCGACATCACACACAAGTAGAGAATGCCCCGTGGGATACATTGTGCTCCTCTCTAGCTGATGCCGTATGTCATGCATCTCCTGTGCAGGTCACACGAGTTGCGCTCCAAGATCGTGTCGCTGCAGCTGCTGCTGTCGGTGCTGCAGGGCGCCGGGCCCGTGTTCCGCACCCACGAGATGTTTGTCAACGCCATCAAGCAGTATCTGTGCGTGGCGCTGTCCAAGAACGGCGTCTCCTCTGTGCCCGAGGTGTTTGAGCTGTCGCTGGCCATTTTCCTCACTCTGCTGTCCCACTTCAAGGTGCACCTGAAGATGCAGATTGAGGTACACCACGGCATGTTGCTGGATTTTCACCTGTTCTTTATGGAGGTGCTAATACCTGGCCTGCTGCACCTCAGGTGTTTTTTCGGGAAATTTTTCTCACCATCTTGGAGACATCAACAAGCTCCTTTGAGCACAAGTGGATGGTCATCCAGACGCTAACACGCATCTGTGCAGGTAACTTTTCACCGTCATGCGACGGTGCATCTTTTTGGAATGCGGGAGGAAAACATACACAATCATAAATACAGGGTGACACAAAAAAAACAGAGCTCACTAAAAGTCTTATAACTCCTGAAATTTTATTCAGTTTGAAACAAAACTTCTATGGAATTATGTACAACCTATGTAGCCAACATCTGCAAAGTCTCAATTCTGTACAACAAAAACTCTTTGTTCTACAGCCGCTCAAAGATATGTTCCAGATGCCCGCCCTGACGCTGCAGGCAGACTTGGATTCGCCTGGCAAAGTTCTCAATGACCCTCCTGCAAAGTGCAAGGGCCTTTGCAGGCAGTGGTCAGGGGGTGTGCTGCCCCAGAAGATGTTATTCTTAGAGTTAACGTGCCCAGACAGCAGAAAGTGGGCCTCGTCTGAAAACCACATGTTGTCGAGAAAGTCCGGTTCATCGTCAATCTTGTCTGAAAACCACTGGCACATGGTTACTCGCTTCCTCATGTCGTCAGCTGTGAGCTTGTGCTTGATTTGAATCCTGTAGGGATACAGATGGAGATCTGAGATCAAAATTCTTCTTACAGACTCCCGGTTGATGCCAAGTTCTTGACTTCGCCGACGCACAGACTTGCTTGGGCTGTGGACAACAGAGTCTCTGACTGCAGCAACATTGTCTTGTGTCCGTGATGATTTTGGTCGCCCAGAGTGTGATTGTCTGTTTTTGTCTTTTGCATTCAGGTTATTCACAGTCCCATGGGTTCTGAACTTTTTAACCCATCCGCAGATCACTGAGCTGACAGGAAATTCACGACAATTGAAATGGTCTTTGAATCGCAATTGCGTTTCCCGGAAAGACTTCAGCCGAAAATATGTCTCAACTGCAAATGTCTTTTGCTCTGTAGTCCAAGGCATCTCGAAGCTCACACGTGGTAGACTCTTAGATCAATCCGTCTTCTTAATGAATCTGAAACAAATAACAGAATTACTTGAATATTGCGGAAATTATTCAACTTTTTATGAGCTCTGTTTTTTTTGTGTCACCCTGTAGTAGTCGGTTACAGTACTCCCTCACACCCCCACCCCACCATTTCTGCCAAATATTCAAAAAAATTATTTTTTCTTAGTTAACATGATTAGAGCCCTATAGTCACCACCACACTTTAATTCCCAATATAGTAGTTATAACCAATATAGTAGTTATAACCAATATACACAAGACCTCGGATATATCGGAAATTCGCTCACAACGGACAGATAAAAAAGAACCAATTTTTCTGTAATTCATTTCCAATAAAAATTCATTGCATATATCAGATTTTTTATAATGCATTTCGCCTATTTCGGACAAAATCTCCAGTCCTGTTCCAATGCATTTCCATTAAATTTCCCTCGCATATATCGGATGGCTGCATCGTAGCGCTCCGATTCGCAGAATCGTGACAGGCTGCTATACGATGTCATTTGCAGCGTTTGCAGCGTTGCCTGCGCGTCCAGGTACATTGGAAACATAGTCAAAGAAGTGCCTTTTTATAACGGATAAAATCCGATTTACGCATATACCGGATATAAATCCGATATATGCGTATAACGGACATTTTCCGGTATACGCATATAACGGATTTCGCTTATATCAGACAAAACCAGTGGGAACAATTGAATCTGATATATCCGAGGTTTACTGTAGTAGTTATAATAGTAGAAAATAAAAAAACAGTTTACCACTCGCCAAATACACTTTTAACCTGAATAGAGCCCTCTAGATATGAAGTAACGCCCCTATAGTCCCCTTTTGATATTACCCAATACAGTAGACATCATAAGAAAAAATAAGATCAGCCTAAACATGCATCTATATTCAGTAATCATGGGCCGTATTTATTTAGCTGTATTCAGCTAAATATTATTATAATATGTCATATCTATTTGTAGTCTAAATAATAATTTGTTGTATTGGGATTTGAGTAGAGTGAATAATAATAATAATAAGATGAGTCCACATGACCTGGTGTGAAATACATCCAGGAAGATCCTATTGTTGAGTCGAGATGAGAGCGCTGCTGTTGCTGTGTGACTTGTAGCTTCCTAAAAGGAAACACTGTCCAGCAGGGAAAGATGGTGAGAAAGGTGCCTTTGCTGATGATGGCGTTGTTTCCTTTGCAGACGCCCAGTGTGTGGTGGACATCTACGTCAACTACGACTGTGACCTCAATGCCGCCAACATCTTTGAGCGCCTGGTCAATGACCTGTCCAAGATAGCACGGGGCAGGAGTGGACAGGAGCTGGGCATGACTGCTTTACAGGTACCCGCCCTTACTAAACTTTCTCTGATGTCTGCGATATGCTGCTCACAGCCAACGTACATTGCATGTTGTCATATATGTATGCATAGCCCAGCAGATGAGATGTATTCTTGGCCTGAATAAAGTTGCTAAATGAAGGACAACTGAGGCCAGGGTACTCCTCGGCATTCCTCTGGCTTGGTCACCCTTCAATTTTAACCGCACCTTAGACACTCAGTTCTGGGGGAGGATCTGGGCAGGCATGGGACCCACCATTGCTCAGCCTCCTTCCACTTTTAATTACTCCATATGATACATACACACACATACACCAATCATAGGCCAGCCCTTTGGTGCAGGCCTATTTTTAATTGCACAATGTACACAATACCATCTCATTACACACACTGGCGTGGCGGGCTGGACCGGAGAGCTTCCTGCCTACCCCCGCGATTGGCCCGCTGGCTGCTGGGATGTGGTGGCTCTCTCAGGGTGCCCTGGGCTGTGGGCTGTTTTGGCCTGGTCTGCCTAGCCTTGCTGGGGGGTCCCGCTGGAACCAGCTGATGCTGGGGCTTGCCCTAGGGGCACGTTTGGCGGTACCTCCCTTGGTTTGTCCTGGGTCGCAGGCACCTCCATGCCCTTGAGGGGGCGTTCAGCGGTCTCTGGGCAGTGGGGTCCATGCAGCTGGTGTCTGCGGTGGTGGATTGGGGTTGCTGTTGGGGTGGCTGCTGCGGGGACCGGGCTGTGTGTTGGGATGGGGCCTGATCTCGCTCATGGGGACGGGGGCCTGGGTGGCGTGTGGGGCGTGTTGCTGCTGTTTTTGTCTCTTTTTCTCTACTGTCTCCTTTCCTGACAGAGCAAATCTGTTTAGCATGTAAGAGCATTTAGAGCAACAATACTATCTGCCCCAATGGCTGGACGGGACACACACACAAAAAAAAAATATCCTGGCCAGCTCACACATCGTTGGCTCTTGTGAGTGAGTGGTTTGTGACAGCTGAACGTGCTGCCTTTTCCACACCTGGATCCTCTTATGCAATGTTCATGGATTTCACAAAAGGCAAGGACACATCCCAGAAGGCACCCGCTGAGAGTATTATTTATGTGTAATGTCTGTCATATTATTATCTTGATTATATTTGCTTGTCGCACAGACCTCACAGCTCGGAGACCTGAGTTCAATTCCACCCTCGGCCATCTCTGTGTGGAGTTTACATGTTCTCCCCGTGCATGCGTGGGTTTTCTCCTGGTACTCCGGTTTCCTCCCACATTCCAAAAACATGCTAGGTTAATTGGTGACTCCAAATTGTCCATAGGTATGAATGTGAGTGTGAATGGTTGTTTGTCTATATGTGCCCTTTGATTGGCTGGCCACCAGTCCGGGTGTACCCTGCATCTCGCCCCAAGACAGCTGGGATAGGCTCCAGCACCCCCGACCCTTGTGAGGATAAGCAGTAGAAAATGAATTAATTAATGTTTGCTTGTCGGAATGTGATGATGACTGTAGGGGTGTTATTTCATGTCTTGAACGCAACGGGATGTTCTTGTGATGTCCACAGGAGCTCAGCCTACGTAAGAAGGGCTTGGAGTGTCTGGTGTCCATCCTAAAATGTATGGTGGAGTGGAGCAAAGACATGTACGTCAACCCAAACCTTCAGGCCAACCTCGGTAAGCATGCGGCGTCCTCCTAGCGTCCCCACGGGACCTCTTGACGTCACCTGTGCCGTGTGCAGGCCAGGACCCTCCGTCAGACAACGAGACATCAGAGTTGAAGCTTCCAGAACAGCTGCCCGGGCGCAGAGACAGCATCAGCTCCTTGGACTCCACCGTCTCCTCAGGCGTCCCGCTCTCTCAGCCGGACCACCCGGAGCAGTACGAGGTCATCAAGCAGCAGAAAGACATCATCGAGCATGGCATCCAGCTGTAAGCCTTTCTGCATCCCGGTGCTAGCGTTGATTGCTCACATTTCTCACATTTCATCACCTTTCTCTTTCCAGATTTAACAAAAAGCCAAAACGAGGCATCCTGTACCTGCAGGACCAGGGCATGTTGGGTTCCACGGCTGAGAACATTGCACAGTTCCTTCATCAGGAGGACCGCTTAGACACGGTGAGAAAATGACGTCCAGGTAAGTATTTATCCCAGCACTGACTGGTCTTTGTCTGCACAAACAGACTCAGGTTGGCGAGTTCCTGGGGGAGAACATCAAGTTGAACAAAGAGGTGATGTACTCCTACGTGGACCAGCTGGACTTCTGTGGGCGGGACTTCGTGTCGGCCCTCAGGGCCTTTTTGGAAGGCTTCAGGCTGCCGGGGGAAGCCCAAAAGATCGACAGGCTGATGGAGAAGTTTGCTGCTCGATACCTGGAGTGCAACCAAGGGTGAGGAAGCCATCTTTGATAGTACATAGTATACAGTAGTACATCATCGTAGTACATCACTGATCACGCTGTGTTTTCCAGACAAACTCTGTTTGCCAGCGCAGACACAGCTTACGTGCTGGCGTACTCCATCATTATGCTCACCACAGACCTGCACAGTCCTCAGGTGACACTCGATCTATGCTACATATTGTAGTCATCTACATCGGCACACTGTCACTTAACTCACAGAAATCATCAGCACTCATTTTAAACAAAGAAACATTCACAGTTGAGAAAGTATTCCTTCCGACGTCCGACTACATCCTCAGTCAAGGTCAGCAGGACCCCGCCCCCAATGCAAACAGTGTGGACCAGGCACTGATTCTCCTTTCTGAGGCGTCGGACGCTTTGCCAGGACCCCTTTGAGGCGGCCCAAAGGTCGCGCTCCATAACCTCACCTCCCATGCCCGAATTTTTAGTTTTTGCCCCAACCATTGCCAAGCTGCGTGCCGCTTGGCCTGCTGGTACTTGTCAGCTGCTTGAGTCCCACAGGCCATCTATGCTCCATAGGACTCCCCCTTCAGCTTGACCTCTGTCATCTAATGTCATGGAAACTGTAATGTAATGACAAAAAAGTTGTTTTTTCCAAGACTGTAGTTGTAAGAGCCCATTCGCTATTGTCTGATTACCACAATAGTTGGCAAGACTTTACTTTAGCTTACTTTTCCAAAGAGAAAATATCATCTGGTCATTTCCTTGACATGCAGACTTACTGTAGATGTCATGCTGGTTCATGTAGGTGAAGAACAAGATGACAAAGGAGCAGTACATCAAGATGAACCGCGGCATCAACGACAGTAAGGACCTGCCTGAGGAGTATTTATCCTCCATATATGACCAGATCGCCGGCAAGAAGATCGCCATGAAGGAGAGCAAGGAGTTCTCCATCACGCCCAAGTCCAGCAAGCAAAGTGAGTCGCCCATTTATGCATGTGTGAATTCCATGTGTCCGAGACACGCAGTTCACCTGAAGAAACCTTACACGACACTACTTTTGGGAGGGCCAGACGAGATTTTAACATTGCAGTCGTCCCTTGTTTATGATGCTTGATTGGTACCACAGCCAACTGCATGAAGTCCAATTCAAAGCACGATTCCTTACTTATAAATGCAATATTTTCATACAGTGATAAACAAACTTATTTAGGACCTTCTATATATGATTAGAGCCCTCTAAACATGACATAGCACCCCTATAGTCACTAATACACTCCTATTATCAATACAGTAGACATAATAAGAGAAAGTAAGACATAGAAACTTGTATACCACCTTCTCAATGAACTTTTAAAAATGATTAGAGCTCTCTATACATGAAATAGCACCCCTGTAGTCACCTGTACACTCCTATTATCCAATACAGTAGACCTTATAAGAGAAAATAAGACATAGAAACTTGTTTACCACCTTCTCAATAAACTTTTTTAAATGATTAGAGCCCTCTATACATGAAATAGCACCCCTATAGTCGCCTTTACACTCCTATTATTCAATATAGTATACATAATAAGAGAGAATAAGACTTATAAAAACCTGTTTGCCATCGTGTATACACTTTTTAACATGATTAGAGGCCTGTAGAGAGGAAATAACACCCCAATAGTCACCTTTACACTCCTGTTACCCAACATAGACTTAGATTTAGACTTCCTTTACTGTCATTGCACAAAAACCCAGCAGTGAAATTGCCAACAAAATGTTGTTGCTTGGCTCCCGTATTACACAAGACACTTAAAAAGAAAGAATAAAATATATATATTAAAAATATAGTAGACGCAAGAAGAGAAAATAAGACACTAGGTTGCACTCTACTGCGCTTTGAGTGTATGCTCACGGCCCCGCTGAGACAAAGACACTGTATTTGTGACAGAAGGTCTCACTCCGCTCATGCTGTTTTTCTGTGGAACAAACGTGCTGAAAGCGTTGTGCAGAGTGAAACCTCTTCCTGCCTGACACGCATGCACATGGCAATATATTGATGATCATGGATTCATCATCATCATCCTCTTGCAAGACTTTGTGGCACCCTGATGTGTTTTCCATCCGCCGCGGTGCGTTCAGGTGTAGCCAGTGAGAAGCAGCGTCGCCTGTTGTACAACATGGAGATGGAGCAGATGGCCAAGACGGCCAAAGCTCTGATGGAGGCTGTCAGCCACGCCCAGGCCCCGTTCTTCAGCGCCACGCACCTGGAGCACGTCAGACCCATGTTCAAGGTGCTCGCCAGCGTTTTCAACTTGTAGTTGCTCCTGTAGTTTGTGTTTCAACGTGTGATGATTCCACACTGTGCAGCTGGCATGGACCCCCTTGTTGGCAGCGTTCAGCGTGGGCCTTCAGGACTGTGATGACCCGGACGTGGCCTCGCTGTGCCTGGAGGGCATTCGGTGTGCCATCAGGATTGCCTGCATCTTCAGCATGCAGGTGTGTGTGTGTGGCGCCTGCACGCTTTGATGGACGCACATTGACGGCGGCTTTTGTGTCTTTTGTAACTGTAGCTGGAACGTGATGCCTACGTCCAAGCCTTGGCCAGGTTCACCCTCCTGACGGCCAGCTCCAGCATCACCGAGATGAAGCAGAAGAACATCGACACCATCAAGACCCTCATCACAGTGGCGCACACGGATGGGAACTACCTGGGCAACTCCTGGCACGAGGTCTGTGTTCATCAGCAACTCAAATGGAGCGTCTGGCTGACAGTAGCCACGTTTACATGAGGAGTTTTTCTCTTTCCGAATGGAATCTTTCCAAATGACCTTTCCGAAAGCAATGGTATACATGGAAAGGAATATTCCAATCGCGTGTCTACATGCGCCGCTATAATCAACCAGAATAGTCAATGGGTCATGCGCAGTAAAGCGTGAACACCAACATCACGTGATATTGACTTCGAGTTTTTCTTTCACTTGTTGGAATAACTCCGTATTGCCAGTTTTTTGTTCGTCCAGTCTTGAAATTTAGTTTCAATCAAAAACAAACTTTCCACAGCAGTCCAGTGCCGATTGCTCACCTCCATTTTTTTTAAATCGAAGAACATCTTGAGCTGCGTGTTACGTCATATCTCAGCATTCGCTGAAAGAATGCTCCCGGGAACAGGAAAAGATAAAGTTCAATCTTGCTATTATTTTATAATTAAGCTCAGCGCATGTTTTATATAGATATGTATTTTCTTTTTGAATGAAACTAGACTTGTGAATGCCGTATAGAAGGGCTTAGATTCTGTTCCACAGATGGCGCTAATGCACACGAAAGCTGCTTGCCAACCGCCAATAAACAACAGAAGAAGAAAAACACCACGAAGAAGAACGCAGTCTGACAACTTTCCGTTTGAGCGGGTACAAGATACCTCAATCGGATTGGGGAAAGGAATATTCCACCCCTGTGAATCCCATTATATATTCATTTGGATTGGCACTTTTCTTTCGGAATGAGGTGTATACAAAGGTTACATTCATTCCGTTTGAGCAAATAACCCGAATGGAATTGGAATATTTGGGTCCATGTATACGTGGCTAATGACGTTTTTTTGGTACAGATTTTGAGGTGCATCAGTCAACTGGAACTTGCTCAGCTGATTGGAACGGGGGTGAAGACGCGCGCCATATCAGGAGTGGCTCGTGACAAGGAGGCTGGCATCCGAGGCTTACCCCCAGGCACCGAGGAATTCATGCCTCTCGGACTGGGTGGGTGAAAAGCCAGCAAGACGACCAGAGCGATACAAGGATGTCCTCATGCTTCTATGTTGTATGATGTGCTGCAGGTAACTTGGTGGCCAATCAGGACAAGCGTCACATGGCTCACCTGCAGGAGTCGGTGGGAGAGACCAGCTCTCAAAGCGTAGTTGTAGCGGTGGACAGGTGAGCCGTACAACCTGAGTTGTTCATTCATGTCTCAGCTCACGCCGCTTTGGATATTTTCAGGATCTTTACCGGTTCTACCAGACTGGATGGAAATGCCATAGGTGAGCACCCCTCCCCATTGTGGCACCCAGCCCCTTTCTCACCACCTCTTCTGCTTGCAGTGGACTTTGTGAGGTGGCTGTGTGCCGTGTCCATGGATGAGCTGGCATCTGCACACCAGCCCAGGATGTTCAGCCTGCAGAAGATAGTGGAGATCTCCTACTATAACATGAACCGCATCAGGCTGCAGTGGTCTCGCATCTGGCAGGTCATTGGCGACCACTTCAACAAGGTAATCATAGCTCCGTTATAGGCCTAATGAAGATCAATCATAGACCCCTTATAGGCCTAATGAAGATCAATCATAGACCCCTTATAGGCCTAATGAAGACCAATCATAGCTCTGTTATAGGCCTAATGAAGACCAATCATAGCTCCATTATAGGCCTAATGAAGATCAATCATAGACCCCTTATAGGCCTAATGAAGACCAATCATAGACCCCTTATAGGCCTAATGAAGACCAATCATAGCTCCATTATAGGCCTAATGAAGATCAATCATAGACCCCTTATAGGCCTAATGAAGACCAATCATAGCTCTGTTATAGGCCTAATAAAGACCAATCATAGACCCCTTATAGGCCTAATGAAGACCAATCATTGACCCCTTATAGGCCTAATGAAGACCAATCATAGCTCTGTTATAGGCCTAATAAAGACCAATCATAGACCCCTTATAGGCCTAATGAAGACCAATCATTGACCCCTTATAGGCCTAATGAAGACCAATCATTGACCCCTTATAGGCCTAATGAAGACCAATCATAGCTCTGTTATAGGCCTAATAAAGACCAATCATAGACCCCTTATAGGCCTAATGAAGACCAATCATTGACCCCTTATAGGCCTAATGAAGACCAATCATAGCTCCGTTATAGGCCTAATGAAGACCAATCATAGACCCCTTATAGGCCTAATGAAGACCAATCATAGACCCCTTAAAGGCCTAATGAAGACCAATCATAGACCCCTTATAGGCCTAATGAAGACCAATCATAGACCCCTTATAGGCCTAATGAAGACCAATCATAGATCCGTTATAGGCCTAATGAAGACCAATCATAGACCCCTTATAGGCCCAATGAAGACCAATCATAGACCACTTATAGGCCCAATGAAGACCAATCATTGACCCCTTATAGGCCTAATGAAGACCAATCACAGATCTGTTATTGGCCTAATGAAGACCAATCATATCAAAATAAAAAATATTGATATATCGCCCAGCCTTAGCCCTAGGCACAAAAAAAACGTCCAGAATATCCTCCAAGTGGCATGCGCTCGTGTCACTAGTGTTGTAGTCCCGCTCAGGATTCCCACGTGACGTACGGCGGGGGAACCCCACCTTGTGAACATCACTACCGGTCAGAAAGTAGGTCAACTGTTTGTCGCCATTGGAGAACAAAGGAACCTGTGTGAGACACGAGCGCTCCCAAATAATTCCTTTTAAAAATATTAGTGTGGATGCAATTGATACTGAAGATGCGCATGGATTATGATGGCGCCCGATGCAAGTACACCAAGTTTAGCCCAGCTCGCTTTCACTGGCTATTGCTGTCACAAGAGTTTTTTAGGCCCACTTAGCCGATGTTTACGGTTGCTGCCCAGAGGGTCTGGTTAGCCTTTGTGAGGACATGCCGCTACGAAAGAGCAGACTGCTGGGGGAGTAAGACATAATCGTGACTAGTCGACCAATCGTGGCAGCCCTACTCCCTGCCTGGTGTTCCATGTCGGGACTGATGGCAGCCCATTATATACTCCATGCCTAGAGTTTGTTGGAATTTGCAGGGATTTTGTTGTACGCCCGTCTCTTCAGGATGGACCACAAGTTCTCAATGGGATTAAGGTTTCAGAGGGGTTGGGGACTTTCCTGGCCATGGACCCAGATCAAAACGTTTGATGCAAAGTTAGCTAGAATGAGAGCAACACAGTGTCTAAAGGCTGCTCTTCTCGCACAGGTGGGCTGCAACCCCAACGAGGATGTCGCCATCTTTGCCGTAGACTCGCTGAGGCAGCTCTCCATGAAGTTCTTGGAGAAAGGAGAGTTGGCCAATTTCCGCTTCCAGAAAGACTTCCTCAGGCCCTTTGAGCACATCATGAAGAAGAACAGGTAAAGGATGTTGTGGAAGACGCGTGGCATGGATTCATGGCTGCCTGAACTCGGTGCCTGCAGGTCCCCCACCATCAGAGACATGGTGATCAGGTGTGTGGCTCAGATGGTCACCTCCCAGGCTGCCAACATCCGTTCCGGCTGGAAGAACATCTTCTCTGTATTTCACCAGGCTGCCTCTGACCATGACGAGTCCATTGTGGAGCTCGCCTTCCAGACCAGCGGCTACATCGTCAGTGAGTACCTGCTGGTACCTGCTGTCAGCGGCTGGAGGCGTATCAAGTTTTAGCAGGAAGTTGCGTTTGTCCTTACGCTTCATTTATCACTGCTCCTTTCGTCAGTGAACACCTTCAGGGAGCACTTTGCAGCCGCCATCGATTCCTTCCAGGACGCGGTCAAGTGTCTGTCTGAGTTTGTGTGCAACGCAGCCTTTCCTGACACCAGCATGGAGGCCATCCGGCTCATCCGCCACTGTGCCCGATATGTCTCGGACAGGCCACAGGTAGGTGCCGCTGAGGCGAGGCCGTTTCTGCAACCATCTTCAGTGACATGTTTGTGGCGCAGGCTCTGAGGGAGTACACCAGCGACGACATGAATGTCGCCCCTGGAGATCGGGTTTGGGTTCGCGGATGGTTCCCCATCCTGTTTGAGCTGTCGTGTATCATCAACCGCTGCAAGCTGGACGTGCGGACCAGGTAGCGATGTTGCTTCCTTCTTTCCCATGGAAGCATCGACGCTCGTTGTTTGTCTCTACAGGGCTCTCACCGTCATGTTTGAGATCATGAAGAGTTACGGACACACCTTCCAGAAGCATTGGTGGCACGACCTCTTCCGCATCGTCTTCCGCATTTTTGACAACATGAAGCTCCCCGAGCAGCAAACGGAGGTCAGGGCAGGCAAGAGCTCCTTTTTTGTTCCAACAACCTGACCTCTTTGTGTCCTTGCAGAAAACCGAGTGGATGACGACCACATGCAACCACGCCCTCTACGCCATCTGTGACGTCTTCACACAGTTTTACCAACCTCTCAGTGACATCCTGCTGCCCGACATCTTCACACAACTCCAGTGGTGTGTCAGACAAGGTGGGCGTGGACTAATAGGACAATCCAAACTAGCTAGCGCTGCTGATGCTATCTGTGCCGGTATCCATCTGTCCGTCTGTCTTGCTGGTCTTCTCCAGATAATGAGCAGCTAGCACGGTCTGGAACCAACTGCCTGGAGAACCTGGTCATCCTGAATGGGGAGAAGTTCAGCCCGGAAGTGTGGAACATGACTTGCTCCTGCATGCTGCAGATCTTCCAGAACACCAGCCCTCAGGTGTACGTCCTCAAGCCCGTCGCCTCCAATCCCGGCTGTCCTCTCTTTGACACCGTCTTTGTCTGCTTAGTTTGTTGACATGGCGACCTGCTGGACAGGACGAGGACTCGGCTGGTGGTGCTGGTGCGGATGCCAAGCACTCGGTAGCGAGCTTGAGTAGCGATCATCTACGATGTTTTCCACGTTGGTGTTTCATGTCCATGTTCTTCCAGGAAGTGGAATTAGACAGCCAGTCGCAGAGCAGCTGTGACAGAGCACACAGCCAGATGTCCAGCGACGACACGTGGAGGGAAAGATCCAACACTCGTGAGTACACACACACACACACACACACACACACACACACACACCCTTGCTGGTAAGTCGAGTAGTTGGTGAGGAACTAATGGAGAACTAGTGTGTAGTGGTTATGGTTGGGTGGGTCTGTTCCTCATGAACTACTGTCATTTTGTCTGTGTATGAGTATAAATGCGGCATATGTAGTAGTAGTAGTAGTAGTAGTGGTAGTGGTGGTAGCAACAGCGTGAGTGTTTTGTGTTTCCATAGGAGCGTGGGACCACAAGGTGTTTGCGGGTCTGCTCATCAAATGCGTGGTCCAGTTGGAGCTCATTCAGACCATAGACCACATCGTCTTTTCGCCGTCCACCAGCAAGAAAGACGACACTGACAACATGGCCGCCGCACAGGTATGCAACGTGCACTCACTGTACTGTACTGCTCTTGACTACTGACTGGAACTGTAGCCCTTTGGGGCTCTATTGGGATAAATTGACTTGACTTCACTGTAACAATCATAGTCATCATCATCATAATAATTGGCAATGATGATGAGAGCATGTAGGTAGTGTAAAAGCCAGGTACGCAGCCCATCTGATGTAGTCTATAGAATATTCCATGTACACCTGTGTGTGTGTGTATAAGTGAAGTTGTGGTGCTGTTGTCAGCGGGATGTGGTGGAGGAGGGTTTGTTGGAGGGAGGAGGCCGTGAGGAGGATGCGGATGCAGGTGAAGGGATGTATGGACTGATGAGCTCGGCTCAGCTCTTCACGCTGCTGGATTGTCTCCTGGACTCCCACGCCTTCGCCAAGGAGTTCAACTCCAACAACCAGCAGAGGACAGCCCTGTGGAGGGCAGGTACGCTGCACACACAGATACTAGTAGTAGTACCACTAGCGTGGATGGTGATGGAGATGATGTTCATCAACAGGCTTTAAAGGCAAGTCCAAGCCCAACTTATTGAAACAGGAAACCAGCAGTTTGGCCTGCGGCCTGAGGATTTTATTCAGGATGTATTCTGATCCCAAAATGCAACACTCCTGGCCCCACATCCAAACACGCCTGCTGCTGTAAGTATGCTGGTCTTCATGTAGATAATCTTTGACTAATCTAATCTTTGACTAGGCCGTGTACTACACTGTATTGTATATGTGATACTTTCTCCTACTTGCATTCCAGTCATTCTCCATCAGATCCTACAATAACATCTCCTCACCTTTCTCTTCTCTGTGCATGCGCGTGTGTGCGTATGTGTACGTACGTGCGGGCGTGTGTGTGTGTGTACGTGCGTGTGTACGTGCGTGCGTGCGTGCGTGTGTGTGTGTGTGTACACACAGGGTGTGCAGTGAAGCCTTGTCGTACTTCATCAGTTTGACTTCTGAGAGTCACAGAGAAGCTTGGAACAGTGTACTAATGCTGCTGCTCACCAGGACGCTCAGGATGCCCGACCACAAGGCAACACACACACACACACACACACACTGCCATGTTTGGGTGGAGCAAGCATGCTACATTTACAAGCACACAGTGAGTTAGCATGCTAGTCTTGCAGTCCTAATATTGTGGGAATAAAGTATTGATATTGTGGGATAAAGTCATCATATTTTGGGAATAAAGTCCTCATATTGTGGGAATGAAGTCCGAATGTGAAAGTCCTTCCTTAACATACGATATGTATTGAAAATATGAGAGAGTGTGCACCGTAAATGATGCGTGCCGCATGTTGGATAGTTGTGTGTGATGATGAGCAAAGTTGTGTTTGTGTTCTCAGTTCAAGCCGCACGCTTCCTGCTGCTTCTCCCGCCTGTGTGACGTGATGCAGTTCGACCTGATCCCTGAGTTACGAGCCGTCCTGAGACGCTTCTTCATGCGCATCGGCTCAGTCTTCCATATCTCCGCCCCCGGGGACGGACCCTGAAGAGGACTGTACTGCTACCCCCTCCCAATTCCTCATTTGTCCCACACACTGTTAGTCTGCTGAGTCATCATACAGCGGCGTTCTTTCATCAGTGGCTTGTTTACAAGACGGTGTTGCGTTCAAAGTCCGCTCAGACATTCTTATGGGCCGCATCCCAGTTTGTGTATTCCATGTCTTTATCATGTGTTTTAAATATTTGTAATTATTTCCAAGTGCATTGAAATATGGTTTCTGAAAATCATTCCTTCCCTTGCAATGATGGATGTCTCATCTTCTTCCCTAAAAACTAGGGAATCTATAAATATATATAAAAATATATAAATAGAAATATATATATGTGTGTGTATGTAGTGTGTGTATATATATATATATCTATTCTATATATATATATATACACATACATATATATATAATTATAGTAAATGCAAAAAATGCAGACTGTGGTTTGCAGTGTAAAATTCAATGTAAGATATAGCACAAAAATGTCGCCATAAGTTAGCGTTGACAAAGTCACCAATAAACTGGAATTGTGATCCATTTCAAGCTGCTTGTGTCTCTCAGATAGTTTGATGCACACATTTGGTCAAGTCGTTCACATTTCCTCATGGGATTGTCAATTGAACGGTTTCAACAATGGTTTTGTGCACGCAGCAGTGCCATGAATGTCCAGCAGAGGGCGACAGCCGCCTCGCCTCATTAAATTGTACATACTTAGACTTGGACTTCCCTTATTGTCATTGCATAAAAACACAGCAGTGAAATTGCCTACGAAATGTCGTTGCCTGGCTCCCGTATTACACAAGAGACTTAAAAAAGAAAGCATGAAAACAAACAACACACAATAAAAGTACAGTGTATTTACATCTACTCTACGCTAAGAGTGTATATACATGGACACGACGTCATTATCTATGCTTATTGTGTCTATACATCGATATTGTTTTTTTACTGTGGCCTATATTAATTATTTCAGCACATGAAAATTATTTTAAAGGGTGTTTTAATAAATGTTTTACTATGTCTTACTATTATGTCTTAATACCGAATGTCCACGTAGCGTCGCTGTGCTACGGTCTCAAATAAACGGTCTCAACTGAGCGAATCCGGAAATACACGTCACCAAAACTACAAAATAAAAGCCGAATGAAACACTTGACACTTGTTTGACTTACTCTATTTAACATGCTTGTTTGTCATTTTATGGCAATAAAGACGTAACGTTAAAATTGAATTTTATAGGCTTCCAGCATACCCCCGCGACCCCAGTGAGGATAAGCGGCGTAAAAGATGGGTGGATGGATGGATATAACTGATGGTTTCCGGATGAAATAGTGCAAACTCCAAAGTGACCGTAGGGGGCGAACGTGCTGCGCCTGCGCAAAGTCAGTGGGCGGAAGCAGCTGCAACTGATCGCTGCTGATAGCTGCTAACTAGCCGCTAGCTATCGATCCTTCGGCGGGAGCAATGAGTGCTTTTCTTTTTTCGAGTGTTTACCGTGACGCGACCACACATGGATCTCTGGAGACCACCGTTCAAGTAAGAACTTGTTGTTAAATACGCTCGAAATCAGCGTTTCATGGGCGCTTGTGATGGGAATAGGCGAGACGAGGCTACATTTCCTCTGTCAATTTAGCAGAGGACGCACGGCGATCATTCATATATATACATATATATATTGGTATATATGATATACAGATATATATACATGTATATATTTAATAAGAATAATATCGACAGGAAGCCGTTTATGGTCAACCTTTAACCTATAAATCTGTGTCTACATTTATTGTATTTGTTGAATAAACGCGACTGCAATTACTATCATGGTTGAAGTCTGCTTTCGATTTTGAGCCGTGGCTGATATTTGTTGTTTGAATACGAAGAATGAAATGTTTTTATAGGACAGCTTTCAGGATCACCTGATTATTTACAATCGGAACTAGCGGACTTTGTCGTGAAAGACAACATCCGGTTTCTTTCCAGTGTCAGTCGTCAGCGAGAGTTGAATATGTATGACATCCTTTGGCTTTGTGTGTCATATATACATGCATGATGTAGTCTGTTCGATTTGAAGCTGGTGGGTGGGGAGTGTCCACAGGCTCCTGAACGCGTCTTGTTACGTAACAGATGGAAGTGGGCGTGTCTACTTGGAAAGGAGGAGGATGATGATGATGATGACGATGATGATGATGAAGAGGAGTGAACGTGTACTGTATTTAGAAGTGTACCCATCCATTCTGTCCCTGAACACAAAGTGGACCTTTGTTTAAACAAAAACAACTATCCCAGAAAGAAAAGCCTTCTTTGGAAGTGACGCAGAATGTCAGCAGCCTAGAAGGAGGCGAAGGAGTCGTCTTGGGGATTTTTTGTTTTGTTCTTTTTAACGAAAGTAATGGTAAGATTTATATTTGTACACATTTTTACGTTGTTATTAGACATTAGAAAATGCTAGTGTGCTGTTTTTGATGTCCACTAACTAGCGTTCGGTCGTAGGAAGCAAACACGTTCTCGTTAGGTCGCTGGCTTCCGGTCACATTTGTGGACATTGATCAATAGTGTAGCAATGTGATGTCCAGCTGCCATATTGGGAAGGTTCGAGGAAGGTTCGAGCTAGCCGTGTGATGGCCACCTGCCATATTGGGGCGGTACGAGCGAGCCGTGTGATGTCCAGCTGTCATATTGGGAAGGTACGAGCTAGCCCATGATGTTTACGTGGAGTGAGTGGCTACTGGTCCTAGCCACGTGCTGCACGCGACCACGTGGCCAGTGGTAAACACGGCGGCTTTGTTGAGCTAGCTGCTTGTTTGTCAAATGAACACGTCCGAGGCGTGAAACGAGATGATTGCTGTGTCGGCACAAAAGCACACACACACACACACTTCATTAGGTACAAGTGCCATGTCTTTTACAAGAAGTGTAAATTGTTCCTTCCGAAAAGGAAGCTAACAGTGTTTTATTTCTTTTGTGTGAAGAGTGCATTTATTAACAAATTTATTACCAAAGTCTCTGTGATTGTCTGGTGTACTTCGCCTCTTGCACAAAGTCAGCTGGGATAGGCTCCAGCATACCCTGATGATAAGCGGTATATATATATATATATATATATATATATATATATGGATTACCAAATGTTATTGCAGACAAATGAAAAAGGTGCAGGCTAGAGGTCATCTTTTGAGGTGATTGTGACGTGTGGCTCTCACAGAAACCTCACCTTCATCACTCCTCTGCCTCCTCTCCTTGCCTTTGTCTTCCCTCTTTGACACACACACACACACACACAGCACTAGCATCTCATTAATTGAACTGCCATCTGCTCCATATGTAGCTGCCCAATTAGAAGGATTGCACTTTGACCCTACCTGTCTAAATCTAATATGATAGGTCTACCCCCACCCCCCAACACACACACATACGCTTATGGAGTGCCATTCTATACGCTCTTCAGACTTTGACCTGATCTTGTTGTTTCTCCACAGGGTCTGAACTGGTTTGTCAGCCTTGTGTAGCAATTTTGGGTTTCCACCCCTCAAGTGTCCTCTAGACCCCTGGTCCCGGCCATGGTGGTCTGAAGAGAGGGAGGGACAGTGCTTGTGTGAGCGTGCGTCGAGTCAGAGGGACCCCGGAGCAGCAAAGAGAAGCAGCACACTTTTTCCCAGGCTCCATTCCGACATGTCTAGCAACCGAGAACTGGTGGTGTTCTACATTAGTTATAAACTCTCGCAGAGGAACTACCCGCTCAGCCACATGGGACTCATAGAGGTGTCCAACAGGACTGACGGGGGGGAGGAAGGCTCAGGCGAGGAGGAGGTGCGAGTGCCGACGAACGCCAACGGGACTTTTAATGGCGGCAGCCCATCGGCATCTCCGACACGGGAGGCGTCGTGCCTGGCTGGCCTGGACGCGGTCAAGGAGGCCCTGCGGGACTCAGCCAACGAGTTTGAGCTGCGCTACGCCCACGCCTTCAGTGACCTGCACCACCAGCTGCACATCACACCGGCCACAGCCTACCAGAGCTTCGAGAATGTCATGGACGAGGTGTTCCGGGATGACGTCAACTGGGGACGTATCGTGGGTCTGTTTGCGTTTGGTGGGGCGCTGTGCGTGGAGTGCATGGAGAAGGAGATGAGCCACCTAGTGGGCAGGATCATCGAGTGGATGACGGTCTACCTCGACAACCACATCCAGCCCTGGATAGAGAGCCAAGGGGGATGGGTGAGTCTTTGCTGCACACGTCCACAACGTCATGACATGATATCAACACCAAAGTAGGCATGTTCTAAGACTACCTCATGATATACCATTCCATACATTTCATCTTACATCCTATTACCCAATACACTAGACCAGGGGTCGGCAACCTTTACTATGAAAAGAGCCATTTTACCCAATGCCCACTGAAGAAAAATAGCCTGGAGCCGCAAAACATATAGTATGTTTAAAACAACATTGGAGGGAATTTGGGGGTATCAAAGTAGTTCAGATAAGAAAAGACGAGTTGGAGTACTCTTGCTAGTTTTAGAGATAAACTTACATAAATGTATGTGTAAACTACTGTAAACGTAAAAACAAGTTCCCATGCCGCTGTTTTTAAATTATCTCGAATTTATTTTTTAGATTTGTAGGTAAGTATTACTTGTTTTTCTTCATGTACTGAACTGGATAGCAGTCAGAACTCACTCAGGATGCATTCATGGTCTCAGACAAAGTTGGATTTTTTAAAACTCATTACAAAAGACGTGCATTTTCCCCACTCGGGTGTTAAAAATATTCAAGCATCGCAAAGGGAGCCACAATAAAGAGGCTGAAGAGCCACATGCGGCTCTGGAGCCGCAGGTTGCTGACCCCTGCACTAGACATAATAAGAGAAAAGAAGACGTAGAAAGCCTGTTTACCACCTTCAAAATACACTTTTTAACATGATTAGAGCCCTCCAGCTATGCAATAACACCCCTATAGTCACCTTTACACACACTACCCAATATAGTAGACATAGTAAGAGAAAATTAGACATAGAAAACCTGTTGACCACCTTTTAAATACAGTTCACTTTTTAACGTGATTAAAGCCCTCCAGACATGCAATAACACCCCTATAGTCACCTTTACACACACACACACACACACACACACACACAGACCAATATAGTAGACCTAGTAAGAGAAAATAAGACATAGAAAACCTGTCGACCACCTTCTAAATACACTTTTTAACACTAATAGAGCCCTCTAAGAGCCCTACAGTCACCTGTGCACTTCTATCACCAATATAGTGGACATGAGAATTGGGAAAGTTCCTCAAATGTAATGGGGGTGGATCACATGGGGCCTGTCATCCATCCTCACTATGACATTGATTGACATACAGGACAACCATGTGACATATCCTGGTTACTACTGAGAGCTTTGTTTACACCACATCCTGCAACTCTTATGCACAGGCTACGGGATCCCTGCAGGGACAAAGACTGCCATTGCTGGAAGCATAGCATGCTAACCAGCTAGTTGATTAGCCTCCACTGGATGTATTCTAACCCAAAGATAGGGTGTGTGAGGAAGGAAAAACGAAGCTGAAGAAGACAAGTTTAGTGGTTTGTTTCCCAGCACGAGTAGGGGGACGGCGATGAATGTGGCAAATGTGAGGGTCTAAGTACTCTAAATTACGGACAAGGGTGGCAATGCTGATCCCTCCTGCAGCATTTTCTTATTCTTCAGGTGCAGGTGCATAATAACGCCTCGATTAGCCAGGGCAAACATGTATCTGTGGTGGTCCTAACATGTCTCTGGTGGACTGCTAGTGGACATACAGGAGTGCCGATTGTGCAGCTGGCTGAGCTGTCGCCTAATTGACGCTACACTGGGGCTTTGGCTCCACCCACCCGGGGGGTGTCATGGCAGGGTGGGCTGATTCTGGCCTTTTCTCAAAAAGAACAAATTATCTGTCTGTTTTCGACTCCCTCCACCTGGCCTCAGCTGGACCGTCCCAGTACAGTCTGACTCGTGTGTGTGTGTGAGGATGGCGAAGGTCAGCTCTTCCTTTGTGCTGCAGTCTTGTATGTATCATGTACGGTGGGGACGGGAGGGGGTGTTATTGTTTACGTCCACTCTGCTGTACTGTGTTACGCCGGGTCAAAAGGTCGCTGCTATGGCAACTGACCAGCGGCTGCACGAGACGCACCGAGAAGAAAATCCCCCCGGGAGCCTTCTGCATGTTTTTCTTTGGTTAAGCAAACACGACTGCAACTAAGGATTATTTTAATAATTGATTAATCAATTCATTGGATAAAATAATAAATAATCAGTTCCAGGGTCAAAGTGTGCCCCCCCACAAAGCACCAGACTTGATGGCTTTTATTGCAGCTTTCAATCAGGCACACAAATCTCTATCACGGCCCACTGTTGCCGCCATAAGCCACACCAAACTAAAACACCAGAACACATGTATAGTAACACACACAAGCACAGGTCTTATCTATATCTTACTTTCTCATATTATGTCTGCTATATTGGTAATAGGAGCGTAAATGTGACTATATTTCATGTCTAGAGGGCTCTAATCATGTTAAAAAGAGTATTTAGAAGGTGGTAAACAGGTTTTCAATGTCTTGTTTTCTTTCTATATCTACTGTGTTGAGTAATAGAAGTGTAAAGGTGACTGTAGGGATGTTATTTCATGTCTGGAGGGCTCTAATCAAGTTAAAATTATCTTCTAAATTATTATTTGGAAGGTGGTAAACAGGTTTTCTATGCACTTAACTAGCAAAAGTTTGCAATTAGGTAATCCGGCTTTGTGGAAATGGATTAATCACGGTCAGGTGTGGAAGCAATTAGCCTCCATAACAGTAAACAATAGGACTAATATACATAAAACGTGTGCTGATGCTGATGCTGGCTAACACGGCCTTCATGGTGTGAATGGGCTTCTTTCCTGTGTACTTTTATTTTCAGATCCAGAGTGAAAGCAGTGCGTACATGTGAGTTTATTTCACTGTGCTCAGGTTTACCGCCATGGCCTCCTCTTCCTGTTGCTCGTTCTCATCCCCGCCGCCTTCTCTTATCAGCCCTCTTTCACTTCATCTTTTCTGCGGTCTCGTCTGCTCAAAGGCAAAATCCCCCAGTTTCCCCGAAAGGCAGCAGTTGCAAACCCACGCAAACGCCCCCCATAGCTCTTGCAAGCTTCCCTCCCTCTCTTGCGCCACCAGCAGGTGTAGGACTGTCGCCGTGAGCCAGGTGTGCCCTCGGTGGGCTCGCTGATGAAACATTGGGATGCTCTGAGCCAGCAAGGTCACTTTCTTTTGGAAAAGAAGAATTGTGGGGATGCTGGCGCCCAGTGTGGTGCCTTTTTTTTAATGGGGAATGTTGCTCCAGATGCTGAAGATGGCTTCACTGTCTGGAACAGATGTCCAGTTTTGTAAATCCATCCCCAAATGTTCTCCATTGGATTTAGATTAGGGGAAGATGGCCCCAAAGAAGTGCAGTGTTGTCCTGTTGAAAAGCCAACATCTCCACATAGCTGTCTGCCATTTGACACCCCTGCACAACCTGAAGGGCAGTCTCATCTAATTTAATGTGCTTTGTTATTTACTTGGTATGTTAATAAAATGACAAGTAATGTTTGAGTTCTTAGTACGGGTGCTTTAAATGTGGAAGGCTCAAAACAATGTGCTAATACCTAGGATTGAACGATACCAGTACAACCGTGGCAAAGGTGACAGAGTGCACCTCCCTGTCATTAACACCGCCCATTCCGCCTCTTTAAATGATCCCATTGGAGCTCATTTGGTAGTTTTCTCTGCCCGGGATGCTGCCATAGCGCTGTGTTAGCGGTTCCTGATGGGAGATAAATATGCTGGGCCAGAGCTGTGACCGAGGGAAAGTGGCGGAGTAAAAAGGCCATATATCGCCAGATAATAGACAGACGAGGGAAGGAGCAGCGCTGCCATCCACCTTAATAACGTTGTTACCAGCCGAGCGGGCGCTTGCAGCAATTACTCAGTGCAGAGCGAGGCGCCTCGGGGTGAGGGCACTGCCTTATTACCAATTAGGGAAGAATAATATCTTTGAAAGCATGCATTTCTGCCATAAAACACACATCTGGAGAGGCAGATGGATGTATAACCAATGTACCATAAGCCACCCTTAGTCCTGTTCATGTACCTTTGCTACCTCCCTCACTATTGGCTAGAAATACAACACACCAGATCATTTTACCAATACACAGACGTTGGTATGTACTGTACTGTACTGTTGTGCTGTTTCCTGTCTACTACGGTACCTGACCATGGTACTTGGGAGTACTGTTATTTTGGTCAATAGGGCTGTTTCCTGTCTACTAAGATACCTGACCATGGTACTTGGGGGTACTGTTATTTTGGTCAATAGGGCTGTTTCCTGTCTACTAAGGTACCTGTCCATGTATACTAGGGAGTACTGTTATTTTGGTAAATAGGGCTGTTTCCTGTCTACTAAGGTACCTGACCATGGTACTTGGGAGTACTGTTATTTTGGTAAATAGGGCTGTTTCCTGTCTACTAAGGTACCTGACCATGGTACTTGGGAGTACTGTTATTTTGGTAAATAGGGCTGTTTCCTGTCTACTAAGGTACCTGACCATGGTACTTGGGGGTACTGTTATTTTGGTGAATAGGGCTGTTTCCTGTCTACTAAGGTACCTGTCCATGTATACTAGGGAGTACTGTTGTTTTGGTAAATAGGGCTGTTTCCTATCTACGAAGGTACCTGACCATGGTACTTGGGAGTACTGTTATTTTGGTAAATAGGGCTGTTTCCAGTCTACTAAGGTACCTGACCATGGTACTTGGGAGTACTGTTATTTTGGTAAATAGGGCTGTTTCCAGTCTACTAAGGTACCTGACCATGGTACTTGGGAGTACTGTTGTTTTGGTAAATAGGCCTGTTTCCTGTCTACTAAGGTACCTGACCATGGTACTTGGGAGTACTGTTGTTTTGGTAAATAGGCCTGTTTCCTGTCTACTAAGGTACCTGACCATGGTACTTGGGAGTACTGTTGTTTTGGTAAATAGGCCTGTTTCCTGTCTACTAAGGTACCTGACCATGGTACTTGCGAGTACTGTTATTTTGCTAATAGGTCTGTTTCCTATCTACTAAGGTACCTGACCATGGTACCTGGGAGTACTGTTATTTTGATGAATAGGGCTGCGTCCTGTCTACTAAGGTACCTGACCATGGTACTTGGGAGTACTGTTATTTTGGTCAATAGGGCTGTTTCCTGTCTACTAAGGTACCTGACCATGGTACTTGGGAGTACTGTTATTTTGGTCAATAGGGCTGTGTCTTGTCTACTAAGGTACCTGACCATGGTACTTGGGAGTACTGTTATTTTGATGAATAGGGCTGTGTCCTGTCTACTAAGGTACCTGACCATGGTACTTCAGAGTACTGTTGTTTTGCTAAATATGGCTGTTTCCTGTCTACTAAGGTATATCTTCCATGGGTTTTTGCTTTGTATTTTTCTGTCCGAGTCTCCCCGCTGCCCCACTCGCTCCACCATTTTTGACCTTCTTTATTTGCGTGCCCTTCCTTGCCTTCTTCGCGTTCCTCTCCCATCACAACACGAACTGCGGTGGCTAAACGGAAGGCGGGTATAAATCGATCCCCCATCTTTCTTGGCAGTTTAGGTGTGGTAGATTGATCACACCTCCTTGCGAATTGGCATTCCCTCTGTGTGTTTGATGTATTATCTCATGTTTGTTGACATTTTGTTACACTGTGATGTGCTGCGAGAGGGGAGGGGATGGCGCCGCGTGGGACCATGTGACCATTTTAAACAAAGGATCTGAACACACACACACACACACAGATTGTGGAATTTGCTTACCAGGGTGATATGGTGTGTGTGTGTACATTAATTCTGTTGTGGGTATTGTGTAGGCACCTCCAGATGCAGGTCCACACATGTTCATTGTCATAGATGATGGAGATAAATGTCAGACCAATGTTCAACATGAAGCAATCTTAATGTTGCTCATCAAACGTGCTTATTGGTTCACACACAACAATGAACAACATTATGTCTGTCTCCTTTTTTCTGCATCATTCACACCATGAGGCGTTCAAGTGCCCTGTTATATGATGACTTTTCCCTAACCACATAGCCAAAAGATACAACTTCATTGTGGGCTGCTTTCTCACAACAGCATAAAATGTTATTGTTAGTGCTGTGAATGTTAGTGAATGCTAGTGCTGCTAAAATGACCTTACTTTATTCTCATAACAAGTTTTCCTGCAACCTTATTTTTGAGCAATAACTGCTTTGTTTTGTTTACAACTTTTTTTATACAATAATTTCCTATTTTTTTAATATTTCAATCTAAAGTGACAGACTTTTTTATTATGTTCTGTTTGTCTTAATATTTTGAGATTATTTGTGTAAAATTGCAACTTATTTTCCATGTTGAATACAACAGTTAGAATCCCATTCTTTTTCTCTCCTTTTGTCCCTTTTAGAAAAATGTAATAGGACTGTAAAGGTGACTATAGGGGTGTTATTCCATGTCTAGAGGTCTCCAATCATGTTAAGTGTATTTAGAAGGTGGTAAACAGGTTTTCTATGTCTTATTTCCTCTTATGTCCATTGACTATATTAGGTAATAGGAGTGTAAAGGTGACTATAGGGGTATTACTTCATGTCTAGAGGGCTCTAATGATGATATCTATTGACATTATTCTTGTAGCAGTTTTTTCTGCAACCTTGTTATGAAAAAAAAACTTGAAATACGAAAGAGTAATTTTTAAAGTGTATGCTACTAAAATTACGTAATTTTTTGTCATTATGACGCCTAGATCTGTCACCATATACAGTTTTGCTGGTGGATAATTGTGCTCCAAAGTATCGTTAATATTATCGCAATATTTTTTGACCAATTTTTAAAATTCATTTTGGTCATGAGGTGTCATGGACGTTTGCACCACTAGTGTACCGTGTACCGGAAGTACATATACGTATGTGTGTATGTTTTTTTGCAATGTTTCCAGCGACGTGCATCTAGACGTGTTATCATTCAAGGTTGGCCAGCCAGGCCAGCCCCCCACACAGGAAAGAGTGAGGAGAAGGAAGGAAAAGCAACGTGGAGGAAGGTGTGGATGAGCGTGTAGCTGCTAGTAGGTCAGTGGGTGACAGCATGGCGTGCTGTGTCTTCATTGTGGAGGACGACCGGCTGCTCTCTGCTGTGCCGCGCCACTCTTCTCAGGCTTAGTGGGAAAAGCAGGTCATCAGCAAACACCCCCACCCCACCCCACTCCTCCATGCTTACCTCTCACTTGTACCCCGTGGAGGGCAGCCCTTTCTCTCCTTGCACCCAAACGAAACCAGCCTAATGTCTGTTTTTCTCCTTTCCATGCTCGCTTTCTCATATCTGCCATCAGATAATGGGGCATATCACGGGATTAGCGTGACACGGCTGGAGGAGGTTTGACGAGGCTTTCATGCAAACGCTTGCAGCCCATCTCGTCAAAAACGAGAGGACTAAATGACGATAAAGCCGCAGCAACGGCAAGGCAGATAATAAAACAATTAGTGCGCCATCTGCTTTCATGTTTGGTCGCCGTTCTGCATCATTTCAAAGCCACTTGCTCGTCTCCAGCCATGCTGGATGATCAACCCATCCAAAGCATGCCCCCCCCCCCGACTGCGCGGCTTTTGCCATCATTACCATGAGAAGTACACCACTTCCTGGCCCCCACAAGTCACATTTCCCTCATAAAACAGCCACACAGGGGAGTCCACGGTGCACTTTTTAGCTTAAAAAATTGTTTGAGAATTTGAGAATAAAGTCTCAATATTCTGGAAATAAAGTCATAATTACAACAATGGTTGAAATAGTTGGAAAAAATATTAACGTACCTTGACGATGAAAACATACCAGGGGAAGGTTTGAATGCTAACAATGCTAATGTTAGCATGTTAACACCTAGCATGATAGCAGTATGTGTTTAAGTAATGCTGGTATGGTCAAAACATACCGTTAGCAATGCCAACATCAAGCAGAATAGCGTCTATTTTTGAACATAGCTACAAATCCTATGATGTTAATGTTAGCAAGCCTGCAATGCTAACATTAGCATCTGCTAAAGTAATGATGGCATAGTTATGTTTGCATGCAAGCGCCTATGAAAGTGGCTAAAATGCTACTATGCTAATATTAACATTCTAGCAATGCTAACCTGTTAACATTAGTATGCTAACACCTAGCATGATAGTGGTAAGTGTTTGTATATGTGGCTCCCCATGATAAAAGCAAAAAATGCTCGTATGCTCATGTTGGCATGCTTGTAATGCTGGCACGATAGCGTTAGTACAAAAAATGCGACGTGCGTCTAGTAAGCGAATGTTAGCATGCTGGGTATGTTAACATGCTAACAACTATCATGATAGCACAATTTCCTGTGCTCTGACTATTTGTTGTGGAGTTACATGCAGAAATGGCATCCTGTTTCCCACAATTTATAAAGATAAGGAGTAATAGGAGTGTAAATGGGACTATAGGGGTGTTACTTCATGTCTAGAGGGCTCTAATGTTGAAAAGTGTATTTTGAAGGTGATTTCTATGCTGTAACTAAAAGAATATACTATGTACTCTGATCAAGGTTCCTGGTACTTGTTTTGATTGCGGTGATGTTGAGATGTTGATGGGGATTGTGTGTGTGCACGCGCACGTGCTGTTGCTTGTTATGGTGCAAGAGCGGAGCAACCAACCAGTCAGAGGTGATGAATAGGATGCTTGCACTAATGATTGTTAAAGATGCTTCTCTCACTCTCCACATAGCAGTGCTTGTTCGGGACATTTGTCAGCCACACACACACACACACACACACATTTGTTGTTCATCCCTAAAGAAGCTGAAGTTAGATAGCAGGCTGATTTCCCATGTGGAGCAGAGTGGGGAAATAAAAAAGAAATAGGTACGTCTCTGTGAAAGAGAAAAGGGGGAGGTTAAAGGGGAAGACTGGCTTTACCTGCCAGGTGGGACTTGTTTCATGGGTGGGGATGGGAGTGGGGTGGGGGATGGATAGTAAGGGGGTTGAGCATTCGTACAGAAATGGGATGACAAGAAGGCTTCAGGCGCTTTGGTTTTTGTGTTGTGAAAGTAGGATGAGAAGCATCTATGACATCAATGGCACCAAATGCTTTGGTGGACTTGCTGGTGTGGTTTGGATCATGGTCCTGCTGCAGAAGCCAAGTTGGTTTCAGCCTTAGGTCACCCATAGATGGACGGGCAGAATTCATGAATCTGAATCATCATGTAGTGATGTACTGTTGGACATGCCAGGACTTGTCCCCTGACTGTCCCATTGATTAGATAGGAATGTGAAGCATGTGGTAGAGGAATGTACCAGCGACAATGTATGCGACATGACTCATTGTTGACTCGCTCCTCTGCGCTACCTGCAATGTAGCTGAGTCATCCTGCCGTCTGTGTCACCAGCATCCCTCAGGGTGGAAAGGGAAGACCAGCTACTCGGCGTCCTCACACTTCTTCCTCCGCAAGGCCGCCGTGTCCTTTGTTGACCATGTAACACAGGCATTTTCAGGCCAATAGAAAATTCTCCAAACGTTTGACCGGTTGGAGGTCTTGGGACTGCGTCTCTCGGTATTCACCGGATCAGCGCTAGAATAAGATGGATGGATGTTCCAGATGACATTTACTTCACATTTGCAAAAAAAAACCACCATCAGCTAGCATACAGTGCATCCAGAAAGTATTCACAGCGCTTCACTTTTTCTACATTTTGTCATGTTACAGCCTCATTTCAAACTGTATTAAATTAATCTCTTACCTCAAAATTCTACACAAAATACTCCATTATGACAATGTGAAAAAAATTTTTTTTGACATGTTGAATTTATTAAAAATAGAAAACAAAAAAATCACATTTACATAAGTATTCACAGCCTTTGCCATGAAGCTCAAAATTGAGCTCAGGTGCATCTTTTTTCCACTGATCATCCTTGAGATCTTTCTACAGCTTAATTGGAGTCCACCTGCAGTAAATTCAGTTGATTGGACATGATTTGGAAATATAATAACTGTCTATATAAGGTCCCACAGTTGACTGTGCATGTCAGAGCACAAACACCAAGCATGAAGTCAAAAGAACTGTCTGTAGACCTGCGAGACAGGATTGTCTTGAGGCACAAATCTGGGGAAGGATACAGAAACATTTCTGCTGCTTTGAAGGTCCCAATGAGCACAGTGGCCTCCATTATTCGTAAATGGAAGACGTTTGGAACCACCAGGACTCTTCCTAGAGCTGGCCGGCCTTCTAAACTGAGCGATCGGGGAAGAAGGGCCTTAGTCAGGGAGGTGACCAAGGCCCCGATGGTCACTCTGTCAGAGCTCCAGCATTCCTCTGTGGAGAGAGGAGAGCCTTCCAGAAGGACAACCATCTCTGCAGCAATCCACCAATCAGGCCTGTATGGTAGAGTGGCCAGACGAAAGCCATCAGACCAGAGAATTTTGTTTCTCATGGTCTGAGAGTCATTCAGGTGCTTTTTGGCAAATTCCAGACGGGCTGCCATGTTCCTTTTACTAAGGAGTGGCTTTCGTCTGGCCACTCTACCATAAATTCAAAACATGTCAAAAAGAACTTTTTTCACATTGTCATAATGGAGTATTTTGTGTAGAATTTTGAGGTAAGAGATTAATTTAATACAGTTTGGAATGAGGCTGTAACATGACAAAATGTAGAAAAAGTGAAGCGCTGTGAATACTTTCCGGATGCACTGTATGTTATCCATAGTGCTTTCAAAGAACACAGGGTACGAATACCTGTCTGTATTTCTCACAATTACAAGGACTAGTACCTCAACTTTGCCAAATCTCGAGTACAGTAATTCGTATTCGAGGGCAGTTCATGGGTTTTTTTATTTAGGCAACAGATTTTGCCTACAACATTTTCACTAGTGAAAAACCATGATGTGAAATTTGGAAAATGAAGTGTCATAGGAAAACTCAGTACAAACATTTGAGCAAACCTTTTTGAGTCACACAAAAACTTGGTGTTTAAATATACTGTAGTACTTGTTTGTAACTATAGTACATGTACGTGCACATGCAAGAATGAGGTCATGGCGTGGCCTTATCTTCCGCCAGCACACCCGGACAAATTCTTAGAAAGGTTTTTAGTTTGTTTTTTTTTTTTAAATCAAGATTACGTTGGGGCGGCACGGCGGTCCAGTGGTTAGCGCGCAGACCTCACAGCTAGGAGACCAGGGTTCAATTCCCACCCTTGAGAAAATACCCTTGGGAGTTTGCATGTTCTCCCCGTGCTTGTGTGGGTTTTCTCCGGGTACTCCGGTTTCCTCCCACATTCCAAAAACATGCTAGGTTAATTAGCGACTCCAAATTGTCCATAGGTATGAATGTGAGTGTGAATGGTTGTTTGTCTATATGTGCCCTGTGATTGGCTGGCGACCAGTCCAGGGTGTACCCCGCCTCTCGCCCGAAGACAGCTGGGATAGGCACCCCCGCAACCCTCGTGAGGAAAAGCGGCAGAAAATGAATGAATGAATGAAGATTACGTTGTTCACAAGTTACAGGTGTCAGGGTTAGGATGCCGTGTAGCCTCTACCAGGACACCTGACTGAAACGCCAGGATGTTGGCACCAAGCAGGTTCTACCTTCCACGTTACGTTTACCTTCCACATTTACCTTCCACGTTACGTCACTTACCTTCCATACTTCAAAAATGCATAAAAGAAAAAAAAGTAATTTTAGGATAATAAAGTACAAATATCTAAGAAGAAATGTCATTTTAACAGCATAAAGTGAAAATATTCAAGAAAAAGTCCTAATATGACAAACAAAGAAAAGAACAAATAAAGCTGTAATTTTTGGGAATGTTATGAAAAAATGTTTTTTATGACAATAATTTCAGACAAATGTCGAAATATTTGGCCAATAAAAGCTACTTAGCTACAAAATATCAAAGTTCATATTTCAGGATGTGGAAAGGTATTTTCTTGCTACTGTGTTACTGTGCATGTAATAAGAAGTCATATATATATATATATATATATGAATTGTCTTGTGCAGGTGTACAATGTCTCCCTCTGCTGGCTGTTGTTGGTAACGCCCTGGCTTTGTCGCCCTTGCAGGAGCGTTTTGCCGAGATCTTCGGTCAAGACGCGGCGGCCGAGGTTCGCAGGTCCCAGGACACGTTCAAGAAGTGGCTTCTGGCCGGGATGACGCTGGTGACCGGGGTCGTGGTGGGCTCGCTCATCGCCCACAAGCGCCTGTGATGACCCCTGAAAACACACACACACACACACATCTAGATAAAGGTTGTGTTTGGTGGAAGGAGGTGTTGACTTTGTTGTCCCGCCCACTAGTGGCCATCATACGTGTTCTTGTTTCCTTCCCGTGCACACATTCACTGAATACACGCTCTTCCTCCTCCAAGCGTCATTTCCTCTTCCTCTACCATCTTTTTCTTGCTTGCTGATGGCCCCTTGCAACTATCACCTTTGCCCCCCTTGGGAATAGTGGAAATGACAAAAAGATCTTTTCCACGGTTAAGGTCCCCACGAAAGCTTAAGAATAATTGGATTGCTCGCAGTGGTCGTCCTAAGTTCTATGGTTATCATCATACTTTTCCTGGTGCAAGGAGTCAAGTAGCAGTCGTGTTCTTAGTACTGCCACTGCAGGTATTACTAGAATAAATGACTATGTACTAGTAGTGGTATTTCTCATCTCGTACTGAGCAGCCACAGCCTTGCCTCCAATTCTGATCCTATGGTTATTAACTTGTCCTGAAGCGCTACCGTGGTGACCTGAGGGGCAGTTTGACCCTGGAACAGATCATTTGTGTCGTCAGTGATTGCTGCGAAGAGCCGAGGAGGAGGAGGAGGCGTGATGCCGCATGGTTCCGTCACGCTGCCTGTTGTTGACGTGTTCGTTTGTAACCTGTGCTGCTCTTTCTTTTCTTCTCTCCTTTTTAACCAACAACCTTTTTTCATCTTTGGAACCCAATGACAAGTTTTATTATTCCTGATTTTTATCTTACTGTTCAGTCAGCGTGCGGGGGAGCTCGCTTTATCCGCCATGCTTTTCTAGACAGTAGCTGACCAATACAGCGAACGTTGTAGCAACACACACACACACATACATGCCTCAGCATGAACATGAACATGTAGATATTTTGGATGTAAAAGTTGTAACGTCGGTGACAGTTACCCCCCCTCCCTCGCATACGAGCAGTTAATAAAAGTTGCTACCACATTCCTGTGGGTGGTACTTTGTGCTTCTTTTACTCTTTATGACGTCATTGAAGACAGCAACTTGGAGCAAGATATACCGTATTTCCACGACACTCTGTCATTACTCCCTAGTACACTAAACCTAATTCACTTAAAAACGTATTCCTACTTTCCTTACATTCTTAGCGACTTCAGCTGTTTTACAGATGCTGTGATGTTTGCTTCCGTGTTTCATTTCGACTTCCATGCAGATATCATCTTGACCTCCGTTGACCTCCGAAGTCCCCCTCGCCTGCCATCTCTTAATTACAAGCTGAAATTGCTTTGCTATCTTCTACAGCTTCGGAGTTTCAATGGGAGCAGAATGACTTAATGTATCTTCGTGTATCTTAGAGCTTCAGACTTAGACGGTATATTCTGGCCCAGCAGAGGCCAACGCTTGTAGTTTCCTATTTTCCTTCGATCGGAAGAAGGCGGAAACATCTGTAAATATTCATTCCTTTTCTACTGCTTTTTCCTCACGAGGGTCGTGGGGGTGCTGGAGCCTATCCCAGCTGTCTTTGGGCGGGAGGCGGGGTACATATAGACAAACCCACATTCACACCTATGGACAATTTGGAGTGGCCAATTAACCTAGCATGTTTAATTAACCTAGCATGTTTTTGGAATGGGGGAGGAAACCGGAGTACCTGGAGAAAACCCACGCATGCACAGGGAGAACATGCAAACTCCACACAGAGATGGCCGAGGGTGGAATTGAACTCTGGTCTCCTAGCTGTGAGGTCTGCGCACTAACCACTTGACCGCCGTGCCGCCCCATCTGTAAATAGTTTGCTAAAAATAGTAAATAGTATCGTATAGCCTGTCCCTGGATCCCGAGGTCTTTAATGACGTGAGATGGATAGACCCGGCCTCTCGACGGAATGTCCACTAAGAATTCCCAAATCAACCTAGAATTCCTCCTTGGAAACATCTCTGCAGGTTCCATCCCACAGCGCCTCTTCCGTATCTTCCAAGCTGCAGGCACCGCTACCGTCCACAAGATGGCACTGTCACGCCACTCTGCACTGGACTGCATGTCCAACCATGAGCTGGAATTCCAGTCTGTAACAACACATTGACAGGAAGCAGTCCAGAAGATGGATGGATGTTTACTTATGATTGTATTTATTTATTACACATTTCCTTTTTTTGATTTGGGAAACAAAACAGGAAATGAGTCATCTCCTGTTTTCTTGCTGGGGAAATGAAAATGAGCATCTGATTTTCAACACAAGTCAGGAAATACAATATGACCATAATGTCTTCTTATGTCTACTATGTTGGGTAGTAGGAGTATAAATGTGACTATAGGGGTGTTATCTCAGGTTTAGAGGGCTCTAATAATGTTAAAAAACCTATTCAGAAATATGTTGTAATGTGTTAATAACAATAATAATAATAACAATGTGCTTTGTATGTGGCTGGCATGATGGGTGATGACGCAACTGCTGACTAAACAAAGTCGTTTTCAAGGAGTTTTACGCCATTAAAACGTGCAGAGTGAGTGAAGTGATGGCAACTGACTTTTCTGGTCAGTGGGTCAGTAGGTCCAGTGTTGGGGGAGGGGGTGTCAATAACAGTCGAGGCAGAGGCATGTTGCTAAATAGCGTCCTAAAAACAGCCGCCAGCATTGGCAACGAGCAAAAGAGCCAAATCTGTCTCTTTGCTGGGACGCTGGGGGATGGGTGGAGCTTCTTACCTCAATACTGTCACCCAAAATGGAGTCAAGGAAAGATGCATTTTGATGGAGGAGGTGAGAAACATTACTGACTCTAAGAACTAAGTCACAGCAGAACAGGAAGGTGGCGTCTGTGTGGTGTCTTTGTTAACGATAACGTCTTCAGTGACGGTGCCTTCATGGAGCCATTTCCATGCTTGAAAATGCTTCAGATAGGCCACAAATATGAAACATTGCGTAACATTTAGTTGACATAGAAGTCAACCCCAACACCGTGGGATTCAATCATATTTTCGAGTGAATTCAAACTGTGTGGCAAAGTGGCAAGGGACGGAGCCGTGCAGATCGGTTGAATGTGCGTCAACGTTGCAAACTTCTGACTTCTGCTTCCCTTCTGGAAAAAACGTGGACTTTGAGACAGGTTTTGTGTCCCTTGTGAGCATGCTCCAAATGCTGCAAGCCCGCCCCCAAGGCCCGCAAGGGGAAATATATACAGTATGTACATATAAGCTTATTCGTTAACTGCCGCATTTGTCAGCCGAGCAGCCGGGGGGGGGGGGGGGGGGGGACTTCCAAGCCAGTCACGTGTTGCCCTTGAGACCTCTTCAAAATATTTACTCTGCTCACGTGGCCCACATGGAAGCATGGGAGTGTCAACACACACACACATCCAGGGAGGACGCTGCTCTGGAAAATAACTTTCATTGCAGGCCAACATGGAACCACAGACCTCTGGGCTTTCACCAGCGGCTGACCCAGATGGAGCCTGTCTGGGCACGAGCGTGAAGACAAGTAACATGAGCCTGGTTGCATTTGTGTCTGTGACAAACCTCATCCGCCTCTTCCAGTGGCCGCCTCCAGATGAAGGCTCAGAGAACCTCATTGGATCCCACACTTGCGGCCACCACACGGAGTTTTCTCCTTTAGTTGCACATTGGACAGCCTTGCCTGAGACGGCAGGGTGTGACTGTGGGAACGGAACTGGAGGAATCTGTTGGGGAATGAGCTCTGCTTGCTCCCCCTGCAGGGCGTGGGTGGGTGGGTGGGATTGTCCGCGATGAGAGCATCCTCCTGAAGTGGCTCACCTGTTCTTTGGTCTCGTCCAAGGAGTCACCATCCTCCTGCAGTGGGTCATCGGTTCTTTGGTCTCGTCCAAGGAGTCACCATCCTTCTGAAGTGGATCACTGGTTCTTTGGTCTCGTCCAAGGAGTCACCATCCTCCTGAAGTGGACATCCGGATCTTTGGTCTCGTCCAAGGAGTCACCATTCTCCTGAAGTGGATCACTGGTTCGTTGGTCTCGTCCAAGGAGTCACCATCCATCCTTCTGAAGTGGATCACCGGTTCTTTGGTCTTGTCCATGGAGTCACCATCCTCCTGCAGTGGATCACCGGTTCTTTGGTCTCGTCCAAGGAGTCACCATCCTCCTGAAGTGGATCACCGGTTCTTTGGTCTCATCCAAGGAGTCACCATCCTCCTGAAGTGGACATCCGGTTCTTTGATCTCGTCCAAGGAGTCACCATCCTCCTGAAGTGGATCACCGGTTCTTTGGTCTCGTCCAAGGAGTCACTATTCTCCTGAAGTGGATCACCGGTTCTTTGGTCTCGTCCAAGGAGTCACCATCCTCCTGAAGTGGATCACTGGTTCGTTGGTCTCGTCCAAGGAGTCACCATCCATCCTTCTGAAGTGGATCACCGGTTCTTTGGTCTTGTCCATGGAGTCACCATCCTCCTGCAGTGGATCACCGGTTCTTTGGTCTCGTCCAAGGAGTCACCATCCTCCTGAAGTGGATCACCGGTTCTTTGGTCTCATCCAAGGAGTCACCATCCTCCTGAAGTGGACATCCGGTTCTTTGATCTCGTCCAAGGAGTCACCATCCTCCTGAAGTGGATCACCGGTTCTTTGGTCTCGTCCAAGGAGTCACTATTCTCCTGAAGTGGATCACCGGTTCTTTGGTCTCGTCCAAGGAGTCACCATCCTCCTGAAGTGGACATCCGGTTCTTTGGTCTCATCCAAGGAGTCACCATCCTCCTGAAGTGGATCACTAGTTCGTTGGTCTCATCCAAGGAGTCACCATTGTCCTGCAGTGGATCACTGGCTCTTTGGTCTCGTCCAAGGAGTCACCACCCATCCTTCTGAAGTGGATCACCGGTTCTTTGGTCTTGTCCAAGAAGTCACCATCCTCCTGAAGTGGATCGCCGGTTCTTTGGTCTCGTCCAAGGAGTCACCAGTCCAAGGAGTCACCATCCTCCTGAAGTGGATCGTCGGTTCTTTGGTCTCGTCCAAGGAGTCACCAGTCCAAGGAGTCACCATCCTCCTGAAGTGGATCGCCGGTTCTTTGGTCTCGTCCAAGGAGTCACCATTCTCCTGAAGTGGATCACCAGGAGCAGGAGCATTGAGGAGCAGGTGGTTTGCAGCTGTTGCCCACAATCTAAAAATACTCCTGGGCATGAATGTGGAGCAGTTTATGGCACAGCAGTGGCATCTTGTTTTTTGGTTAGGCATTTCTTCCCAAAGACTTTGAACCTGAAATGTAGGAAAAGCAAAGCAACTTGGCAACACAAGGAATCATGTACAGTAAATTCATCCGGTCCGGACACCCAACAATATGAACCAAAAGTATATTTTTATAGTAGAATTCATAATTCATCGTCATTAATGTGTCGTTCACATTTGAAATAGGAGTTGCATGTATGTTTTTATTTGCAATGTCGGCGGCGACACGGTCTATGAGCACGCACCGTTTTACACTGTTTTGTTTATATTTGCCTACCAAATGCCTCAGGAAGTGCTAACTGTTGGGATGAAGGCTCTGCTGCCTGAGCACCTCCATCGCCAAAGCAAATACAAGCCGAATGGTGTGTGCTCACGTATTGCGTCGCTCGCTACATTGCAAAAGGAATGCAGCCAATCAATGCCAGCGTTTGGGAAAAGGATGGCACAATGATGATGAGCAATGATTGACAGACGGAGAATTACCTGGGAGAGCTTATTCCTCAACTATGAAGACCTGGTGAAAGTGGGGTGGATTGGATGAAGATGGATCTTTGTGTCGTAATCACAGACTGCTCATGCTTCAGCGCTTCCTGTTGCAGTTGACTCAACTCTTGCAAAATGCTTGCATAACTGCGTGTTGCACACACACTGCGCAGTCACGCATGTGTGTGTGTTGTGCTGGTTCAGTGTTGCATGGCCAATGTGTACGGCGTTAGTCAGCCAGACAGTGACTTGTTAGAAAGTCCAAAGTAATGCAGTAGCGCCTCATCTTTAGTCCTAACAAGAGTTTTTCCTCTGTTTAATGAAGGCAGCTCATGTTCTCTGACTGCCGCCGGCACTTTAAATTCTTCTTATTGGAACGAGTGATGGGGGACGTCTGATCCATTCAGGAAATCCTTTGTACTCTTGGCAGCCAGCTATCAGGCCAGTACAAAATAAAAGAAAAGAAAACATAGAAAACTTGTTTAGCACCTTTGAAATACACTTTTGAACATGATTAGAGCCCTATAGACATGAAATAGGCCCCCTATATTCACCTCCTACACTCTAAAAATTAATTCAGAGTATCTGTTGACACCACTTGATTTAATACATAAATGCAATGTAAAAAATGTAATTAATTGATTTAGATGAACTTTCTAAGTTGCTAACTTTATTTTTTAAGTTATGTTCAAATAATAATGTTGGCTATTACATGAACTTAATTTAGCATGTCATATACACTCAAATTTTATTGTTGGTAAGCTTAAAACTAAATTCAAGTTGCCATGACATAATAAAATTAGCTTGGTAACATAATACACACACACACATATATATATATATATATATAGTTACTTCTATTTAAAAAGTTATAATTAAGTAGACAACAAATTAGACTACTTTGAATAAAAGTTGACTTAACATATGTTTTTGAGTTACGAACTTAAAAACTTGTCCCTATGACAACAATTATTCAGTAAGCATTACTTAAAATGAGCTTTGAGTGAAGAGGAAAAGCTAATTTGTGAAATGCAATATTGTTTGTTGGTTCAAAGCAATTTCAAATTAAGTTGTCATAACGAAGAAAGACTAATGGAAACTGTTGCGTTGATTTTTTTTTTGTTGAGGCTAAACGTTTATTTTTTGAGTGTACCACACTCCTGTTACTCCTATTATTACCCACATAATAAGAGAAAATAAGACATTTAAAACATGAAAAACCTTCTAAACAGTTCATTTTACAGACTACTTTTTTTCTTCCTGACATTTTCAACTGCTCACTTGTCGTCTTCCTCAGAGTTGTCCTGATATGTGTCTTGTCAGCTGATTTATGCGGGCAGTGTCAGAAAGCAGTCTGACTTCTGGATGACATCAGCCGTATAAAAACCAAAATACGTCCAAATCAGAGACAAAAATCCCAGATTATGAGATTTAAAAAAACTTAATTATGTGGTAAGAAAAGTTCTTCTTATTCTTTCTCTCTCGAGATAAAAATTTAAAGTATATTCTGTATATCCTCCTATAATCCTTCTGTATATCCTCCTGTATATTCCTATATCCTTCTGTATATCCTCCTATATCTTCTTATATCCTTCTGTATATCCTCCTATATCTTCCTATATCCTTCTGTATATCCTCCTATATCCTCCTGTATATCCTCTGAAATCCTCCTTTATATCCTCCGAAATCCTCCTATGTCCTCCTGTATATCCTCCTATATCCTTCTCTATCCTCGTATATCCTTCTATATCTTTCTGTATATCCTCCTATATCCTCCTATATCCTTCTGTATATCCTCTTATATCCTCCTGTATATCCTCCTATATCCTTCTGTATATCCTCTTATATCCTCCTGTATATCCTCCTATATCCTTCTGTATATCCTCTTATATCCTCCTGTATATCCTCCTATATCCTTCTGTATATCCTCGTATATCCTCCTGAAAATCCTGTATATCCTCCTATATCCTCCTGTATATCCTTCCATATCTTAATGTATATTCTCCCATATCCTCCTGTATATCCTTCTGTATATCCTCCTATATCCTTCTGTATATCCTCCTATATCCTCCTATATATCCTTATGTATATCCTTCCATATCTTAATGTATATTCTCCCATATCCTCCTGTATATCCTTCTATATATCCTTATGTATATCCTTCCATATCTTAATGTATATTCTCCCATATCCTCCTGTATATCCTTCTGTATATCCTCCTATATCCTTCTGTATATCCTCCTATATCCTCCTATATATCCTTATGTATATCCTTCCATATCTTAATGTATATTCTCCCATATCCTCCTGTATATCCTTCTATATATCCTTATGTATATCCTTCCATATCTTAATGTATATTCTCCCATATCCTCCTGTATATCCTTCTGTATATCCTCCTATATCCTTCTGTATATCCTCCTATATCCTCCTATATATCCTTATGTATATCCTTCCATATCTTAATGTATATTCTCCCATATCCTCCTGTATATCCTCCTGTACATCCTGTATATCCTCCTGTATACCCTGTATATTATCCTGTATATCCTCCCATCTTATACAGTGTGTGTGTAAATACAGACCTCGTCCTTGTCCCTGTCTGGAGTACGGTCATGTTTTCCTCCACATGAGGGTGAAAAAACAAGGCTTGAATGCTGCGTGCTCAGCATAACCACACTGCCGTGGAATGCTGGAAGTTTCCGTAATGAAATGCAACTTTCATTCCTCGCTCTGAGGCTGCGGTGGGTTCCTGTGGCGCGTCGCTACCTCCTTTTTGGAACGCTCCATCGGCAAACACGGAATGTTGGTTATTCATAGTCGCTTCCCACACACAAACAGCACGTTTTCACGTTTCTTTTGGTAACATGGCTTCATTTCCGTAATATTTAATCTTCCAATAATTTCCCTCAACCTTTTTCCCCCAAATTACAACTCTTTTTGGTTTGTTTCTCCTAATATGACAACTTTAAAAATACAAACAGATCCCCCATAAAATACATTATTTTTCCTCATAATATTACAAGTTTGTTTTCATAAAATTATAACTTTTTCCTTGGTAGAATACAACACTTTTTCTCTTCATATTTTAACTTCATTCTCTTAAATACACTGCTTTTTTCTATTTCTGCTATGCACTGTATATACTGTATGTTTTATAATTGTCCAACAATGTCCATTTTCTAGTTTTGGAACATTTTGGTTTTGGAACATGGCTTCATTTTATTATTCAGTCTATTATAACTTTTTACCCAATCTATTTTTCAAAAAATCACAACTTTATTTTGTATTTTTGTTTCTCATTCTATGACTTAAAAAAAACATGTTTTTTTAATATTTTATCTCTGTACTATTAAAATGACAATATTTTCCCTGATAGTTTAGCACATTTATTCTTGTAAAATTGCAGTATTTTTTCACATTTTAATCCAACTTCTTTCAATAGCAGCTGGAAGTCCAATTTAGCTGGCAGTTCAATGCCAAAATTATCAGAGAGATGTAAAAATGTGAAAAGCACTGGTTAGTTGGGCCACTCTTATGCCAAGGTAGCACTGTATATGACAATAAAAACAATAGCTGCACTGCTCCAGTCTCTGGCAGGCCATGGAATCTGTGATAAGTCAAACCCAGCGACAGTAGATACAAATAACTTTGGTCTTGCTACAAGAGCCATCTGCCAGGGCTTTGATGGTAACTTTACCAATCTAAATACTCTCTTCTTTCTCCATTTCCCATCAATATTTGTTCTAGCTTAATCGCGCGTCGACAAAATTGCCACTGGTCATTAACGCGTTAAATTTGATATATATATATATATATATATATATATATATATATATATATATATATATATATATATATATATATATATATACACACATATGTATGTAGATATATGCATATATTATTTATTTACATAAAATGTATTATACAAATATTATTATAAAAAATATTTATATAATTTAAGTTGTAATGTTTATGCCCGTTTTTCAATTTTTTTAATTGCAAAAACACAAAAATGCAATACGTTTTGGATTATTATAAAACAATCATTTTATGAAAAAGTCCTTTCTTTATCAAGTTTTTCTATTTGTATTTTTAATTCATTTTGTTTAATGTTTTATGGCCTTTTTGTTTCATTTTAAGATTGCGGCCGTTGATCCCCCCCCCCCCCCCCCCAACACACACACACACTTTCTCCCTTTCAAAGAATTGTTATTTGAATGAAAACCCTCCTCGCTGAGCTCTTGTTCTCATCTGGGGGGGAGGGCTCCCATTGGTCGGGAGGCCAACTGTAGCCGCACCTCCGTGTCATGGTGAGCTCCCCGGCCCGGCATGTGATTGGCTGTGGTGGGGGGGAGGAGCCAGACGTGGTATAAAAACGCCGTCCCGCCTGTTGGCTTTCAGTACTGAGCAAAGTGTGTGTCCTCCGTGTGTGTGTGTGTGTGCTTTTAGTGTTTGTGTGTGTGTGAGCGAGACACGTCTGTCTGATTTGATTTTGGCTCCACCCCTCCCCCCCACCCACCGCTTCCCCACTGGCTTCCACTGTTCAATCTCAGCCGTGACCCCGATAGGAGGCTTAATCATCATGGAGAATTTCACCCCCCCGTGTTTCTGTACGCCGTCCACGGACTGACGCTTCTTCCCCGAGAGTGGGTGAGGGAGGAAGGAAGGGAGGATAACGGCGGCGAGAGGAGGAAGAGGAGCGAGTACTTCAACACAGAGTGGTAAGCGTGTTTTAACGGTGGAGGGGGCCGGGGGGAGGGGGCGTAGGAAATGTACAAAAGAGTGGAGAAAAGGACATGTGGGACCTTTATTGTCCTCTTTCAGAAACAATACACACACACACACACACACTGGCCTTCTCACTCTCTAGACGTGACCACATACACCAACACAAACACATCAATACACTAATATAAAACTCATTTGGCGTTTTTGGAACATTTGTTTGGGGAAAAAGTTATTACTTTATTCCCCATAATATTTATTTTTCATTATATTCACTCCAACCAATACATTATGACTTTATTCTCATAAATTATAGTATTATGGGATTAAAATCATAGTGTTGTGGAAATAAATTCATGATATTATGGTAATAAAGTCAATATTTGGTGGAATACATTTATAACATGACAATACAGTCATAGTTTTATGGGAATAAAGTCATAATATTTGGTGGAATACATTTATAACATGATAATACAGTCATAATTTTATGGGAATAAAGTCATAATATTTGGTGGAATACATTTATAACATGATAATACAGTCATAACTTTATGGGAATAAAGTCATAATATAATGGTCATGAAAAGTAATTGAGTTGGAATTTGAGAAACAAACATGGATGAATGGATGGATGGAAAGAAACGGGTATACAAAAGGCTGAACAGCACAGGTCATAGCACAGAACCCTGTGGGATGCCATGACTGACCTCAGATCAACACGAGGCAGTTAGTGTTTCCGTTTCAAATGAAAATGATTTCCGGAGGAAAACCGGATGAGACTGAGGGCAGCAGGAACTCAGGAGAGTTCAGCAAAGTGGACGCTAAAACGGCTAAGGCCTGGGGTAAGCTAATGTTAGCCTCTGTGTTTAGTCTCAATGGTGCTGTGAGCCAAGTAGTTTTTTGGTGCATTTCTCAAGGGCCCTGCCCCATGCAGACAACCCAATGGTTCCAAGGGTCTATGTTGAATTTACAGTGAATACAGAGCCATCAAAAACGTCCTCTTGAAACTTCCTCTCTTTCCCTCAGCGCCACCACCATGCCAGTGGAAACCCTGCGGCCCTCGGACGGCCGCCTGCCCAGGGCGCCCCTCACTTCGGCCATGCCCTTCAGGATACTCAACAAGGGGCCTGACTACTTTCGGTGCCAAGCTGAGTCGGCCGGGCGCAAGCTGAGCGCTGTGGAGCGCCTCGAGGCGGACAAGGTCAAGTACGTCAAGAGCCAGCAAGTGGCGCTCACTCGACAGGCTCCCGTCAAGCCGCCAATCATCAGGAAACCCCTCGTGCCGCCGGCCATGACGCTGCAGTGTCATATGGGCACTCCCGCCGCCAGGAAGAGTCCATGGTGCCCATCCAGCGGGGACGGTAGCGGCGTGAGGAAAGTGGGAGAAAGAAGGGGACCCCCTCTCAACTTGGATATTTTGAACAATCTGATCAATAACATATGCGACGCCCCCCTTCCTTCCTCCCAGTCGTCGTCATCCACCTCTCCCTTGTCGTCGTCACCGTCGTCGGGGGCCAAGAGCATCGGCAGCAGCCTTTCGGTGGAGCAGGAGCAGAGCCACCAACTCCTCAGCAACCTCAAACCGCTGAGCACCGCCACCTCCTCTTCAACCTCTTCCTGCACCTCCTCTCCACTCAACAGCAGCCTGAGGACCCCCCCAGCCGACCCCAGCCACCGCCCTCCCCCTGTTCCGGCACGGGCACCCCGCATCCTTGTCCCATCAGCTTACATTTCTCCGAACACCGTCATGGTGCGCAGGGTGGATGTTCGACCCCACGCTGAAATTAGGAAGCCCCAGATGCCCCCGCTCAGACTTCGACAGACTGCCCAGGGTCAAGTAGCACACCCCAAGGTGCCTCCGCCTGCCCCCCAGAACCCACCTCAACCCGACACCACCGCACAAACCACGGCCCCGCCTCCTTCTTACCTGCCCCCCAGCCCCATGCTAGTCCGCACAAGCATGATCCCGCCCGCCTCCCCCGCCTTCACCCGCCTGTCCAGCGCAAGCTCCAAAGGCTCGGCCCGTAAGCACCCTTCCTTGCACCGCTCCAAGTCGGACCTGAGCGACCGCTATTCGCGCGCCACGGCCGATCTGGAGCGCTTTTTCAACTATTGCGGGCTGGACCCCGACGAGGTGGAGGGCATGGGCGGGGTGGAGCGCTTCACCCGAGCCAACTCAGACATCGTGTCCATTTCCAAGCTGCGCAGCGTCAGCACTCCCAGCTCCGAGTGCGGGGAAGAGGCGGAGCCAGGCCGACGGGACGATGAGGACGATGCCAGAGAGCGAGTCCCGTACGGCATCTCGGTCATCGAGAGGAACGCCCGAGTCATCAAGTGGCTCTATGGCATCCGCCAGGCGCAGGGCGTGAGCAGCGCAGGATGCTAACAGCGCAGGATGCTAACAGCGTCCTTTCAAGCTTGTAGACCGCCAACTGACTGGAAAGCTGTTTTGGATTTACGAGAAGAAGGGAAGACTTCATCTTTTGTGGCCTTTTCTTCCCTGGAAGACTTTCAAGCTGTCAGCTCAAGTCTGAAGTCCACAATCGTACTTTGTATTTAATTCGTATTTGTAAGCAATACTCCAGAAAGGTACTCAAAGGTACTCTCATGTCTCAGGGTGCCTTCACATTTGTCAGGTTTCTTTACTCTGCCAGCACGCTTCCAACGCTTGCATCCCAAATGCGTTATTTGGATTTGTCAATGGGCCTCCAAAAGTGCAAGCTTTTTGTCAAAAAAAACAGCAGAATCTAAGAAGACTTCCATATTTCACCCAGCAATATGCAATATTTCATTTACGCCTCAAAATAAGTCTTTTCAAAGTATACTTTACAAGCTTTTGGTGAAATCTAAGCTGCTAAAAGCAGCAGAATGCATTTGGTTTCTCCAATTATGTGCTTTCTTTACGGAAATGTTCTTTACTGTACAACCTTTGGTACGCACCTTTTCTTCGGTCTGGACCAGAGTCCTGAACCACAAGTGTGAACGCAGCCTTCGTATGTGTGTGTGTGTGTGTGTGTGTGTGCAGAGAGACACACACCGATGCTGTGAAAAGTCTGAAAAAAGTTAGCGTTTGAAGCACAAGACTGTCAATATATTTTGTGGGCATGCGACTTTGTGTACGTTGACACTTTGACCACTTAGCTTAGCGTCAACATGCTAGCACGGCGTGTCAATGCTTTGGGTGTTTGCCGTGGTGCTTTGCCCGAGCGGCTAGCATGCGTATTTTTACAGCCATGAAAAAGATGTCTCAGGAAGACGTGGTTGCCGTATAATATTTATTTGGAAAAGGAGTCTACTAAGTGCGCTCAAGGATGGAAGTACTGTAAATGCACAAAGCCAGCAAGCGTCGGACCCCCCGGTGGTCCGCCATGGAGGACTGGAGACCGGACGGCCAAAGATGCAAAAAGGCTTTAAATGAAGTTGTGTTTGCACGCAGAATTAAAAACAATCACTTTGTCTGTGCTGACTGTTATTTTATTGTGCTATTCTGTATTTTTATTGGCCCGCTGCTCATTCTAGAAAATATTCAAAGCAAAGTAAGAGAATAAACCTGTAATATTATGTCATTTCAGTAGCATAAAGTCTTACACATGGGCCTTTTTTTTAAATTGTGGATAAAAAAATGAATAAAGTTGTCAATTTTGAAAAATTATGATGTGCAAAAATTTCTATTATGGGATTATTAGTAGTCCTATATTACGAGAAGAATATTTACAAGACAAAATGAATAATAGTTTTTCGAGGCTAAAAACCAGCTGTAATTTGAAAAGGAATTATGTCAAAATATTGAGAGAGAAAAAAACCCGAGTGCACACCACCAGTCAAACATATGGGGACACTTTATCATGTTATTGTATGGGAAGTTGTCTCTATACTTTTGAGCGGCACCATGTGTCCTCATCCATGTCCTCGCTTGATGCCATGATAAGCTGATTAAGACGCTAAGCCAGAAGGGATCACGGTGTTTTTGACGACACGGTGTGTATGTGTGTGTGTGCTTTCTATCCCGTGGGAAAGTGAGTGTGTCGTCAGTGTTAGCATGTTAGCATGCTGTCAATAGGCTGTAGTTATCTCTGTCCATCTGTCTTTGTAGCGCCTTGCCGTCTTTGTTCATCTAAATCAGGGATGTTACCGTGTGTGATGACGGGGCCAATCCAAGGGCCGGGTGACCCATTCCATATGACAAAAATGCAGCAAGAATTTGATGTACCGACAACCTAATGGCCTCCAATTACCGCGTCATTTGCCTCAAAGGTCCTCGTCAAGCGTGCAGATGCAGGATGCAAAATGCAGCAAGGGATGATGGCATTATGTTTAGTTAAATGTGTCACTTTTAGTGATTTTTTGGGGGGGGATGTTTTTTCTCACAAGTGTTTTTGTCACCTTGACATTTGAGGTTGCTTGAAGGAATGTCATTCATTACTCAAACTATTTTAAAAATGAATATCCTCTTGCAAAACCGCACATGTATTCTTTCAACGCAGACAAAATGTCTTCAACATCAAAAACTGAATTGCACAAAATGTCACTTCCTCTTTTAACCGTATACACACACGCATACACACACTCACTCTTCCTGTCTTTTCTGGTGTGAAAGACAAAACACACCCTTGACTTTTTCTACCAGTGGATGCTTTTAAAGGTCTTTTTTAAGTAAAAAAGTAGGTTTTTTTTGACAGTTAAGTGTCAGCCCTTGTTATCAAACAGAAAGAATCGGTCACGACACATCAAAAGTATGCGGACACTTAATCATATAATTATATGAGAAAGTGTTTTTAAACCTTTGACTGGTACTGTGCAAACTTCCTGCCAAAAGTATGGGGACACTTTATCATGTTATGAGAAGGTGTTTCTAAACCTTTAAGTGGTACCATACTTGTCAAAAGTATTGGGACAATATTATTCTATGAGAAGATGTCTCTAAACTTTTGACTGGTACAATACAAAGTGCCTCACAAACGTATGAGGACACTTTATCATGTTATTATATGAGAAAGTGACTGGTAGCAGTCAGACAGGAAGTAGCGGAGGTGGGCTTCCTGTCCCACTTAGCAACATAACGTGAAAAGAATGCGAATGCTAATGAAAGATTTAGCAGCAAAGAGTGCGACGTGCATGGTGACATCAATTTTTCATGCAAGCCCCAAGAGGTGTCCGATACGCTTGTCTGTTTTTGTCGACTGTTTGTGTGTGTTGCTTGGTTTAGCATCTCTAATTGGCCGTAATTTAACGCCTCATGAGCAAGCCGCATCCCAACCATCAGCACCCCAGAATACAGAAATAACTTGTAGAGATGTCCACAAAGTGTTACCATCACCAGACAAATGCTCTGTGGTTCATGGACAATGAGTTGCTAAGTGCTTCATGGCAGCCATGTTTTTTAAGCAATCTTGCTTAAATTTGAGATACATGTGCTTGCCGGTCCCCTAAAAGTGTGTACCAAATTTCGTACTAATTAAAGCAAACACTCTCTGAACTCTTAGAACTCTTTGAGTCAAGCCCACTTCTGGGGTTGAATAACAGCGCCACCGTGTGGTGTCCATCCATATATCCTTTCCACTTGATGTGTCCCCAAGCTGATACCATCAGGGACTGAAGGACGTTTAACACCTGGTTTGGGCTCACAACACGACATCTTGAAAAGCAGAGAAAAGGCGTTAGCATGCTAAATGCTAAGTGACGGTTGTCTACCAGATTATGTGATGGTGGATATTTGTCGTAGGCAAGTAAGCGTGTTTTACTTTGTGGTGTATTTGGGGAAAGTTGAGGCAAGGAGAGATGTTCAATCTTTCTCGCTCGGAAGCCACGTGACCTTCCTCTTCGTTTTCCACTCCAGCACGCAACCAGAGAGCGTTTAGTTCTGTGCCCAAGACCACAAACACACACTGCAGACTTCATGGCTGCACACTTGGATTTGGGTACAAGTTGTACAAGTACAACATGTATCATTTATTCAGTATTTGTGTGCACATAAACGTGTGTGTGTGTTGCATATTTCATAAGTTTAGACATGCTGGCTTCAGCCTTAATGGAGACGTGCAAGACGTATCCTCCTCACGTGTGCACACAAGATGGCATCTACGCAAATGAGCTGCCTTTTTTCCCCGCATAGCTTTGTTCCAACGCTAACTGCGAGGCTTCAGGGACATCACCTCCCCGAAATAAAAGCTGAGCACTAAGCTATTAGCTTTGCATGCAACTAAGCGAATGTTCGGGTGGGTGGGTGTTAATGGTGACGAAATGTGGGGGGAGCCCCATTTAATGCAACTATAATAAAGTAAAACCACACATCCCGTAACAAAGGCATAATCTAGTAAAACTACTCATCCTTGAATAAAACTACAATCTAGTAAAACTACTCATCCTTGAATAAAACTACAATCTAGTAAAACTACTCATCCTTGAATAAAACTACAATCTAGTAAAACTACTCATCCTTGAATAAAACTACAATCTAGTAAAATTACTCAACCTTAAATAAAGCTACTCATCCTTGAATAAAACTACAATCTAGTAAAACTACTCATCCTTGAATAAAACTACAATCTAGTAAAATTACTCATCCTTAAATAAAACTACAATCTAGTAAAACTACTCATCCTTGAATAAAACTACAATCTAGTAAAACTACTCATCCTTGAATAAAACTACAATCTAGTAAAACTACTCATCCTTGAATAAAACTACAATCTAGTAAAACTACTCATCCTTGAATAAAACTACAATCTAGTAAAACTACTCATCCTTGAATAAAACTACAAACCAGTAAAATTACTCATCCTTGAATAAAACTACAATCTAGTAAAACTACTCATCCTTGAATAAAACTACAATCTAGTAAAACTACTCATCCTTGAATAAAACTACAATCTAGTAAAACTACTCATCCTTGAATAAAACTACAATCTAGTAAAATTACTCATCCTTAAATAAAACTACAATCTAGTAAAACTACTCATCCTTGAATAAAACTACAATCTAGTAAAACTACTCATCCTTGAATAAAACTACAATCTAGTAAAACTACTCATCCTTGAATAAAACTACAATCTAGTAAAACTAGTCATCCTTGAATAAAACTACAATCTAGTAAAATTACTCATCCTTAAATAAAACTACAATCTAGTAAAACTACTCATCCTTGAATAAAACTACAATCTAGTAAAATTACTCATCCTTGAATAAAACTACAAACCAGTAAAATTACTCATTCTTGAATAAAACTACAATCTAGTAAAACTACTCATCCTTGAATAAAACTACAATTTAGTAAAACTACTCATCCTTGAATAAAACTACAATCTAGTAAAACTACTCATCCTTGAATAAAACTACAATCTAGTAAAACTGCTCATTCATTTGCTATTATTGGCTTACCTATATCTATTTTTTTATTTATTTATTTTTCACTCATTTTAGATAATTACCCTTCTAATTAGTAGGGTAGTGTTAGTATACTTATTTAAATATTTTTGTATTGCATGATTAATTGCTGAATTTATATTATTAGTATAGCCAAATCAATACTTTGTATTAATTAATATTATTGGCATATGTATTTCAATTATTTGTATAAATCCATTAATAGTTCATGTTTATGTTAATTATTTTGTATTAGTTCATGAGCTATATGATAGAATGTTTGCATTTTTTTTACTAGTAACAAAAAACGTGGGGTTTGATGTTTTTTTGGTGTTAATATTGCACGATGTTGCCCTCACCCTCCTTCCTCCTAACATTGTCTTGTGGTGGCGACCTACTTAGCTTCCTGCCTGGGAGCCAGCTTCTCTTTTGGAGAGAAGATGAAGCGAGCGGAGCGGCGTGATGACACATTATGCAAAACCTAGCATGATCGCGCTAAGTGTCTGCCAGTGTCAATACTAAAGACAATGCCACTATGCTAATGCTAACATGCCAACGCATAACAGTGTTGTGTTATTATGTTATGTTATGTTATGTTATGTTATGTTATGTTATGTTATGTTATGTTATGTTATGTTATGTGACAAAAAGTGTTTATATAAGTTTATATAAGTCACTCTAGAATGTCTAGAACGTTAGCATGCAACATTTAGCATGGCAGAGACAAGTATCTTTATATGCTACTACTTCTAAAAAATATTTTTAAAATGCTACTATGCTAATGTTTCCACTTATGAGAACAGCTTGGATGTTAGCATCCAACATCTGGCATGGTAAAGCTAAGTGACTGCTAATGTTCATACTTATGAAAATGTCAAAAAATGGTAGCGTTAACATGCTAACACCTAACATGGTAGCACAAAGTGTTTGTACTTATGGAAATTGATAAAACGTTAGCATGCAACATTTACCATGGCAGAGCTAAGTGTCTACATTTGTTAATACTTATGAAAATGTACTACTATGCTAAGGTTGAAATGCTTGCGCAAACATGCTAACACCTAACATGGTAGCACTAAGTGTTTACATAAGTTTCAACTCATTAAACTGGCTCAAATGTGGCTGTGCAAATGGCTAACTCTGCTACACGCTAACATTAGCATGCCAACACTGCATGGCAGCATCAAGTGTGTAAGTTACTACATGTGAGAATGGCAAAAATTTTTGCATCCAACATCTAAGTATCATATGTTCATGCTTATGAAAATGGCAAAATATGGTAGCGTTAACATGCTACCACCTAATATGGTAGCACAAAGTGTTTATAAGTGTTTTATAAGTTTCTACTCAAGAAAACGGCTAAACTGTTGCTATGTAAAACCTAGCATGATAGTGCTAAGTGTTTGCCGGTGTTAATGCTAAAGAAAATGGCAAAAATGCCCCTGTGCTAACATTAGCATGCCAACACTGCATGACAGCATCAAGAATTTATATAAGTTCTACTTGTGAGAATGGATAAAATGTTAGCATCCAACATCTAGCATGGTAGAGCAAAACGTTTGTGTTTGTTCATACTTATAAAAATGGCAAAAAAATGGTAGCATTAACATGCCAACACTTTGCATGGTAGCAGTGTTTATATAAGCTTGTTTTTATAAAAATGGCTAAAACGTTAGCATGCAAGGTCAGAGCTAAGTGTCTTCCTATGTTAATATTTATGAAAATGTCAAAAAATGTTACGAGGTTAATGCTACTCATGGAAATGGCTAAACTGTTGCTATGCTATTGTTAGCATGTCAACACCTCACATGACATCACTCAGTGTTTACATACGTTTCTACTAACTATACTTATGTTGTACTTACATTGTGTTGCGGGATGTGGGGCATCCTGCCCCCCGGCTGTTGTTACCACGGCGACCCTCCTCTGTCTCCATCAGCACCAATCAAATACAGATGAGAGGAGTGTGTGTGTGTGTCTAGGAGGCATGTGGCGGAATGTCATGTGGTATTACGTAAAGACAGTGTATTTGTGTTGTTTTGTGTCACGATGGCCTACTTCAAAGGTCTGAAAAGGCCTTGGAGCTTGTCTGGAGTGTCTCATGTAGCCGTAACACCCCCCCTCCCCCCAAAACACACACACACAAAGACGAGAGTGTTTTACGTTTACTCTTTTAGCAGCCTTTGATGAAGAGCTCTGTGCCCCCAGGGGCATCCCACCTTACACAGATGACTGCTTGCTGCTCATTTTCATGGTCACATGTTGCTAGCATGCTAATGTGAAGCCAATATAACAAATCCACCAGTGTCGTTCCCAAAAAAAGATACTTTTTGTTTCCTTCTGTCGCTGTGAAGCAAGGGATATTTTTAGAATTTGCTTTCTTGCATATTAAGAGCTTCTCTGCAAGGAGCTTTGCATAAACGACGAAAACAGCCAGACCCAAACGGGAAATTAGCATATTCTACTTCATTTTGTACCACCAATATTTAGGATGCACATCCTGGAAGCTATAAACCTTTGAAACACCCTCAACCACAAACATAACCTAAACCCACAATTGGATCCTGCCCCTGCATCCAAGCCGTAAAACCAATAATCTGCTGCATTGTTGATCCAGAACTGGGTCACTTGAAGTATGTGGTGTAAAAATCCGGCCAGGCTGTTGGGAGAGAAAATCCGAAAGACAGAAAAAGCCAGCAAAGTCTTTGATGGGCAAAAAACACCAAGCATTGGTGTTCCGCTGCTATCAGGGAAGTGTCTGCTACCATGGAGATCTGGCACCAGTGATAAAGGACACACACTCGTCGTGGGGCTCCAGTAGGACAGGAAGGAGATAATACGCCTCTTCCTCCTTTTCCCTTTTCCTCTTCACACCCTAAAGCCTTGCTCACATCCTCATCCTCACCGGCCACAGCAATCTTTGGACTGGCTGACATTCTAACATGCTAACATTGTTTTTACACAGTTAACATTTGAACATGCTAACATTGTTTTCACAGAGCTAACATTATAACATACGCTAGCAGTGTTATAACACAGCTAACAGTGTTTTCACACTGCTCACATTCGAACATGCTAAACATGCTAACAGTGTTTTGGTAATGGTAATGGTTTAATTTTATTTGAACATTAATCAGGTTACAATTGAATACATCACATAATCAATTCACAGTTCCACATGTCCAAAAGGAGTAGGAAGAAGCTAAGCTTATTGTATCCGACACCCATCTATTACTTTTTTACACGGCTAACATTTGAACCTAATGACAGTTCTTCACACACCTTTTTTTTACTTTTTGTGTAATTAAAAGCCTATTTCCTCTCCTCCTCTCCAGCCGCCTGCTGTGATTGCCTCATTGACATGGAAGTAGGCGTTATTGCCTCATCACGTGCGCCCTCAAGCTAGAAGAAATGTTGAAAGGCGAAACAGTGTTAACTGCTTCTTTTCACTTTAATGCACCCCCCCCCCCCCCAGTTCATTTCTGCTTGTTTATGCTTCTATTTTAGTCTAGCATTTTTTCCGCTCTGATAGACGCTGTGCCCCAAATAAATGCTGGATGTGTTGGCGCCTTGGACCGAATAGAAATGTAAACTCCAGTGGAGCAACAGTGGATTCATTTCATATGGGATAAACCTAAAATACAGTCATAATGTAGTCAAATACTATTTAAGTTAAGTATTTTGTAAGGTAAGATTATGTAAAACATAAGGTGTCCCCCATAATGTGTGATGAATATTAGCACTGATTACATGCGGCACTAGCTTCATATCATCATAACAATTTTAGAAGCATTTTAGCAATGTAGGAGCGTTCGGAACAATAACATAACTACCACAAACCTTTGATCAAAGAGGTTCAGAAAAAAGAGGTCTTTATGATGAAATGACAGTTGAGAACAAGCATAGACTCGCCACAAGATGCCATCTTGTGGCGAGTCGTAAACCTGCAACACAATAAATCGCAAAAAACAACCCACAACGAAATTTGGCGATTGGTATGACATGACAAAGATTAAAGATTTACACTTCATAATCTATTTATTGAGACTGAGTGGTCCGGAGTGTTTATTTAGTTTCGTCTTTGTCGCTGTTGTGATTGGGCCAAACTAGGAACCAACGTTCACTGCTTTGTTTCCCAGGCGGAAGGTGAAGTTGAGCAAAGCAAAATGGCGAGCCAAGAGGAGTCTGTGCGGGACTTTATCAACGTTACTGGCGTCGACGAGGAGAGGGCCCGCTTTTTCTTAGAGTCCACCAGTTGGAATTTGCAGGTACTGCTTGTGTCGCCTGTGAGTCGGCGGTGTTTGCTGGGATGTGGAGGTATTAGCTCACACACAGCACCGCCAATCAGTTAGCCTGCCCGGCTATCGTTAGCATGTGTTGCCGGCAATTTATGCAAGTCACTGGCTGACAATAGCCGAGAACTCCCTTTGCTATGGGCGGACCAAAGGGCAGAGATGTCGATGTTGACAAGAACGGCCGACACAATGTGGCACCTTATTTGGAAAACACACCATACGCGTTGAATGATGGACGGGGCGCCTAGCTAGCTGTAGCCGTGAGCCCGATGCCGCCTTGCTACTTTGAACATGAGCTTCCAATCATGACAGCATTTCATGTCCCGATGGCATGAAACAAAAAGCTGCTTAAAAGTGAAAAGAAACACTCTTCACTCGCAGTATTTTGTACACAAAAGTCCCGCGCTAAGAAGTGAGCAGACAACACACAAAAATTTGTTGTCAATGATTCAAACTTTACAGCAAAATGACGCCATGTTTGCCCACTTGTTGCTAGGCAGAGTCACAGTTAGGCATAGCAACAACGTTGGGAATTGTTTATATCTCACGTCTTCCTCCTGAGATATGTTTGGTGTCCGCCAGTGATAGCGATTTCGCAAAGTTTAGCTACGAGTACATGAGCTAAGATCGAATGTGTACTACATCAAGCATACAATGACGCTCACTTCTCTGAGACTGCTTTTGTGCATGTGCTACGTACATGTGTAGTATGTGTATACCTATGTGTTTCTCTAACGTGTATACCTGACACGTGTAGTACACCTGACAAGTACATCATGTGTATACCTGGCATATATGTGTATACCAGACACATATACCTGACATGTATAGTACATGTATACCTGACATGACATATATCATGTGTATACCTGGTATATATATATATATATATATATATATGTGTACCTGACAGTGTGTATAGCAGTGAGGGCCACCTAGTGCAAACTACTAAAATAACATTATTTTTCCTCCTAATATTAATAGTTTATTGTGGAAAAGCTGCAACCTTTTTGTTAGAATTTGACGTAATAGGTTGATTTAATAAAATAGCAGCTTCCTTCTAATTGCTGCTGTTTTTTTCTCCTCAACTATTTCAACTTTCTTCTTGTAAAATGTCTACTTGCATTCTGACTTTTTAACAATAATATTTTGATTGTATTCTTACAACGTTATAACTTTCTCTGCAAACAAATTTTTCCAAAAAATAAAATAATTGTATTTCATAATATTACAATTTAAAGCCTTTTTTACTTTAATATTTCAACACAATGCTACGAAAAAGATAATATTTTTTTCTCATAAAATTGAACCCTTTCCTTTTTAAATTACAAGAATTCTTTCTCTATATTCTTGTCACAACTTTCCCGCAACTATTTCAATTTTCATTGTGCAAAAATTACAACTTTGTTTTGGTTTTTATTTTGATATAATTTTATGAAATGCCTTTCTTTAATATTTCGCCTCAATACTACTAAAATGATATTATTCTTTTTTTTTCCTGGCCTGCACTTGGCCATGAGCACCATGTTTTATTTGGCTTCAACACAAATGTAACCACCATTTTCATGCATTTTCATTGTAGTTGGGATTTATTTGGTGCAATGTGTTCTATAGGTAACATGCTGGGGACTGCTGCTGCGACTGGTGGTGTCATACTTTTTGCTATTTGGAGCGAGTTGCATCGAGTCTCTTGAAGGGAATGACTTCCATGTGTATTCATTTGACCACTAATCTCTTCTTCCGTGTTGGACAGCTTGCTCTTGGTAGCTTCTTTGAGGACGGACCTGATGATGACGACATTGTGACTCTGCCTCAACCTGAAGGCGGCTCCTCTGTGTCCAGATCTACCGGTCCAAGGTATAATGCAATTTACAATAACGGATCAGTGCTGGGAGGAGCTTTTTCCATGGTTGATAAATAGATTTCATACATTCATGTTCCTGATACTACATGATAGAGTACCTTTTTGCATGAGAACGGAATGTGATGTTTGTTTCCTTCATCAGCTCTCAGCACAGAGTGACGTCCTTCAGAGACTTCATGCACGAGGCTGAAGATGAAAGCGACGAGGAGGAAGGTCAGAGGTAAGATGGGTCATCCCACAGACTTGTGCAGCCTCTTCTCCTCCCCATCTCCGCGGGGATCCCCGTTTGCTCAGCGTACGGAAGGAGGCGTGTGGCTCACAGCTACAGCCTTTTCCCAAGTGTAAACAACGGAGCTGAGAATGAATGTGTCTCCCGCAAGACCCAAACATAACAAGATGAACATCCATAGCGCCACACTTGCTTAAGAGGTTGGTAGGGCACAAAAACAAGAAGAAAGTCCAAATAAAGCACTGTTAAACACTTAAAACGTGGCGGAAATAATGGAGGTACTTTATCTAGCTGCCACCCGGGCAGCGCCATGTTGAAACAAGAGACCTCTGGTCTGTATCAATATGAACGATATGCTTGTTTTTGATATGATGCTAAAAAATAAGTTTTGATATTCGGATATATTGACATGTGCTTGCGTGTTTGTTTTCCTCCTCTCTCCACCAAACGGGCTGCCTGACACAAGAGTTCTCTCTGTGCATGTGTCTCAACACTTGGGAGTGTTGGTTCTATAGCAGAATGAATGAATGAATGGAGGGAGTGAACCCTCCTGTTAGTCATTCAGTCTTTGTCCCAGTGGGGAGAGGCGGGGCTAGCTGTGTGTGTGTGGAATACTTGAAAATACACGATGGAATACTTTCTTGGTTATGGTTTATGGTCTAAATTAAATTAGTGAGAACCACGCATGCACATTGGTGGTCGTAACGCCACGGTGATACCCACATGCGCAGGTTCTTTGCGGGGGGATCTGAGCGCAGCGGGCAGCAAATTGTGGGGCCTCCTAAGAAGAAGAGTCCCAATGAGGTGGTGGAGGATCTGTTTAAAGGAGCCAAGGAGCACGGAGCTGTGCCCCTGGACCGCAGTGGGAGAGGCCCGGGGGAATTCAGCAAAGCTAAAGTAAGAGGAGAGAACACCATTATATGTGCTGTGATTGAAATACCGCCCTGACGTTCTGTCTGCTCCTCTCAGGCCTTCGATGGGGGTGGATACAGGCTGGGAGCAGCTCCTGAAGAGGAGTCCGCATATGTTTCTGGCGGGAGACGCGACGCCAGCACAGGACAACAGGACGTGAGTTGTTCCACCCATCAAATACTTCCAACACAAAATTAGACTTCACGTAGAAAATTCAACTTTACAAAAAATCACAAATTTCTGTGAGATATAGGGATTACTTTTGGAAATAAATGAAAACTGTTCAAGGAAAAGTACTTTTTAAATGTCTCTCAATTGAAATGGAGAGCTTTGCCCTCTGGCTCAGCTCGCTCTTCACCATGACGGTCTGGTACGGCGACCGCATGACTGCAATGATCCGCCTGTCGACCTCACGTTCCCACCTTCCCTCACTCATGAACACGACTTTGATGCCTTGGCTGTGCCTAAAAATTGTGTCCATGAAAATGATGAACAGAATGGCTGTTGAATATCCATACATGATATACTATATCCTGTGAGAAGTGTGAAGTTTCATAAAAAAAACGTACAGAAAAATAGCCGCTAAAATATAATAGTCCATTGTCTCCTTGAAATAAATGTAGACAAAGTCAAATATAATCCTATCGCCATACCAAAAGCACCACAGAGCAACATGAAATAAAGTTGATTTTAAATGTCAGCAGCAAACCAACCCAAAAATACTTCAGAACCTCGTAGGAAAGTAAAAAAAAAAAGACCTTTTAGAACTACAAATAAACGTAATTCTTAGGTTGTTCATATGAAATTGGATTTGAATATTTCATCTCCGCTGGCGCCTCTCAAAGTCCAGACAGCATCATAATTCCATCCAGTTACTACGTCTTTGGTTATCATACATCCTAAGTGTGACAGCTAAGTGTGTCTGTGTTAGGTACATGTGGTGTTGAAGCTGTGGAAGACGGGCTTCAGTCTGGACGACGGCGAGCTGAGAAACTACAACGACCCTGGCAACGCTCACTTCCTCGAGGCCATCCGCAGGGGGTAATTATTCCCCCGCCAGCTATTCCATCACCTCTATCACGATGATGATTATTTTGGTTTTCCACTGCAGGGAGATTCCCTTAGAGCTTAGGCAGCGTTCTCGTGGGGGGCAGGTCAACCTGGACATGGAGGACCACAGGGACGAGGACTTCAGCAAGCCCAAGGTGGCCTTCAAAGCCTTTGGAGGGGAGGGACAGAAACTGGGAAGGTGAGCCAAGCGTCTTGCTCAAGGACACACCCGCAGTGAAAGGGGTGGAGGAAGCTGGGTGCCAACCTCAAACCCTGCACCTCCAGTGATTCATTTAAAATGGCCATATTTCTCTGCTATGTTGAATAAAATAGCCCTCTCTCTCTCTCTCTCCCGCTCCTTCTTCCAGTGCCACCCCGGAGTTGGTCTCAGCTCCCGCCACCTCTCAGCAGGACCAGGCGGCCAACGAAGCCCAGGCCAGTGCCAGCGTGAGCCTGGACACCTCTCAGCCCCTCACAAACATTCAGATCCGACTGGCGGACGGCGGCAGGCTGGTTCACAAGTTCAACCATAGCCACAGGTGACTGCAACCCAACCCCCAATGCCGTAAAGGTTACTTTCCCTCTTTGGATGAAGATAGCTAATAATAATTGGAGTAGACATGCATAAATACAAACAATACACTCAAGTAATGGATACAAAAAGATCCATCAATTTACCGCTTATGAGCTGGGGGAAGCCCTGACTTCCCTCTCCTCCTGGCGGATCCCATGGCATTCCCACGCCACTAGAGAGGCGTACGGTCATGGAAAAAACCATGAGACCAGCCTTGTTGCTCATTTGAATGCCTGGTACTGGTACAACTGAAAGTAGCATTGTTTGGACAAATATCACAATATCTCTATGTTTTTGGCAGTACACTGCTATAACTATTGATGGAAGAACTAAAGTCATTTTAGTTATGAAGAAGAAAAGCATGGAAGTTGCTAGATGTCAGCTCTTGAATGAAACTCAACTTAGGAGGTGTTTTTGTTCTGATCATTATATCTGTCCGATCAAATGTACCTTTAGTTGTACCAGCCATTCAAATGGATCAATAAACCAAAGAAACAATCAATGTTTTCCATGACTGTATGTTTTACAGCTGTAAAAGCCCTCACCATACACTTTAAACACTTTGCTCATACTGGCATGAATTTGTAACCATCATCCTACGAGGCCGGACACAAGAAATTCTTTCACTCCTGTGATCGTGCCTCGTCCTGGCGCCGTTCCGCTGTACTGGAGTGTTTTTGGATCCTTGTCAAAACACATACAGTTGTGCCCAAAAGTTTACACCCCCCTGCAGAATTTAAGATTTGTTGGCCTTTTCTCAGAAAATATATTAAATCATAATGACAGAAAAAAAAAAAAAAAAGACCCTGTCCAAAAGTTTACACACCCTGGTGGTTTTGGCCCGATAACATGAACCCAAGTTGACACAAATGGGTTTGAATGGTGCCTAAAGGTGACCTGTGATGTATGGGCTTGGAATCAATGTGTGTGTAGAAAAGCTTAGAGCTGCGTTGAAGTTTCTGGTTTCTGTGTCATGGGGAAAGCAAAAGAATTGTCAAAGGACCTGCGAAACAAGGTAACCCAAGCGTATAAAACAGGAAAAGGATATAAAAAGATATCCAAGGAATTGAAGAGGCCAGTAAGCAGTGTTGGAACTCAAATCAAGAAGTGGAGAGAGAGAGAGATTCTGTTGAAACAAAACCATGGTCAGGCAGACCAACAAAAATTTCTGCACCAACTGCATGGAAAATAGTTTGAGACGCAAAGAAAAACCCTTGGATAACTTGAGCTGAAATACAGGACTCTCAGAAAAAATTGGACTAGATGTTTCCAGATCCACAATAACGACACTTATTGTGCAGCATGGGCGGGTTGCCAGAAGAAAGCCATTTCTATGCAAATACCACAAAATATCCCGCTTAGAATACACCAGAAGGCACAGAGACAAGCCTCAACCTTTGGAACAAAGTCATTTGGAGTGATGTTTGTGAGCTACAAAGGCACAGGAAAATGGGAGAAAAATGGAAAGGTTGAATGCAGAATGTTATCAGAAAATACTGGAAGAAAATCGACACTCATCAGCCCAGAAGTTGCACATAGGATGTTCTTGGACGTTCTTGGACCTGCCATTGACTCCAGCAGAAGAAAGCCAAGTTTAAACCGACCATCTCTGTCTCCTGACCTCCATGTCATTGTTCAGTTCATGCAAGACAGCCCAAGAATTTCCAGGACCTGGAGGTTCTTTGCCAAATATAATGGGCAGTTTTACCATCTGAGAAAATAAAGATCCTCTTCCACAACTACCACAAAAGACTTCAAGCTGTTATTGATGTGGTATTAAAAACTGTGGTGTGTAAACTTTTGGCTAGGGTCATTTTTCAAGCTTCTGTTGTCATTATGATTTGATGATAAAAAGAGTAAAATAACCACTCACCATGAGTGACAAAGGTTTTTGTTTTTTTTTTATTTTCTGAGAAAAGGCAAAAAAATCTTAAATTCTGCAGAGGCTGTAAACTTTTGGGCACAACTGTAGCTGCAGTACTCTACAGCAGTGATTTTCATCCACTGTGCCGCGGCACACTAGTGTACCTTGAGAAACTGTCAGGTGTGCCGTGAGGAATTATCCAATATCATTTTTTATAGTTAACATTGATTAATCATCATTTGCAAATATTATGTCAATAGCCATGAATATGGAGCCAAATATTCCAATTGCATTTGGTATATTTGCTCAAACGGAAAGAATTGAACAGGGATGGAATATTCCTTTCCCCAATCCAATTCAGGTATCTTGTACCCGCTCAAACGGAAATTTGTCATGGTGCGTTCTTCTTCATGGTGTTTTTCTTCTTCTGTTGTTTATTGGCGGTTGGCAAGCAGCTTTTGTGTGCATTGCCGCCATCTCTGAAACAGAATCTAAACACTTCTATACGCCATTCACAAGTGCAGTTTTATTAAAAAAGAAAATATATATCTATATAAAACATATCCCGAGTTTTAATTACAAAATATTAGCAAGATTGAATTTGATCTTTTCCTGTTTAAATTTATCCCGGGTGCGTTCTTTCAGCACATGCTCAGATATGACGTAACACGCAGATCCAGACGTTCTTCACTTTTAAAAATGGAGGCCAGCAATCAGCATTGGACTGCTAAGCAAAGTTTGTTATTGATCCAAACTAAATTTCAAGACTGGACAGACGAAAAACTGGCAATGCAGAGTTATTCCAACAAGTGAAAGAAAAACTCGGGGAAGCCGGTATCACGTGACGTTGATGTTTACGTTTTACTGCGCATACCCCATTGACTATTCTGTTTGATTTTCACGGCACATGTAGACAAGAGATTGGAATATTCCTTTGCATGGATACCAATGTTTCCCGAAAGGTCATTTGGAAAGAGAAAACTCGTCATGTAAATGTGGATAGTACTGTGGAGTGTCTGTGGTGTAAAGACTGGCAGAGCAATGTAATATTGGTCCGTGTGGCAACACCTACCTTGTTCCTCCGATAGACTTTTTGATGGACGTGTGAGGTCATGGGGACATTTTGTAACATTTTTGGTTAGTGGTGTGCCACAAGATTTTTCCAATGTAAAAAACGTGCCGTGGCTCAAAAAAGGTTGAAAAACACTGCTCTACAGTACTACATTAAGTTGAAATGGCAGCGCTATGGTGCCTAACGGGAACACAGTGGATACACTTCATCCAAAGACGATGTTATCCTTCAGAAACTTAAATTCGCTTTGCATCAAATCTCCCCCGTCGTGTCGTTACCAGGGTGTCAGACCTGCGGCAATTCGTGGTGGCAGCCCGGCCTGCCATGGCTGCCCGGGAGTTTGTCCTGATGACCACCTTCCCCAACAAGGAGCTGTCGGACGAGAGCCAGACACTGCAGCAGGCCAACCTCCTCAACGCCGTCATCGTGCAGCGGCTACAATGAGGACCCCCCTGGAGTCACGGACTTGTGTTGGGACCTCTTCATTTCTGATTGATCCGGGTGTTTTTGCAGTGAATGATGATGGTGGTCCAAGACACGTCCGCTTGTACCCCACATCATTCCCCTTTTCTCTGGTGACAGCACAAGAAGTCCTCCATGAGTTTTGTTCATCTGAAGATGGATCAGATGGGTTCCGGTGCAGTCGGGATGATCCCAGCTTCATTTTTGCATTATTGTTTTCTTGACCGACTGATCATGATGAATGATTAGTGGCTAACCATACAATATGTAATAGATTATAAAGATAGGTGGTGGACATCCTCTCTGCATCCTGGGGCCACAAGGGAACCCGTTTGGACCTTTAGGGAATAAATGATCAATGTGTGAGGAGGCCGGTGCGCGCTCGTAAAACACAACTATTCAATACGATTCTACGCTTATGTTTGTTGATGTAGACATGGATCTCACATTATAATAAAGAAGCCAGTTGTACACAAGTGTCATTTCTACAACATTTTAAAGCATTTAAAGAGCACAGCATACAGTGCACCCGGAAAGTATTCACAGCGCTTCACTTTTTCTACATTTTGTCATGTTACAGCCTCATTCCAAACGGTATTAAATTAATCTCTTACCTCAAAATTCTACACAAAATACTCCATTATGACAATGTAAAAAAGTTTTTTTTTGACATGTTTTGAATTTATTAAAAATAGAAAACAAAAAAATCCCATTTACATAAGTATTCACAGCCTTTGCTTAATACTTTGTTGATCCACCTTTGGCAGCAATTACAGCCTCAAGTCTTTTTGAATATGATCCCACAAGTTTAGCACACCTATCTTTAGGCAGTTTTGCCCATTCTTCTTTGCAATAAGTCTCAAGCTCCATCAGGTTGGATGGGAGACGTCTGTGCACAGCCATTTTCAGATCTCTCCAGAGATGTTCGATCGGATTCAAGTCTGGACTCTGGCTGGGCCACTCCAGGACATTCACGGAGTGGTTCTGAAGCCAATCTTTTGAGATCTTGGCTGTATGCCAGCCTGAGGTCGAGCGCTCTGGAGCAGTTTTTCATCCAGGATATCTCTATATATTGCTGCATTCATTTTTCCTTCTATCCTGACTAGTCTGCCAGTTCCTGCTGCTGAAAAACATCCCCACAGCATGATGCTGCCACCACCATGCTTCACTGTAGGGATGCTATTGGCCTGGTGATGAGCAGTGCCTGGTTTCCTCCAAACATGGCGCAAACAATTCTCTCCAGACCAGAGAATTTTGTTTCTCATGGTCTGAGAGTCATTCAGGTGCTTTTTGGCAAATTCCAGACGGGCTGCCATGTTCCTTTTACTAAGGAGTGGCTTTCGTCTGGCCACTCTACCATACAGGCCTGATTGGTGGATTGCTGCAGAGATGGTTGTCTTTCTGGAAGGCTCTCCTCTCTCCACAGAGGAACGCTGGAGCTCTGACAGAGTGACCATCGGGGCCTTGGTCACCTCCCTGACTAAGGCCCTTCTTCCCCGATCGCTCAGTTTAGAAGGCCGGCCAGCTCTAGGAAGAGTCCTGGTGGTTCCAAACGTCTTCCATTTACCAATAATGGAGGCCACTGTGCTCATTGGGACCTTCAAAGCAGCAGAAATGTTTCTGTATCCTTCCCCAGATTTGTGCCTCAAGACAATCCTGTCTCGCAGGTCTACAGACAGTTCTTTTGACTTCATGCTTGGTGTTTGTGCTCTGACATGCACAGTCAACTGTGGGACCTTATATAGACAGTTATTATATTTCCAAATCATGTCCAATCAACTGAATTTACTGCAGGTGGACTCCAATTAAGCTGTAGAAAGATCTCAAGGATGATCAGTGGAAAAAAGATGCACCTGAGCTCAATTTTGAGCTTCATGGCAAAGGCTGTGAATACTTACATATGTAAATGTGATTTCTTGGTTTTCTATTTTTAATAAATTCAAAAAAAGTTAAAAAAAAACCTTTTTCACATTGTCATAATGGAGTATTTTGTGTAGAATTTTGAGGTAAGAGATTAAATTAATACAATTTGGAATGAGGCTGTAACGTGACAAAATGTGGAAAAAGTGAATACTGTAGAAGGCGGTGTGAATACTTTCCGGATGCACTGTTTTCCCAAGCACCCGACTGCAGCAGACGTTCAGGTGCAAAAAAACATTTTGTAAAAATGTACGTGGATGTTCATTTTGCAAAGCAAGGTCATTTTATTTAAAAAGTCCCATTTTATATGTAGTTAGAGATCCTCCAGTTTTGCTGGCGACTGGTCTGACTTTGTTGGATGGTCCTTGAAAGCGACATTTCCCACAGTGTTTTTAACCGTTTTCTTTCACCTCACATTTGCTCCCAAATGCTGATACTATGTGGAAATTCATAAAGGTAAGATCAATTAGATATAAGGTATGCTTTGCTGGTGTGTTTTGGATCTTTCTGGGTCTGCTAATACTATTTACTATTCATGCAAACCTTGCCATGGATGGGCATGGCACATATAGACAAACAACCAGTTACACTCACATTCATACCTATGGACAATTTAGAGTCACCAATTAACCTAACATGCATGTTTTGGGAATGGGAAGGAAAGTGGAGTATCCGGAGAAAACTCAACGCACTCACGCGTTTGCGTGCATTTACACCGGAAACACAGATAAATCAATAAATCAATAACCAACTAAAATGATCAGATGCCCAAGCAGTTTTCTGATATTTTACCCAACATTTAAAAATGTAACATGTACAAAATCATGTAAAATTTTACACTTAAAGACATTTTCCGACATTGTCTGTTTTAAAAAACATTTTCTGATATTTAAAAAAATATTTTGCAATATTTTTTTGACATTGTTTACAAAATCTTTCAACATTTTCTGACATCTCTAACATTTTGTGGCAGTTTTAAAAACATTTTCCCCACATTCCTCAACATTTTATAAAATTTTGTGGTGTTGTTGTAAGCATTTTTTTAAAACATTGTTGAACATTTTCTAAAATATTTTCAAACATTCATCAACATTTCATAATCTGAAGCATGATTTAGCACTTTATAACATGTAATGTTATTAACAAGTTTCCAAGATAGAAATATAATGAATAACTAAGATGAAGTTAATTAAATTAAAAGTTGTAAAAGGACTTATAAAAGGACCCATAAAAATAAATACTGTATCCAAAGGTTGTTTCACGCTTATGTCAGCTGCTGCGAGCCCAGGTCATGTGATGGGAATGGGCCGGGCTAGTGACGTAACGGCCCTGGTAGAGGTCCAGACGAGCTGGACTCGTGTGACGTCACTTTCCGCGAATCCCCTTCCTTGAACAACGAGACCGAAAGAAAGAGCACCAAAACAAACAGCAAACTAAGACCCAGCAAAAGCTCACATTTGAACCGATTGCTCGCCGAGGACCTTTATCCGAAGAAGCAAGCGACCTTGTACTGTTTCCAGGTGAGTGTTGTCGTGTGAGGCTAACGGTACATGCTAACGGTACGTGCTAGCTGAGCTGCGTATGTGCGTCACTTGAGATCAGCGTTTAGCCACGAAGGAAGACATCTCTCCCCACCTTTAAAAAAACATCAAAAAAAACTAAGCAAGAATACTCAAAGCGGCAAATGCGTGCGGTCATGTTGATCGTGACGAAAATCCTCTGACTGAAACAATACATTTCCCATTCTTACTTCCTGTTTGTGTCATTCATCATCTTAGTTAGTTATTGATTTATTGATTTATCTGCGTTTCCGGTGTAATGGCACGCAAAAGCTTTCTTCGATCTCGGCGAGGCTTTCAAGCCTCCCTTCTAGTCTCAACTTGCTTCCCACCCCAGTAAACTCTGCCAAGAAGAACAAGAACACGCTCCACCCACCTTAATCCCCTCTTCTACTCTACTTCTACTCAACTACACTTCTACTCTAGTACTCTTCTACTCTACTACTTTTCTACTCTTCTACTGTATTACTCTACCACTCTTCTACTAGTGTTCACTGAGACCCCTTCACAAGACTCCTCACTAAGGTTCCTGAGGGGGAACACATTAACTGTGACGCTGCTTGAGCAGGAATTTGTCTTCTATATGTCTACTATATTGGGTAATAGTGGTATAAAGGTGACTATAGGGGTGTTATTTTATGTCTAGAAGGCTCTAATCATGGTAAAAGTGTATTTAGAAGGTGGAAAACAGGTTTTCTATGTTGTATTGTCTCGTATTATGTCCACCATATTGGGTAAATGAGTGTAAAAGTGACTATGGGGGTGTTATTTTATGTCTAGAGGGCTCTAATCATGTTAAAAGTGTATTTAGAAGATGGAAAACAGGTTTTCTATGCCGTGTTTTCCCGTATTATGTCTACCATACTGGGTAATAGGAGTGTAAAGGTGACTATGGGGGTGTTATTATATGTCTAGAGGGCTCCAATCATGTTAAAAGTGTATTTATTAAGGTGGAAAACAGGTTTTCTATGTATTATGTCTCCCATACTAGGAGTGTAATAATGACTACAGGGTTGCTATTTCATGTGTAGAGGGCTCTAATCATGTGGAAGGTGGTAGACAGGTTTTCTATGTGGTTTTAGAAGGCGGTCAAGTTGACTGGACTGTTGACGTATCCTTGTATATTTGGAGTAGTGACGTGTGATTACAGTCAGAACGCCTGTCAGCTGACTTTCACTTCCTCTTTTCTAGCCGCCCTCATTTCCTCTGGCTGCTTTTTGTTTTCTAGCAGTCATTTTACATTTTCATATGCTAGGAATTTATACATGTTTAAAAACATCAAAAATAATTTAGTAAATGTTCTCTTCTTAATGCTAAGACTCTATTGCCATAAGATGATGACCTTATTTCTGATGATGCTGGAGGATGGCATGCATTAGTGCTGCTAACGCTTGTGTCTTGCTGTGCTCTGCAGGATGTCTCTGTACCCATCCCTGGAGGACCTGAAGGTGGACAAGGTGATGATGGTAAGACGGAAGATGTCCAAGTAGTTGTTGTGAAATGGCGACAGGGCGGGAATATTCATGAGGTCAAAGCCCGGCACACTCCTTCCGTCTGGCCTTTTTCATAATCTGCACGTGGCTCAGGCATCTAGTAGAGATGGGATTTTTGGCTCTTTGAGGTGAGCCGGATCTTGGTGAACCATTCTTTTCAAGGAGCCGTTCAAAAAACTGGATCATTTGACTCATGTTTATATTTCTTACGTTTTAAGAAGCCAGTCTGACCTTAACTCGTTTTTATCATGGAAATAATCACTGGAAGGAATGAATTTAGATATCCCACCAATATGAGTTTGAATTATTATTATATAATAATCATTATTATATTATTATTATTATTATTATTCCACAGGGTGGTGCTATAACACTCTGCTTTGACAGTGACGTCACTGTTTTGAATTACGCGTTGTACAATTCCCAGCGGTACGGTTCCCAGCTGCGACTCGGTTCCCATCGTTCATGGCAATGAGCCGTTCAAAAGAACCGATTCATTCGTGAACGTCACAACACTACCTGGGAGGCATCGGTGAGACTCTGTCTCCCAGTTGGGGGGGAACATGTTTTTAGTGTGACGAGCGCGTTACGTTACCTGCTGTGAAAATGATGGTGGGCTTTATGGCTCCTCAGGCCCAGGCCCGCTTCACCCCCGCCAGCGCCACCGTGCCAGCCATCAGCGAGGTGGGCAGCCAGCTGCAGCAGCCTGCCGTCGCCGGGATGCCGCCATCCGGTAGGTCCATGCACAACGTCTATTCTCTTTGGCAGAATAAAGAAATATGAAAAACATTGCAATGATGACGCATCGGGCTTTTCTGTGACACTGAAAATCTTGAAGCCATCAAAAATAAAACGTCTGTATCGTTGCCTGTATCGTTAAATTCAATTCTCAATTTCATGACACACTTGGGACTCATTTTAGCTCCAAATGATGGCTTTTATTTTGTCATTATGACTTTTTATCTCATAAATTGGAGTTTTGATTTGATCTGATTCTAACTTCCTTACAACATAATTATAATAATTGCCAGCATGCTTTTGATGGAGTTGGTGCGTGTTTGTGCAGCAGGCCTGTATCCCAGCCTGGAGGATCTGGGCGAGTACATGGGTCTGCGTCTCAACAGCGATGAGGTGCAGAACAACCTGGCCGTGCTGCCCGCGGCCAACAACAATGTAAGCAGAAAGCACGCTATCTCTTTAAGGATGGGATCAAATATGGCTGACACGTGTCCTTCCTTTCCAGCAGGTGGCGGTGTCCCCCTACTCGGCTGTGGGGGGGATGGTGTGTCCTGTAACAGGCTCGGACGTGGGCATCAGGAGGGCGGAGGTCCGCCAAGGTCTGCGGGAGATCATCCTATGCAAGGACCAGGACGGCAAGGTGGGGCTCCGCCTCCGTGCCATCGACAACGTGAGTGCTACTCTTGCTCTTCTTCTCTTCATCCATCGGCTTTCACATCACATGTCGACACACTTGACTCGTTGATGGTCGTTCTTGTTCGGGCAGGGCGTGTTTGTCCAGCTGGTGCAGGCCAACTCCCCCGCTGCCTTGGCCGGGCTGCGTTTTGGGGACCAGGTCCTTCAGATCAACGGCCAGAACTGCGCTGGCTGGAGTGTGGATAAGGCCCACAAGGCCCTGAAGGCCGCGGCCGACACCCGCATAGAAATGGTGGTCAGGGACAGGTGAGGCTTCCTGTCTGCTCTCTGCAGCGCTGATGCTCTCTCACCTCTCACCTCATTGTTTGGCTTTCTTTTACACATAGTTCACCCTTTTCTCAAATCATCTTTCTGGAGTTTATATTGGAGTTAATATTACCACTTTATTTCCATAATATTACTACTTTATTCCCATAATATTACCACTTCAGTCCCCTAATATTACCACTTTATTCACACAATGTTATCACTTTAGTCCCCTAATATTACCACTTTATTCCCCTAATATTACCACTTTATTTCCATAATATTACCACTTTATTCCCCTAATATTACCACTTTATTCCCCTAATATTACCACTTTATTCCCATTATATTACCACTTTATTCCCCTAATATTACCACTTTATTCACACAATATTACCACTTTATTCCTCTAATATTACCACTTTATTCCCATTATATTACCACTTTATTCCCCTAATATTACCACTTTATTCACACAATATTACCACTTTATTCCTCTAATATTACCACTTTATTCACACAATATTATCACTTTATTCCCATAATATCACCACTTTATTCCCATAATATTATCACTTTATTCACACAATGTTATCACTTTATTCCCCTAATATTGCCACTTTATTCCATAATATTGCCACTTTATTCCCATAATATTACCACTTTAATCACACAATATTATCACTTTAATCACACAATATTACCACTTTATTCCCATGATATTACCACTTTATTCCCATGATATTACCACTTCATTCCTATAATATTTTCACTTTATTCCCCTAATATTGTCACTTTATTCCAACAATATTATCATTTTATTCCCCTAATATTACTTTATTCCCCTAATATCACCACTTTATTCACACAATATTATCACTTTATTCCCATAATATCACCACTTTATTCCCGTAATATAATTCTTTATTCAACTAATATTACTACTTTATTCCTGTGATATTACCACTTCATTCTCCTAATATCGTTGCTTTATTTCCTATATTATCGCTTTATTCCCAACATATCGTTGCTTTATTTTGTAATATTGTGACTTTATTTCTATAATATTGTGAATTTATTCCCATAATATTGTGACTTTTGTGCCACTTAATCTGAGTGATTGAGTGATTGTTTAGGTTTTTATTTGTTATTGTTTGTCAAAGTATGATCCTGATTGGTTAACAAAGTATTGTCCAACATTGTTCAACTCCGCTAGTAAAATGATGCTCGTCATTCAAATGTGCCTTTTTGTGGTTGGATGACTTCAGTGCTTTGGTGTTTGTTGGCGTGTTCAGACGTCCAGTATCTGCTATGAAATGCATGCAGGCCGTTCCAGCGCACGGTGACCATGCACAAGGACAGTTCGGGCCACGTGGGTTTCATCTACAAGTCTGGCAAAATCACATCGCTGGTGAAGGACGGCTCGGCGGCGCGTAACGGCCTGCTGACGGAGCACTACATCTGTGAGATCAACGGCCAGAACGTTATCGGCCTCAAGGTAACGCCCCTTTCTACTCTGGAACACCAATCTATCAATCGATCAATGGATCTACCAATCCATGCCTTCCAATTCCAGGATCCCCTCATCAAGGACATTCTCAACTCCTCCCCGACCACCATGACCATCACCATCATGCCCAAGTTCATCTACGAGCACATGATCAAACGGTAACACGCAAATAACCTCAATGTCTCCTACTGGACCACCTTCATCTTCTCAGGAACACTTTTTAGCTCATCGTTTGGACCTTTCTCCTAACTTGGGAGCTTTTATCCCATAATTTGGACTTTTTATGACATCATTTCAAGTGTTTCTATCTCATAATGTCATAATGATTCTTTGATCTCAGGCAGTGTCATCATACAAGTGCACTGTTACAATCATGATGTCAAAGTAAATAGTCTGTTCCAGGGTGAAACCGTGTCCGTCCTATGAGCTCTATGACGTGCATTGAAGTGGAAAACAAAGTGTTGCGTGTCTAGAGTGTCCAGCAGGGGGTGCTGTGGTGTCTCATATGTGTGTGTGTGTGTGTGTGTCCATGCAGGATGTCCACGAGCCTGCTGAAGTCGTCCATGGATCATTCCATCCCTGAGGTGTGAAGGTCATGGAGAGGTCATGGAGGACGGCCACGTGTCTTTTATTTTTCTTTCTTTCCTTCCTCACCCCATCATCATCATCACTATGCCTTCTTCCTCTTCATTCACCTTGATGAAGGTGATGAAGGTCAGTCCAACGTGTCTTTAGCTTTTTTATTTTCAAGACATGTCCGAGTCCGCAGCTCCCTACCTTTTTGTTTGTCTGCTCTAAGATGCTGGAAGCACACCTCCACCCTTGATACACTGTATGGTATATATAGTATATACAGTATATATACAGTATATACAGTATACACAGTATATACAGTATATATAGACACACACACACATAGTACTTACTTAGCATATCTACAATCATTTTACAATAAACAATACATTTACCAAAAGACATTGCTGGAATATTCCTCCTGACACCCCCCCCCCCCCCAACCAATCAATAAAGTCATTAATATGACATGAAAACTCCAAGTGATCACATAGAAGCTCAGCAAGACCAACTTTTACTTTGTTTCTCGTCTTTTGATTGTTTTCTAATTATTTGGACGTTCCACCTCATCATTTACACTTTTTATCACACAATTGAGACATTTTTCACAGAATTTTGACTTTTTAATCTCGTCATTTGGACTTTTTTTCCTCACAGTTTGGACTTTATATCTCACAATTCTTTTTTCAATTTGGATTTTTTAAATCTCATAATTTGAACTATATTTTCAGAATTTTTTGTTTTTAGCTCAATTTGGATGGTTTTTTTTTCATTTCAAAATTTTGACTGTCTGTCACAATTTGGGATTTTTACCTCAATTTAGATATTTTGTCTCATCATTAGGATTTTTAATCCCATAATTTTAACTTTTTTTCTTACAATCTGGACTTTGTATCTCATAAATCTTGTAATTTGGACTTTTTCCTCATAATTTTTTTTTACTTTTTTTTTTAAAAATCTCACAATTTGGGATTTTTACCTCAATTTGGATATTTTGTCTCAAAATCTGATCCTTTTAACTTTTTTTCTTTTCCCATAATGTTGACTTTTATTCTCACAATTGGGACTTTTTATCGCCATAATTTCAACTTCTATCTCGTAATTTGGAGTTTTATGTGATAATTGTGATGATTGCTGTCATAATTAGGATGCTATTACGCTGTATTTTTGCTGGGTATTGAATGTGTTGCATTTGAGGAACAGGTAGCGTGTTTGTCGCTTGCCTGCTGAAGATGATGATCATATTTTGTATGAATTGGGCCAAAATGGGCGGAGCCACCAAGTGCACTTTCCACTTTTCCTGAAGGGAGAGCACAGCAAAAGCAGCCTTTTCTTTCCTTTTGTTATTCTTTGAACAGTAATCCTCTGGCCGCTGATGTTGGAAACCTGTTTACGCCACTGATGGAAAGTAATATACCATCGCTACATCATAGCTCAGTTATCGTTCCCAGATCAAGTCATCATGATGACATCAAGTCGCTAGGACCAGATAATAAGTCCCTTATGATGAGGTCAGAATTCCGAGATTAAAAAGTCCACATGATGAGATAAAATGTTGAAATCTCATAAATTGGGACTTTTTATCTCATCATCAGGATCTGTTATCTCACAATGTTGCCTTTTCATCTCAGAATTTTACCTTTTTATGTCATTTCACTTTTTTGTCTTGCAATTTGGATTTTGTTTTCTTTAAAATCTTAATTGGGACTTTTTTCTTCCAAATTAACATTTTTTTCATTTTATGATTTAGATGTTTTGTCTTGTCATTATCATTATGATTTTTTTCATTTCATCATTTCACTTTTCTATTAGACTTTTTATTTGACTCATAAGTATTCTATTTCAAAATTAGGACTGTTTATTTCACAATTAGGACTTTAATTTCATAATTTTACATTTTTATGTCATAATTATCTCATAGTTATGACTTATTTCATAGTTTTGACTCATAATTAGGACTTTTTATTTTACTATTAAGATTTTAAATCTCGTAATTATCCTTATGACATTATATTTCATAATTCTGCCTTTTCATTTCATCATTTGTATTTTTGTAACCTCATAATTCCGACTTTTTCATCTGATCATTCAGACTGTGAACTTTTCTGAAAGTAATTCTGACGTACCAGTTGGATCTGTGTGGCGGAAAAGGGGCTTCCATCCCATAATAAGTTTGCGCTATGCATGCTAAAAAGTCATTTCCATAAGAATGTAATGACGATGCTCGTACAGTCAGACGAATAAAGGTCAATGATTATCACTCGTGTGTGTCATACTTTAATCATGAATGCGTCCACGAGTACAGTATTGCATTGAAGTACATTAGTTTACAATCTATGATGTATACCATATACAGGAGCATCGTTTCATACATAGACTATTTATCTATTGAGTGTTGGTATACATACAGTAGCATACAGTAGACTGACTGCGTATGGGGGGCATTTAGAGCACACAAACATTGTGATGGAAAAGACAAGACGTCCATTGTTTGCACAAAGCAAAGCCAAGCCAATGAGATGAGGAGATGATGATGATGATGATGATGATATTCCCTGACATCTCGTACCATGTGACACTACCGCATGTCGTACACAGTATTAACAGGACACCCACACCAATAATATATGATAAAATTATGGCCTCGTAATATCATTCTCCTTTTTTCCTGGAAGGGCGAACCCTTAACACCAATTTAGCATTTTTTTTAAATAATTCTGATTTTGTCCTATTTTGAAACTTTAACAATCTATAAAAATATTTAGCATTTTAATTGGCTTTCAAAGTTTTTTTCCCCAGAATTTTAAGACTTTATTTTTAAACACATTAGCACCTTCTTGTAATATTATTCAAATGTCCCACTGGACAGCTGGGATAGGCTCCAGCACCCCCGTAACCCCCGTGAGGATAAGCGGTAGAAGATGAATGAATGAATGTCCCAATCCATGTGGGGAACAATGAGGCGTGTTCGAAGAGGACGTCCTGACTGTACGCTGACTGTACGCTCATTCAAGTCATAAAGTGAACAATAGTGCAAAAACACAAAAGAGAAATGATGTCACGTTTCTTTTCCTGTCTTGAAATGCCGTTTCCTTCGACATCTGCTCGTGTCAGGATGACAAACATTTGGCTTTTGGCTTTTTTACATATTTACACAAAGTCAGCAAATAAACATTCACAAGTAAATCCTCATCACAACTAAAACCTTTGCCACGGCGGACCCTCGGAACTCAACCTGATTTGGCCGCCACTCGAGTGGCCCGCCTGTCCGGGTCATGGGGGCAATGGTCTCAGTAGGGAAACCCAGACTTCCTGGCCCCAGGCCAGCTGTGAGACATAATCCCTCCAGGTTGTCCTAGGTCTGCCCCAGGGCCTTCTCCCGGCCGGGCCTGCCTGGAACACCTCACCAAGGAGGCATCTGGGAGGCATCCGGACCAGATCCCCGAGCCACCACAACTGGCTCCTCTCTCGACTCTGCCTTCCGGCTCAGCTCTTCCGGCTTCACCACGACTGTCCGGTACAGCGGCCGCATTCCTGCAGACACTGCACCGACCTCACCCGTGAGCGAGACCCCAAGATACCTGAAACTCACCTGGGGCAGGACCTCATTTCCGACCTGGAGGGATCAGTCCACCCTTCTCCCACTGAGAACAATGCCTCGCATCCCAATAAAGGCCGGAGATCACAGCCCGATGAAAACCTTAATTCCTTGAGAGAACAAACAACTTTACTCTACAGAACAAATCTTTTGGGAGTACAGACCTGATCACAATCTTAAGACCAGTTGAAAAACAGCTAGAATTGATCTTTTGCACATTTGGATCGAAATGAGGTTTGCGGGATCCAAAAGAGTGATGTTCTTCTCCCTGAAGAAGTCCTTGGTCAAGCCAGCATTGTGAACTGCGGTGTTGTCCTGTTGAAGAACCCAGCTGTTACCACCCAGACCGGGGCCCTCATCCCTCATTAGGGATACCCGCCGCAACATCTGCATGTCACCGGTCACCATTTGACGACCCCGCACCACCTGAAACTCCAGTGTTCCACTGAATAAAAAAGGTGGACAGATGGACTACTATGCCGGGTAGTAAACATCTCAGGTGGATCTCCTTGTCATGCCAACAACGTTGGAAGCCATCTGGACTGTCAAGGTTCCATTTTTTTTCATCAGAGACTAAAGCATTTTTGCTGTGAAGTCGACACCAGTAAGGGTCTTCATTTGGGTCCCAGATCCCAGATGTCATTTTTGGGGCCTACCGCTTGACTTTGTTGGGTTATGCTGAGGATCTTTCCAAAAAGTAGAATGACCGTCTTCCTACGTCCAAGCTCAGCAGGAATGGCACGCTGCCAGAGGCCTGGCTGATGGAGGCCTGGCTGATGGAGCCCACCATCCCACCACCTTCAGGAGGGGAAAGCTTCCTAGCTTTTCCCTGGCAGAAAATGAGAATTCTGAGAATTCCGTGGTTTTCAACTTTTGACCAGGTGATATTGTAGCTCTACTTAAAACCCTATTAAGGTCGAAATGTGCAAAATCCATATTCTAGCAATTTTTGATCAAACCTGTACGATGGTACACAAGTGTTACTTTAAACACGTGAAGACAATCTCAAAGTTCTGGTGATGTGGGACGTTCGAGGGTCCACCGTAATTGAGAGTGATGTCTCGCAGAAAGAGCTTTGTTACGTACGGGATGAGGTTCGGTCTGTGGACGGGCCACGTGTAGTCCAGAGCGACAGCAGAACGAGACAACGAGAGCTTTTGGTGGAACTATTGAGCACAGAGAGAGCTTGCCTTAGTCGAGGATGAGACCAGCTGAGCCAGCGAGTATCTTCTAGCTAGCTTATTGCACATGTACAAGGAATTGTTGGAGCGTGAAGGTGTATGTGTTGGTTCTTTGAAGATCTAAAGGCTCAGGAATTTGGTTGGAGCCTATTTAGTTCTTGAATAAGTCCACATTAGTGGTACAAGTTGGTTCTTGTTCAAGCCTTGTGAAGGTGTTTTGATGTCAAAGGGTCTTGACTCTTCCTGATAATAACTGCGGGCTTGTGCCTCCAGGACCTAAGATGAGTTTTACATGTAGACGGAGTATCTCACCTAGGAGACATCCTTGGAGGTACACTCCAGACTATTTTGCGTACATGTCCGGCAAAGTGCTAATCTGAGTCAGTCATGTATTTTTTTAGAACTGCACATTCGTTCCAAAGCCTTGCACCAGAAGGTGGGACAACCCAGTCACACGGCTGGATCTGGACTCACCTGACACCCTCCTCACTGAAGACTTTCCAGATTCAAACCTGCGATGGTCAAACGTGGCACTAATGTTTCACATCTGGGATCCGCCGAGGTCTCCTCCCCCGCCCGCAGGGTAATGCCTCAGGCCGCCGCCCCTGCGGAGCGAGTGCAGGGCCACGGTGCAGCAACCCCTCAGCAGTGACCCGATGTGGTACATAGGCTGTCCATCTCGGACCGGACCACGGCACAACCATGCCACCGTCGGCACGACTGGGATTGCCACGGCTAGGAGATCCACCAGGAAATGACGACTCCAGTAGCTCTTCTGAACCGGCCCTGAGGCAGAATCGGAGTTCACTTCCTCCGCCGATGCTTCACTGACTTCTTCGCAGCCTTGCTCTTCTGTTCCTACTTCCTGGTCATCCTTCAGGACAAGGACACGGGCTACCTCCTCGTGGGAACAGGATTTTTTAGGCTGGGAGGTGTGAGGATGTTCAAAGACTTGTGGTGATTCTGGGCTACTACATGGACTCGGTCCTGGTGTTTCTGACTGGAGTGTTTCGAGTCTGTCCTCTCCAATCCATAGGCCTTCATGTCTCTCCTTCAATTCCTTCTGATTTCCTGCCAAACTCTCTGCCTCTGAGTCCAGCTGACCCCCTGTGAGGTGGACACTGGTTAGACCCTGGTTGTCGACTGCGGCAGATTCTTCCTCTGGATCGTCCTTTCGGTCGTTCTCACAGACGGGACTCTCCATGGAACAGGCCACAGTGGCAGATCGCGGCATGGAATTGACCCGAGGCAATTTGGAGCATGGAATGGGCTCTGTGGCCGCGCTCATGACCGTCGCTGTGGTTACGGATGTAGTGGTCGTGATGGAGTCCAGCTCTTCCTCGCCTTCATCAGACAACCATGTGGACGTCGGGCTGCAGGCTTGGGAGCGGAACGTACGTTGTTCGGCGATGGTATCCAGGTCGGACGGGCACCCCGATGTCGCCGGAATGGGACAGCTCTCCGTCTGAATGCCCGTCTCACGTAGTGGATGCAGGTACAGGTGATGGTGGGACAGGCAGGGGTGGCTGATACAGCCGCCTCCACCCAGACCACAACGGAACGGCGAAAGACGGTCGCCCGAACACAGCCTCTCGTAGGTGGCCGAGTGCGGCATGGTGTGGGGCACCGAGTGGTTGTTAGGGAAGGAATGAGGTAAAGTTTTGGAATACGTGTGAGGCAAAGAGTTGGGTATGGAGCACGAGAAGGTTTGTGCGTAAGAGTTGAGCAAGGAAGCGGTTTCCTCCGAAAGAAAGGCGGCCTCTAGCAGCAAGTCAGCCCGACTCGGGACGTCACCACCTTCCCCGCAGCACACAAAGCCGCTGTCCTGAGTGCCATCTGCTGAAAGACAAGGAAAATCGGTACTGTTGCGATCTTCCGCTTGATCACTCAGTTTGGTGTAGGTGGAGCTCCTGGTGATGGAGCGGGCTGGGGACCCATCACAGGAGCAAGAACCCCTCCCTCCTATTGCTGGTTTTGGTATTAGACCTGGACCCTCCCCAGATACAGACGCCGGCGCAGAACCCCCAACCCGGTTCCGGCGTCCTGCTATGGCTTCCCCCTCCTTGGCTAGTCCAGCCTGAGCCAATTCCATGCTGAGCAGCAGGTTCTCAAGCTTGTGGTTTTGAGTGTTGATGTCCTGGAAGTACTTCTGGACACCCACGTCCCCGCTGATCCCCCCGGCATCGCTGAGCCTGGTGCGGACCGTGTCCACAGCGTGTTTCAGCTGCTGGATCTCCAGACGCGCCTCCTTGAGGGCCAGCTGAGCTTCCACACGATGGCACTCCTCCTCAACCCAGTCCTCCTGCATCCTGTAAAGCTTTTCTCTCAACTCATCGATCTCTGTGTCCCTAAGAGCAATTCCAGAAACCCAAAAAGAATATCAAGAACCTGGCTTAGAGAGACCAGAGAGAGATCTCAACCGCTCACCTGTCTTGCAGCGTGGTGATGGTTTCTTTTAACCTGGCCCTGAGGTGCCGGATACACACTTCCTTCTGCTGCAAGGGTGTCAGGTACTGCTCCGGTGGCGGGGGCCGAATGCCGTGGTTGTCGGTGCATGATGTGTACTTCTGGTGACGTCTGAGAGAACGACCAAACACATTTTTCATCATTTGACAACATGACGTCATTCCCATAAAATCACTCTTTTCCTAATGCGATTATCCTAAATATTAGAACTTTTTGTTTGGTTTGTTTCCGATATTACAACTTTTTAGAAGTCTTGTTTTCTTTCAACTGCATGCCACTAAAATAACTTCAATCTTTTCCCCCGGAATGTTATCACTTTGTTTCCATGGTTGGACTTTTTCCACAACTCAATTTCCCCAAAAATACAATTTTATTTTGTTGTTTCTCAACTTTTAATGTCCTTTTTGCTTTAATATGTGCTTTGTGCTACTGAAATGACGTTTATTTTTCTTATAATATTACGTTATTCTGGTAAAATTACTAATTGCCTAGCATGCTAATTATTAAAGCACATACTTCTGCATATACATACAAATGTAAATATCACATGACGACTCAGAAAGATCTGTTTTTATTTTAAAAGCCGGTGTGTGAAACGGAAGTGATGGTGCTGACGATGGTGCTCAACACTGCGTTGGTTCACAAAGTCAAATCATAAATACTAGGATGTTTACTGGTTGCCAACAACCAATAAAAGAAGATGAACAACCATATTTATGCAGTATTAGATCAGTTTTCCAAAGGTTTGTGCTATAAAACCTCATGACAGCTGTGATGGCTTCATTGGTTAAGTTGGACAATTAGCATGTGTGGCTAACCCAGAGAGGCTAAACCATGTCAACTGGACGACCTGCGGGCTAGTAAAGTTTTGATCAGAGAAATGTCTTCGACCGTCGAGCGGACTTTAAGGTGAATCCATTTGATTTCGGTGCTGTGTATGTAGCTTTGCTAATTGGCGCCGTGTTGCCTCACACACATCCAAAATAAATACCTACCAGTTTGTTACAACACACAATGTAATGGTACTAACCAGTATTAATGTCATATTTTGTTACAATAATATCAAGTCATATTGCTGGGCGTGTGTTTACAAGTGGCTTCCGGTCATGTGATACGTCGTATCAAAGTCCCGGATGAGCCGCGCTGAATTGCTGGGTTTTCACGCCATTATAAAGCATAAACCACGTAAACGCTCAGTATGTTTGTGGAATATTTTAGAGGTAAACGAGAATAACGGTATATATGGCTGAAATGATTTCCTCCAGTTGTACACGGTATATATATATATATATATATATAATATATAATATAATTGTTGACAAGACAAGAGAAGGCGCTTGACCCCGTGAAAATTATACTTAAACAACATGCCAACTAGCTTGCAAACCGTCTGTGGAGTAGCGCTGGACGTTCTTCCATTTCACATTTTCCACTTCCAACAAATTTGGTTTACTCGGCTCCATTCATCGAGAGTAACAATCGGTTAGCGAATACACATTTGAACTATTCCAGCACAACCGTGCGGTGTTTTTGCACTGTTTAACCACGACTTCTACTCAGGAAAACGCTTGTATACCAGGTGTGACGTCACGTCAAACACTGGGATTATTACTTAAGGGTGTAGTATCGCCACATGTCCACTAGAGGACAGTAAGGCTCCATTTAATGGCCATACAGTGTAAGAGAACGACAAGGTGTGTATTCATGCAGCTTTAAGTGGCCAAGCACAGCATCTTCTTACCCTTTGGTTGGGCTGCAGTCGCTGCCTTTACAAGAGCCTGAGTTGCTGCTGCTGCTGAGGGAGGCGTTGCTGTGTGGATCTCTGGTACTGGGTGCCGCAGGGGACCGCCTAGTTCCACAAACACAACCAAAGAAATGAGTTGACATGTCCTGCTGACGTCTGAAAAAACACACCAGGTGGTCATCAAGGAAATATGGTGTCATGACAAGTGACGGACAAGAGCAGGTGCCAATGGAAATGCACAAACGTACACAAGCCGGCGTGTGGCGACACACGAATTCACGTCCTTTCAGAAGCACCAGGGTGACAAACAACAGCAGTGCAAGTGGAGACGTGACACAATGGGGCACGATGTGATGCAAGGTCATTCTCCTTTTCCTCTGCAGGGATTCCCAAACTGCGGATCTCTGACGAGCATTTTTTCAGTAGATCCCATTGTGTAGAGAACCCTCCTGTTATGTCACATACAGGATCTTTGGTGTTTTTACAGCAGATCCTTCTTCTATAGAGGATCTTTGAGTGGGCTTTTCCAGATGTAGAGTATGTCGGTCCACGTTTGGGAGACCCTGCTGGAGGACTGTTGAGGGTGGAGGGGGGGTTGTGGACAGACCGGGAGCGAGGGGTGGCGGGGGAGTTTGTCACACGGCTGTGTCGGTCTGGAGACTTGGTGGAGGCGTGTCCTTTGGCCGTGGGTGCATAGCCTTTAGTGGGGCGCATGGAGACCATGTAGCCCCCCTCCATGGGGACGTAGTCTACCTCCATCAACCTGCAGTAGTCAAAGCTGAGCAGAGATGACAACAACATGTTAGCTCGTACACACGCTAACCTGCCGGCACGTAGAGATGCATGTGTGAGCATCGGGGGGCGCTAAAAGCCAGCGTGGGGGGGGGGCTGTTAGCCAATCACATGCGAGAGTGGCCAGGACGGGCTCCGGCAGCATCATGTGCTGTTCCACCAGCGCGTAGGCTGACGTTGTACAACACAGCAGCAGCACAACCGATGTTGTCATGGAGCGCGAGGGAGAGAAGTCTGCGTTCATAGCATCGATGACTTGATTGGAAGCCACCCCCTTTTCAAGCGCATGCCCAGGTGGATGCACCTCTCCTCCTGCTACACATGCAGCCAGCTTGTGGGGGACATGAAAAAACAAATTAGATTAAAGTCAAAATATTTCTGTTAGATTATGACTTTTTTGCCTTAATATTTTAACTTTTTATTTTAACTTTTTAACTCCTAAAATTGCATCCTTTTTTCTGATTATATTATGACTTTTTTGCCTTAATATTTTAACTTTATCCTCCTAAAATTGCATCCTTTTTCAGGCTAAATTATGACCTTTTTGCCTTAATATTTTGACTTTATTGTCATAAAATTGCATCCTTTTTTCTGGTTTGATTATGACTTTTTGCCTTAATAGTTTAACTTTATTCTCCTAAAATTGCATTCTTTTTTCTGGCTAGATAATGACCTTTTTGCCTTAATATTTTGACTTTATTGTCATAAAATTGCATCCTTTTTTCTGATTAGATTATGACTTTTTTGCCTTAATATTTTGACTTTATTGTCATAAAATTGCATCCTTTTTTCTGGTTAGATTATGACTTTTTTCTCCTAATATTTTGACTTTAGTCTCATGAAATGACAGTTGTCTTTTATTCTTGTAAAATGTTTTCTTGTTCGATGACAGCTAGGGGTCTACGCTGAGCAACTGAAGTTTCCTTCATCCTTACATTTCCTTTCCTTTGTGGGTAGTGGAATGACGATGAATGATAATCCAATGAGTGCAGGGTCCCGTGGAGGGTGGGGGTGGGAGTTTAGGGGGGTTAGCGTGCCAGCTCATGTGTTGTGTTGCCAAATGCATCCTTGTTGCTCGGGTGGCCAACACTACGCATGCCAGAGCTGCAGCAGCAGCAGCGCATCATGCTGTCTGTCAGAGTGGGGGTGGGGGCGGGGGCGGAGGGCTCACGCGGGGCGCGGTGCCAGCGGAATGGCCACCGGCGCTGTAGCAGCCGCCCCAGGCCCGGAGGAGACCGCCGGGATGGGCGAGGAGGAGGAGGAGGAGGAGGCCAGTATTTGCTGCAAGCGACGTTTGGGCTGCAGCGCCTTCAGAGGGTTGAATCTGAGAGGGGGGGAGAAGAGAGGAGGACAGCCATGCCACACGTTGAGAGCCGTCTGCAGGCACGTTCCTTTTACAGAGGGGTGTGGGCCTTGGGAAGGTCTTAGGCCCGAACCCATCAAGGTACGGTATGTTAATACTATCTGTCCCAGCACGTCATCAAAGCTACCTTCAGCGTGATATGAGTTCAGGACTTACCGGCGAGAGCCCGAGCCAGTCCTCCTAGCGGCTGGAGCGGGTGAAGACATGGGGCCGGGCGGTTCCGGGTGGTTCCGGGCGGGTTCTGCTGTCTCTTGAGCTGAGTCACGTCAGCCTGCAAGCCAAGAAAACTACAGTAAAGTCTCATTATATCGATATCGGTTATAACGAATTACTACTTATTACGATACTATTTTCATTTCCCGGCAAATTTCTAGTCTTTTATGATATAATTAGTTCCGTTAGTACGATACCCGGTTATTATGATAATCCGGTTACTACGATGCCCTTTTCATCTCCCGCCAGTCAATTTGGTCTGCTTATATCGATACAAAAGCAGCTTAAATCAATCTTTGCTTAAGGATTTCAATACCAAAAAAGAACACGGCGAACGGCTGCTTCCAGTCAACTTTATTTTTCACACTTCCACCACCAGAGCACAGCACACACACCGATTCCCGCACTTCCTGGTTCACAGGTCATGCTCAACCCGCCCCACATAGCTGGCCAAACACATGCCTGCAACAGAAGAACCAACTGACATAGCATACACACCTATTCCAACGAAGACACAAGCGTACAAATACATGTATTTAATTGTGTTGTATTCAGATATCTTTTTATCGCTTGCAATAATCACTGTTTTTCATATGTACATGCTGGCGTTCGTGGTTTCTCTCGTGTGTATAGATTCTATACAGGCATGTGTTTGGCCAGCTAGGTGGGGCGGGTTGAGCATGACCTGTGAACCAGGAAGTGCGGGAATCGGTGTGTGTGCTGTGCTCTGGTGGTGGAAGTGTGAAAAATAAAGTTGACTGGAAGCAGCCGTTCGCCGTGTTCTTTTTTGGTATTGAAATCCTTAAGCAAAGATTGATTTAAGCTGCTCGACATTGTTCTATGCTATAGAACAATTTTTTCCGACTCCCGAGAATATCGATATAACGAGACTTTACTGTACTTAGCAACTTTGCAACTCTTCTTGAAATATATTTCCACATTTTCTTTTCCTACTATTATGACTTTATTCCTATCATATTATGACTTTATTCCCATCATATTATGACTTTATTCCCATCATATTATGACTTTAATCCCACCATATTATGACTTTATTCCCACCATATTATGACTTTATTCCCATCATATTGTGACTTTATTCCCATCATATTATGACTTTATTCCCACCATATTATGACTTTATTCCCATCATATTGTGACTTTATTCCCACCATATTATGACTTTATTCCCACCATATTATGACTTTATTCCCATCATATTGTGACTTTATTCCCATCATATTATGACTTTATTGCTAAAATATTATGACATTATTCCTGTCACGGTACGGCATGTCAACTTTGCAGCAGCTTTTTCCTCTCTTGAATTATATTTCTACATTTTCTTTTCCTACTATTATGACTTTATTCCCATCATATTATGACTTTAATCCTATCATATTATGACTTTATTCCCATCATATTATGACTTCAATCCTATCATATTATAACTTTATTGCTAAAATATTATGACATTATTCCTGTCACGGTAGGGCATGTCTGTGTGCGACCCCAGGATGCAGAGAGCAGGACCAAATGCAATAATATATAATAACAATATTTATTTTAGCTATAATTGCAGCAGAAGGAAAAGCAACTCAGGTGGCGGACGGACAAACCTGAACTAAAGAGAAGCACACACCTGAACTAAATACACAGAAATTAGGGACAGGTGTGGGTGACTATGGCAACGAAGGCAGATGAGCCAAAACAGGAAGTCCAATACAAAATAAGAGCGTCAACAACGGAAACCATAGCCCAGACAGGGAACACAAACAAACTGTCACAAGGGAACCCACACAGGGCGGGACAATTCCCATGATAATAGGACTTTATTCCTGTAATATCAACTTTATTCCTGTAATTTTATGACTTTATTCCTGTAATATCCATCCATTTTCTATGCCACATATCCTCACTATGGTCGCGGGGGTATGCCGGAGCCTATCCCAGCTGACTTTGGGTGAGAGGCGGGTTCCATCTGGATTGGTCGCCCATAATATCAATGTATAATAATAATATTCCCATAATATTATGAATGTATTCCCATCATATTATGACTTTAATCCCATCATATTATGACTTTAATCCCACCATATTATGACTTTATTCCCATCATATTATGACTTTAATCCTATCATATTGACTTTATTCCCATCATATTATGACTTCAATCCTATCATATTATGACTTTAATCCTATCATATTATGACTTTATTGCTAAAATATTATGACATTATTCCCATGATAATAGGACTTTATTTCTGTAATATCAACTTTATTCCTGTAATATTATGACTTTATTCCTGTAATATCCATCCATTTTCTATGCCACATATCCTCACTATGATCGCGGGGGTATGCCGGAGCCTATCCCAGCTGACTTTGGGTGAGAGGCGGGTTCCATCTGGATTGGTCGCCCATAAAATCAATGTATAATAATAATAATATTCCCTTAATATTATGAATGTATTCCCATTAAATTATGACTTAATTTTTCAAAAAAAATTAAAATTGGATTTTTATAGTTTTTGTCCTTCTAATATTAGCACAGTTTATTCTCAGAAAATTGTCATAAAACCATTTCCAACCAAGAAAATGGCTTTGTTTTTTTTTGGTTTTTTGTTTTTTTTTTAAAGAGGACACCTTTTGAAGCATGAATAACAACAACAATATTGATAATTGTGCATTTTAGAGGAACATCCAGTGTGACACCGCCAGCCGGAATGGATCCTTGAGGCACTCTTGGGTCCCAGGCCACCAGTTGAGGACAAGTGCAGTAACTATGCGGCAGACATTGATGCTAGCTGTTAGCAGGATACGGCCCTCACTCGTCTTGTGTTGTTGTGCCCCCCCCCAAACGCCCCTTCCCCGAGAGGCGGAGATGCTGCAAGGTCAAATTGCCGCTGCGCCAAAGAATCTGTCACGACTTCCCACCACCATGGACGCCCCCCCGAGCGCGTGCACCGTGCCCATGTGGCCTAGAGTGGAGCGCAGAAGCGACCCCTTCCCTGGCTGGTGCGCACCGCCAACCCCCTTCACCGCGAGCGGCGTCTTACCTGCGGGCCTCCCGCCTTCTCGGTTGGCGCCGTTAGTCCTCCGTCAGCCTTGTGGCCGCCATCTTTGTGTGCTCCCCCCGCGGCCGAGAGCACCGCTGCAGGCGGACGACAGAGAGGACGTTAGCTCAAAGCAGCAGCGGTAGGAGGGGGAGGAAAGGGTGAGTGTGTGATGATGAGAAGTGGAGGAGGGAGGAGGCAAGGAGAGAGGATGGATGTGCTGCGTCATCCTACCTCACTTCAGTTCCACGGCAGCTATGACGTTCAGTTTAGCTGGATAATCATCATCATAATACTACTAATTCACCCCCCCAAACTCACTTTTATTTTACAGGCTGAAATAATCATAATAATAATAATGTTGACAAACATAGGAAACAAGCCACTTCCGGTATCTACAAGCCGCTGTAAACGTGCACATGCTGCCATCTGATGGACACATTGGCCACTGCAGCCGTCACTGGTACATATTTATTAACAGCAGAGGGCGCCACACGACTTTGCCACATATGCTAAGAGGCGTTACGCTCTATATTTAATCTCCGCTTTGTCATAGAGATGAAAAAGTCTCTTATTAATATCGACTTTGAAGAGTTCAAGGTGGAGGTGGGACTGCATCAGGGATCATCTCTGAGCCCCTTCTTGTCTGCTATGTGATGGACAGACTGACAGATGAGCGTAGACAAGAATCTCCATGGACTATGATGTTTGCAGATGCCATTGGGATTTGTAGTGAGAGTAGGGAACAGGTGGAGGAGATGCTAGAAGAGTGGAGGTTTGCCCTGGAAAGGAGAGGAATGAAGATTAGCTGCAGCAAGACGGAGTATATGTGTGTCATGTGAGAGGGACCCAAGTGGAAGAGTGAGCTTACAGGGAGAAGAGATGCAGAAGGTGGAGAATTTGGAGTACTCGGGGTCAATGGTCCAGAACAACAGAGATTGTGAAAAGGAGGTGAAGAAGCGTGTGCAGGGAGGATGGAACGGGTGGAGAAAGTGTCGGGCGTGATGTGGTATAGAAGAGTTTCAGCAAAAATGAAAGGAAAGGTATACAAAACTGGTGAGACCAGCCATGTTGTTGGTCTAGGGCAGGGGTCAGCAACCCACGGCTCCAGAGCCGCATGTGGCTCTTTAACCTCTTTGTTGTGGCTCCCTTCACAATGCTGAAGTATTTTTTTTAACACCCAAATGGGGAAAATACGCATCTTTGAAAAAAATCTGACCAAAATTCCCTCCAAATCTGGCAGTTAATTAAAATTTTGGGAGACTCGCAATTTGCTCTGAATGTGAGCACGTCGCTGCTTTTTTTTAATTATGTTTTGTGGCTCCAGTCTATTTTTCTTTAGTGAGCCAGGGGATAAAATGGCTCTTTTGATAGTAAAGGTTGCCGACCCCTGGTCTAGGGACACTGCCACTGAGGAAAAGACGAGAAGCAGAACTGTAGGTAGCAGAGATGAGGATGCTGTGGTTCTCATTGGGAGTGACCAGGATGGATAGGATCAGGAAGGAGTACATCAGAGGGACATTACATGTTAGAGACCTTGGAGATGAAGTCTGAGAGGCCAGACTGAGATGGTTGGGACATGTCCAGAGGAGAGATAGTGAATATATTGGTAGAAGGATGCTGCCAGGTAGGAGGCGTAGAGGAAGACCAAAGAGGAGGTTTATGGATGTAGTGAAGGAGGACATGAGGGTAGTTGGTGTGAGAGAGACAGATGCAGGACAGGGTTGGATGGAGGAGATTGGGTTGCTATGGCGACCCCTGAAGGGAAAAGTCCAAAGATAAGGAGAAGTTGCCACAACTCGAAACATCACCTTTGTTCTTCTTTGTTTCACCACAAAGTCTCATCATTTTCCTTTGTCGAGATGACACACCAAACACCTTCTTTCCAGTTTCTCTGGTTACCTTTTCTGTGTTCGTCCAATCATTTGGCAGATCCTCCCCACCACCAAGACTGACGACCTAATTATCCTAATTAATGACTCACGTTGGTGAATGTTTTATCAATCAATGTGGCCTGTCTTTGTTTTGTTACCTTACCTTACCCCTTACCTTCCCCTTCCCTTGGCTTGGACCATCTGATGCTAATTCCCAGGCAGTGGCGACGTGACCTCCATGCATTTATTTTCACTTGGAAAAAAGAAGCGCAGACTTCCCGGTCTATAGCTACCTCTTCCAGCTCCAGTGGGGGGCATTGAGGCATTCCCAGGCCCCAATCCCTCTAGTGTGTCCTCGGTCCTTCATGAACCCTCCTCCCAGGTGAGCATGCCCGGAACACTTCACCAACCAGCGTGATTCACAGTACTGACCCTCACACTACCCTACCTGCACCTAAAAAGAGCTAAATTAGTGACAAAGTGCAGCCTTGGTGGAGGCCAACCTTAACAAGGAACAGGGTCAACCAACTACTAACCTTGCAGTGTGCTCCCAAACCCGTACTCCCAGACCACCCCCTCACAGGACACCGTAAGAGTGTGGAGCAGTTGGGCAAACAATGTGAAAAGACGTGTCAAACAAGTCAGTCCCACAACATACATGGCCTTCAGGGCAAAATTCATTTATCCATTGAGCTTTGCCGCTCAGGAATTTTTTGACAATCTCAGATACCTCAGCCAAGATGATGGTCAAGTCTGCATTTGAGTCCTCAGAAGGTATGTCAGTGGGATTGAGAAGGGCCTCGACATGTTCCTTCAACTGCCCAACTAGTATATCCTCGGTTGAGGTTCAACAGACATGTCAACATCGTGCTTCACCAAAACCCTCCAGCAGCTGAAGTTTTGCCTCGACTCCCACCAAAGTCGAGTGTGGCTTGGCCTGTTGGTCCCTGTCAGCTGCTTCAGGAGTCGCCAAGTTGGCATGGGCCAGTATAAATATCACCATCACTGTATTGCAATTACAGCTGCAAAATGTCTTATGTTGAAATAGCTTTACTGAAAGCAGAAACATAGTCAAGTCATTTTAAAACCATATTGCATGATGAAAGTGGAATATTAGCATTTCCAATAAATATATTGAAATAACTGAATTCTTTCTCAAGAAGTACGTACATACAGTTGATTTGCCAATGCCGTCTACTGTGGCCAATCCTGCAACTCTTTGTTTTTGTCAAACCTCCCACTGCCAGTTTGAAACAGGTGATGCCAGATCGCCCCCATTGTCTACGTGATCGCTGGAAATCAGTCTCACAAACGTTTAGAGAATGATCAACCGAGTCACTGCGAAAATGACGTGTCACGTCACATTGTATGGAGTGATGCCATCAGCATTCCAGGACTATCAAGCAAGCATATAAAAGGACGGCTCTTCGTTGTCCTCAGCATCAAGCATCACCGCTGCAGAGGTAAGATGACACGACCATACATGCTCCTCTTCTACCTCCATTTCATGGGATATTGTTAATATAAGCGTATTTGTTTATTATTGCACAGATGGCATTTGCTCTTCGTGTGCTCTTCCTCCTTTGTGGGATCAGTGGAGTAGCGACTGTCGCTGTAAGTCCAAATGTCACCTGATGCCACCTGCTGACTGTAAATAGAAATGTGTAGATTGTCAGTCATCCATGTTACGACAGAATCAAGGCAACTGGACTTGACCCTTGTCCTTTGTTGCCAGGTGTGCCTGAGATTTAGCATAACTGTTCATTTATCTCCCACACACACAATGTGAGGCCCGGGGGCTTCCTTCACCCCTCTTTCAAATCATCAGTCTTCTCTGTCCAAGAGTCTGGACCAGAAGTTACACTGTAAAATTCCAGTTGCCTTGATCCAAGTCTTGCATATTAAACAAAGAAAGCTTTGGAACGGAGAGTCATTTATTGAGCTGTTCATATTTGTCAAGAAGTCTGACTTGAAGGCCTTTTCTTCTTCACAGTGGTCTGACTCTTACTACGATGGTTGGTAACTGACTTCATGACATTTTTTCAAAAGAAGATGGTTTTGTTTCTCCCTAAAATAACAATTGTGTTGCAGCTGGTTGCTGTCCCAAGGGCTGGGCTCAGTTGGATAATTACTGTTTCATATTCAAACACGAGGCCACGACTTTTGAAAAAGCAGAGGTATGCAAGAATCTCACACAGGAGCGGTGACGTAGCTGCTTATTTGTTGTTCATTTGGGATCCGTCTGTTTGTCTTTACTTTCACTCTAGCATGACTGCCAAAAACATGGCGGGAATTTGGTCTCCATTCACAGTTCCCTGGAAAGTCTTTTCGTTCTTGGACTGCTGGAACAGGTGCCTGCAGAGTTTGCCTGGATTGGACTCCATGATCCTGCTGAGGTGAAACATTCAGCAGTAGCAATGTTGTTGTATTCCTCCGGAATACATCTTCACATAAACCTGAAGGAAGGAAGCAGGAAGTATACTCTTGCTCCACCGCGACTCGTATTCCCTTGAATAAAACTTGAATTGTGAATGTTTAAACACTCCAAAGTTTTGTTATCTTGTCTTTCAGAGTGACTAATTAAAATTTGTTTTGGGCTTCTAGGATGGAGACTTTCGGTGGACTGATAACACCAACTTTGATTTTGATAAGTTTTCCTACGGACAGCCTAGTGATCATGGTTCCTGTGTGGTGATTTATGTGGCAGGTAAAAGTATATTCCGTGAATCCAATGTACTGACGAGTGAGTGTCATGCCAATCTTAAAGTGTTGGGCTATTTTTTCTAGGTGAATGGTTTGTTAAGCCCTGCACCTTGGAGAAGCCGTATGTTTGCATCAGAGATACGAGCTGCTGTGCCAAACGCGAAACAGCCTAGCACGACTGACCGACCTCTCACGATTCCTGTATCAGCGTCATTCTCTAATCACGGTGATCAAACTTCAGTGGTGTCTTTGTATCTCTGGGTTTACTATCAGGTTTTCTTGGCTTGGACATTGCCAATCATCAGTCAAACACGATTGAAAGCTCTCTACTTAATAAAGGAACCTGTGTGCATCAAACGTGTGTCTTATTTCAGTATTTCTTTTTTCAGAATTCTTTTTCTAACTTGTAGAAAAGGCCTGAAAATGACACATGTGTTTAACAGAAGGCCTATACTTGGGGAAAATGGTGATGCATACACACAGTGAAGCTCAGTGTCGCTTTGGAGTAAAAATGCATAAAAATAGCAAAATCAACTAAAGTACAGTACAGGCATTCAGAAGATGCATTCAAATACATACTTTTGATGTGTATTCTACTCTAGTCACATTGATGAGACCGTAGGAAGTACTTGGTATGGTACTTTGTTATGTCTTAAATGGCTCATTGGCCGTCTAATTATATCTTATATCTTATCCATATTGGGTAATGCTAGTGTAAAGGTTACCACGGGGCTGTCATTTCATGTGTAGAGGGCTCCAACAACGTTAAAAGCTCCAATTTGAGATGCTCTAAGTATACAAATATGAAGTTTATAAACAGGAATCCTACTTTGTCGGAATTTAATTATCACGGTCGGGACTGGAACAAATGAGGCGGGACAAGGAAGGATTCTATTGTGGCAAAAATGGCGTTTGCTTTTCATGTGTTCTTCCTCTGTGGGATTGGTGGACTGTTGACTGGAGCTGGAAGTCCAGATTCCACCTGCTAACTGGTGGATACAAATGTGTAGCTTCTCAGACATCCAGGTCACGGTAGTAGTATTAGGATGTTGGTAATTAGTTCCAAGAATGAGTGATTGTCGGTTTTAATGTTTACTTTCTCTCTCCTTTCACCATGAGGAGGTTTGGGAGTGTCTTGGTCTCCACCCAGTTACCTAGGAAGTCTGGTCATTGCAGGGCCGGGGGGTGCCTGGATTGGACTCCATGATGCCATTGAGAAGAAACACTTACTAGTAGCAGAGTTGTCTAGCGCTGGATAGAAGTATTAATTGGAGTGTCTGGTCAGAGGTGGCGTGTCATTAGCAGAGCAGGACAACACAGCCCTGGAAAACCTCCTCTGGCACCACCACACGTGTTTTGGCGTTTGTTTTACACATCCACTGAAAGGACTTTGTTAGTTGTTTTCTTTGTCATCTTGATGTTATATTTATGCTGTTGCATGAAAAGTCAAATCAAAAGTTGTCTGTTTGTTCTGCATTTTGCATCCAACAATATTTGATGTGTACTTAGAGAGTACACTTTAGCTTTTGACAGATTTGGCTTCTCTCAACCAGAGAGACAGACTAACCAGCCTTCTGGAGGTTTTTTTGGTTGTGTCCTGAAGTTAATTACCCTTGATGAAGGACTATCTCAGTAATAATGTTTTGGGAAATCTATATTTTAACAAGATGCAAAAAGACCATTACTGTCTCCCCCCAACCTTTTTATTCCTCCACCCGTTTGCCATCATGCTTGTCTGCCTTCCCTTTGTTCATTCTCTCTGGAGCTGCTCTCAGCCTAACTGACGCCTGGAATGTCCTCATTTCGCCATTCAGCATTTGTTCCTTCTTCTTCGTTCCGTCTGTCTGGTGACTTCCTGTCACCGGGCACAAAATACCAATCTGTTATGGAAACCTTTGTTTCTCTGGCAAATTTGGATGACTAAGTTTGACCCTAGATGTCCTTCTTGACGCGAGCCTCTCCATTTATCTGAGCTTGTGATGTCTTCACTCTCTGGTTTAAACAACAAATACAAGGTAATTGGCCAATTGATTGACACGCCCCGGCAAATGTTCGAGACACCAATCTCTGTGGCTCGTTTTTGTTTTTGTTCGCTTAATTTCCCTCACACCTTTCACCAGCTTGGAACAGTTGATTCCGATTCCCAGACAGCTCCCCAGGGCCTACGTGACCCATGCAGCTGATTTGGCGACTACTACAAAAATGGCGTTTTCCTCAGTGTAAAGAAAGTCCTACCAGAGAAATAGTCTCTTTTGTTCAAACCTCTCAACCGCCAAGGGCAAGACCAAAAAGCTGTCCAAGGACCGCATGTACAAGATTGTAGACCAGCACAAGACTGGCATGGGCTATAAGGGCAACACAAAGCTTGGTACCAAAGAGGCCACTGTTGGGAACCAGCCGATGCAGCTAGTCCATATGGGTCCAAAGCACTTGGCCTGGTTCTGATCGTCACGTTGGCATTTCTGCAGCTAAATAAAGCAAACAACAACCTTTGTTTTACTTTGCTGCTGAAACATGCCTCTCCATTTATCTGACCTTGCAGCCTGAACTAGGAAGTACACTTGCAAGTGGTGTCTACACTCTCCGATTTAAACCACAAAAACAACCTGATACACACAGACCGCTATCTGGCCTGTAAAATAATTGGAGGAAATAGACCAAACCTTTCTCCTGAGCTTTTGGAGGTTGGTCTCACCGTAGCAATCCTCAGTGTTATGCCATGATGTTAGTACATCAAATACAATCAAAAGTATTTTTTTTAAACCAGTTTGTACAAATTCCAAGCAGTACCTGTAGTAGACATCTCTCCATTCGTTGTTCTTGCCACATCCAATATGGATGGTACAAGTCAGTGCTCAATACGTCTTTGTCACTGTTCACAGAGCCCAGCAAAAAAGGAGGAAGTTGATGGTGTGATTTTGAATATATTGCATTTTTAAGACAAACTCTCTTCAACGCAATAGTCATTTATTGACGGTCCCCAGCCTGCGTGGGAACTATGTAGCGGAACAACTGCTGCTACGGAGCATCCAACGTGAGAAACTAACTTAACCATGGTAAACAAGTAAGGTGAATGAAGTATCGCTTAACGCAGGGTCTGATCAACTTGCCGCTCGCTAGCAAACTTGCGAGCTAACAAGCCTGCTTGTGTTTTTCATGATTTACCTGGCTGTAAATGATTTTAGTATTTATTATGACGGTCACCCTTGCAAATGAGATTTTGATCTCGGTGCGTTTTCAAATCTTTCCAGAAATAACATAAACCAAGGCACAAGAAACACAAAAGTATTGTTGTATAACTAAAATATGTACTAGTCAGGGATGGGTGGGGTAGCCTATAGAACAACTGTACTTATGTAAGAGTATTGTTACTTTACAACAATTCCACTCAAGAATAAAGGATGTGAGGTTACACATATCAGTATCAGTTGATATCAGAATCGGAAATGGAGGGTTGGACAATATCGGCTATCGGCAAAAAAGCCAATAATGGACATCCCTAATAATGTAATGGTAATGGTTTTATTTTATTTGAACGTGCATACCGATATGCCGATATTGTCCAACCCTCCATTTCCGATTCCGATATCAACTGATACTGATATGTGCAACATCACATCCTTTATTATTGAGTGGAATTGTTGTAAAGTAACAATACTCTTACATAAGTACAGTTGTATGTCTCAATGTTTTGTGTCAGTACTGATGCCTAGTGACCGAAGTACTACATATCACTCGTATTCCGATATGTTTTGACTAACAGTAGACCATAGTCTACCATGAAACGGTGATAATTAACACATTTCTCAAAAAATTAGACATAGTGTGAGCAATAATCCAACCGGGATATTCTGAGGGACAACTGCTTTGCAAAAATCCAAACAATTTCTTTACTTCCAAGGGACCAAGGCTTCGTAGAACGTCATACCTGTCCAGGCCCACCATTGGTGAGTCCAGTGTCCGGAAGCGAGTTCTTGGCTTGTTTGAGTTCTCACTGTTAGCTAACAGCTCAGACAGGAACAGGAAGGAGAAAGCAGATCTGTCGCTTTTTCCACAGAGTTAATACGTTGATCCAGATGTAGTAAAGTTCCACAGTTAATACTACCAGTTAAGCTACCTTGTCTTGTTTCCAAAGCAGTTGGGTTGACACCAACTTCTGTGATTCTGATTGTCAAAAGATGACATTTCTGCAACTAATTAAAGCAAATAATAACTACCTAATTGACTAAATGAATGACACATCCAAGCCAATGGTTCATCATTCTCTGTGGCCTGCTTAGTTTTCAACTCTTTGTTTTTGTTACCTGTTCCACCAGCGTGAAACAGCTGATGGCGAGTCCCAGTCATTGCCACCTTTCATTGTCTACGTGACATCTGCTTGAATTTCTTTCCAAGAGGAAATCAGTCTCAGTGAGAGAAATCAATGTGAGTCAGTTTTGTGATGATGTGTGATGACGTTCCTTTGTATGGAGAGATGCCGTCCATTCCAGGACTGTCAATCAAGCATATAAAAAGGATGGCTCTTGGTTGTCCTCAGCATCCAGCATCACCACTGCAGAGGTAAGATGACACGACCGTACATGCTCCTTTTCCGACTTCATCCCATGTGACATTTGGAATGTAACAGTATCGGGCTTCATTGTACAGATGGCGCTTGCGCTTCGTGTGCTCTTCCTTCTTGGTGGGATCAGTGGACTGTTGACTGGCGCTGTGAGTCCAAATATCACCGACTGACTTGTTAATAGAAATGTGTAGCTGCTTAGTCGGCCACCTCATGGCTTTCTCTCAAACCATCAACCATCTCTGTCCAAGAGTCTGGACCAGAAGGGGCTACCTTTGTGTTTTGTAAACTGTACTAGAAATTCCACGTCATATGTCTTCAACAACCAAGAAGAATTCCAGTTGTCTTGTTTGCCCATACTTGAAACTGTTTGATATTTACCAAGTGTTCAGCTGTCTGAATTGAACAAACTGTGTGTCTTCTTCACAGCGGTCTCTGTCTCACCATGGCAAATATGGTTGGTAGCTATGACTGATAACAATAGCTTCGTCTCGGTCTTTCGACATAAAATAACAATTGTGTTGCAGGTGGTTGCTGTCCAAGGGGTTGGACTCAGTTTGATGATCACTGTTACAGCTTGAAAGCTGAAGCCAAGACCTTTGCAGATGCAGCGGTACGTAAGAGTTGGACACAGTAGTTGTGATGCGGTCCAAAACCAGTGAGTCATCTCCTTGAGTTCATGTTTATATTCACTCTGTCTCTCCCATAGAATGTCTGCAAAACGCTTGGAGGGAGTTTGGTCACCATCCACAGTTACCGAGAAAATCTGCTGGTTGTAGGACTGCTTGAAAAAGGGGCTGCAAAATTCGCCTGGATTGGACTCCATGATCCCGCTGAGGTGGAATATTCACCAATAAGTTGCCTTGTGCCTAGTTGAAGTATTCCTTGCGACAAAGAAAATGTCTTTGTCTTCTAGGATGGAGACTTTCAATGGATTGATGGCAGCGGCTTTGATTTGGATAAGTTTGGCCGTGGAGAGCCTAGTGATAATGGTGCCTGTGTTGTGACGTATGCAGGAGGTAAAAGCATAGTCGATGAAAGCATTTTACCCAAGGTTGAGTCTAATGTTATTCTTAAAGATCTTGCTTTTCCTTCTAGGTGAATGGTTTGTTAAGGACTGCACCGTCAAAGTGCCATATGTTTGCATCAGAGATGCGTACTGCTGTGGCAGGCACTAATCAGCCTTCATACCATTGCATCTTCTGGAACAATGACTCTACTCAGATCATCTCAAACTTTAGCGGTGCCTCTGTATCTCTGGGTTTACTATCAAGACCTATTTTTTCTTTCACAAAGTGAAGTTGTCATTGCTTACCGCCAGTCAAACACATTTGAAGATATTCTCTGTAGTCAATAAAGGAACCTGTCTGCATGAAAAACGCATCTATCCAGTATTTGTTTTTTTCAGCAATCAACCTCATTGGATTCATTTTCAGGGCTGAACAATAACGATGTACCGATGGCCCGGGGCAAGTTAAAACAAAATTCGTCCAAGTAAATTCAATCAGTGATATTCCCGTCGGGCAAGTGCACTTTGGCATGCCATACTGCCAAGAGTTTTTTTTAAAGCGGTTCTTGTTGGGTGTTGGTAAAACACGGACTGCGTAATTCCGGTGGTAATTTGCAAACCAATCCTTGCAAATCTTGAAATGGACCAATCAGAATCGTTTATTTAGACCGCAGTCCGTGTTTTACCCACACCCGTTCTTGTTTGCGATCAACCAATCAGCGATGGTTTGACTAGGAAAACATTTATCATGGCGTCCCTGCCAACATGGTCTAATTCTTCAACAACTTCTGAAGGAAACAGCAAAGAGTGATGAACCAGTGCCTCCTAAACAAGTATTTTATTAGCGGCAGCAAATCAAATGATGGCACAGGTGAGTTAATCACATTGCTGTGACAATTTGAAGTGGTCACAATGAAACACCACCGATTAAATCCAATACCAAGTGCTGATTTTGCACAAGCTACAAAATCTAGCGCTTCCATTTCTCTGTGTATTTTTCTCACCTTTGCTTCACAAATTATTGTTTGACCATTGAGCTTTTTTTCTGGATTAAAAACACTTTACTAGTACACAAATGTGTCTATTCAATAATGTTTCATCGTGGTGCACAACTTATAAATATCACTGCTTACTACGACTACGATGTGTAAGGTAGTATGGCATGCCATGTTTATATACATCTCCACAATTTTTTTTTAAGCACAATGTTTATTCAATCATGAATGTACTTTTATTTATCAAGGCAAAGTGCCTACAAGTCTCTTGACAATCCAGATTTCCATGCAACGTCATGATCTATGTAGGAAATGATAATCATTTCATCTTTATTTGAGATTCTCATGTGATGCCACAAAAATTTGATGATATCATTATGGCAGTCTTTTCATTTTACATGGGGCAAGTTCGGGCAAGTAGTTCTCACCTTAAGGATTCCCCATGGGCAAGTCATTTTTGTTGTTAATGTAGAGCCCTGATTTTCCAAGCTGTTGTCCAAGATGGTGCTGCAGATGGCAGCTTGGGCTCTCCTTCTGCATGTGTGCACGTATTTTATGGTCTTTTTTAAGTTCTTGTGCCCCTCCTCTGGTCATATACCTTTGAGGGCAGGTTTTAAACACTAACCAGGTATCTGCAGGAGTTTCTTCTCTGGTTTTCCACCATCAAAGACGGCAGGATGATGTCAGCGTGTGGCCTGCTGTCCATCGCCGCCAGAGCTGTGGCTGTGTGTGGGAATTGTGTCTCATTTTCAACGTCAACTCTTCCACAGCATAATCTTCAATGTGCTGTTTGCTTTAAGTTGAACCAAAGCACGTTGGTTACATTCTTGTCAGGGTTCCCAGCTCTCGCCACCAGCGTAAACAAAGCGGTTGTCTGGTGAGCATCTGCTTCACCTCCAGGTAAAACTCAAGTTTTACCCCATCAGTTTCTTTAAAAAGCACCCTTAAGACTGGTGTCCTCCTTTTAGGCTGCCGCCCTCCGGTGCCATCGCTCTGTCAGAGTTTGTCTACTTTGTCCTCACAACCAAACCTCACTTCCCAGTGTGTGTGTAGTGGATTATGAGTTCCACATGCAGAGACTCTCCTAAGCAGAGCATAGTCTCCATCTACTGGTGCTATAGGGTAAGGACCTATTTAGTTTGAGCTCGTTCATGTGTTTGTGTGATTATTTGACTTCATTTACGTGCCCTATATTGGCAAAAACGGAACAGACAGGAAGTGACGTGTGTGAGGCCCCTTGTTGGCAGACTTGTAGGCCTTGTTAGGGATTGTAGTGCTGTGTGCTGATGGTGTGTCAACAATAGGCAGTCTGCTGTTTGTAGTGTTCCATAATGTGACAGCTTGTTAGTGCTTGTCTTTTCCACCAGGTGGTGCCAGGAACACTACCAAACATTCAAACACACCATCCCTGAACAGACGTCTGTAAATGCCCAGACTAGTGGAGGTTCAAATTGGGACTGAAAAGGATATGAGGTACTCGTAGCTTACAACATAAACATTTAAGACCAGAATAAAAATCCCCACAAAACTAAAAATGAATAAACAATCATCACAAAACTGGGACTGTTGGACTGGGAAACTTTCAGTCACAAAGGAAAAATGTAACATCAAGTAGAAAAACATTAGCCATGCAAGGCTTGAAAGACACTACATGCTAAGCAAAATGGCTGCACTCAGTGATGGCTCTGGTGTGGTGCCAAATGGGGCACGACGGCGCCGGCACCTTTTGGACTCAAAGTATAGGCTGTGACACAACGCTGCCAGCAAGCGAGTTGTTCTTCTCCCTCTTTGATTGAGAGGTGGTATTTAGCTGAAACGTCGGTAGATGGCCAAGCTAGCTTGGTAGATTTCATATGACATAACTGACATGAAGCGCCCCTCCTGAGTGGCTCCTGAGACGCAGCTTTCATTTATTATTTTGATTACGGATAAACTAACTGACTGGCTAGTTTCACTTCTCTTCTACTTCTTCTCTGAACAGGTTCGGATGGCTCTGAATGCTCGGTTTCAGAGAGTTTTTTCAAACACTGACGTCAATGAGATCCGTAATTCCTTATACGGACATGCCCAGATACGCTGTAGGCCTGCCCTCCACCCAGCTTTGCTACGCTCTGTTTACGGTTTTAGCAATGGCTTCCGGGAAATGTTTATTTGGGTCTAACGAGCGGCAGGAGGAAGTTGGAATTCCCTGATTCCAGGCCTGCAAGAGAAAAATATTTTCAGTTGTCAACGTCATTTCACACGGGACTGTTTTGTGAACATGGGCCAATATGAAAGTGCACTATGCTCCAAACGGTTGCAAGGTGTAAGTAACAATTTATCAATGTCCCAACTGTGTTGATTTTGTTGTCTGAGATGCTAATAGTCTTTTCCCACCGCAATCAGCGGGTCTACCCAAGATAGTCCTGCAAAAAACGTGTAATGACCACATTTTCACCACATTTATTATCAACTCCAACACCGACAAAATTAGAAAGGGGTTCGGCAGCTGTCCGGAAGTCCTCAGTTGCCCTTGTAAACAATGACGGCGGAGTGGGCGTGCCTGGAGGTGGGCTGTGGATGGAATAAATTAAAACAGACCGTATTGCCGGAAGCAGGAAATGCAAGGAAACACAGCTGGGATAGGTGCAGATTCTGGAAGATGTGGAAAGCTTTCTGTGCGGGTTATTTTGTGTAGCGGCTCTACAGGAGTCCACAACTCAATAAAAAGGGCCCAAAGTAAGCATAATAGGTCCAATGATTTCATGATGAATTGGAAAATGTGCCCATTGCTGAACCCTTTGAAAAATGTTGCTTTGACTTTGGCTGCAATCTTTTGTATAATCATTTTCATTTCTGCTTCTTGCTAACCGGACGTGATACGTGAACTGTGTGTCTGATGAATACTACTTTGACTCACATATTAGTGCTACTCAGTTTATGTGCAGTTATTTTTATTGTCATGATTGAATGTAATTAGTATAGCAACTACTTTGATTAATTTGAAAGTAAAATTCTACTCATTACTAAGTTTACAATAAAGTTTTCTTACCAAAATGACACACCGTACACTCTGGAATGCTGAGTCACGTTGGCCACGTTGGTGAAAGAAGACTAGCACAGGGTGAGGCACAGCTATTGACCAACAAAACAATGAAGTCAATGATGGTCACTGTCGTCACCGTAGGACACAATACTTCCTTCATCTCTGCACTTGAATAGTGTAGACGGGTGTGTCAGTCATTGTGAATAAGTTCCCCGAAATGTCATTTGTATTCCGAGGTGTGTAATTAACCTGATTGATTGGTATGTTGTTTTTCTCACAGGTGGAGACACACAAAGCACAGGTAAAGTCTGCCGTAAGTTATAATTGGCAACAAATGCTGGGACCCCCACACCGATAATCAACAAACCCCAACCCGACTCCGCAATATTACTGTTGGAAAGATATGCTGTTTAGAAAAGCAGTTTGTGTTTGTGTATGTTTGTGTAAGACATATATTTACTATATTTATAGTATGTATATCAGGGGTTAGCACTCAAAATTTTCTGGAAAACATATACTGTATATAAAATCTACTATTCCAAATTGATGACTAGTATTTCCCATTCACAGTTTCCAAGTGTACAGGTCATCCAAGTATTTCATATAATAGGCGCCTCACATTATTCACTGGGAACCTGAATAAACGCAGGTTTGCCCACGTCTGCTGGGCCTCTACAGCCGCATCCGCTGCACCCCCTCTTCAATGAGATTGCTGAGCAAGGAGTGACGATGATGGCCGACTTGGCAACACAGAGCACAGATCCCAGCAGAAGGGCTTTGACAGCTCGGGAAGGAAACTCTCGACAAAGACAATCATATGGAAGGAAGGAAGTCCCACACACAGAGGGGATTTTAAAGCCATTACCATCCATTTTCACTGATATTGGCCGATACCGATGGATCGGAGCACCCCTATTTTACACTTTTAACTTTATTTTGCTCCAACTCTTCAATTCAAATAAAGCGGCAGAGTTGCATTATTTTGGTGATATTGTGACATGTATTAAATATTTTTAAAAGTGTCAGCATGTGTATGGGTGATAGTATTAATCAGTCCTTTACTTCACAGGTCATTGAACCTGTTCGTGTTAGTACTTTTGTGTAGGATTGTCCTGTCACACTGTATGCACCACAAGTTGCCAAGCAAGTCTTTTGTAGTTAAAGCAATAATTTATTTAATTGTATGGTGTGAAACTGAGCTGAAGTAAATTTTCTAGTTCACCCAGTAATAGATAAGATATGATATCCCTTTATTAGCCCCATAGGGGAAATTCCAGGTTTACAGGAGAAAAAACGGACTACATACGTACGCAGTTTTTTTAAAACCTGGATTTCCATTTCTTTGAGCCGACTCACATTCATGGAAATACCTTTAATTTAGTCTTAACTCTTAACTAGGCATTACCACCTCCAATATGATGCAACTTCCTTCTACGACTGTTAGCTTTTTACGACCATTATTTCATAATATTTGAAGTCTCTCTGGCCATAATCAGTGCTGGTAATATTACTTCTTCAACTGTAACTGCACTGCCCTCAGCAATCGCCTCCTTTTCCTCTTAAATGGGTCCCATTGGCTTACAAATGATTTTACAGAGGTTTGATATATATATATATGGGTTCAAGGATTTCATCTCGATCCCTTATGGCAGTCAGAGCACCATTTCCGAGGCAGTAGAGGTCTGTGCGTCCCTCCATGGATATGCCTCCCAGACCATCACTGATCCAACACCAAACCTGTCATGTTGAACGACGTTGCAGGCAGCATAACGTTCTCCTTGTCTTCTCCAGACTCTTTCACATCTATCACAGGTGCTCAGGGTGAACCTGCTCTCGTCTGTGAAAAGTACAGGGTGCCAGTGGCGGACTTGCCAATTCTGGTGTTCTTGAGCAAATGCCAGTCAAGCTCCACGGCGCTGGGCAGTGAGCACAGGGCCCACTACAGGACGTCGGGCCCTCAGGCCACCTTCATGAAGTCTGTTCCTGATTGTTTGGGTAGACACATTCACACCAGTGGTCCTCTGGAGGTCATTCTGTAGGGCACGAGCAGTGCTCAGCCTGTTCCGCCTTGCACAAAGGAGCAGGTACCGGTCCTGCTGTGGGGTTGAGGACCTTCTACGGCCCTGTCCAGCTCTCCGAGAATAACCACCAGTCTCCTGAAATCTCCTCCATGTTCTGGAGATTGTGCTGGGAGACACATTAAACCTTCTTGCTGCAGCACGTGTGGATGTGCCATCCTGGAGAAGTTGGACAACCTGTGCAACTTAAGGAATGGCCTCATACTGCCAGTAGAAATGATTATGCAAGCCAAAATCAGCACGAGTGGAAAACCAGCCAAAAAAGATCAAGAGAGAGAAACTTGAAATGACCTCCACATGCAAAACCAGTCCTGTTTTGAGGGTTTTCTAATTGTTGCCACTGAAGTGGACCTGTTGTTAATTCCATGAACACCAATACAGCTGAAATTGATTAACGAGGCCCTCAGCTGCTTAACCAACCAGAAAATTATCAGACAGGTTTAATTCAATTCATGCCAGGCCCAATAAAAATAGTGTTCCTTTAATTTTTTTTAGTTCATGCAATTTTTAAAATGAAATTGAGCTCATTAGGAATGAAATGAAGGACACCCTGCCTCCAGGTCGGTTAAACATGTCGGCCGCCGAGACTACTGTTGGCTTTACATCTAGTCTTCGTCCTACTAGCTTTTCCTATTTTGAGGGGCTGCACGGCGATCGAGTGGTTCGCGCGCAGACCTCACAGCTAAGAGACCCGTGTTCAATCCCACACTCGAGTTTGCATGTTCTCCCTGTGCATGTGTGGGTTTTCTCCGGGTACTCCGGTTTCCTCCCCCATTCCAAAAACATGCTAGGTTAATTGGCCACTCCAAATTGTCCATAGGTATGAATGTGGGTGGGAATGGTTGTTTGTCTATATGTGCCCTGTGATTGGCTGGCCACCAGTCCAGGGTGGACCCCGCCTCTCGCCCAAAAACAGCTGGAATAGGCTCCAACACCCCTCGTGACCGTCGTGAGGATAAGTGGTAGAAAATGAATATTGAACATTCATATATTAATATACGTATATATTAATATATTTATTAATGAATGAATATTCCTTACGAGCTTACAAAACCTGTTAGTGCAACAAAACAGACAATGTCTGGTTGGCCAGCTTCCTGTGAATCTTGTTAAAGAGCTGTTCCCAATTTTAGCTCCCTCAGTCTTAAATATTATAAATATTGTATTTTATAATAAATAATAAATAAATATCAATAAATAATAATAATAAATATCAATAAATAATAATAATAAATAATAATAATAAATAATAATAAATAATAATGATAATAATAAACTATATATATAAATATATAAATATATAAATATATAAACTATGCCGGCTTTCAAAACTGCGGTGATTCGACCCTGAGATGATTTCACATAGGTCGGCATCTAACTTCCCACTGTGGTGTCACTTGCGGGGAGTTCCACAAGGATCAGTGATTGGCCCTCTTGTGTTCAATATTTACATGCTGCCGCTCGGTGACATAATTTGCAAACATAAGATTAGCTTTCACTGTTATGCCATTAAAGCTAACTGGCCCACGGGACTGCGCTACTCTCCAGGCGTGTCTCATTGATATCAAAAATGGCGATGGGTGTACAGATATGGATACAGATACAGGTGTACTCGCTTATCCCTAGTACAAAAGGCTACAGCAGGACTTTTCCCAAGGATGTCAATTCCACCATATTTCTCCAGTCCAAGCCAACTTGCCGTGGCTCCAAGTTAATAATGCGTCTTTAAGGTTCTGTTACTTGCCTACAAAAGACAAACACCTTTCTTTGTGCCCTGGTGCAATGTCATGTTGGAAGACGACGGGGCCCACTCCAAACTATTCCCACAAGGTTAGGAGCATGGAATATCCTGGAGCATTCAAAGTTCCTTTCATTGGAACAAAGGGGCCAAGCCCAACTCCTGAAAAACAACCCCACACCATAATTACTCCTCCACCAAATTTCACACTCGGCACATTGTAGTCCCAAATGGCAACCTCCAAACCCAGACTCGTCCATCAGATTGCCAGATGGAAAAGCGTGATTCATCACTCCAGAGAACGCATCTCCACTGCTCTATAGTCCAGTGGCGGCGTGCTTTACACCACCGCATCCGGCGCTTTGCATCGCCTTGGTGTAGCTTGGATGCAGCTGCTCGGCCATGGAAACCCATTCCACGGAGCTCTCTGTGTTCTGTATTTGGGCTAATCTGAAGGCCACAGTAGCAATTGACTGTGCAGGAAGTCGGCGACCTCTTTGCACTATACGCCTCAGCATCCGCTGACCCATCTCCATCAGTTAACATGGCCTACCACTTGAGTTGCTGTTGTTCCCAAACTCTTCGATTTCTTATATTAAAGCTGACAGTAGACTGTGGAATATTTACATTTCACGACTGGATTTGTTGCACAGGTGACATCCGATGTTCCACGCTGGAATTGACTAAGCTCCTGAGAGCGGCCCATTCTTTCACAAATGTTTGTAGAAACAGTTTGCATGCCTAGGTGCTTGGTTTTATACACCTGTGGCCAGGCCAAGTCATTAGGATACCTGATTCTCATCATTTGGATGGGGGAGCAAATACTTTTGGTCATATAGTAGGGTATTTTTACACTTTAGCATTTAGTTAATAGTATTCCTGCCCTGCTTGACTGCCGCTTCACCCCCCGCCCCTTGTTGAAGAGGGGGCCCAGCAGAGGTTGCCGCAGTTGGAGTAGGAAATAGGAAGAAGCAAAGCTTATTAAATCCTACCCCTCCATCTGGTACTTTTACAATCAGTAACTGTTACATTTGTTCACTTCCTGCTTTCCTAATATAGTTAAATGTTTTCATTTATTTTTAAATTTTATTTTTGTCACATACCGAAGTACAAGGTGATATGACCATCCAATGACATAATGGGTACCATAGTAAGTTTCAATATAGTGATATGTATAGCACATCATGACTGGTTCAAGACTCTTCATTCAAATGTAGTTCTTCCCTGAGATCATATTTCTCCTCTCTTGTAGAGAATGGATGACATTTTTGGTAATTGGTTGTTTTTAGCCTTATGCATTATTTTAGCTGAACTTTTTTAGATGAACTATATCAGCAAGTTGAAGTATTTGTGAGAAATAGTTAATATATTCTCTGTAGGCGGCATTATGAATTATTCTTACTGACCTTTTTTGCAGTACATTTAGCGAGTGAAGATTGCTTTTATAGTTATTAGCCCATATTTCCACACAATAAGTAAGATATGGTAGAACCAGAGAGCAATAAAGAGTGTGGAGTGATTTCTGATTGAGAACAAATTTTGCTTTGTTCAATATTGAAATATTTCTGGCCACCTTATGTATATGTATTTGTAATATGAGGTTTCCAGCTCATATTTTCATCTATTGTGATCCCCAGAAATGTATTTTCCTTCACCCTTTCAATGTCTACACTGTCTATTTGTATTTGCTGGTGCGTGTCCTTTCTGCTGTTAGCAAACAGCATGATTTTAGTTTTACTTAGGTTCAAGGACAATCTATTATCACCAAACCATCTTTTTAGTGTGACCATTTCTTCTCTGATCTTTCTAATGATTTCGTCTGTACTCCCTCCAGAACAAAAAGCAGTGGTATCATCCACAAATAATACCAGCTTGAAGTCTTTCGTGACTTTGGAGATATCATTGATGTACAAGTTGAACAGTTTTGGTCCCAGTATTGACCCCTGGGGAACTCCGCATGTAATATAAGAACTATAATATACTGTAACTGAACTGTAATATATGAATATATGAAATATATGAAAGCGGGGCCTCACGATCCTTCTGGCTTTTTGGGTTTCAAGCAGGAGGTGTCAGAAAAGTTACCACAGGGATAAGTGGCTTGTGGCGGCCAAGCGTTCATAGCGACGTCGCTTTTTGATCCTTCGATGTCGGCTCTTCCTATCATTGTGAAGCAGAATTCACCAAGCGTTGGATTGTTCACCCACTAATAGGGAACGTGAGCTGGGTTTAGACCGTCGTGAGACAGGTTAGTTTTACCCTACTGATGATGTGTCATTGCAACAATAATCCTGCTAGGCAATGGTTTGGCAATGGAAGTAATCATTCTTTTAATTGAAGGAGTGGGAGTTCAACCAGCAACAATTGTTGGCAACTCTGGTCTTTTTTATTCCGTATTTCCTTGTTGCGTTTCGGAACTGACTTGCACATTCCAGGATCGAGTCAGGCTCTGTTAGCCTCAGCATCCCCCATCACCACTGCAAAGGTAAGACAACCTGGCATCCTACTTTTCTACCTACCAGATTTATGTTAACAGGATTTGTCTACTGATGGCACAGATGGCGTTTTCTCTTCACGTGTTGGTTCTCCTTTGTGGGCTCAGTGGACTGTTGACTGGAGCAGTAAGTCCACAACTCAACAAACATTCATTTGATATTGTGTTTCATTCACTCTGGTCTTCATAATTATCGATGTTGTGTTCCTTCCTTCTTCATAGTGGGCTTGGCCAAGCAGGAACCGAGGTTGGTGGCTGTGGCTGAATGACTTAGTCCATGTGTTGTTATCCACCTAAACTAACAATTGTGTTGCAGCTCTTTGCTGTCCTAAGGGCTGGGATCAGTTTAATGATCGCTGCTACATCTACCAAGATGAAGCCAGGACTTTTGCAGATGCAGAGGTATGGAACCATTTCACCGGGTGGTTGTGATGGAGCTCTGAACCGGTCGACTGCTGTGGGAATCAGTGATCCGCTGTTTGTTCATTGAACACTTTGTCAGAAGTCCAACTCTGACCAACTACCTGATGGAACTAGATGAATGAAATCTATTCTTCTCCCACCAGCGTATCTGCAACATTCTGGGTGGGAATCTGGCTTCAATCAGCGACGAGCTGGAAAATGCAGTCGTTTATCACCTGGTTGAGGAGGCGGGTGCAAATCAAGCCTGGATTGGACTCAGTGATGCCATTGAGGTGAAACATTGACCAGGACCAAAGCTGTCTAGGGATGAGTACAAATATTTCCAGAATGAATAGGAATATCATCCAGAATGTAAAGGATTTGTGTTTCATGATGATACCGTATAATGCTTTTCAATACAATCAAGATTTTAAATACAGTCGTATGAAAACGTTTGGGCACCCCTGATAATTTCCAAGATGTTCCTTTGTAAAATGACTAGTTGTTGGAATCAGCCATCCCAGGAAAATATCATATAGCAGACCAACGCAGTCATAGATGAGAAGGGAAATTAAGTTTATCTGAGATTTTTCTTGGCCTGCCACTCTGGGCCTTAACTAGAACTGAGCCTGTGATCTTCCATTTCTTCACTATGTTCCTCAGAGTGGAACCTGACAACTGAAATCTCTGAGCTAGCTTTTGTATCCTTCTCCTAGACCATGATATTGAACAATCTTTGCTCTCAGCTCATGTGACAGTTGTTTTGATGCTACCATGGTGCTACTCGTCAGAGAAGATGCAACTTGCCATTGGCCACCTTAAATACCCTTTCTCATGATTGGCTTCACTATGCAGGTCAAGGGTCAATGAGCTTACCAAACACATGTTGTGTTCCAATAATTAGTGTTAAATATACTCAAATCAATATAACAACAAGGGTGCCCAAATTTAGGCACCTGCCTACTTTAGTAAAGTTCATATTTATATCTATGATATGGCTGATCCCAACAACCAGTCATTTACAAATCTTTCTGCATTGTGACAAGCAGTCGATGAAATTGCATCCAGTCGTTTTTTTTAGGAGTAACTCAGTAAAATGTGACTTTGTCTTCTAGGATGATGTATTTTTTTGGATTGATGGCACAGACTTTGAGTTTGAGAACTTTGGCACAGGAGAGCCTGGTGACGATCAATGTGTGGTGATTGAAGCCGATGGAGGTACGAATGTCATCAGTGAATCCAATTCCCTCGAGTTTCAACGTCATGCCATTCATCAAACTTCTGTCTTTTCCAGGTGAATGGATTGGTGAGTCATGCGACAGCGAGGAGCCCTACGTTTGCGTCGCACCCGCCAACTGTTACAAACACTGATCATCCCTCTTACCACCGTACCCTCCCTCAGCAATCACATGACTGGACTGAGACAGTACCTAACTTTAGTGGTGGTTTTGTTTACTCTGTTCTTCTAGATCATCTCTCTACCCAATAAAGGACCAATCAGCATCAAGATCTGTCTTTGTGTGTTATCCTCTACACCAGTGATTTTCAACCACTGTGTCGCGGCACTCTACTGTGCCATGATGAATTATTCAATATCAAAATGATTATTATTAATCATTTTCTGCAAACATGATGTCATTGTCTGTGGCCTGTGGCAACACACTGTCCAAAAAGCAGCAACTGTACATATAACTTGTACTTTTGTGGTATTTTGTTACATAGTGAAGTCCGGGCACGCCCACTCCGCTGTGGTTGCTCACACCCCCAAGTGTTTAGAAAGACTTGTTGAGAACCCAACTTTATGGGCGTTGATAAACGGTATCGGAGTTCATAATAAAGGTGATGTATCTTTTTAAAATGTGGGCTTTTAACATTCAGCCATTGCTTTGGATGCCCAATCCCATCCAAAGTAGAGACTGGACAGTCCCAAGTTTCTCCAGAAAAGAGGTGACTTCATGATGTCTCTCAATGGTAAGTAGCCTTAGCATTTTAGCATTAGGTTTTCTACAGCATGGGTAACATCTAATGTGGCCATCACAGTTTTTTTGCAGGACTACCAGTGTTTAAAAAACTCTGGTAGAGCCACTAATTGTGGTGGCAAACAGCTGTTAGCAACCCCCTCCCTGTATGCACACGCTATAATGCTACACAGACAAGTGCTTCTGCATAACATAAATTTGACGCTATTTTTACATATATTACTAATACATTTTCCCATATAAATCTTAATACATTATGGTGGATATTTATAAATATAAAATTGCATAGAATTTGGGATATATAAACTCATATATTATATATTTGGATTTAATATATTTCAATATATTAAAAGCGGCAATCATTTGTATATTCTGCAATATATTGCCATATATTACATGAATATGTAATATATTGTATAGTATATGTACAAAAATATATTATTTCATGTATTTATAATATATAATGTATTGGAAAATATAAAGGAAAAATAATATATTATAATATTTCTATATATTTCAAGTAATACATTGATAAATATATTTTTTTTTGTAAGGGTTCAGCCAGTTTGTGGGCTCGTCCAGCTGCATAGTGGCCACTAAACAGTACAGTGGGAAATGCCATTGACAGATTAAAATGCACTGACCTTTGACCTACTTTAATACAGCATTATTTCTAACCTACTTGTCATTTAATAGACGATAACTGTTATTTCTATAATGTACTTCTATTAAGGCACATAAATGAGTCACGAATAAAGACGAATAATGAGAGTTTCTCTAAAATCTACTTGTACACATCACTCAGTTAATACATCAAAAAGTAAAGCAGTATCAATATGTGGAATTGAGAATACCTTTTTGAGCATAAAGATCAAAAATACACATTTTTATGGGCATTCTCAATTATGTTCATTTCCTTTTCATGGGTGCCCACATAAAGTAACGACTGTGTCTTTATTCCGCTACATTGTTGTGAGTGATGTAGTACTTTATTTTCATGGCCAACATGAAAATATAAACCGTCACCATCAGAAGTCACGTATGACTGAAAGTCCAGTTCAAGAAGGCAAAATGACACAGTGGGACAGCCCTGCTTATTAAAATATATCAACGGGTTAGCATCAAACCCGAATCTGAAGTATGGAAAGTATTAATATTTTATCGCACTAGCCAAAACAACAACTTTAAATATGACTTGTAGTTGGATGTTGCCGTTTTGTTTCTTTCCGTCCTTAATGCGCTGCCGGGTGGCTAGCTCGCATTAGAGCGTTTGAGACAACTTTTGTAAGGTCTATCCACATTGTGCCACAAATGAGACACTTATATTTTTATTTAAAAGAAAGCAAAGAAAAACTCTTCCTCCCAGTCACTGTGAAATTTGTAAGTTCTTTTTCACCTTTCTGCCATGTTTTTTTCGGCTAAACTGCACAAGTTAGCTAACTCCTCATCACCGTGATGTGCGCACACGTGAACTTTGACCTGAGGTCAGAGTTCGTTATACATCCAAATCAAAATTCATTAACGTAAGCAATTCTGATTAAAAATTTAAAGTACAAAATAATAATGATAATTTGTGACCAGTGCTATTTTTAGAATATGCCTTGCGGGCGCCTTAAGTGGCCCACACGGGCGCATGGGCGTTTATTGTGAAGAACAGAGTAATAAAATAAACATCTTCTCATCTGTTGATGCCAAGCACGTTGTTTCACGTGGATACAAATCACAGGCATTACATTTGCAATATATTTACATCACACTGCACCATTTACACCTAATGTGGAAACACTGCCGACTAGTGGCCAAGGTAAAGAACTGGGTGGAAGGGAAGAGTGACACATAAGTATTAAACTTCTACACTAGATTCTTCTACAAGTCTACTCTATGCGCTGCCAGCGATATGATACATGGCGATACATGGAATTTTCTGGCGATAGGATGCCATACGATTCACCCTCCTCACAATGCGATGCCATGTGATACGATAGTCATTTAGTTCAAATCAATGCAATCCGATGGTATATGGTGCAATTTTTTGCGATATGATGCAATTCAACATGATTCAAATAAGTAAAGGGAAAAATGGAATTCAGTATGGTCCTACAAAAAGGATTTGGCTTTATTCCTTCTAGGCACTTGGCAGTAAATTCAACTAAAGTGCTGTTTGTCTTTTTTACTATGCACCACTTCTTGATCATTCTTTTTGCCATCTTAAAACAGCAACAACTTTTCCTCCCACTTTCACATCAGCTATGCAATTCCAATAGCAGTGGTTCAATGGTGGAGTAAAACAATTCAACAATAATTACTGCTGTAAAAAATACAGTACAGCAACAACAAAGTTAAAGTGACACTTTCAACAGTGGAATCAATGTTTGTTTATATTCCTGTCTGTAAAACATACTGCTAATATGAATGAGCTAGCAGCTAGGCTAATACAGTAGTGAGGAGCAGAAAGTGGAAAACAACTTCTACCCTTTTAAAATTGTTTCCAAAGTCAGGAAGAAGCCAACTGCTCTGCTGTTCTGAGCACTCGTTTGGGGGGGGGCGGACAAATAGCTTTGGAAAGCAGCTGAAGAGCCACTGACCTGATTTGCTTGGTTCTTCCCCGGTGTCCGACCAGGAACGAGACGGGCTAAGGGGGCGGGTAGACTTGTCTGCGTTGTGGTGTCCCCTTTTTAAGGGGGTCTGCATGTTCGTAGTGCTGCTTTTGTACGGCTTCTGAACGTGGCTTCTTAACTGCTTGCGTGAGAACTTCCATGCTGTTTTACTAGTAGTTGGATGTGCCTCACGGCTTCCGTCCGTATTCAATACAAAAGGCCAAAATATGATGGTGCATTCATGGCGCCTGGGGAACAGCATATATTGCGAAGTTGAACATTAAAAAAACGCGCTTGCATCGGAGTTGAATCTAGATTCCAGTGAATGAGCCAATGCACCCCCATCGCGCGCATCCGCATCGATGTATCGATTACTATTGATTATTTTCCGCACCCTTATTCTACACATACCTGAAGGACAGAGCAATAAAACACATCTCCGCTGGTTTGTTCTCTTGTGTGCCTACAGATTCAAAACGTGATTGCACTTTGCATCTTAATGTAACAACTTTTTTTAAAGTAGCACAATTGAACAGCACAATTATTTTTCAGAATATTGCAATTTAATTATCTTTGTATTCAGACTATTCTTGTAAAATTACTGCTCTTTTCATCCATCCAGGGTGTTTTTTTTCCCTCTTTCTTTCAAGTTTTGCCCCCCATTTTTTGGACCCCCGTTTGAGATCCACCAGATTGGTAAGATGTTCCATGGGTCCACACAAATAGTAGCAGTAATTATTGAGGAAGGAACTACTGAGTCATGGTTAGGGTGTGTGTAGGTTGGTTCCTCGTTAACTACTAATACTACACATTTTGTGTACCTTATTGTAAGATGTAACAGTCATCATTCAAATGAATGATTATCGTCTTTTATAACGTCACGCGTAGAGCACAATGGCAGCCTGTCCACCCTGGAATGCTGAGACACACGTCTAAAAGACGGCAGACGGTGAGGCTGGAAATTGCCAAGCTTAGAAAGACAAGAATCAAAGTTGTCATCACCGCAGCAGGAAATAGCTCATCCAGTACAGACGAATACTGGAGATGGGTGCGTCAGTCACTGGGACCTTCACATTCCCTGCAGTTAAAATGTCCTCTATTTTGTGAGTGATTAAGCTAATTGGTTGGTATGCTGCCGAGGGACATGATCTTACAGATGAGGACACACAAGCACATGTCAAGTCTGCCATGAGTTCTATTTGACAGGAAATGAAATGTCATCCAGTCACGACCCAGCTCTGCAATATTACTGTTGGACAAATATTATTATTATTATTATTGCATTCATAAAAGCAGATTGTATTTGCATGATTGTCGCTCCGGAGTATAAGTCGCACAAGGCCAAAAATGCATAATTAGGTAGAAAAAAACATACATAAGTTGCACTGGAGTCATTTATTTTACAAACTACTTGACCAAAACAGACATTACATCCTCTTGGAAGGCAAGCTCTAACAATAAAAGAATAGAGAACAGCCTGAATAGATGTAAGATATGCTAACACAATGATTATTCAGCTACACCAAAAATAAACATGAACAGAAAAGGTGTCCGGTATTTGTGTAACATAAACAGTTTTTTCATTTATAAGTCGCTCTGGAGTATAAGTCGCAGGAACAGCCAAACTATGAAAAAATTATAGTCCGGAAAATACGGTATATATCACTGTTGGAAATTTTCCTGTAAAAAATGGTAAACAACTGGCAGCAGGGTTGCCATTATGTTGCTGTAAAATTAACATCTTTTTATTGTCACTGAAATTCACGGTTTTGTACTGTTCATGAAAAATACAGTATGAACTGGTTTTAAAATTACTTTCACAGTATTTTACAATTAAATGACTATTTAGTTTGTATTATTTATACACCATAATAAACTATTTTGAAAAATGACATTAAGACATAAACAGTCATATGATGACATACAATTACAGGCACTTTTGTTAAGAAAACATGTTATAATAATAATATAATATAATATAATATAATCATTGATTTTTCAATCTGTGATTACACTGTAAGAGAAAAAAACCCACACAGCTTCTTATTGCACTTTAATTTTTTTCATGTAAAGTTCAAAACTTGAAAACATGATGTAGCCCTTTATTCTTATCACTCATACAGAAGTACAAGCAAAATAGTGCAATCATCCATCCATACATATACAACATACTATGCAGTGAGACAAGGGGTGACAAGACGGGATGATTGGGCGATGAAGGGGGTGAAGAAGGAGGTGAAGAAGGGGGACAACACTAGGAGAGGGGAAAAAAACAACAACTCCAAACTAGACTCCTAAATGAAGGAGCACAGTGTGGGACTGTTAAAAAACCTCTAAATACAATTGGCATACAAGTAAAAACATTGTTCACACACATAGACACAAGACCAGCGCCACCACGGGAAAAATAGCCGATGCGAGCAGCAGCCGGAACAAAACATGCAGAACAAATGCGTTTTAAACAACTGCTGACAAAACACTTGGAGTCAAAAATATTGACTTGATCAACTTTGTACCGTATTATAACATACTGTATTACCCAGCCTTGAGGTGTATCAGTTGTAGAAAATAAAAAAATATCTTATCTTAATGAACAAAATGTCCCAAGCCTGAAACATTCAAACAGTTTATGTGTAGATTCAGAAACAGAACACAATAACAGAGAAAATAATAGAACTAATACAAGGTGTAAAAAAAAGAGATGTCATGAGTAAAAGAATGACTGAGAATAAAAAAATATCAGCGCGAGAGAAGAAAAGAGGGATTCAGACAACTATGTAAGGGAGAGAGATGAAGGAAAAAAGTCAGTAACATCGAGAGGAAGAGGGAGAGACAATTAGAACATTGAGACAAACTAGTGTTTTGACAAACATATTAATGGGATTGAGTAATCTCACCATCTCGAATGAAGTCCCACTCAAAATCCACAAGTCTCTTTAGCAGAGTGGACACATGTGGGTTGATTTTTGTACTCTTTTTGGTTGTGACGTTTTCTTGGATACAACTTTGCCTCGTACAGTCTTGGTGCCTCTCTCCGGGTTTATTGCAGCGAAACACCTGAAAAATGATTGTGTTTATTCAATTTATAAAAATAAAGTTGTTGAACTCAATCAGATTAATAACACAATAAAAGGCAGAAAATGGCAGAAAAATTCAGGTTCTATTTAATTAAAGTATTTAACCTCTGGATGAACTCGAGGGTGCATGCAGCCTCTTCTTGGTACTGGAGATTAGGGGGTGGCAAACTTTTTGACTCGTTGAGTTAACAAAATTGTCCAGGGGGCCAGAAAATCTATTTTACACACACACACTATTTTACTCTTACAATTCTAACATTGCATTAGCATTGAATTAGTTGTCTAATATTATCTGTAAAAGTGTCATACTATATGATCTCATGTCCCTTTTTTCAGGAGCACTTTAAACATCAGACCACAAATGTAAAATTGAATTTTACATTTTTTTTTTTTACTGAATAAGACATTATTCGAGTGGTTAGCGTACAGACCTCGCAGCTAGGAGACCCCAGTTCAATTCCACCCTTGGCCATCTCTGTGTGGAGTTTGCATGTTCTCCCTGTGCATGCGTAGGTTTTCTCCGGGTTTCCACTCCAAATTGTCCATAGGTATGAATGTGAGTGTGAATGGTTGTTTGTCTATATGTGCCCGGTGATTGGCTGGCCACCAGTCCAGGGTGTACCCCGCCTCTCACCCAAAGACAGCTGAGATAGGCTCCAGCACCCCCCGAGGATAAGCAGTAGAAAATGAATGAATGAATGAATGAATGAATAAGACATCCGATTTGCAAGTCATGTTGCCAGCTTGTATGTTAAAAGTTGAAATACTTAGAAAGCAACTGGCGGGCCGGATTCAAATGCTTGGTGGGCCGCATTTGGCCCCCGGGCCATAGTTTGCCCACCCCTGGTGTAGAAGCTGGAAAATAAGGCAGCAATCCCCGTCAAGAACATGGGTTGAATCCCACACAATTTGCATGCACTATAGTCTTACATAATATTAGCCTAATTCAACTGTAATTCAACAATACATAACAATACATAGACTGTAAAATGTTTACAAGAGGCTTCATCATAAAGCTTCATGAATTCACTGGCAACATGGCAGGTGTCAACACACATTAACTTAGTTCATTGGCAATCATCTTAGAAGATGTAGCTAGCTGCTGAATCAAATAAAATTGCTACTCGGCAAATAATTAGTAAGATGGAGATGGATCGGGAAAGGCGAGTATCTAGCATCACATGCGCAGCTCACTTGAAGCATTTCCTAGAATGCCAAAAATACTGCATGATACAGTTAGTTAAGATGATTTCATGGTAGAGTGCTGTTTTCTAGAAAACAGTAAAAGGGGTGTAATTTAGTATTAACAGTAAGATACTCATTCATTCATTCATTCATTTTCTACCGCTTTTCCTCACGAGGGTCGCGGGGGTGCTGGAGCCTATCCCAGCTGTCTTGGACTGGACTGGTGGCCAGCCAATCACAGGGCACATATAGACAAACAACCATGCACACTCACATTCATACCTATGGACAATTTGGAGTGGCCAATTAACCTAGCATGTTTTTGGAATGGGAGAGGAAACCGGAGTACCCGGAGAAAACCCACACATGCACGGGGAGAACATGCAAACTCCACACAGAGATGGCCGAGGGTGGAATTGAACCCTGGTCTCCTAGCTGTGAGGTCTGTGCACTAACCACTCGACCGTAAAAAACACCATAATACTGCAATTATTTACAGTGTACTAATACCTTTCAAAAACCCCAAGTTGGTTTCTATTATTACTTATATTATATTTGGAATATTTGGCTCACCTTTTATACACTGAATGCATGTTCCTTCCATAACATGAGGTCGATATGAAATGGTGACCACTTTTTCCACCATGCGGCTAAATATTAAATGTAAATTTACGTGTTAAATTGACATGTTGAATATGAATGCTTCATATGGTAATGGTTTTATTTCATTTGAACATGCATCAGATTACAATTGAGTGCATCCCATAATCAGTTCACAGTTCCACATGTCCAAAAGGAGTAGGAAGAAGCAAAGCTTATTAAATCCTACCCCTCCATCTGGTACTTTTACAATCAGTAACTCTTACATTTGTTCACTTCCTTTATTCTGTTGTTAAACCAGCCCAAGTTTCAGATCATGAGGTTTGGAAGTCAGCCCTTGAAGAAGTTTGGGGTGGCTGTGAATGCTCGCTTTCTGGGGGCATGGTAAAACAGTACACTTGTGATGTCACACATGGCCGGTCTTCCTTACTCTTCCTTACTCTCCCAATGTCTGCTTCTGTGTTGACGTTGTTAGCAAGGGAAAGCTACACTTGTTTCCAAGTCCTGGAGACAGCACCGTCAGACACCAATGGTTGGAGTTCCTGATTCCCAGCCGGCAAAAGAAAAATATTTTTATCTGAAGAAGAACCATGACCATTTTCATTCCAGCCCCTTCACACTGGACTGCAAACTGATCCAGTGAGAGTCGAAGATCACAGCCCGGTGAAGCCAGGAGGACCACATCATCTGCATAAAGCAGAGACCCAATCCTGCAGCCCCCCAAATAGGGACCCCCTTAAACGCCCGGCGGAGTCCAACTCTCACTGGAAAGGAGTCGGACAATGTGGACCAAGTCGTCCCCATAGACCTCCTCTCCAAGTCCACAACACATGCGGACTGGTTGGGCAAAGTCCCGTGCACCGTCCAAGACCCTGCGGAGATGTAGAGTTGGTCAACAGGAAACCACACTGCTCCTCCTACCCGGTGGTCCTCCTCTGAATAGACCTTACCTGGAAGGAGTGTTGGAGCACACCCTCGGGTGCCCCTTTTGAAGGACGGGAACCCGGGGAAATGGGGGCCTTGACCTGTGACTGCTGTGCTGTGAATGCAGAAGTGTTCAATAAAGACAAAGAATATGAATACGCCAAGACGACAAAACCCGATCTGGTGGTAGAAATGAAGATGGAAAAGTGACATCATAAAAATGGAGAAACATCAGCACCGCCTTGTGAAGTACTACAATTACACCCACTGATCCTGTCATCGTTAACACATCGTTAACATGCCTTCACCTCCTTAGAAAAGAGGTTTAGAAGTTTTAAAGCGACACAAGTTAATGTGGTAGGAAACATGGACCGCCCGTGCCGCCTTTGACATCACAATAATAAGTACTCCTCATTGAGGAGCAAGTACTCTGACTTACAAGGTGTGTGGAAAAGGAGACAGAAATCTGGCGTCTTTCTTTTTTAGAAGCGACGGAAACATTACAAGACATTATTCCCACTAATTATACATACATTTTGTCAGTTAGCTCAAGACAGTTTTCAAGCGGCATAAAGTTTTCCAACTGTCTATTCCAACATTTTAACATCACTGAACAATCAGGGAGCATCGGTCATCCTGGGGATGGCATGCCTCCCATCCAAAGGAAGGATTATTCTGCCCCTTTTTAGTACTTACAGTGAAGAAAATAAGTATTTGAACACCCTGCTATTTTGCTATTTCTCCCACTTAGAAATCATGGAGGGGTCTGAAATTTTCATCGTAGGTGCATGTCCACTGTGAGAGAGATAAACTAAAAAGAAAAATCCAGAAATCACAATGCATGATTTTTTAACAATTTATTTGTGTGATACAGCTGCTAATAAGTATTTGAACACCTGAGAAAATGAATGTTAATATTTGGTACAGTAGCCTTTGTTTGCTATTACAGAGGTCAAACGTTTCCTGTAGTTTTTCACCAGGTTTGCACACACTGCAGGAGGGATCTTGGCCCACTCCTCCACACAGATCTTCTCTAGATCAGTCAGGTTTCTGGGCTGTCGCTGAGAAACACGGAGTTTGAGCTCCCTCCAAAGATTTTCGATTGGGTTCAGGTCTGGAGACTGGCTGGGCCATGCTAGAACCTTGATATGCTTCTTACGGAGCCACTCCTTGGTTTTCCTGGCTGTGTGCTTCGGGTCGTTGTCGTGTTGGAAGACCCAGCCACGACCCATCTTCAATGCTCTGACAGAGGGAAGGAGGTTGTTCCCCAAAATCTCACAATACACGGCCCCAGTCATCCTCTCTTTAATGCAGTGCACTCGTCCTGTCCCATGTGCAGAAAAACACCCCCAAAGCATGATGCTACCACCCCCATGCTTCACAGTAGGGATGGTGTTCTTCGGATTGTACTCTTCATTCTTCTTCCTCCAAACACGCTTATTGGAATTATGACCAAAAAGTTCTATTTTGGTCTCATCTGACCATAAAACTTTCTCCCATGACTCCTCTGTATCATCCAAATGGTCATATGCAAACTTAAGACGGGCCTTGACATGTGCTGGTTTAAGCAGGGGAACCTTTCGTGCCATGCATGATTTCACATCATGACGTCTTAGTGTATTACCTACAGTAACCTTGGAAACGGTGGTCCCAGCTCTTTTCAGGTCATTGACCAAGTCCTGTCGTGTAGTTCTGGGCTGATTCCTCACCTTTCTTAGAATCATTGAGACCCCACGAGGTGATATCTTGCATGGGGCTCCACTCCGATTGAGATTGACCGTCATGTTTAGCTTCTTCCATTTTCTAATGATAGCTCCAACAGTGGACCTTTTTTCACCAAGCTGCTTGGTAATTGCTCCGTAGCCCTTTCCAGCCTTGTGGAGGTGTACAATTTTGTCTCTGGTGTCTTTGGACAGCTCTTTGGTCTTCGCCATGTTACAAGTTAAAGTCTTACTGATTGTATGGGGTGGACAGGTGTCTTTATGCAGCTAACGACCTCAAACAGGTGCATCTGATTCAGGATGATACATGGAGTGCAGGTGGACTTCTAATGGGCAGACTAACAGGTCTTTCAGGGTCAGAATTCTAGATGATACACAGGTGTTCAAATACTTATTTGCAGCTGTATCACACAAATAAATTGTTAAAAAATCATGCATTGTGATTTCTGGATTTTTCTTTTTAGTTTATCTCTCTCACAGTGGACATGCACCTACGATGAAAATTTCAGACCCCTCCATGATTTCTAAGTGGGAGAAATAGCAAAATAGCAGGGTGTTCAAATACTTATTTTCTTCACTGTATTTACATTTTCACTCACGCCATCTTTTTTAAAGGGGTAGGAAGACGTGTGCAAATGTCCTGAACATACCAAGAGTCAAGAATCCCACTGCCACCGTCCCTGTGGTCTCCATGGCTGAGAGGCAGCCTGACCTCCGACCTCCGCCCACTGGCTGCCTGGCTCTCATGGGCAGGATCCAGTGATAGCCTGCTTGGCGATGTTTCCTTCCACCCAAACCTGCTCAGCGTAATGGAGACCTGCTGTGGTGAGGCCGGGACAGCTCCTGGCGGTTGGACTGTCCCCGGGACCTGGTGGAGACACCACGCCATGGTGTGTCCCCACCAGGTAGGACCTTGGCTCGCTTGGTATGCTCATAAATCTGATGGGATTTTCCAAGCTTAGTCCTGACATCTTGGCCTGAATGGGGAAAGGATGGTCAACTGGGTACGGCATCTGCTCCAGGTTCAGAACTAGATCCAAGTTCAGTTCACACAGTATGAATATGAATACTTCATAGTTTCTGAGAGTTTTTTCTAATGCCGAGCTTTGTGATGTCAATGACATACAAGCTTCCTTATATGGGCGTGCCCAGATATCCCTCCAGCTCTTTGTTTACGGTGTTAGCAATGGCTCCCATGAAACGTTTATTGGGGTCGAAGGAGCATCAGGCAAAGGTGGTTGGTGTCGCTTCACCCCCAGCAAGAGAAACGGCATCTCACACTGGACTGTAAATCATAAAGTGGAACAATCGCATTATTTTAGTGATATTTTGACTTTGTTGTATTAAGTAGTGTTGACTTGCCCACAAAAGGTTGTGGTTTTATGTTTACCAGAATTGTTGCTATGTTTTATGCTCTGTTTTGATTGTTGCTCTGTTCATAACCACAATCAACAAATTAAAGGCAAGTCAAAAAGTAATTCAACAATGTTGAAAAATATCCAAGTCTAATCTACTAGTCATCTAGATTACAGGTTCTAATTGCTCCTCTTCCTGCCTTTGCTGTGGTTTCGGCTTGTCCTGCCACATTGTATGCATGACACCAGTCGCCATGCAAGGCTAGGCAATGAGAGCAACAATGATGTCTTTAATTGTGTGGGTGTGAAACCGAGCACAGTCAATTTTGGAGTTCAGCCAAAAACAACTGATTTTTTTTATTCCATATTTCCTTGTTGCGTAGACGTCTCAGAACTGACTTGCACATTCCAGGATCGAGTCAAGCTAGCACATAAAAGGGTGGCTCTCTGTTATGCTCAGCATCCCCCATCACCGCTGCAAAGGTAAGACAACCTGGCATCCTACTTTTCTACCTACCAGATTTATGATAACAGGATTTGTCTACTGATGGCACAGATGGCGTTTTCTCTTCACGTGTTGGTTCTCCTTTGTGGACTCAGTGGACTGTTGACTGGAGCAGTAAGTCCACAACTCAACAAACATTCATTTGATATTGTGTTTCATTCACTCTGGTCTTCATAATTATCGATGTTGTGTTCCTTCCTTCTTCATAGTGGGCTTGGCCAAGCAGGAACCGAGGTTGGTGGCTGTGGCTGAATGACTTAGTCCATGTGTTGTTATCCACCTAAACTAACAATTGTGTTGCAGCTCTTTGCTGTCCTAAGGGCTGGGATCAGTTTAATGATCGCTGCTACATCTACCAAGATGAAGCCAGGACTTTTGCAGATGCAGAGGTATGGAACCATTTCACCGGGTGGTTGTGATGGAGCTCTGAACCGGTCGACTGCTGTGGGAATCCGCAGTGATCCGCTGTTTGTTCATTGAACACTTTGTCAGAAGTCCAACTCTGACCAACTATCTGATGGAACTAGATGAATGAAATCTATTCTTCCACTCTGCTTCTCCCACCAGCGTATCTGCAACATTCTGGGTGGGAATCTGGCTTCAATCAGCGATGAGCTGGAAAATGCAGTCGTTTATCACCTGGTTGAGGAGGCGGGTGCAAATCAAGCCTGGATTGGACTCAGTGATGCCATTGAGGTGAAACATTGACCAGGACCAAAGCTGTCTAGGGATGAGTACAAATATTTCCAGAATGAATAGGAATATCATCCAGAATGTAAAGGATTTGTGTTTCATGATGATACCGTATGCCAGTGGAGTACCAGAACTTTGTAGAAGCCACTCATCAGAATGTCATCTTGTCTTCCAGAATGACGAATATTTTTGGACTGACGGCGTAAAGTTTGTGTTTGAGAACTTTGCCTCGGGCGAGCCTGGCGCCGATGAATGTGTGGCCATTGAAGCTGCAGGGGGTACGAGGATCTACCGTCAATCAGCAGCTTCAACCTTAAGTCGTTCTTCAACCGATTTCTTTCATTTCCAGGTGAATGGGTTGGCGAGTCGTGCGACACTGAGGAGCCGTACGTTTGCGTCGCAGACGCCGAATGTTACAAACACTGATCATCGCTCCTACCATGGTATCTTCTTGAACAGTGACTGGACTGAGACAATATCTAACTTTAGTGCTTTTCTATCACCGTTTTCTGTTCTTCTTCTACAATGTAAGTAGATAATCTCTCCACCCAATAAAGCATCAAGCATCGAGATGAGTCTTTGTGTGTTATCCTCTACACGCCCGATTCCAAACTTCATTATGGAATGGCAGAAAATCTAACTTGTCCTTGTGTGTTCTCTTGATTTGTGTGTTTCAAAGGCTGGCTTTGAGAATGATGACAATGATAGGCAGAACGAGGTCAAGGTCAGTCTGGGTAAAAACACATTGATGCCGCAAGGAGCACAGAATGGGGCTGCACTGGAAAATAAAAGATTTCCTTCCTCAAACTGCTTCATCTGCTGCAATGTCTTAAGTGTAAACGTAATCAAGGACCATAAAAGCCTGGGGCCTCGCCTACAATGGAATCTAACCCAGGTTAGCACCAGGAACTGTCACGCTCTGTGTGGGTTTGCCCGTGACAGTTTATGTTTGAGTTCCGGTCTAGGTTTTGGTTTCCGTTTTGCACTCTTATTTTGTATTTTCCTGTTTTGCCCTGTCGTCCTTGGTTGCCTTAATCATTTATTTCATCAATCGTATTTAGTTCAGGTGTGTGCATCTCCCCTTTGTGGGATCATTGTTAGTTTGTCCGTCTGCTGTCTTAGTTGCCTTTTTCCCGCTGCTACAATTATTGCAAAAAATAAATATTTTTACCTGCATTCGGTCCTGCTCTCTGCATCCTGGGGTCGCACCGCAACACAGACATGCCGCGCCGTGACAGGAACCCAAGACGCGAGGAGAAACATAGAATAAAAGTAGCATACGCACACATTCACGCTACTTGAGCTCCACCTGCTGTCCAAATGTGCGTATGCAACTCCACCCCTAGCCACGCCCTCTCCACGCCTTCAATTCCCCTGAAATGCTCAAAGCAAAGTGGCTCATGAATGCAGTGTCCATATTTAATGATCCTTGATTGGAGGCCACGCCCTCGTCACCTTCAGACTCGACTACTGCGTGCCCCGCCTTGTCACTCACACCGCCTTGTCACTCACACCGCCTTGTCACTCACACCGCCTTGTCACTCACACCACCCCGTCCCTTCAAAATCCTTGATACAGAGGAGTCACGAAGAGAAAAATGAAAAAATTGTGGCGAAAATGTCAATATTTGATATTGTTCATGTATTTTTATTTGATATTTCATTTTTACGTTCTGCAATAAATGCAAGTTTGTTGACAAGGTATTTTATAAAAAGATGTTTCTGAGCTAAATTACATAAAAGTAATTTAGTAATAAAAGTAGTAATAAAGTAATAAAAGAAATGTGTGCACATTAATTTGTAGTAGGAAATAATCTTGAAACAATACTATAACACCAGTCAACTTCATAAACAGGATTTACCAGAAATATCTGTCAGAGAGTAAACAATGAAATTGCAGTATTGTTTTGGCACACATGGAAGTTGCCAGTCAATCATAGCTAAAGAAATAGCAAAATGTTTGTTGTCAGCCAAAATAGATAAACACGCAGACTTCTGCACTGACTTCTTTCTGGGCACGGCCTACGCAAGCTCTCCATGGTTCTCCTGGTTCTCCTGGTCAAGCTAAAGTGCTGCTTGAGCTCCACCTCCACATAGACGGGAACATTACAATGCAGTACACCTCTGGGCCATCATTTTGGCAACATTCTTTGGTTGCTTACCTTCAGCATGTCGCCTATTTATGCTTTACTGCGAACACCGAACGGAACTAAAACGCTACAAGTTGCATAAATTCATAAGCTTCGTCAGCTGGTGGGCCGCTTTAGCGTTTCTTGCATGACTATACGTTGAGTCCCAAATGAAATCAATGAACATATCTTACTTCCCCAAAGTGGGTACGCCGTCCGTTAATTCATTCTGTCATTAATCCGGCCACTTGCTGTTTTTACTGATGTTTCCGGACACACGTGGAACGCATTTCAGTTAAAATAGTTTTTTTATGGACAAGGTTGCAACAGTCAGACAATCCATTCCAAAGATCTCAGCTCCTGGTCCCCCTGGCTGCCCCCTAAAACCACAGACTGTCCTCTAGATGTCCTCCCTGCGAGGATGATGAAGGAGGTTATAGATACCATTGGCCATTGCCCCACTGCCCTTAAGCAAGCTGTAGTTAAACCGCTCCTCAAAAGCCAAACCTGGACACATCAACTTTGTCCAACATCCGTCCGTCCGATCTGCTCTTCCTGTCCAAGGTCATATCTGTCCACCCATAATATTGCTAACACATTTCAATCAGGCTTTCGGACCCGCCACAGCACAGGTTTTTTTTTAAACAATGTAGTCCTGCAAAAAATGAGAGTATGACCAATCACAGCGGAGAGGGCGAGCCCACAGGTACGCCGCGGTGGTGTGCAGCTGCTCTATATGAGTCCACAAGTCAATACAAAGGGAGGGCCCCCTTTAAGGTGCTGTGTTTGGCCCCAGTTTCTCTTCTTCTTTTCTGTGTTTCTTCTTGCTCCGGTCCGGTCGCTCCAAATGCGCAAAAACATCAAATAAAATGTCATGGTACAGGGAAGTTGTAGCCAGCACCTTTCCTGACACAGACCAAATCTGTTTAGCATGTAAGGGCATTTAGATCAACAATACTACCTGCCCCAATGGCTGGATGGGACAAAAAAAAAGGTGCTGTGTTTGGACTAGGTTGCCATTCTATGATCAAGAAAAGCACAACGTCAGTTAAGAATGGAATGTGTGGAAAATAAGACCCCAAAACACATTTTATTGTTCTTTTCTTCAGTTGACTGCACTGCTGCCAACACTGCCGCTAGTAATACAACAAGCTGTTGGCGCTGCTACAAGTCGCTGAATGATGTTAGCGGCTAATTTGCATCTCATTTGCATATGATGTAGGAGAGCCCAAACACCTTCATTACCTTTAGAAAGATTGATTACTGGATTGTTCATTTAAAATAGGCCATCATTTCATCACTTTTGAGTCTCCAAATACCCCCCAAAGTCCCCAACAACCAATCAGAAAAAGTGGCTAGATTTATCGTTTCTGTGAAAATATGTCGTCAAGAGGTGTTGGAATGTGGAGCTGGCAACACTGATGATCTTTCTAGGTTGGAATGTGGAGAAGAAGACGACAAGAAGACTTGATGGTAAAGCCAGAGAAAGAAAGATTTGATTTTGATACGAGAGCAGGAGGTATGATTAGTGGTTGGAACAAGTCGCCTCTCGGATGCAAACGTATGGCAGCTCGATGTCGCACGACTCACCAATCCACGGACCTTGAAAAGAAAAAAAGTGGCTTTCAGAAAGACTCTACATTTGAAGCTGAAGTACTGAGAATTGAATGATTATACCTGAACTTCCTTTGGTTAAAATCTCCAGACAGTCATTATCGCCCGGCTCTCCGGAGTCGATCTGGTTGAAGCCAAACTCTCTGCCATCAGTCCACAAAAAGTCTCCATCCTGGAAGGCAAAGTCACATTTGAGTGAGTCCCTCTTAAAGATAACGTTCTACATCTCCGTCCCTGCGTTTTAGTCTCCATTTAATCCGGAGGAGGCTTTCATTTTCCGTATTCTAATAAATACTTCTATCGGTTTTTAGACAACTTTGGTACTGGGAAATGTTTCACCTCGATGGCGTCGCTGAGTCCAATCCAGGCTGACCTTGCTTCTCCCGAATCAACCAGTGAAGTAACAACTCGGTTCTCCAGCTCGCTGGTGATCGAAGCCAGGTTCCCACCAAGAAGGTTGCAGATGCTCTGATGGGAGAAACTGAGTGAAAAAATTATTTCTTGGCAAAAAATGGTCATAAATTCCATCTTGGGGGAGTCATGGAAAAGCGACAGATGGTGATGAAAGGGTGGACCAAAGAACAGAATTCAGTCAGCGGTGAAAAGGAGATGTGGCCCTGATTGAACCAATGTCCCGACTCCTCACCCCCACGCTCCATAGAAGGGTGGTGGCAACAAGTGCTCCACAAACTGCCATCAATCTCATTCTTCGTCCTTCTTAGTCTACTGCGTGCTTTTCTACCGTACCTCTGCATCTACAAACGACCTGGCTCCTTTTTTGAAGATGTAACAGTGGTCATCCAACGTGGTCCAGCCCTTAGGACAGCAAACACCTATAAGACAATTGTTGTTTGATAGATGGAACATTTGTGTGAAAAAAATGGAATAAAATCCCAGCTACCAACCATTGTCCTTCTGGAAGGGCCAAGACCACTTGTGAAGAAAAGAAACAAGGAGAGACAAATACACAGACAGCAGTTACTGAAAGAGAATATCACACAAGTGATTACGGAGGACAGCAAATGAGACTTGGACCTACAACTCCAGCCAAAAGTCCACTGAACCCAAAAACCAGGACGGTCACATGAAGACCAGATGCCATCTGTGCAACGATAGACAAATTTCGCTATAATAAAAATATGACAGGAATCGGAATGAGAGAAGTAGTCTGTGTCGTATGATGATGCTTCATGCTGTAGACAACACAAGGCCATCCTTTTATATGCCAGCTTTCCTGGAACGCAACCCCGGAATGTTCTGTATGTCGAACATATCAACGTATGCAATGAGGAAAGACAAGAAAAGCCACAGCGTTAGGTTATTCATTTAAATGATCAATGGAAACACGTTCATCCTGGACTGGTTGGGAGCCAATGGCAGTCACACCCCAACAATTAAACGGATTATTGTTTTCTTTGCCAAACCTTATATTATCGCCGCCAAGCGCACTACGGAGGTTGTTTACGCGGTGGATCTGTTTCTCTTCAAAATAACTTAAAAAGTTCTGTATGGATTTGGATGGTATTTTCAGGAACTGGATAAGGAAGAACTGATTCAATTTTGGGGGTGATCCCGATCAACACCTGGATCCAGGATTAAAAGGATTCTAGGACCATTTTCTACTCACTTTGGAAAAAAATTACAGAACAATTTTCCATAGGTTCTACAAAGTATGAAAAACTGCTAATGACATATATATTATAATAATATGATCCACAATATGAAAAAAGAGGGGAAGACAACAATTGAAGCTGTAACCAAATACCGTGATACTGCATATAGTACTTGCTATAAGACACTAGCTACATTTACGTCACTTTACGTCAATCTTTGGCACCAACTGACACCAACTGGCGCCGGCCCAGTGGACTCCTAGCATAAACTAAGCTAAGATAAGATATGATATTGTCACGCCCTGTGTAGGCTCCTGCGTGGCAGTTTGCTTAAGTTACCTTCTTGGGCTTTAGTTTCCCTTTTTGACACCCGTATTTTGTATGGAACTTCCGACTTTGCCCTGTCTTCCTTCGTTGCCCCAAGCATCCACACCTGTCCCTGATTTCTGTTTGTATTTACTTCAGGTGTGCGCTTCTCCCTGCGTGGAATCATGGTCGTTCCCGAGTTGCTTATCCTGCTGCTGCTATTTACCTGCATTTGGTCCCGCTCTCTGAATCCTGGGGTCGAACATCAAAGCTCTCAAGCCCGATGGTTGACATGATATGCCTTCATCAGTCCTACAAGGGGGCATTTCAGGTTGACAGCAGCAAAAGTAGCACAGTAGCACACAGAAGTACTTACTGCTGTACAGGAGTACTTACGACTGCTACGTGGTGATGAAGAGGTGTGCTCTACAAGTAAATATGTCGCCCCCACCTCGTCCTTGTATGTGTTGAATGCCCCTTTGTAGGCGCGATGGAACCCACGGAGGAGCTTCCATAGCCGGCTAAACAAGAAGTCACATCAGGTTTGGTCTTGTCATTATAACAGTCGGTGGGTTTTGAGTCACTTATGACTACTTATGACAACTTGTTGAAGTGGAAATAGTGAATTAGGCAGTGGACAACGGCGCGCATACCGAAGAGCCCGAGGCACTGAGCTGCAGTACCACAACTAACCATAAGGGGGCAGTAAAACACAAAAAAAGGTTTGGAAGAAAACCTTTGAAGGCATTTGAAAGCAAGAGGATCCAAACTATCAAAGTTAACAACAGTGATGGGTATAACGGCATTTCAGTAACGGGTAATCTAACTAATTAGCATAACACCGTTACCATTTTCGACACCCCGTTACTGCACGTTACTGAAGCCGCCTAAAAATATATCACCGACTTCAGAACTAATCTGTAGCGCAGTGAGAGTGTCGCAGAGCGACAAGGGAGGGGGTGAGATAACCACATAAGCAATTAGGATTTTCAACCACTGTGCCGCGGCACACTAGTGTACCTTGAGAAACCGTCAGGTGTGCCGTGAGGAATTATCCAATATAACTTTTTATAATTAACATTTATTAATCATCATTTGCAAATATTATATCAATAGCTATTATGTCAATAGTATACATGGACCCAAATATTCTAATTGCATTTGGTTTATTTGCTCAAACGGAAAGAATTGAACAGGGATGGAATATTCCTTTAACCCAGGGGTCTCAAACTCGCGGCCCGCGAGACATTTTGTAACATTTTTGGTTAGTGGTGTGCCACAAGATTTTTCCAATGTAAAAAAACCTGTCGGGGCTCAAAAAAGGTTGAAAAACACTGGGCTAAGGTTTAGTAAGATTGGGTGGGCGGGTGTTTAGAGCACATAAGCAACGAGGATTGGCTAAAGTTTAGTAAGATTGCGTCTCTAGCCAGAGAACTTGAGTGGGCGGGTGTTTAGAGCATTCATTCATTCATTTTCTACCGCTTATCCTCTCGAGGGTCGCGGGTGTGCTGGAGCCTATCCCAGCTGTCTTGGGGCTAGATTGGTCGCCAGTGCATGTTTTTGGAATGTGGGAGGAAACCGGAGTACCCGGAGAAAACCCACGCATGCACGGGGAGAACATGCAAACTCCACACAGAGATGGCCGAGGGTGGAATTGAACTCGGGTCTCCTAGCTGTGAGGTTTGCGTGCTAGCCCCACGTGCAAACAGCGTCTGCCAAATGGAAGTACAGATAGAGATGGGATTTTTGAGGGGAGCCGGATCTTGGTGAGCCGTTCCTTTCAAAGAGCCGTTCAAAAAACTGGCTCATTTGGCTCATTTTTACATTTATTAAGTTTTTAGTAGCCAGCCCGGCCTTAACTCGTTTTATCATAGAAATAATCACTGGGAGGAATGAATTTACATCCCACCAATATGAGTTTGAATTATTCTGAAATACTGATTATAACTTTTTAAAGTCTGATCTGGATTCATTGTAACTATTCCACAAGGTGGTGCTATAAACACTGCTTTGGCAGTGACGTCACTGTTCTGAATTACCCTAAATGTACAAATTCGGTGTATGTGTGTGTGTGAACCATGACTTCAACGTATATAAACATAAAAAAACAAAGCAAGCTGCAATGAATTTATTTGTAAAACAGCCTTTAGTGCGAATAAAAAAAACATCCAAAGAAATAAACTGTTCAATAGACTGATGGACTGTCCTGGGGTGCATTTTGTTGCTCTGTAAAAAAAACCCTGAGAAATCTAAATCTGAGAAACTAACTTGCAACACTGGACTTCAATTACAGAAAATATTTCAAGTATTAGAAAAATAGATAAAACTAGAATAAATAATAAGAAAATATGAACATACAGCACACTATTACTTCTAATACAAACTCTGCATTGACTGGTGGACTGTCCTACAATTGTATGCAAATGAGCTCCTTTTCGTAAAACAGGAGATCTGCCCCTTCGAGTCTTAACTGAACAATGCAAAATGCAATGTAAACAAATGCAAAGCATTTCCATATTTTATGGCTTCTTCTGACTGTCCATCTTGTCTTTGGGCAAATTAGCGTTAAGGAAGTGATCTGATCTATGAAGGCTTGAGGGCGACTTCTTCTCTGAGATAATCAGTCTGGTTTTCGAGAATATTCTCTCAGAGGGAACTGATGTCGCCACAACACACAGCTTCTTGGCCATCAGCTTGCTAAGCCTGGGGTACACAGGGGCCCGACTTTCCCACTACTTGAGGGGATCCTAATTTTTTGCAAGAAGAGGCTCCTCTAAGTAGGCTCACACCTCCATGACAGCATCTGCCGTGGGATTCCTGGCTGATACTGTTCCCGCTACCTGCGCGTGGTGGGAGATACAACAATATTTTATAAGATTGATGTCATCATAGATTTACAGAAAAGTGATACATTTTTGCCACCCTCCCATCCTCATGGAAAATATCTCCAATCAATTGATTCAGCTGCGGTCGCACTGCCTGCTTCTTCCACAACGACTGGTTGCTGGATGGGTTCACTGCTGTTAGCACTGAGTCTTCCTGCTGCAGTTGATATCATCTGGAAGGTCTCATTTGCAGTTCTGGCATCAGCGAAAGTCATCCTCTTAAAACGGGGGTCAAGAGCAGCAGCATCTGCAAGGATGTGGTTTGATTCGACTTGACTGGAATCGAGTCGACATGCTTGCACAAAGACCGTTGACCATGTCTTTTTCTGTCTGTGTTGTTGCCCTCCTCCGGAAATCATTTGTGGCTCTTTGCAGTTGCCTAGCCAACAGTATGACTTTGGAGGCTGTCACTTAGCTAGTGACAAAAAAAAACATGTTACGTGAATGATACGATTATGAAGTTGTTAAACAATGACAAATATTACAGTGCATCCGGAAAGTATTCACAGCGCTTCACTTTTTCTACATTTTGTCATGTTACAGCCTCATTCCAAACTGTATTAAATTAATCTCTTACCTCAAAATTCTACACAAAATACTCCATTATGACAATGTGAAAAAAGGTTTTTTTGACATGTTTTGAATTTATTAAAAATAGAAAACAAAAAAATCACATTTACATAAGTATTCACAGCCTTTGCTTGATACTTTGTTGATCCACCTTTGGCAGCAATTACAGCCTCAAGTCTTTTTGAATATGATCCCACAAGTTTAGCACACCTATCTTTAGGCAGTTTTGCCCATTCTTCTTTGCAATAAGTCTCAAGCTCCATCAGGTTGGATGGGAGACGTCTGTGCACAGCCATTTTCAGATCTCTCCAGAGATGTTCGATCGGATTCAAGTCTGGACTCTGGCTGGGCCACTCCAGGACATTCACAGAGTGGTTCTGAAGCCAATCTTTTGAGATCTTGGCTGTGTGCTAATGTCTACTGTCTATATAGTCAAGGTACATGACCAGTCTACTGAGGTCAAGAGCGCTCTGGAGCAGGTTTTCATCCAGGATATCTCTATATATTGCTGCATTCATTTTTCCTTCTATCCTGACTAGTCTGCCAGTTCCTGCTGCTGAAAAACATCCCCACAGCATGATGCTGCCACCACCATGCTTCACTGTAGGGATGCTATTGGCCTGGTGATGAGCAGTGCCTGGTTTCCTCCAAACATGGCGCCTGGCATTCACACCAAAGAGTTCAATCTTTGTCTCATCAGACCAGAGAATTTTGTTTCTCATGGTCTGAGAGTCATTCAGGTGCTTTTTGGCAAATTCCAGACGGGCTGCCATGTTCCTTTTACTAAGGAGCGGCTTTCGTCTGGCCACTCTACCATACAGGCCTGATTGGTGGATTGCTGCAGAGATGGTTGTCCTTCTGGAAGGCTCTCCTCTCTCCACAGAGGAACGCTGGAGCTCTGACAGAGTGACCATCGGGGCCTTGGTCACCTCCCTGACTAAGGCCCTTCTTCCCCGATCGCTCAGTTTAGAAGGCCGGCCAGCTCTAGGAAGAGTCCTGGTGGTTCCAAACGTCTTCCATTTACCAATAATGGAGGCCACTGTGCTCATTGGGACCTTCAAAGCAGCAGAAATGTTTCTGTATCCTTCCCCAGATTTGTGCCTCAAGACAATCCTGTCTCGCAGGTCTACAGACAGTTCTTTTGACTTCATGCTTGGTGTTTGTGCTCTGACATGCACAGTCAACTGTGGGACCTTATATAGACAGTTATTATATTTCCAAATCATGTCCAATCAACTGAATTTACTGCAGGTGGACTCCAATTAAGCTGTAGAAAGATCTCAAGGATGATCAGTGGAAAAAAGATGCACCTGAGCTCAATTTTGAGCTTCATGGCAAAGGCTGTGAATACTTATGTAAATGTGATTTCTTAGTTTTCTATTTTTAATAAATTAAAAAAAAGTCAAAAAAAAACTTTTTCACATTGTCATAATGGAGTATTTTGTGTAGAATTTTGAGGTAAGAGATTAATTTAATACAGTTTGGAATGAGGCTGTAACATGACAAAATGTAGAAAAAGTGAAGCGCTGTGAATACTTTCCGGATGCACTGTATGTACAACACAGATTACACTCATTCATTCATTCATTTCTACCTCACGAGGGTTGTGGGGGGTGCTGTCCCAGCTGTCTTCGGGCAAGAGGTGGGGTATAGCCAATCACAGGGCACATATAAACAAACAACCATTCACACCCACATTAGACACACACCAATTAAGTGGCCAATTAACTTAGCATGTTTTTGGAATGTGGGAGGAACCCGGAGTACCCGGAGAAAACCCACACATGCACGGGGAGAACATGCAAACTCCACACAGAGATGGCCGAGGGTGGAATTGAACTCAGGTCTCCTAGCTGTGAGGTCTGCACACTAATATTAAGATTAAGATATGCCTTTATTCGTCCCTCAGCCACTCAACCGCTGATTATACAGATATCCCTCATTTAGTATAAGTTAATTTGCATGCCTGCTATAGAATTCTACTGCAGAACAACACACCTTTCTGCACTGACTTCAACAGTGACCTCCTCAAATGGTTTCAAGATGGTGCACATTTCCTGCAGTGTAGTCCATTCTTCTTGGGATAAAAGGCGGACTGGTGCATTGGTGATGGCTAGGGTGGACACGATGGGATTTTTGTTGGTCAGAAAACTCTTCAACATGTAATATGTAGAGTTCCATCTTGTGACAATCCCGTTTGAGTCGTTATTCATCCATCTTCATTTGGAGCTGTGTTTCCTTCAGTTTTTGTGCAGCCACTGTTGCATCTGTGAAAGTGTTCCACTGCCTCTTTCACTTTATCGATGATAGATTGCGAACCATTAATGGCATCTCTGACCACAAGATGAATGGTATGCGGCAGGCATGGAAGATGGCTCCATCCTATTATTTGAATAGCCTTAGTAATGTTTGCAGCATTGTCAGTTAAGCAGCAGGTGCTTGGTCAGGCAAAGATGTGGGCCCAGTGGTATCAGAGGCTGCTGTAGCGGTATCTGTGGCTAGAGTGGTAGTAGCACTGGTATGACTTCTAGCACTATGTGGAGGCAAAAGAGGCACTGGTATTTTCAGAGACCGAGTCATCTGGCTCTCTTCTCACCTCTGCCACTCTTACTGTTGGATGTTGAGTTTTCAGGTGACTGGGCAAATTATTTTTGGAGCCTGACTTTAAAATCCTTTAAAAGTATGTTTTTGAGAAGTAACTACAGTAAACCTTGGATATATCGGACTCGGATATATCGGAAATTCGCTCACAAGGGACAGATAAAAAAGAACCAATTTTTCTGTAATGCATTTCCAATAAAAATTCATTGCATATATCGGATTTTTTATAACGGATTTCGCCTATTTCGGACAAAATCTCCAGTCCCGTTCCAATTTCCCTCGCATATCGGATGGCCGCATCGTGGCCTTTGATCCATCTTTGATCCATGTTCACAGCCAAAGCTGAAGATTATAACATCTTTGTATGAATTACAGACATGTACATGAGCATGTACAACGAAATAAAAAAAAAAAATTCTCAAATCTGTAGAAATGCCTTCTTGTTGCTATTAGCGAGGTTTAGAAACCAAACGATAAACGTAAGTGCAAACGATAATGACGTCACATGCTATTGACATGTATGGAAACTTGCCGACTTGTCAATAGCCTGTGATGTCATTATCGTTTGCGTTTATGTTTATCGTTTGGTTTCTAAACCTCCCTAATAGCAACAAGAAGGCATTTCTACAGATTTGATAATTTTTTTTTTTTTTTCGTTGTACATGCTCATGTACATGTCTGTAATTCATACAAAGATGTTATAATCTTCAGCTTTGGCTGTGAACATGGATCAAAGAAAGTTCCCCCATGGCATTGCGCGTCCGTGTAATGAATGTGGCGGACATTTTCCGGTATACGCATATAACGGATTTCGCTTATATCGGACAAAACCAGTGGGAACAATTGAATCCCATATATCCGAGGTTTACTGTAGTAACTATAACTAATTACTTTTTTATCCTAGGACTTTGTTAATGTAAATGACGATGAAAGAGGCTGATCAAAGTCTGTGGTCCAATCCAAAAAATGACCGTCAAGTTCATGAATCCTACAGAAAAATGGATAAATACGTACTTGCTTATTTACTTAAGAACGTTAGGAACTTCAGGCTGTGTGGAATGTGTGAGTAATACACGAAGCTATGCTTTATGCTAGCTTTGAGCTAAACCCTTCTGTTGTAAATGCTGAGGAGTGACAAGTAGAGTGACAGTAGAGAGAAGGAGAGACAAAAGCAGCAGCAACAAGAATTCCCATAACAACAACAGTGACAAACAGGACTCCATCAGTTAAATGTCAATGATGGCTAAGGGCCACAATGGAGATGATATCAGTGAAATGAAACAGTCCAACTTACCAGTGGCAATAGTAACAATGAAGACATGAACCGTGATAGTAAACACAATTACAGCAATACAGTTGCAGTAATTAAAATCTCACTGCTTGACATCATTATTACTGTAATAATAGCATAGCAATAGCATAAAGACATCAAGGATAAGACAGTAGATACATACATATGGAGGTGTGTACTTCTGTTAGTGTGCATATTCATATATGTGTGCATAAGTGTACTCATATGTGTGAATGCCTGTGTGTGAATTGTCACTGAGAATGACAAAAGGAATGGGACTTCCTTCTACCACCCAGTAAACCCCGCCCCGTGCAGCCAGGTCAAGCACTCACCGGCAGAGATCCACCGGCCCCGTGGGTGTGGACAAAGCCAGGGCGGACTCCCCAAGACCCGCCCCCGAAGAGACCAGCAAGGGGCCATGGAGGAGCAATCCCAACCAGCAACGGGGCACCAGCAGGCCAGAGGGGAGCCACACCCCCGAGACCGGCGGGAGACCATTTAAAACAAAAGCACACACCGTGGACGTCCCTGGGTGGGGCGTCCGGGGCGTTATAGGGCGGGGGTCCCAGGGGTCCCAGACCCGCAACCAGGCCCCAAGCCCAGGGAGATACGGACTGCCAAGGGATAGCACCACAGACCCCCCTCGACCATGGCGTCGGAGCTACAGCAGTGAGGCAGACAAAGGAGCGGGCAAGGGGGGGAGGCCCGCGCATGAGCAAGCGGAGGGGGCGCGCAGGCGAGCAGAAAGGCAGCCCACCGCACCAGCTGACACCCGCTGGGCAGCTCACCCCCGGAGAGGAAGTGCCACAGCTCCAAGTCACGGGGAGGCCAAGCACCAGAGCCGAGGAGTCAAGACCAGCACTAGGTCACCAACGGACCTCACCATCCACCGGGATGCCCGACCTCCCCCTCTCCACCCACAGAACCGGCAGCGCACCACCCATGTACCGGAGAACCATCCCCAACGAGCCCTAAGACAGACCGTGGATGGGCAAAGACAAGGAAAGCGATGCATAGAGCATAGAGACCAGTGCTAGCAGATAACCAAACGCCCGGGAGAGCATCGTCCCCCCCAGCAGGCCCGACTCTGAGGCGCATGCCCCCCACACGCCACCCAGGCCCCCGTCCCCACGAGCGAGATCAGGCCCCATCCCAACACACAGCCCGGTCCCCGCAGCAGCCACCACAGCGTAGCAACCCCAAGCCACCACTGCAGACTTCAGGCCACCAGCAGCATGGACCCACTGCCTGGAGGTGCAAGGTGCGACCCAGGATAGACCAAAAGAGGTACCGCCAACCGCGCCCCAAGGGCAAGCCCCAGCGTCAGCTGGTTCCAGCGGGACCCTCAAGAAGGCTAGGCAGACCAGATCAAAGCATCCCGCAGCCCAGGGCACCCCGAGTGAGCCGCCATGCCCCAGCAGCCAGTGGGCCAATCGAGGGGGTAGGCAGAAGGCTCTCCGGTCCAGCCCGCCACGCCTACACAAGCGACTCTAGCATCTGATGAGCGTATAACGTTGCCAGAGGGAGGCCCATCATTGTCTGTGCCGTTACACGTGTTCCACAGAAGCAGCAAATCTTCCGGGTTATATCGCAGTATTTCGCCACCATGTCTTCCACTCACCGCCAGCACAAACCAGGCTGTGCAGAACAGCAGCAGCAGCAACAGCGCACATTTCCTCTTGGTAGAAAGTATACTTTACAGGCCTGATTTCACCATGATGACAACGTTCAACAAAACAAGCCTGATGAAGCCCGATGAGCCCCTGGTCAGGATGCCTCCCTGTAGAGGGCGTCTGACCGGTTGTAGGCCTTGGGAAAGGCCCAGGAGTCTCCCAACTGGCCTGGGAACACTTTGAGATTCGCCAGGAAGACAGGGATTTGCCACCCGACTTGGGATAAGCGGAAGCAGATGGATGGATGGAAAATATCAGCAAACCCCAAATCCTTCTCCTTCGTGTTTGTCTGCTGTCAAAAGAGTCCAAAGTCATGCCTCTACTTCACATAGCTGAGTGACAGCTCGATACTTTCTTTGGGTGTGACATTTAGGAGCTTTTTAGCCAAAAACAATGTTGCTAAGGGCTGAAAAACACACCAGTTTTTCCAGTTCTTCAGAGACTCAAAGACGGTGGTTGAACAAAAGGAAAGAGACCTCCTCTTTGATGTCTCTGTGGCCCATACTTGAAGTTTCTTGTATTTAAATGAGCCACAATCTCATTACTCTTTTGCACAATAAATGTTCTCAATATTGAGAACATATAAGATGTTCTGAACATCTTGGCTTCTATGTCCCAAGACCCACAAAGACCAAATGTACCGTTTCTGTGCAACCATTCAAACTGCACCGCAATGTCATTTTATTCAATTGGAGTTCAAATTTCTGCCATTTGGGGTGTCGCTTGTGTTCTAGTAGTGATGATGGGCCCCCGTGCCAAAGCAGTTGAGGACCCCTGTTCTCTCCAGTGAACGTTACAGATAGGAATTCCACCTGGTTGTGTCGGGATGGTGCTGCCTTCCAAGTAAAATGTATTATTCGGACTCCTGTAAACCCCTGCACCAGATTTAGCATTCCACAAGTATCCACCTATTTCAGCATTCCATACTGGACCATGACTTCAGTCAATACAGATAGGAATTCAACCTGGTTGTGGTCTTGACGATTCCCGAGAGCACTTGTAGAACATTCCAGGGTGGGGCTGACATATATAAAGATGCTCCTTGTCGTGTTGTTGCCTCAAACATCAGCAAAGGTAACATCTCACAGTTGTTTGTTGTTGGCTGTCACTAACTTGGGATGATGATGATGATGTGCTTTATCCACAGATGGCATTTGCTCTTCACTTTGTTTTCCTCCTGTATGTGATGAGTGGGCTGTTGACTGGAAGTGTAAGTAACAATCTGCAACGTTTGGAACACATCAGCAGGCTCTCTACTTCTGTCATGACATATTGTCTTCTCTCCCTCACAGCAATCTCAGTCTGATGGTGGTCAGTGTCTCCATTCAACCTTCACGTCTACTCCTCGTACCGTATGTGCTATTCATCTAAAGTGAGCACTGTTTTTCAGATGATGACTGTCCCGATGGATGGACCCAGTTGGACAAACGCTGTTACATCTTCAAAATGGAGAAGAGGGGATTTTCAGATGCAGAGGTACTACCACCGTTTCACACAGTCCTGGTGATGCTCCTTGAAACATTTCATGGTCAGACTAAACTCACTAAACAATCTTCATAAGAAAAACATAATCCCTCTTGCGTGCCCGCGGTCTGCCCGGGGGCTGGGTATGCCCATAACGTCCAGGAGGAAGCGCTTGTACCTGTGATCTCATGCTTTCAGTCACGACCCAAAGTTCACAATCAAAGGCGAGGGCAGAAAGCATAGATCCATCTATAAATTGTCTCTCCGCCATGATGGTCCGTCACAGCCAGCTCGTTACTGCAGATGCTGCTCCAATCCGACTGGCAAGCTCACACTTCAGCCGTCCCACACTCGTGAGCAAGACTCCAAGATGCGGGGAAAGTCCTCAACCTACCCTAATCCATCTGAGAACCATCACCTCAGACTTGGAGGCCCTGAGTCTCAGTGCGAACCGCCCGGGTAAACGCTGAAGGTCACAGCTCAATGAGGAACACATCATCCCAAGAGATCCCAAGGCCCCCAAATTGGGAGAGGGGACACTTCATCCGTTCACTTGTGAGCCCTCATGTTGTGGAAGGGAGCCAGAGGTGTCGCAAGTTCAAAGATGTGGATTTTTGTTTTGGGTTCGATGGTCCGTCCCAAATCCCAAATCCAGATTAAGGTACTGTGGTGGGTTATTGAGAGTAGCCACATTCCCATAGACAGGCCCACTCTTTGGCCATTCTGGTCTCTCAATGGATCCATCTGCCTTTGCAAAGCCGAGAACCTCTCCAAGATGACTTCCTTGTTGTGATTCATAGTCACAGTCCGAGTGCTAACGTCTTACCAATTCTGCGATACTGTGGGGCAGTGCAGAATCCAAACAGCACCAGGCCTGTTTTTACAGTTCCGAATAGTGGACGTCTTCCATATCCTCCACAGACGCATGACCTTCCACTCCAGATCCAAAAACGTGCTGCCTTGTGATTATTGGCCTTATGAGTTATTTTGTTGGTGTTTTTTTTCTTTTGAGATGTACATTTTTGGACTAAATGTGGAAATTTAACATTTTAATTTAAACAAATGTCCAGCAACATGACAACATGTCATCAAACATGTTGGTGTCTCACTCGCTCACATTTTGTATTTGCTGAACCTTTGTGGCCGTGTTTAAGAGCTAATATGCTAATAATAAAGAAAATAGTAATACAAAAATATGCTTGGACAGAGGCTGCACGGTGGTTGTGCGGTTAGCGTGCAGACCTCACAGCTAGGAGACCCGAGTTCAATTCCACCCCTCGGCCATCTCTGTGTGGAGATTGCATGTTCTCCCTGTGCATGCGTGGGTTTTCTCCGGGTACTCCGGTTTCCTCCCACATTCCAAAAACATGCTAGGTTAATTGGCCACTCCAAATTGTCCATAGGTATTTGTATTAAAGAATACAAATATAATACGTATACATTGTCTATAAAAGTGACAGCATGAGAACCATTGAACCTTGGAATTCTAGCATTTCTTAACCTTTTTTTCCACAGGCCATCTGACTTATTCCGCCTTCATCAAGGCCCGCCGGTGGTAACTTTTTCCGAAGATGCGGAATATTCGCTCATATTTGACCTCCAGCAACAATTATACACGAAATGCCCCCCACCCCTAAAGGCTGTTTGAGGCGGTGACGCCAACCTGATGTATGGCCACCTGAAACGGAGCAGTTAGCCGATAGCAGCCAGACGCCCAACACCAAAATGGTTCCCAGTTTCACAGATAAACTAAAAGCATGACTGTGGGATGATGAATGACATGATTTGAAAGCCATTCACAGTACCTTGGTATTCACATTCCTGGCCTATTTAGGCAGCGCTACCTTGATGTGCTATTGTATAAAACAATTTGTACTTTGTTTTCTCTTGTCAGAGCGTCTGCAGAGTTCTTGGTGGGAATCTGGTGTCCATCCACAGCGCCCTGGAAAATGCAGTCGTTAAAGAACTCATTCGGAAAGGGTCTGCCGTGTTTGAAAATACCTGGATCGGACTCCATGATACTGTCCAGGTAAAACATTTGTGAAACAGATGTGTGGAGGACAGGAAGTGATGTCGAGTTTTAGAACAGTAGCCTTATTTTTATTTATGGTCATCGTTCACTGTTGTGAGATGATTGAAATCTGCAATAAGAGGTGTCTGGTGCTCCTCTCACCAAACAATTACTGACATCGAGTGACCAGTGTACAACGTTGTATTTGGATCTTAGTTCATTTCATCATTTTGTACTTATAATGCCTAATTTAGACAAAAAAGGCGTAAAAGTTGCTTAAATGTGATGTTTTCCCAAATAATAGGCTTATTCAACCACAAAACAGGTATCATTTATTCATTATTGAATTTTTGAAAAACCCCAAAAGCGAAGGAGTGGTGTTGGAACCGCCAAGTAGCGAGGGCGGACAGGTCAGAGTCACGATTGAAATGTGACGTTGTCTTGCAGGAGGGGGACATGATGTGGACGGATGGTTCACCCACTGACTACACCGACTATGGAGATGGAGAACCTAATGGCGACGACTGCGTTGAAATGCAAGACAGTGGTAAACTGATTTGTCATTTCAAGTCAATGAATGGATGTTTGGGATTTCACTCATGTCATTCATCTGTGTGTGTGTGTGTGTGTGTGTTGGACTTGTACTGCTGCAACATATATGAGGGTAATATTGTTGATATCACTAATTGGACTGTTTCCTTCCAGATGAGCAGTGGAATGATAGCAAATGCAATGAAGAGCATTCATTTCTTTGTGCTAAAGATGTGAACTAAAAGACCCCGTTGCTGTCATTTTACCTGCAAGGAGGAAAAACTGAAATTCTCGCCTTTTTGTTCTGGAATTATCATCTCTGTATATGGCTTTTCATCCCCTGGAATGTTAGACAGATACCTGGATATTGTCCACTGCTGTTAATAAAACATCATAGAACAGGGTGTCCAAAGTGCGGCTCATTTATACACTCAAATTAGAATTTAACAAGAATTATTTTTTTTCAACAGGAAAATTAACAAGAATAAATATCAACATGATCGAGTGGTTAGCACGCAGGCCTCACAGCTAAGAGATCTGAGTTCGATTCCACCCTTCGGCCATCTCTGTGTGGAGTTTGCATGTTCTCCCCGTGCATGCGTGGGTTTTCTCCGGGTACTCCGGTTTCCTCCCACATTCCAAAAACATGCTAGGTTAATTGGCCACTCCAAATTGTCCATAGGTATGAATGTGAGTGTGAATGGTTGTTTGTCTATATGTGCCCTGTGATTGGCTGGCCACCAGTCCAGGGTGTATCCCGCCTCTCACCCGAAGACAGCTGGGATAGGCTCCAGCACCCCTTTGACCCTCGTGAGGATAAGCGGTCGAAAATGAATGAATGAATGAAAATATCAATATATTAAGAGAGGGAAAAGGCAATCGAACTAAAATAATACTTTTACCAGAATAATGTAATACTATGTGGAAGATTTTAGCAGCATAAAGTTGAAAGCTAAATTTCCCAATCAAAATTCGCCTTTCTTCACCATTTCTGCTCAATATTTGCTCCTGCTTGTCGCTGCACTGTGACAACTACGGGGTCAAACCGGACGAACGTTAATGCACGTTTGACGCACATCAAAACAAAAAGTGTGCCGTTAAAAGAAACTTCCACTAACTTTGACAGCCCCAGCCCCATTGTATAGAATTATGAGAATAAAGTCGAAATACGATTATAAGACAATTTACAAAAAGAAAATTGAAAGATTTGGAAAATAATTTAAAAATCAGCAGAAATGAAAAAAAAACAACAATAGGTCCAATAGGAATGTAAAATCGAAACTTATGATGTACCGAGTTCGGAAAAAGCTGTGAGGGGAAGGCGCAGACGGCAAAAGACAAAGTTCTGCCCGTGGTTTGGTTTATTGAGTCCTATCCTCCTGTTCATGAGCGTCCCATCAGAATTGGAAGTCTAACAGTCGGCTGTGGTGAAGCAGAAACGGAGCAGATGCAGAGCGCCCAAGTTACAGGTCAAGCTACATTCCTGAAAATGAAATAGTTGTAAAACTTTAAAAAAAAATTTTGATACTAGTAGTAGGCTTTTTAGCTGAGATGTGTTTTTTCTCTTGTGCAGTATATCACTTCCTACTATATCTGTATGCGTTGCTTGACAAATACCAAAGTGGCTAAGTTGGACACCCCGAAATAGAATGTATTCAAATGTGTTGTTTTTGCTAGACAATTTAAAAAGTGCACGCTACAATAAAGCTTTACAGTATAGATTTAAAACATGACTTGTATCCAAAGAATACTATTGTATGGACTTTATGTGCAAAATGCTTAAAGTATTACAGTAGATATTGTGATACGTCCCAAAAATATCAGGATATATGGTGCATAGCGCCCAAATCCGCTTTCCACCATTAAGGAGTACGCTTAATGTCATAGAGTCTGCTAAGTGGTTTGGAAGAAGAATGTAGGTTCCATCCATTGTCTATACTGCTTATCCTCATTAGGGTATGCTGGAGCCTATCCCAACTGCCGTGGGGGAGAGGCGGGGCACATATAGACAAACAACCATTCCCACCCACATTCATACCTATGGACAATTGGAGATATGTGATGAGAAGGAATTTCTCTGAATTGCATTGAATTCAATTGAACATCCTGTGGTGGACTCAATTCAAATTCAGCTCAGTGCTGGCTACTGCTTGCTCCATGCCAGCAAGCTAAAGTACCTAGCCCAGGGTGTGTTGATGTCACGTCGGGGGCTACGAAATATCTGACACAGGTTGGAGGATGTCATAACAGTCATGTCTACAGTAAATGTCAGCATGGCTACATTTTTACTTAACCATCAATGTTGACGTAAATAAGCATTGTACGGTTATGTCATGGTAAAATGTCACATACTCACCTTCAATTCTTTAAACAAGCTGGAGTGCCTGTCTTTCAGGTTCCAAGTATTTCCTCCTTTGGCTGGAAAACCACGGAGGACTATTGTGTTATTTCAATTAGGTTTGACTTTGTATGTTGCCCAGTCCACATCCTGGTCCAGTCCATTCCTTGGCCAGTAGGGGGTTCAGATCAGGGGATGTTGTTGATTGTTGCCAGCTTGAAAAGCCCTTGGTCACACATACACAGTAAATTAAGTCAACTTGATGCCGCTTGCATGTACAGTCTGTTTTCATATATGTTGCAGCAGTACAAGTCCAGTACACACACACACACACACACACACACACACACAGATGAATGACATGAGTGAAATCCCAAACATCCATTCATTGACTTGAAATGACAAATCAGTTTACCACTGTCTTGCATTTCAACGCAGTCGTCGCCATTAGGTTCTCCATCTCCATAGTCGGTGTAGTCAGTGGGTGAACCATCCGTCCACATCATGTCCCCCTCCTGCAAGACAACGTCACATTTCAATCGTGACTCTGACCTGTCCGCCCTCGCTACTTGGCGGTTCCAACACCACTCCTTCGCTTTTGGGGTTTTTCAAAAATTCAATAATGAATAAATGATACCTGTTTTGTGGTTGAATAAGCCTATTATTTGGGAAAACATCACATTTAAGCAACTTTTACGCCTTTTTTGTCTAAATTAGGCATTATAAGTACAAAATGATGAAATGAACTAAGATCCAAATACAACGTTGTACACTGGTCACTCGATGTCAGTAATTGTTTGGTGAGAGGAGCACCAGACACCTCTTATTGCAGATTTCAATCATCTCACAACAGTGAACGATGACCATAAATAAAAATAAGGCTACTGTTCTAAAACTCGACATCACTTCCTGTCCTCCACACATCTGTTTCACAAATGTTTTACCTGGACAGTATCATGGAGTCCGATCCAGGTATTTTCAAACACGGCAGACCCTTTCCGAATGAGTTCTTTAACGACTGCATTTTCCAGGGCGCTGTGGATGGACACCAGATTCCCACCAAGAACTCTGCAGACGCTCTGACAAGAGAAAACAAAGTACAAATTGTTTTATACAATAGCACATCAAGGTAGCGCTGCCTAAATAGGCCAGGAGGCGTCCCTGTGAATGGCTTTCAAATCATGTCATTCATCATCCCACAGTCATGCTTTTAGTTGAGCGTATCTGTGAAACTGGGAACCATTTCATGTTGGCATGCTAACGGTGTTGGGCGTCTGGCTGCTATCGGCTAACTGCTCCGTTTCAGGTGGCCATACATCAGGTTGGCGTCACCGGCTCAAACAGCCTTTAGGGGTGGGGGGCATATAGTGTATAATCGTTGCTAGAAGTCATGTCAAATATGAGCAAATATTCCGCATACATGCGCTGTTCTTGCATGTAGAACTTCGGAAAAAGTTACCACTGGTGGGCCTTGATGAAGGCGGAATAAGTCAGATGGCCTGTGGGAAAAAAAGGTTAAGAAATGCTAGAATTCCAAGGTTCAATGGTTCTCATGATGTCACTTTTATAGACAGTGTATACATATTATACAGTAAAGTCTCGTTATATCGATATTCTCGGGAGTCGGAAAAAATATCGATATAACCGGACTATCGATATATCCGATCCTGCGCCGAACTGCATTAAAAGTGGGCGATAAATGTGGGATCTTTGATATGGCATGTAATTTTCTCCTTGAGTTCATGGATTGCGTATCTAGCATGCTTTTGTACTGTAGTGAAGTGAAAAATAAACTTATGCATTGAATAAAAACGTCTTTACACTTTTTTAATGACTATTTATTTTCTAAAATTCAACCAATGCAAAATCCTCACGCTTCAGCAGACAAAACCATGAACATTGTTGCAAAAAATGATTGCATTCAAATACATAACACAATTCGGTTAAAGTCAGATGGGTCAAATTTTTTTTCAACATTTATTATTTTCATAACGCACTCTTGCAATAGTGACTCTGAGTAAATATTCAATAATGCACTCGACATTGTTCTATACACACAAGAGAAACCACGAACGCCAGCATGTACATATGAAAAACAGTGATTATTGCAAGCGATAAAAAGATATCTGAATATCTGAATACAACTGTAATGCTACCTGTTTCAATAATTCAATTGTTCGTGCGGATCTTATCTCTAAAACGCTTCACGAGCTTCACAACGCCAATTTATACCTGCTTTCATCCCTTTTGATGTTTACTAGTATTGTAGATTTACTAATCATATTAATTTTTAAGATACAAGTGTATTGATTTATTTCAAACAACAAGAGATTGCTTATTTGATCAAGCAATACCGTAAGTTTACTTTCATAATTTATCAGTAAAGCTAGTGCCAAGAATATTGAACACATCTGAAAACACTAAGTCTATTCACTGAATCTTCCCTCTAAATTATACAAATATTTACTCCTTTACTTCAAAAGATTGTTTAATACTTACCTCATATTAATTACCTGTAATCCTCTAATTACCGTCCGTCGGTGGAAAAGCCGAAACGGTGTTAGCCGAAAATCAAACAATACGCCGTTTACAGATTTCGCTAATGGTGGTATTGAAATCCTTAAGCAAATATTGATTCAGCTTTAAGCTGCTTTTGTATCGATATAAGCAGACCAAACTGGCTGGCGGGAGATGAAACGGGCATCGTAGTAATCGGATTATCGTAATAACCGGGTATCGTACTAACCGGTACTAATTATATCATAAAAGACTAGAAATTTGCCGGGAAATGAAAATAGTATTGTAATAAGCAGTACTATCGATATAACCGATATCGATATAACGAGACTTTACTGTATTTGTATCCTTTGCCCCCCCCAACTACAATGATAACTACACCAAAGTTCATGTAAGGGATATCAATTTGGGAAATATGGGCCATTATTTAAACAAAATAAAATACTGTCCAAGCATTCATTCATTTTCTACCGCTCCGAGCAGACGCGGAGCGCCCAAGTTACAGGTCAATCTACATTCCTGAAATTGAAATAGTTGTAAAATTTTGAAAACATTTTTTGATACTAGTAGTAAGCTTTTTAGCTGAGATGTGTTTTTTCTCTTGTGCAGTATATCACTTCCTACTATATCTATACGTGTTGCTTGACAAATACCAAAGTGGCTAAGTTGGACACCCCGAAATAGAATGTATTCAAATGTGTTGTTTTGGCTAGACAATTCAAAAGGTGCACGCTACAATAAAGCTTTACAGTATAGATTTAAAACATGAATTGTATCCAAATAATACTATTGTATGGACTTTATGTGCAAAATGCTTAAAGTATTACAGTAGATATTGTGATACGTCCCAAAAATATCAGGATATATGGTGCATAGCGCCCAAATCCGCTTTCCACCATTAAGGAGTACGCTTAATGTCATAGAGTCTGCTAAGTGGTTTGGAAGAAGAATGTAGGTTCCATCTATCTATACTGTCTATACTGCTTATCCTCATTAGTGTATGCTGGAGCCTATCCCAACTGCCGTGGGGGAGAGGCGGGGCACATATAGACAAACAACCATTCCCACCCACATTCATACCTATGGACAATTGGAGATATGTGATGAGAAGGAATTTCTCTGAATTGCATTGAATTCAATTGAACATCCTGTGGTGGACTCAATTCAAATTCAGCTCAGTGCTGGCTACTGCTTGCTCCATGCCAGCAAGCTAAAGTACCTAGCCCAGGGTGTGTTGATGTCACGTCGGGGGCTACGAAATATCTGACACAGGTTGGAGGATGTCATAACAGTCATGTCTACAGTAAATGTCAGCATGGCTACATTTTTACTTAACCATCAATGTTGACGTAAATAAGCATTGTACGGTTATGTCATGGTAAAATGTCACATACTCACCTTCAATTCTTTAAACAAGCTGGAGTGCCTGTCTTTCAGGTTCCAAGTATTTCCTCCTTTGCTGACGAAGGACTATTGTGTTATTTCAGTTGGGTTTGACTTTGTATGTTGCCCAGTCCACATCCTGGTCCATAGCCTGGTCATCCTGGAAGGGGAACCAGGGACCGGGGACCGGGGACCGGGGACCGGGGACCGGGGACCGGGGACCGGGGACCGGGGACCCCCCCCCCGGGTCCTGGGGTCTTTTTCCCCCAAAAGGGGTTATGAGTTTTCCTTGGTCAGTAGGGGGTTCAGACCATGGATGTAGGATGTTGTTGATTGTCGCCAGCTTGAAGCCCTTTGCTACACATATACAGTAAATAAAGTCAACTTGATGCCGCTTGCATGTACAGTCTGTTTTTGTCACTTTATGAATGCAGCCTGAGGGCAGCTATGCAAATATTTCTTTTTTTCCTGAAGCAAGCTATCATTAGTGACAGTATTTGCCTTGAGGACCTTAAGAAAATCCTTCCTTTACGAATATTCAAATTCCTGTGAATCACTGCCAGGACCAATCAGACCAAGGGTGTACTAGTAAGTGCAGTCGGGGCTATTTAAGAACAGGTTTTTAAAATGAATGAATAGAATAACAGAAATAGTCATTTGACCCCAAGAAGATGACTGGAATTCAAGCATTCACTCACTGTGCAGCCTCAGACATGTGACTAGAAACTAGCCCTGATGACGTTACGACAGGCACAATATTCCTCAGCTCAACATTTTCAAAACATTGCTGAACACAAGAATGTGGGTGGAACATCATCAGCAGCAGGAACTGCAATCATGCGTTTGGGATAACCTCCATAATGCTGGAGGCTTTTCCTGCATCACAGCGCTTTTGAAGGTCATGCCACAGCATCTCAATAGGATTCAACAGAATTCATGCTTCCATTTATCACAGCAAGTATTCCGGGTCCTGAAGCATTTTCCCAAAGGTCTTGGGGATCATTAAGATGTTTTCTGAGATAAGCCTTAATGTTTTGTTGGTTCAGTAGTGGTTTTGGTCTTGGAACTCTGCCATGCAGGCCGTTTTTGCCCAGTCTCTTTCCTATGGTGGAGTCATGACCACTGACCTGGCAAGCGAGGCCTGCAGTTCTTTGGATGTTGATGTGGGGTCTTTTGTGACCTCTTGAATGAGTCATTGCTGCGCTCTTGGGGTCATTTTGGTTGGCTAGCTACTCCTGGGAAGGTTCCCCACTGTTCATGTGTGTGCCATTTGTGGATGAGCTCTGAATGTATTGGTCCATCTAAAGTATATCCTTACCCACGCTGAGGTCACAAGCTTTGGGTTGTGACAGAAAGAACTAGGGGACGGATACTGAAATGCGGAGGCCGAAGGAGTTGGGTGAAGAGCTCGGCCTTCTGGGAGGGGCGTGAGTGGAGCCACTACTCCTTCACATCCAGAGAGAGAGAGCAACCAGTTGAGGTGGCTCGGGCATTTAGCCCTCCCTGGTGAGGTGTTGCGGTCATGCCCAGCCAGCAGGAGACCCAAGGACAGACCGGGGACACACTGGATGGATTATGTCACACAGCTGGCTTGATGCCCTCCTAGTGGAACTGGAAGAAATGGCTGGTGAGCGGGACGGGACGTCTGGCCTTACCAACCAAGACCGCTGCCCCTGTGTGTTGGACCCGGATAAACGGAAGAAAATGGAAAGTGACCAACTCAAAATGGAGGACAGCATCTAAGCAAGAAAACAAGAGCTCTTGTCCAGGAGGGACCAATCCATGCAAAGAAATTACACCCGACCTGACGCTTGAAACGCCCCAATCTCTGTGGGCACAAAGCCCCAAGGCAGTGATTTAGTCAAGAAGCTGCTTACTCAGCCATGTTCAATCCCTAACATCGTCTGCAAAGTATACCAGAAAACCTCACAGATATGACTCAAACATTTCCTGGATGCACACCTTTACCCAGATTAGAACCGGTCTGCCAGGCAGGCATCTTCCACTCAAAGAAAAAACAGCTTTCACTGGTAGAATTTATTCGGCAGTGCATCTGCAATAGTTGTGATGAAGAGCTGTCAGGCGTTCCAACACTACAAGGAAATAAACTTTGTACTGTCCATGCTTGTCAAATCCCCTAACTTGGGTGCACTGACCATCACAAGCGGCAGCTAAAGAAACAAAGATGCTCAGGAATATATTCGGCAGTCCTCAGATCTGCTGTGGCCACACCTGAAGGGAAAAGCCAGAAGAGAACCAAGAAGAAGTCCTCACTGAAAAGTTTGCTTGTTTTGACGTGTTTTTACACTTCTTACCCAATATAGTAGGTTTTTCTACTTCCTGTTGGATACAGTACTTTCTGCGCTGGCTATTGCCTCTTCAATGTAAAATTCAATGTCATCTTCTACTTCATTTAGCCATTTTGTGCTTGAAAATGCTCCACTGGAGGCAAAAATATGCTTTTTAAAACTAATAGGCCGTATGGAACCATGAAACCAAGGTAAATATCGGTGAAGCCGTGCAATTCAAAGCTTGATGCGGTGCAGGAGGACTGTACATATTAAACTCCTTTGTCATATTCTGACTTGGTTAGAAATTGTGAATAACTATAATATTCAGTCCTGAATCTGTTCTTCTCTTTGCTTTGGGAGAAAAAAATGAAAAGATCTTGGTTTCAATGACGTGAAAAGCAATGCTGCATGTGAGTTTTATGAATTATTTACACTGTACACTCACAGGCTGCTCTTTCAGTCTCTTTCAGGGATAAGCCTCATATACACAAACCGCCAACGCACCAAGCGCGCTAATCAACACATTCTCGGGTCGGCTCTAAAAACCCCAAATTAAAAACAAAAAGAAGATGCTCAGAATTCCTCGTGGACGTTCTTGGCATAGTCCATCAACTTGCTGCCCGTGAAGTACTCGCTGTACTTGAGGATCTCGTCCAGCTCCAAGCTGAAGTTCCTGTTCTCATCGGCGACGGCGATCATCTGCTTGGCTTCGTTCAGAGCGTTGTGCTCGTTCATCGGGTCCATGTACTCCTGCACCATATAAACCATACAGGCATAAAAATATCAACGCCTGTGTGATTGTGACAGGTGCTCCACATTAAACGTAGCTTGTAATATTATTGAAGAAATGTTTAATACGTGGAATATATGTAGTATGTTCTGGAGAAAGCAACAGAGCGGTGAAAGCATGGCCTCACCTCCAGCTCTTCCATAGTGACGATGCCATTGCGGTCCGAATCGATGACTTCCCCAAACTCCTTCCTCCGCTCGCGGACCCAGTTGTCGTCCAGGTCCTGGGCCTGCTGGTTCTCCACAGTACCCGCGGGCAGCGAGATGAACTCCGATAGGGTCAGCTTCTGGTCGCCGTCCTGGTCTGTGACACGGGTGCACAGAACACATGAATCACGCACGCCTGTCACACGGCAAGCACCCCGGGGGATGTTTTTGAATTGAAGAGGGAACGTACCCAAGTCACGTACAATCTCCTTGACCATGTATTTGAGCATTCCTTTGCTGTGCTCCGGGTGCAGGAAGGACAGGAACTCCTCCTCGTTCAGCAGCTGGTCCATGGGAGGGTTGTCGGCCTGCAACCAGCGGTCCTTCAGGTTCTCCAGAACCTCCTGAGCTGTGAGGGGCAACAAACACACACAGGTGCTTAGGCCATTCAGTCCAAATTCTGTTTTCATTTGGGAAAAACGGCATGAGGTATTTCTACCCCTTCAGGGATTTCAGGATTTTGTTCTTTAAAAATGACTACTTGTTCCTGATCATATGGTACCTTTCATTACTTCATATAGTAGTATTTATATAATATTATTTTATTTATTATTTGTAAAATTACAACTTCTTTCCTGTATTGCTATACCTCGACTTTTGTGCTACATTAAAGATGTAGCCAGGAACCCAAGTGCAGGAACTGTTTGGTGTCGTTCTCAACTTACTTTCTTCATCCAGTTTCAGATCGTCTTTTTTCTTGATTTTCTCCGCAGTCTCCTTTTCATTAAAACCTTTGCTGGCAAGAAACTTGATTCTGTATTCATCCCACGTCACGTGACCTGCACATTCAAAACAAAAAGTTACAAAATAAAGATGAGAGTTGGTCGTGGTGCTTGAATCAGCTCACCATCGCCGTCCGGATCGACAGCACGGAAACTGTTCTTGTTCTCCTTCACAGCCTCCTGGAAATGCTCTTCCGTCTTCTCCATGATCCAGCGCTGCAACTCCTTGGCGCTCACGCTGCGGTCCTTGTTGAAGTCCACTCTGCGAGAGAAGCGTAACAATCAGCAGCCAAACCAACGTCATCGATTGTAATCAGTCATCAGTATTGCCTCGTACTTTGTGAATATCTCAGTAAGCTTCTTCCTGTTCCGCCTCGGTTCAGAGTCCTCGTCAAACTCCTCCATGTCTTTGCCCAGGAAGACCTCCTGGTGGAAGTCCCTGTTGAGGTGGCCGTCCAGCTCCATCTTCACGCCGTTCAAGTGGTCCGGCGGGAGGATCTCGTTCTCATCCTTGCCAGCCGCACCCTTGTCTTTGGTGTCGACAGACACATTGGCCGGCCGTGCCCTCACGTCTATCCCCAGGAGGAGCAGTGCGCACAGGAACAGGGCCGCCACCAGAACGTTGTGGCAGCTGAGAAATCTCCACACAGACATTTTAATATCGCCTGGAGACATGTAAAGTATCACATTACGAGTGCGAGTTCAACATCTCTGAAACACACACCATTTACCTCCTTTATTTTCTAATGCATTAAATAAGTGCTTTCACGACAGCTTTTTGCCTTGAAACATAAAGTCACCTTAGCTGGTTAGCTGACAGCCTATTTCATCCTTACACTTTGATTAAGAAAATACATATTTGTCAAAACTGTAAAGTTATCCAAGAATGGTCCATGTTTACACCTGCCATTTGCGTGCTGCTACGTGTCGCCAAGTGACGTGTATGACGTAATGACCGGTGCTATGATGCGTCCACGCAAAACAGAGCAAAGCGACGTCAGCCTAAAACTTCTAATTTGTACTATACATATGTATTGATCAAATAATACCCAGAAAAAATAAGGACGCTCCCCTAAAGTGTTGGTATCAATCACGGACCACTTCAAAGATGTCAAAATGAAGGCTACCTCGTCAATGTAGCCCTGCTGTGCTAGCATAGACAGACAAATAATCGAGGGCGTGGTAACATTGGAATTAAATAGACAACACAATTATTTATTGCAATACGATAATGACCGCTCACCTTAATAACCCTTACAGTAGTCAAAACCCGCTAATGATGACGTCGTCGGCCGAGAGGCGGGGGCTACCTACGGCTAACGACGCTAAACTGTCACACTGTCGTAGGTTCTCTTCCTGTTGCCGTGGCTGCTGTTCCTCTGCCGTTGACTGCACAGTGTGGGACGGATAACGACAGCGACCTACAAAATATCCGAGGGAACGTTGTCTTTAAATTAAAAAAAAGACGCATCGAAGCTGACGCCACACAGTTTTAAGTTTACGTCCATGCTAATCAAGGAAGTATCACGAAGACCGGAAGTGGGGCGTTCAAGTTAAAATGTTTCCGTACGAACGTAGCAGAAAAAAACTACCGCCAGACATGGAAATAAATTACAAACTACTAAAGAAATTTACTTATTTGTTGCTACGGTTTATTTAAATAGGGCTTTGAAGTCTAACGTCAAAACTACCCGTTCGCTGTGCTGTGATGTGCGTTACCGAAATGACGCGAGCTTGATCAGAACAAAGCCAGCCATTGACGCAGCCACTGCAAATCAGGTGACATCCATTAGGCGCCATATTGGGAAGGTCAGTTGTACTTCACGCTGCAGCCTCTGGGTGGCGCAATATTACAGCCTAATAATATTGCGTACTACACAATGAACAAAAAGTTGGAAAAAGTCCAGTTTTATTTTTGACATATATTTGCAACGATTACAGGATTTGACACTATTTAGTTACATGTTGTAACTCTCCTACTAGATGACAAGATATTTCGTGAATTTGCTCAAGGCAAATTGGATCTTGAAGGGCTTCAGGTAGCATTTCACCTGAATTATCATGCAGAGCTCCACACGTTGCAACACACCTCTCACGCATGCGAGTCGTTGCCAAAAGAACCTCTTGTACTTCATATCAGATAAAACAGAACCGAGCTAGGTCAGCTGGAGTGCTTGCCTACGGCGGAGAAGGGCGGGCGGACGGCTCCTGTGTGTTCCCTCCTGGAAGCTCAGAAAGCCAAGAGGACACTGACTGACGCACGGAGCCCAGCAACACAACTCGCTGCTGGTGTCTCCTGTGTGTGTGGGGTGCGGTGGGGGGCCTTCAGCAAACCACAATGGCCGTGGATGGCTGTGGCCACTGATGAATATTCAGGAGGAAGAGACTGGGAAGCAGGACCTTGCCTATACTCAAAGGTGTGATCTTTTTTTGTTGGCAGACTTGACTTTTACTGCCTACATCTCTGTGCAGAAAGAAAAGTTGTGGTCGCCCCTCCCCTCTGCCTTTTTGGTGCACCCCCTCTTACCTCCTACCTCCCATCTTCCAGCTCACCCCCCAACAGAGCAGAAAGCGTGAAAAATCTCACTAATGGGTTTATTTGCTGTCAGATGGGGGCCACGTGTCATTCCCTCGGTGCATTCTGCTTGAAACATTTCATAGTTGAGTAACCAGGAGGGCGAAGAGGGGCGAGGGTGGTGGTGTGGGGGGGCTCAGCTGCAGTTAGTGACTGTCTCTCGGAGTTGCTGCATTCTTCTCGGCTCGGTGGCTCGTGAGCATCCTCCCAACAGAGAGTCCTGTCAGGAACCCGTGCGTACGAGTCTGGAGATGCGGTGTGGGTACGCTCCGCTGGCTGTGGCGCTGGCGGCGTTGTGGACGTACTGTGTTCTGGATGCAGTGGAAGCCAAGAAGGAGAGGAGGAGGCCAAAAGAGAGCTCGCCGCAACACACCGAAACCTACAACGCGACTCTGTCAAACAGTGAAGAAGAGTCCGGAATCCTGAAGGTATGTGCCCAAACACTTGTGATGAAGTTTCTCACCAACGCTAACAGGTTGCAGGGGACAGGTGTGACCCGCAGGGGTCAAACCCCATCAAAAATGTGTGAAACCCTGAATGGATGACTTCCAGGGGGTATGCCAGGAATGTGCACAGCTGAAAGCTGATCACAGCATCAATTAGTGTGAAGTGGAGTGTGAACGTTCTCCACCCGCTTCACTGCAAGGTTTTTGCAAGGTTAGCATTGTTAGTCGTGATACCTTGACCCAAGAAGTCAACTTGTAAACACTTGCTAGCTTCTGTTTCTCAGTTACTATGCTTGTTTGAGGGTTGGCTTCAGGGGCGTCACTAGGTTCTGAGGACAGTGGGGGCATAGCCCCCTGGAGATGCACAGGATATGAATGAATGTAGTAGACATTCCAAAAAATTCAAAAAATCAAAAAAACAAATAACGAACAAGAACCGGGATATAACTTTCCCACTTTTGGACAGATTTAGAAGAGATACTCAATTGTTTTAGGCTACCATTAAATTTACACAAGTACACACAATCTATACTGCAAAACCGCTGCTCAAGCTCTAACAACTATTCTGTCCAGTGGACAGTGATCGATTACGTAATAATCATAATTATATTATTAATTAGCCTATTATTATGACTATCATCATTATTCTTCTTGAGATTATTACTACTACTATTACTAGTAGTAGTAGGCTAGTATTAGCCTGCTTATTGGCTCACTTATTAGCATGCTTTTGCCCTATTATATAAAATTTGTCTGAGATTTTTTTTGTAAACAAAAAAGATTTTTTTTTGTAAACAAAAAAGATTTTTTTTGTAAACAAAAAAATCTCTTTGTTTTTTGTAAACAAAAAAATCTATAAAAAAATATATGAAAAAGAAATCAATAAAATAATCAATAAAAAATACCAAATTATTTAGGGGGCCTTAAGAACATTTTAGGGGGGCTGACGTCCCCCTAAAATAGGCCTAATGATGCCACCAGTTGGCTTTATTCAGGTTGTTCAGAAACCAGAAGGTTGGTGGTTCGAACCCTGCTTCCTCCTTTGCAGTCTTAGTTGTTGTGTCCTTGGGCAAGACACTTTACCCACCATGCCTTCAGTGCTGCCCACACTGGTAGTCACGTTTCCATCAGCATGGAGCTGTGGATTCTCACTGTGAAGTGCTTCGGGTATTTTCAAAAGTGCTACATAAAACCAATTTATTAAAGATCAGTGTCCTGTCACCCGCCTCTCAAAGTCAGCTGGGATAGGCTCCAGCTCACCCATGGCCCTGAACAGGAGAGTCAAAAGATCAGGCTTCCAATCTCAGCATCTCTGTGTGGACCATGCAGGTTCTCTCCGTGCTTTCAGGCATCCAAGACCACTTGCGAATAGTGAATAGTGTCAACCAATTCTAGTTTTATTATGCACCACGAGAAAGGACACTCGCAAGCTAAATGCATAAAAGCTGAATCCAGGTTTAAAATGCATAGTTACTCACCGCTAACGAATGATAATGAACTGTGACCAGATGGAATCCAGGTAGGCCTGTCACCATAATAAATCTATGAATCCATCAAACAGGCGGGAAGCATGAGCCCTGGATAAATTGACATATAAGTGTATACATGTCTGCGCCATCTGTTAGTCTTTCTGTGCTACACAGGCTGGATGACAAGAGGGTTCACCCTGCATGTGTCTGTGTGCATTGGCTCTATATAAATCAACACAAAAGAGAGTGAGCATCTTCTCCCAACACAAATGAAAGGCCAAAGGTGATAGTTTGTAAGCCCGATGCAACAGTGTGCACTTGCTGAGGCTTTCGATGGGCGGTGTATAAATATTACACCAAATGGTGCAAAAATGTGACATGTGACATGACAACAATGACGTGACACAATGACCTTTGAATGATCACCTTAATGATTTTTTAAAAGTTGAAATGATATCATCTCAATGACTGTTTAGTCGAAATTGTCGACCAGCAGAACTGGTTATCGTGGCAGGCCTAAATCTAAGCCACGTTTTGCCGTCCTTGGGTGTGAATGTTTGTTTGTGTGTGCCCTGTGATTGATTGGCAACCAGTCCAGGGTGTCCCGGCCTCTCATCCAGAGCCCAGCTCATCCTAGTGAAGACAAGTCAAGTCCTTTCTGCTCTTCTGATGGCATCGCTGTCATCATAGCGAGTGGGCTGACATCATAAGGTAGATTGAATCCTTTGTCATGGGGAAGGACTCAGACTGCTCGCAGATTAGCCACTGTCAATGGGCTTGCAGCAGTTCAAGGTTTTACCAGGCAACTGGGCAACAAAAGAAAATGCAGCCAGACTCATCAGTGGATCAGGTGGCTCTTTTGCAGACTGTGTCCAAACATTTTGAGAAAATCTCTCCAGCCCAGTGGTGCCTCCTAGCTTCGGGTGATTTTGACTCCAGCACAGCAGCCATGCTGGCGGACATGTGCACAGAGATAACCCAAAAACTCTCGGCTGATACAATGAAAAGCGTCATACTGTTGGTCCAGCAGCGGATTGGCGACACACTTGTTGACAAGGTGAAGCCAATCCCGGAGGGCACCATGAATAAAGCCTTTTCTTTGGCGCTAAGTGTCCCCGTGCAGCCGTGTGACTACGCCAACAAGTTGGACTCGCTTCTAACGGATGAGATTTCTCAGAGGGTTAACCGCGGTTTGGCGTCGGCCATCAAAATGGAGGCTCAGCCGTTGGTGCCATTCCTCTACATCCCCGGCACATTCACCAATCTCAAGATACTCTTTCAGATGGTGCGGCTCGCTTGTGGTGCATTGTGGACTTACCTGGGTCAAGTTAAGTTGAAAACCCGGTGTTTTGGACCCTGTTGGCGTCAGTTGTCAGGCAACGAGCCACATGACCACACTCAGGTCACACAGCCATCCCGTCGGATGTCGGCCAACAGTCCAAAGTCAAACATCAGTGTTGATGAGACAACAGAGGCGGTAACTGAAATCCTCCACAAATGGTCTGAACCCAAGGACACAGAACCTACAGGTTTACGACCCAAGACCCCCGTGAATGTACACGGCACAGCATCTGACATTGTCACCACGATAGTCGCCGACCTTCATTACGCCTCAGACACTGACAGCAGCAGCAGTAACAGCAGCAGCAGCTCGGTCAGCCCTCATTTTGATTTGAGGTTGATTCAAAAGACGCTGATCAGCTTCTTCGCATCAAGCGTGCAACCCATCCACCGCCAGGTGTTTCTCCGCAAAAACAGCTTTGTGGACTTCTCAAGAATGAGATTCGAGAAGATGATGGCGGATGTGGTCAGTCAGGGTCTGTGGAAAGAGTCGGAGTACCTGGTGAGTCTCCCCGGCATCTCGGCTGGTACATCAGATCCGAAGGTTTCCCTGCCAACTGTCCTTCCTGAGGCTTCTTTTACTTTTGAGCTAATCCAAGATGACGTTGAGGACCTGTACAACAATTTTGCAGTCGCAGGAACAAAAGTCACCGAAACCCTTGAGAACCTGAGTGATGAGATCACAATGTTTTCCAAAAAGCTGAGGAATAAAATCTACAACTCTGTCAATGCCAACCAGGAGACCTCTCAGCTTGCAGCCAAGCTGTCCCACGGACAGAGAAAGCCCACCAAAACAGATGTTTTGTTTCAAATTGTCGACGATTCTGTCGGGAAGTTCTTGCAGCAGGTGATCCTCTGGATGGAGATGGAGCCCAGGAAGTGGAAGGCCAGTGCTGATGAAGTTTGCGGTACCCTAAGTGACATTGACGCGCTCATCACAACAATAGGCACCTCAGCCATCACTGACTCGTCACTTTCACGATTTTGTGCACAGACTCAAACAAAGCTGGCAAGAAGCCTCATGAGGAAGCTGATTAAGACGCTGGTCAAAGATCTACCTCCCAACAGGCGCAAGTTGCTGAAAGCACACACCATACAGCTGATAATTGTCCGACTAGGAAACAAAGTGTCCAAGAAGGCCAACCTGCAGTCTCTGTCTACCTTAGATGGTAACTTCATCCAGACTGTTGCGGAGGACATCCTCCAGCATTACCGTTCTCAGGAGAAACTCTTAGAAGCTTTAATTTCACAGGAATTGTCTTTTGATGACGTGGTGTTGAACCATCTGATGAGCAACCTCAAGAGATGCAAAAGTGCTGCTGAGAGAAGTAAAATCAAGAAGTTCTTTACAGTTTTACTCAAACCCTTCGCACCTTTCTGCATGGACTGAATGGAGGAAGGAAGGCTGTTCGTTCTTTGGTCCTGACCAAAGCACTGACACGATATACAGTTGTTGTCCAGTAATATCACAGTAATACCACAGTAATACCACTGTAATACCACAGTAATACCACTGGTTACTGGAATCCTCTTCCACTCCTCCATGATGACATCAGTGGTGGAGCTGGTGGGCGTTAGATACCTTGCACTCCTTTATCGTCCTTCCTTCCTTCCTTCCTTCCTTCTGCTTGAGGATGCCCCACAGGTGTGGAGGAGACATACTTGTCCACTCCATCACCTTCATCTTCCTCAATAAGACTCTTTGGTGTGTGTTTGGACTCCTTATTACGTTGGACAACTGCCATGCAGCCCAGTTTTTGCTTCACATTGTCACAGTATCTTGGAATTCATCTTTCTCCTCAATGAACTGCAGCGCCCTCAGTGGCAGTAGCATTCGTGCTGCCCAAATCGTTATGATACCACGACCAAGGGAACTGATCTTCAGAATGGCCCAGAACATGTTGGAATTCATGTTTTGCCTCAACGAACCACTGCTCCCTCAGTGCAGGAGTACTCATGCAGCCCCAGACCGCACTAACACTGCCACCACCAGGGGAGCGGATCTTACGTATCATACGTAACAGTACACATTGGAATTCATGTTTTCCGCTGAACCAGACTTCCCCAGTGTCAGCAGCACTCGTGCAGCCACAGACCGTGGTACTACCGCCACAAAAGGAGCGGACCTTCAGAATATCACAGCACATTTTGGAATTAATGTTGTGAACTGTAGCTCCCCCAGTGCTGACAGGACTCATGGAGCTCCAGACTGTGAGACTGCCGCCCCCAAGGGAGCGGATATTCAGAATGAAAAGTGTATCCGACTTTACTTTGTGTAGTATTGCCCCCTCTTTCCACTTTGAGGAAACGCATGTTTTCATTTTATTGTTTGATTTTTTAGTGGCTCAACAAAAGATGGATAGATTTCATGCTAAAAACAAAACAAATGATGGCTGGGAAGGCTGGGTCACAAGCTCCAATGTCAAAAGTATGGACTGGATGCGAACTGGATGCGATCCAGACTGTGCATTTGGCAGGAATTTGAAGGTAACGTGGAAAATCCCATTGAACATGTTGAGACGCTTTAATGCGTGTGTTGTGTTGATGTAGCACCCGGTTACATTGTGTTCCCTCGGATTAAACATTAAACATTCAACTCATTCATGAATGTGCGCATGTGTAAAGTAGCAAGCCGCAATGAAAAACGTTGCCTTGCTCAAGGGCAGCTTGTTGTGAATGTGTCAGTAGATTTGTTTGTTGATTTGGGTTTTTTGTTGACGTTTGGCCCACCCATTATGTTGGCATCCGTGTTGTAGTGTCCAATATAGAGTTGTGTGTATGCGTGTGTGTTTGGAAGACAGCACGGAGGCACTTGCGGCCGGCTGCTGTTTATTTGGCTTCAGGCCGCCCCATAAAAGCACAGCCAATGAAGAATGACGGCGCGTCTTAACTCAAGGCTGCTCAACATTATGAGTCGCTGGGATTCCGCTCATCCGTCTTGGCGGGGGTGGGGGTCTCGCTGTTTTGACAAACGACACCCCCCACCCTCTCGCCTCCTCCTCATTGTCGGCCCTGTGCCATGATGTCATTCCTGGGAACGCTCGCCGGGCAGATATTTTAAGAGTTCTTCCCAGTCAATTGATTCTGTCATTCAAAGCTCCATCTGACTCCGCCGTGTCTGGGACGTCCCAACCGGGAAGGGGGAGGGTGGGCCTGGAAAGTATCCAGAGTCCTGAAACAGAACACCTTAAGTCCAAAGTGTGGCACATTGAAAACTATCATTCAACAAGACAACAAACAAAACAACAACAGCAAAAATGGACAAATTAGTACTCTTTCAAGAACAAGTCAAAATATTTAGAGAGACATGTTGTCATTTTACAAAAAGTATTGTCAAATTATTAGGAACAATAACTAGTTTGGTGGCACGGCGGTCGAGTGGTTAGCGCGCAGACCTCACAGCTAGGAGACCAGGGTTCAATTCCACCCTCTGCCATCTCTGTGTGGAGTTTGCATGTTCTCCCCGTGCATGCGTGGGTTTTCTTCGGGTACTCCAGTTTCCTCCCACATTCCAAAAACATGCTAGGTTAATTGGCCACTCCAAATTGTCCATAGGTATGAATGTGAGTGTGAATGGTTGTTTGTCTATATGTGCCCTGTGATTGGCTGGCGACCAGTCCAGGGTGTACCCCGCCTCTCGCCCGAAGACAGCTGGGATAGGCTCCAGCACCCCCGCGACCCTTGTAAGGATAAGTGGTAAAAAATGAATGAATGAATGAATGAACTAGTTTGGTTGCATAAAGTGGAAAGATTTAAAAAAAGATTTGCCCATCTATTTCTATGCCGCTTCTATCCTCATTAGTGGGGGGTGGGGGGGAATACAGGGTGTACCCAAGTCAGCTGGGATAGGCTCCAGCATACCAGTGACCTCAGTGAGGATAAGCGGCATAGAAAGTGGATCGATGGCTTTGTTTTGTTTGTTTCTCTTTCAACTTGTCTTTTACCTTTTTACGTTTTTCTTCTTCATATTTCTTTATCATAAAGAAAAGCTACTTCTGATGTTCCCGATTCTAGCTTCTGTTCTTTTTTAATGCTATTTTTATCATGCTCAGCTGGTCAATTTAAAAACAGGCGCAGGCTGCACTTTGGACGCCCCGGCAACAGCATGTCAGCATTAATATCATGTATCCAAAATACGACAGAATGGTACCTTTATGTGTCGAGTGTTGACACGTGGCTAGTAGAAGGACGACACGTCCTGCCGTGACACGTGCATTGTGACAAAAGAGGCAAACATTCAAGCCTGACGTTGACGTAGCGGTGAGGGCGGCCGGGGCCTTCTCTGGAGTGATGGGGCCGCTCATGCCTTTCCAAGACACCTAATCCTCTCCTTGTGCCAGTTTACACTCTCTTAGAGGGAATGTGAGCCTCTACAAACAAAAGACCAGTGCAATCTGTCATTGTTGAGAGCGCTGAGGAATCTGCCATGGCGGTAATTGGGGGCGTGTCCAGTCAATGACTAATGGCGGGAGTTCGCCTCAGGCCCAGCTTTTTCTTTCCTCACGCTCGTCCTTGCCGTGGATGAATGCGCCTCTGTCTGTCTGACATTTTGCACCGAACAACGCCACAGATGCGCCTGTTGTTCGATAAGTCCGCCCGATCACGCGCCCCCGCCTCCGTACCCCGCCAGGGAGAATAACTCTCATTTTAGGATGACAAATACTTCAATACACGCATTGTTTTGGTTGGAAAACTATTTTGTGTCATGGGAAATCAGGGAAACTGTCATACAAGCTTCAACACTGCTGATAATACCGTACATAGAAATAGTCTGTTCCAGGGTCAAACTGTGGCTGTCATAAAAGCTTGATGAAGTGTACGAGCAACAGCCTTTTCTCAGGTGTGAAGAATGATTGATAATGATGGTAATGAATAATGCCACGTGGCTGCTGCACGTATGACAACATTTTACCTGGAGGTTGCCTACAGCCACAGCTGTTCGACCCTTGCCTTTATGGACCGCACACCCGGCGGTTAATTGAACAGAGGCGCCAAGGGATCATGTTGCGTATTCTGAGGTCTCATCTGCATGGAAAGTGAGTTTGTGTTTACTGGAAGCCATCTTGGCGTCTGCTGTTACGTGTTTCCCAGCAGAACGTGGATTTAAAAAAAAAAAGCTAGCTTGTTTGTTTAGTCTGAGAAAGTCGTGCCAGATGTTTTGAAAGCATTTTGATTCCAACGTGTTGAGAAGGCAAACAAGATGTGGCTTTTTTTTATTGCAGTGGAAAGCAGACGCAGGTCCGCTGTTGCTTTTGCAGATCAGCCAAAAGCTAAACAAATTCCACCTTGCTCTTTATCTCCTCATCTATCTGCACTGAAAGACATTGGCTGAAAGGCTGCTTAAGATTGATGCTGTCTGGAATTCATCGGGCCTGACGTTGGACAGGAATAATCTTTTTTTTTTTAAGTGGACGCGGTGCGATGCATGAAAACATCGCCGCGTCCAGACGGCTTCTTGGAGCTTTGGTGTCCGGCGAGCTCTTGGACTGGCTTGTTTCACACCAGCTAACATCGCACCCACGAACTGCACTACGCCGTTTCCCCCAGAGGGCAAACATGGTGTTACAAGACAAGTTTTCCACTTGTCTTGCAGGTTTCCGACCAGCAGAGAGTGGATCCACTGGGATCATGGATGGACTTTGTCAAAAGACCTGTTGGAAACTTCCCGGCCAAATGTCGCAAAAGGAAAAGACCTCTGGTAAAAACTCCATAGCACCCAAACCACCCCTTGACATTTAGCGCAGTACAATGTAGTACTATTATTTATTTAGGATTTATTTATTTCTTTTCCATCTTAATTACTCAAACTACTTCACCATTTTTCATTCTATTCCAACACCATTAATATTGCAACAATATTATTGCAACAAAATTATGGGTAGTACTAAAACCATTAGTACTAGTACTAGTACTAAAACCATTAATAGTAATTGTAATACTGTATTGCTTTTAATAATCATCATAATTGTTGTCAAAATACATGACTATTATCATTATGACCATCTGATGTCTTGCTAACTTTGAATGTCTGTCCTTCCTGAGCCGGGTCCAGCTGGTCCCCCGGGTCCTCCAGGCCCACAAGGCCCACCCGGCTCACCTGGAGCTGAGGTGACGCAGGAAGTTCTTCTGCAGGAGTTCAAAGAGATGATCAAAGGTGGATATGACGTAGATATACGATGTCATAGACGCAGGTAACATCACCGCGTGTTCTGTGACGACAGAGGCCACAGAGAGGCGGACTGCGGCCCTAGAAAGACAGTCCGTATCCAGCCAGCCGGCCGTTACTCTCCTCACGCTGGAGGACATGACCCCCTGCCGGCGGATCCAGGAGGCCTTCCACTGCAAGCTCAAAGGACCCGTGGTGGTCGACAAGAAGACTCTGATGGAGCTCCAGAACTTCCAAACCGTATGTTCTTCACTTTTACCCTGACTCGGAGTGCACGAGAAAGAGGAAAGGTGTAATACCAGTGGTGCCACGGTACAGTCCTAGTGTGTCTGGGTAGACCACCATAGACCTGAAAACGCTCCTTCCGACCCGTTTGCTTCTCTTCCTTAAGACTGTTGTGGTGAGACGTTGTTGTTCTTGGTAGTCGGCAATGAGTTTGTGTGCGGGGCCAGTCGCCCACGGAGGTACCTGGCTAGCGCAAGGCTGAGGTTCGGCGCAGAGACCGACGGGCTGTCCAAAATATCAGTTGAGTCGCACGCATCACTCTCTGGCCGGCGCACAAAAGACACTCTGTCTGTGACTTGGACGACACTTTGGAGAGGACAGAAATAGACACTTTCAGAAACAGCACGCCTGGTGCCCGGGCTAGCGTAGCATAGTGAGTTCCAGTCTTGAAGAATGACCATTTCATTGGGGGCGTCATAGCTCAGGGGTAGAGAGGTCGTCTCCCCAACCTGAGGGTTGCCGGTTCGGCCCTCTGTCCTGATCATGCCGAAGTATCCTTGGGCAAGAAACTGAATCCCCTACCTTGAAGCATTCATGGTTGTCCATGTGGTTATTAAGTTATTAAAGCTCTTTCACGCACCAAACCTCCTGTTGACCTGTTTCCTCTTTAACACACCTGATTGTATTTTCAGCCGCCGGCTAAGGGAGCCTTTCTGAGAGGGTCTGGCATGGACAAGTCCACCGGGAGATTCACGGCCCCCGTCTCAGGGATCTACCAGTTCTCTGCCAACGTCCACATTGGTAAATCACACAAGACAAGCTTCACTTGATGGGAGTGTCAGTGGTCTCACTGAAGTGGGTGCTGGATCTACTGTACATGCGTATGAGTTGTGTTCCTAAGTTAAACAGGACATGTAAAATACATTCATACAAACACTACATGCAAGAATGACCCTTTGGGTGTCTTACAGGCTTACAGGAAGAGGCGTTGCAAGGGAGGGAGAGTCAGGATTATTGCTTCGTTGTCACTTTTCCTTTCATAGGAGCACATGTTCAAAGATACCATCTTTATCCATGATGATGTTAGCCTTCATTTTCATTGACTCGCTGGGATCAGCAGAGCCCCCCCTGCATCTGGGGGACATGCCAACGTAGTTCTCTCTAACTAGTTCTCTCTTTTTGTGTGTGGTATTAATCATTTATAGGAGGGCATCGTAACCATGACACATTGTAACCCAAACGCCGTAATGCCAAACATCATACTACAAAATGTAACACAAAAACTGTAACCTGTAACCACGAAAGGTCGTAATGACAAACCGTATAACCACCAAGCGCCATAACCACAAAGTTGTAACCAGGAAACGTCATAACCAAACTTCGGAAGGCAAAATGTCGTAAAACGAAATTTCGGAAGGCAAAATATCGTTAACACGAAACATTGTAATGCCACATGTCATAACCACCAAATGTCGCTGGGCATGACACTTCACAACTTCAAGCACTGTAACCACAAAATGATGTAACCATGCAATTTTGTAACAGGAAATCTTATGACCATGAAATGAACATGAAACGTTTCAACCACAGAATGTCATAAGACTAAATGGCGTACTGTCAAATGTCATAACCCGGAAACATAACCACGAGATGCCTTAACCACAAACTTTGTAAACAAAATGCCACAACGCCAAACAGTGTAACCACAAAACCTTGTTGCTTTGGACATAAACGCTACAATCTTTCCAGATCACAGTGAGGTGAAGAGAAGCAAGAGCCAACTCAAGGCCAGAGACAACATTCGAGTTCTCATCTGCATCGAGTCGCTGTGCCACAGATACACGTAAGCACCACACATGGTGTCTTGCATGCTCCCAAGCTCCCAACGCCTTCCTTTTCACAAGTAATGCCAACATCATTTATCTCACCGTCTGTCCCCTCTGAAAGGAAAAAAAAAACAGACACTTGCTGGTGATGTTGTTGTCTTTTTAAATGTGGTTGTGAATATTGTCTTTTGTGGTTGTCATTTTGTTCTTTACATTCTCTCACTCTGTCCCCTCTTAAATGAAACTAAACCGAACACTAGCTGGTGTTGTTGTCATTGTCTGACACTTAAGCCTCCACAGCCTCTCAGTCTGTCCCTTCTTAAGTGAAACTAAACCAGACACTAGCTTGTGACGTTGTTGTCGTATTTTATGTGTTTTTGAATATTGTCTTTTGTGGTTTTTATTTTGTTCTCTACATTCTCTTAGTTTGTCCCCTCTGAAATGAAACTAAACCCGACACTGGCTGGTGATGTTGTTGCCTTTTTTATCATCTTGTCTCTTTGTCCCCAGTTTCTGTCAGTTTGGTTTCCATATTCAGTCTCACTTTTGTGTTACTCAGTCTGTCCCCTCTTAAATGTAAGCAGACTACGCACTAGCTGTGTTTATTGTCTTATTTGTAGTAGTTTTTCTATATTAGAAATAAGGTACACAGATGATTGATCAGCGCAACGTTCTCTGCAGGCCTTGAAATGAGAATTCCCTTTGAACTCGTCACTTAAGTGACCATGGCCGGTCCCCTTGAGCTATTCTTATGTCTTGCAGGTCGTTGGAGATGATTGTGGGCTTGGAGAGCAACAGCCGGACCTTCAGCGTGAGCGTTCAAGGACTCCTAGAGCTCCAGGTGAGTCCAAGGCAACTTTTCCACTGATTCTGAGTGAGGAAGGACACCTAGCATCGACTAACAATCGGGCTGGCCCCTGCAGGCCGGCCAATACACGTCCATCTTTGTGGACAACGCCGCCAGCGCCGCCGTGACCATCCAGAACGGCTCCGACTTTATGGGCGTGCTCCTGGGCGTGTAGCGCGACGCTGCGGCCGCCGTTGCCGCCACGCCACCACATGAACTGCTGTGCCGAGCGCGGCCACGCGAGTTCAAATTGAAGGGGGCGGAGCTTAAGCCAGTTTATTTTGGACAAACTCTGAGCAACCAAACGAGACGTGATTGTCACTCTTGTACTCCACGTAGAACGTAGAAGCATGTACAGTACGTATGATTCATACTGTGTACATTTCTTTACGCTGTTGTCATGGCAACATGCTCCAAAGTCCAACATTTGCTGTACATTAATATCCCTACTCTATACACCCTTGTAAATGATCATCATTTGTTAGCACTGGACTTTGTTGTGATATTTATGTATGAACCTTGCAGTGTGTATGCTATTCCACCAAATAAAATGACTTTTATTAGAAACAGTCTGTTCTGGGGTCAAACTGTGGCCATCATAGAAGTACACAAGTACAGACAATGTTTGAAGTCATTTTAACATTTTTACTTGCCATACAAGTGTAAAAAGAAGTTAATTGCTATTAACAATAATATAAATGGGCGGCACGGAGTGGTTAGCGCGCAGACCTCACAGCTAGGAGACCAGTTTGCATGTTCTCCCCGTGCATGCATGGCTTTTCTCCGGGTACTTCGGTTTCCTCCCACATTCCAAAAACATGCTAGGTTAATTGGCCACTCCAAATTATCCATAGGTATGAATGTGAGTGTGAATGGTTGTTTGTCTATATGTGCCCTGTGATTGGCTGGCCACCAGTCCAGGGTGTACCCCGTCTCTCGCCCAAAGACAGCTGGGATAGGCTCCAGCACCCTCCGCGATCCTCGTGAGGAAAAAGCAGTAGAAAATGAATGAATGAATGAATGAATAATGTAAATTGTTTCAGGGTCAAACTGTGGCCATGATAAAAGCTATAATAAGTGCGCAGGTCGAATGTAATTGTAAAAAGAAGTTAGTCATAATGTAAACAGAAATAGTCTTTTCCAGGGTCAAGCAGGTACAGGTAAGTCTCAAATTTTATTTAAGTGTAAAAACGTGGCATGTCATGCGGCGCAAACAGGATGACGTTTGTAGCGAGTTAGTGACCCCTAGTGGCCTTTTACGGATGTGCTGCAATGAATGTTGCCATGTGGATTTTGGGTTTTTGAAGAAATTGGTCTTGAATAAATTGTGTTGAAGCCAGAGCCTTTCCCACGTTGCAGCCAGACAGTCCCATTTCCTGTTCTATGTTTATCATCACATGTTGCCACACGGGCCACAGTTTGGATAGCATTGCTTTCCAGGCTCCCTGAGCTGACGTCTTTTAGGCACATTTTCCCAGAACAGAACTCAAAAAGTGTTGAAAATGGAAGATTCTTCCTTGGTACTTCCTGTCTCTATGGCGACGGCAGGAGGTGTTGGACGCGTGTGCTCGACGCCATCCGTCACCCCGCAGGTCGGTGAGGTGGAGGAATGTGCTTATTAGTGCACACACACACACACACACACACAATGGGGCTGCTTGATGCAGAAAGGTCTTGGTGTAGCAGGGGCGTCTCTCAGCGTTTGCTGTAATCGCCGTCACTCAGTCTGATGCTGATAATGGCGACGATGGGAAATTCCTGTCAGCGCTTGGGCAACCTCTGTCTTGGCAGGCTTACTCCAATGCGTTACGGCACGCACGCTGTCATTAAACACAATTTGGAATAGAAAGACACACAATTAAAACTCCAAAGGCGTATTGTGTGCATCAGGCTGCGCCTTCCTCCTTGCTCATCTTGGCATGTCGTGGAGAGGAATATGTGGGAAAGTGAGCTTTCAGCCGTGATGATGCTTTCATGGGAACAAACACAATCCGACATATGAAACCTCTTATGTCATCAAGCTCTGACAGGCGACAGGATTTTGGACTTGTGGTTTAGAACGCAGCCTATTTCTTGTATGACACTTGTATGACAGTTAGGAGTGTTAAAAATGTGATTTAATACTTTGCCTGGAAACACTAAAGCTTTTATGAGGCGGCTCCAAATAAGGCGGTGTGCAACAGCTGACCATAGTAGGAGGCCTTAGTGTGATTATTATTAGCGGCTGATCCGGGACTCCCGGGATCTTTCTGTCTTTTGTCAGCACTTCCAAACATGGCCACCTGCAGAGCGGCTCAGACCGTCAGACGGTGTGCAAAAGGATGCCAGGGTCCTGCATGTGACATCTCTGGCGGGCCTGGCATTTTTGTCAGCGCTGCCGTTGGTTACTGCAAACACTGGCCTGATGATACTAAACAAAAGCTACCTCCTGCTTATCCTCACAAGGGTGGGGGGAGGCTGGAGCCTATCCTAGATTTGTTGGGTGAGAGGCGGGGTCCAATCACAGGGCACATACGTAAAGACAAACAACCCACCCACAATCATACCTATGGACAACTTGGAGTGGCCAAGTGCGGAATCGAACCCAGGTCTTTCCATCTCCTGTCTGTGCGGCCTCTATTCTAACCAATTGTCCATCCAACATTTTCATGCTTTTCTTTTCTGTGTGGGTCTACTCTTGCTTGGGGTTCCACGTTTGGTGGCGTGGTGGAAGGAAGCTTTGGGTGTAATACATTGGCGGCCACTAGAAGCGCTGTCTTACCGCTTCGCCTGTGTATGGTGTTTTGAAAGCGTAGAAGAAGAGAGTTTTAAATTGTCGATCTTTTATCGGCTTTTCTTTGATTTAATCTTTTTCCCTCCCCATTTGATATCTTGTTATCCAGCACTCAAACAAGTGTTTTTCGGCGCAGTTCATCGCTGTCCGCCATGCTCTATAGACGCTTTGCGAACTCGTTGAATTGCTAAGGAAGTACCATATGGGAGTTGTTGTTCCCTCAACTTGGAGGATGGCAGGGAGGAACTTCCCTCAAGACACCAGGAGGATTTCACCTGTGGATTCAACGGTAGGATTTGTTTTCGTAGTCCATAGTAGCGACCTGAACGTGTTGTCACAACGTTGTACTGATGTGTTTTCTACTGACGTCAACACGAAGCGGACTTCCTTATATGGGCTGGCCGCAGGACCGGGGCTGTCAAACCACAGCTTTTATTTAAAAGGTTAAAAGGTATAAAAGTTTTTTTTTCAAGGAAACTGTGGTTGAGACCTTCTTGAGTCTGGTTGGTAAAACTTCATTCATTAGCTCAGTTCAGGGGTTTGCAACCATTGAGGGTACAATAAGCAGACAATTATTTAAAAAAACAGCCGAAAGAAAGGTAATACAACCAAAGCTTAAGCTAATGACACCACGAGTCACTTAGCCACGCAATAACAAGTCAATGAGAAATCATTCATGGCGCAATCAAACAAGTCACCTTACCACACAACATAGCCAATCACAACGGAGGGGGCGTGGCTGCAGGCGGGCCGTGCGTGGAGTAAATGAAACAGAAAGTCTGTGGAGAGACTGCAGAAAGAGGTGCAGATTCTGGAAGATCTAGAAAGTTTCTGTGCAGGTTGTGGTGAGTAGCTGCTCTACAGGAGTCCACAAATGAGCATCATATGTCCCCTTTGAAGAAAAAACAGTTGTAATATGTCAAACAAAACAAACTGAAAAACGAGTTGTACTATTTGTACAAGTACGTTGCAGGAAAAGTTCAAATATTATGGGGATGAAATAATAATTGTGAAAAGAAAATGATTTAAGAAGTATGTTGACATTTTTGGAAAAAAATAACAGCAAAAATGGGAAGTAGTAGGTAGTAGTAGGTTGGTAGGTAGGTAGTAGTAGTAGTAGTAGTAGTAGGAGTAGTAGAAGGGCAAAGTAGTAATAGATGCAGTTTTTTTCTTTTCTTTTTCTTTTCTTCTTTCTTTGTCTTGCACTCTGTGTGTATGATGGCGGCCCCGCCTCCATCCACGGAGTCAAAGAGACTGTATGACTGACAGAAGGGCTCACTCCGTTCACTCCTTTCTCGATGGCTCCCATCATGACAGGAAGTTAATGTTGTGGGTCTGTCACTGGGAAAGTGCCCTAGCTGGTGGTGGCATCATGTCAGTGGAACACCAACCGAAGACACTACATAAAAAGATGCCGCAAGGCATGCTGGGAGTGTTTCTGTATGCTACATTTTAGTTTCAAAACACAGTTTTTATGCTAGTGTTTGCATAAGCACATTATAATGGCACCCCCGAGCCTCCACCCTCCATTCTTCCTGGGCAAGACAGTAATTCCACCCAGAACAGGGGGTGGGGGTCCCCAACTGGAGCCGCTGGTCAGATTAGTATCGTGTTAATGGCTCCACAGGCTCCAAGAACCGTAAGAGGGCCCGGAATGCGGAGCTCCCTCCGATTGTGGCCCCTCATTAAAGACAATTGCTTGTGCTCGCCGTCTGCTCTTGGCATTTCCCATGCCACTCAGGTCTGCAAGGAATGTGCAGAAAGATCAACACGTCCATCCACGCTCAGCCACGGATGGGATCTATTAGTCTGCCTGCAATCGTACTGCAACCTGCACAAATGTGTTCCTTATACGTCATATACTGGACGTCTTTGTGCCGGCAGACGTTCAGAGAAGAAAATGTCATCATGACATGCATCGTAGGACAGGCAGGAGAGCTCCCTCCAAGTCAAATTGCTCTATTAGCACTAATAAGGCCAACTAGCCCCCATTATCTTTTCTCCGAGCCACGGCCAACGATGGAGATGGCGGTCTGCGAGGGCTGGACGAGGGCTGGACGAGGGCTGCACGAGGGCTGGACGAGGCCACTCGGCGGCTCCTGGGAATAAACGCACACCTTTTGATGACAATGATGCATAAACATACGTACCTATGATGGCCCAGATGCTCCTCCTCCTTCCGTAAACATAACAAATAAATCAACAAATTAATCAATCAATCATCAGGTGGAATATTCCGAGAGGAAAAAGAAAAGCATACATTTTAGGAGGCTAACATTGGAATATATGAAACTACATATTCAAGTTATGAATTATTATTAGTAGTAGTATCATTAGTAGTATTTTTTAAACCAGAAAAGCACATACATTTTCTGAGAATGAAGATGTCATATGATGAGAAAAAGACGATTCATTTTATGAGACTTCTGTTGGCATAATATGAGAACCAAAATATTGAATAAATTATTTTTACCAGAAAACTATGGAATCCGGGGCTGCACGGCGGTCAAGTGGTTAGTGCGCAGACCTCATAGCGAGTTCAATTCCACCCTCGGCCATCTCTGTGTGGAGTTTGCATGTTCTCTCCGTGCATGCGTGGGTTTTTTCCGGGTACTCCGGTTTCCTCCCCCATTCCAAAAACATGCTAGGTTAATTGGCCACTCCAAATTGTCCATAGGTATGAATGTGAGTGTGAATGGTTGTTTGTCTATATGTGCCCTGTGATTGGCTGGCCACCAGTCCAGGGTGGACCCTGCCCAAAGACAGCTGAGATAGGCTCCAGCACCCCCACCCTAGTGAGGATAAGGGGCATAGAAAATGATTATTATGATTTGCTGTTGCGATATTGTTTCCTTTGGTTCCATAGAGAAGGCATACATACTAAATAGAAAAAGCAGATCTTTGGGGAGAACACATTTGTAATATTAGAAGAAAAAGCTGTGGTTGCGTGTGCGCTATGTTGGTTTTGTAAATAACTATGGAATAAAACGTTGTTCGTTGAACCACGCATGCGAGTAAACCCGGGGATGTGGAGCGATCCTCATGTCGGATGGCAGCCAGTGGTGTTTTGGGCGGGTGGGAGAGGTTGCCAGGATGGATTCCTAAAAGTATCTTCCCAGACGCAGGGAGTGGAAAAACAACAACTCCCTGTCTTCTCCCAGGGAGACACGGCTCGGCCCGATATCCATCAACGGGGGTAACCTTTAACCCGAGCATCACATGACGCCGGGTGCTCAGAGATCCCGCTGCAGCCAGACAGTCTGTCTAGGAAGTCTTATCCCGACACTTCCTTTGCTCTCTCCTCACAGCCCCGCTTTATCTGGAACTCCACTGCACATTTGACCAAGCAACCTGCCAGGCAACACACACACACGTTTAGTAGCAAGTAAATATTTGGAAAATGTAAAAAACTCAAGAGCAAAAAGCGTGAATTTGATATTCATAATCGGCTTTTTCACTGATATCACAAAGCTGAGATGCAGTTTTTTCGTGATCCGAAGCAGCAGCGCAAAGAGCAGAGACCACGGAAGTGAAAAGCAAAGCGGAAGAAAGACTTATTATCGTCAATGCGGTCACGACGTACGACGGATGCAGCGTCTGGTTCCATGTTGGTTGCTTCTGAGCGTTGGATGAGCTCGCCAGATCTGGTGGAGCCAGGAGCTCGGAGCTTCCATGTGTGTTGAGCTTCACTGACGACCAAATCTTACTCAGGGAGAAGCGCTGTCACGTTCTCTGGCCGCTGGCGTTGTTGAGTGTCCACACGGGCTTGCAGGGATGATCATCTGGTAGACCGTGTCGAAAAAACATGGCCTGCTTTGACCTTCAATGGCATGACCTTGACCACCAATCACTGGACCGCTTAAACTCCACAACTTAAATACGTTGAACAAAATCTTAAAAACTGTCCTGACAAGACCTCTAACTAAATATTTTGGACAACACATGCCCGTCTTTTATTGGGAGGTTAGAGCTTGCTGATGTTTGGGATCTCTGCTTCTGGTTCAGCCAAATGGGTCTAGTGGACTTGTTCTTCCACAGCAGAGGTTTGTTGGGGGATTGGACATGTCCGGGTTTGGTGTTAGTTTTAGGTTCATTAGGTTGATGGGGTCAGGATTAGAGATTATGGTCATCTTCGTCCGAGTTAAGGTAAGCAGTGTTGAGGGTTAGGGGGTCAGGGGGTCAGGGGGTCACGGGGTCAAGGGTTCAGGTTAGGAATAGGGTCTGGTTGGAGTTGGAGCTTGGTTTGAGGGTGGAAATGTTTTGGAGCGAGGGTCGGTATCAGGGTTTCGTTGTGTTGGGGTTTTGGGCGTGAGCACCAGAATGTTAGGGTATCAGGGTTTGGTTTCGTTAGGGTTTGGGGCGTGAGCACCAGAATGTTAGGGTGTCAGGGTTTGGTTTGGGGCGTGAGCACCAGAATGTTAGGGTATTAGGGTTTGGTTGGGTTAGGGTTTGGTTGTCTTAGGGTTTAGCGTGAGCACCAGAATGTTAGGGTATCGGAGCGAGGGTCGGTATCAGGGTTGGGTTGTCTTTGGGTTTGGCGTGAGCACCAGATTGTTAGGGTATCAGGGTTTGGTTGGGTTAGGGTTTGGGCGTGAGCACCAGAATGTTAGGGTATCAGGGTTTGGTTGGGTTAGGGTTTGGGCGTGAGCACCAGAATGTTAGGGTATCAGAGCGAGGCTTAGTATCAGGGTTTGGTTGGGTTTGGGCGTGAGCACCAGAATGTTAGGGTATCAGGGTTTGGTTGGGTTAGGGTTTGGGCGTGAGCACCAGAATGTTAGGGTATCAGGGTTTGGTTGGTTTAGGGTTTGGGCGTGAGCACCAGAATGTTAGGGTATCAGGGTTTGGTTGGGTTAGGGTTTGGGCGTGAGCACCAGAGGCCATTTTATGTGATGCTCATGTTTCAAAAGCAGAGCGATGAATATAGAAGCTGCGTATTTGATGTGTTTCCCCGTTTAGCATTGTGCAGGAGTGAGCCAGCGTGGCCAACGTGTCGTCTCACGCTCCGTGCGCCACGCCGCGCTCAGGCCGACACCCCCCCTCCTGTTGGCGTGGCGTGACTCACTGCTGAGACATGCCTGCTGCGTGACGCCTGCCAAAGTAGGAATTGCACATAAATGTGTCAAGCAAAGCAAAGGGGGCCCACCTTCGAGACCCCCAATTTCAAAAGCTCTCGTCGCCATTCCCTCGCCAAAGCTAGTCATGTTTGGGCTCCGTGCCGCTCGTTGATTGGCGCTGAGCGGCGTCTTGCAATGCAAACACTGCATGTTTCAGCAACAAAGTGATGACATGTTTAGTGAAAGTATGAATGCACGCCGGCCTCTGCAATTATCACGCAGCGCCTATAAAAACCTCAACAATAAATCAAGCGCACGTCAGGATAGACGATGTCAGGGTGCAAAAGGAGGATTTAGGATTTGTTTGCACAACCACAGACGCGCTCTCGCCGCATTTCAAGTCAGGGCTGTCCCAACGTTCTCCAGCCTGGGCCACCCCGTGAAAACAGGGAGGAGGCAACCTGGATATTTGGTACGGCAACACGTGTGGAAGCGCTAAGATGTTATCAGATACACAGCAGCAACCTTCTGCTAGTCAATGTTCTCCACTCACAGGGCCATCAAGCTTTAGACTTCTTTAGATGTTTATGCTTCTTGATGATCTGAAACATTTCAGTGTGACCAACAGGAAGGGGAACACCAAAGGTTTGGGACGTCACCCCAACATTGGATCATAACTTTGAATTTTCCACGTTTTGGACAGCTGTAAGCTAGGCGGGTGGGGACACTTTGGGTAAGGCCCCAATGCCACAAAGCATTCTGGGTAAATATTGTGCTTTAGGAACGGATGGCGGACAGGCCGCCCAGGCCCGGGACGTGACTATCACCTGCGCTGACGTGCTGACGTGCTGCTCAGTCAGCCAGGAAGGCTCCCGGCAGCGAGGTCACAGGTCAAGTGATGTGGTGCTGGTGCCTCGGCTTGAACGCTCATGTGGCTTTCATGGCCTCCTCCCTCCCACTGATGTATCCCACAGATATATTTCTATTCATACCATATATATATATACATATATATGTGTATATATATATATAGATGTATATATGCTTTTTGACTTTATTCTCTGATGTTTTTTGTTTGATGAAAAAAAAGAAAGGTTTTTATTATTTCCATATTTTATTCTATTTTATGTATCATATTGTAATATATCATGTAATATGTATCATATTGTAATAAAAGTATTTGTTTTTATTATATTTTACATATTATATGACTTATATTTGATGTGGAATGATAACAATTCTAAGGTATCTGTCCTAATTTTTTAAAAAAAGCAAAATTGATGGATTTTATTATTTATTGCATATATTTTGTTGATCTTTATTTTCATAAATATTGTCTATAGTTAATGTAATACAATTATCAGAACATTATATTATATCATTAAGTTTTACATAAATAAAAAATTCATTGATTGACATTGTGTGATAAAGCTGCCAAGCCCGATGTCGACTGAGTGCGGGGTCAGTTTTAGGTTTTTCTCTCAAAAGAAAAAGATATAATTAATAAGTGACATGAAATTTGTATGAATGAATCAGAGGTAAGATGCGGTGAATTGCTGCCATCTTGTGACCGACTTGTGAAACGACGTATAATGTGACCTAACTCAGTCCAGCAATACAGTAAATGTGACCCAGCTGTCCCTGGGTCTGCTGGTGTGGAAGATGCTCATAAAAAGCTTGATGTAGCACAATTCTTTTTTATCGCAGAAGTGCAACTTTTTTTTTTTTGTAAAATTGAGACTTCTGTCTGAAAGATGGAACTTATTTAGGACTAATTCTTGATTCAATTATTTTTCTCTGCTCAAGTTTCGCCTTACTTTTTTGAAGAATTGATTGAGTTTTTTTCTTGTGAAATTGCGACTCTCATCTCATAAAATATTAGTTTTCATACTTTGTTTATTCTTACTTTATTTTTGGTACATTACAGTATTTTAACATAAAATTCTTACTTTTTGCTATAAAGTGAGTTTCTTCTCACCGGCTTCTTCTTCTGTGACAACGGTGTCACAAAAACTGCCAGCAGATTTCCAAGCCAAGATCGATAGTTTCCGTGAGTTTGTGAAAAAGAAGTACTGAGCACAGCGTGACACCGGATCATATCATCAACATGGACAAAGTCCCCCTCAGTTTTGACATCCTTGTGGGTCAAAGTGTCGCAGAGAAAGGGCAAAAGAGCATGAATATAGTGACAACTGGCCATGAAAAATCACGCTTCATAGTGGTGCTAGCATGTTGTGGCGATGGATGACAGGTGCCAGGCATCCCAGACGTCCTCCATGCTGAAGTGACAGCACTGCCAGAAGAGGCAAATGGAAGGTGGCATCGTCCCACAGTAGCTCGGGAGAGGTCTTTGACTCTAGTGCTTGTTGTGAGATTTTGCTTCCAATGTCTCACACCTCCTTTGGAGACTCCCAAAGGAACTTGTTGCCATAAATGCTGACAATGGCTCTCAACTGGGAACATCTTGGGATCTGATGGGAGGAGACAAAGTCACCAGGGAGAGGAAAGTCTGAGCTTGCCTGCATAGGCTGCTGCCACCCTGGCCCCACCTCAGATAAGCGGAAGTAGACGGACAGACGCATGGACGATGGACGCATGGACGGACGCCGCATGAATAGACAGACGGACACACAGACAGACGCATGGACAGACGGACACATGGATGGACACATGGACAGACGGACGCACGGACGGACGGACGCATGGACGGACGGACGGACGGACGGATGGACGCATGGACAGACGGACGCATGGACGGACGAACGGACACGCAGACGGACGCATGGACGGACGCACGAATGGACGGCCGGTCGCATGGACAGACGGTCGCATGGACAGACGGTCGCATGGACAGACGGATGCATGGACAGACGGACGCATGGAGAGACGGACGCATGGAGAGACGGACGCATGGAGAGACGGACGCATGGACAGACGGACGCATGGACAGACGGACGGACGCATGAACAGACGGACGGACGCATGAACAGACGGATGGACGCATGGACAGACGGACGGACAGACGGACGGACACACGGACGGACACACGGACGGACACACGGACGGACACACAGACGGACACACAGACGGACGGACGCACGGACGGACGCATGGACGGACGAACGGACACACAGACGGACGCATGGACGGACGCACGCATGGACGGACGCATGAACAGACGGACGGACGCATGAACAGACGGACGGACGGACAGACGGATGGCACAAGACGAAGAAAATGATGTCATTTGATCAAGACGTTTATGAGGCTGATACTCAGCAGTGGGTGTTCTCCGAGGCGGGAAACTGCTGAGATCTTACAGCATCAAAATCTCATCACAGCACCACAGATAGAAGTCCAATGAAATGAATATGAAAGGACTTTTATTTTTATTTATTTATTGAAAGGCCTCATTTGACAGGTTATTTGACAGGTTATGAAATACAATCTTTAAAAGATTGATTCACTCATGGTTGGGCAAAGGGCGCCCCCTGCTGCATGCAGATGGAGACACACTGGAACACGTCTCGGGCACAAACATAGGGGTTGCTCTCCGAGCAAGATGCCTCAGTCCACACCCCCCCTGTGCAGGAACACACACAGAGCAGTGGAAGGAAGGTGTTAGGTCGGTTGTTTTTTTTTTTTACCAAGTCAGTCTCTGAAAGGCACCAGATGGAAAAATGGAGCGTGTACCGTCAAACAGTACGCAGAATGGAATGCCATCGATGGCGCCTACTGAATTCGGAAGATCAAAGTCAAAGTCTGAGCCATCGGTCCAAACAAAGGCTTCCTCCTGGAAGACAAAGTCCTAGTGAGTCAATCAGGCAGACAGCGTCCCTCAGGACTGCAGTATGAGTATCGACAGTATCTATCCATGTTTTCATGGAAGAGGCTCCAAAAGTTTCCTCCTGGATTTGCTGCCCGTTGCTGCTTTGAAAAACACAACCTTGAGTGGCCTGAATGCCGGCTAAATAGTAGGCAACAGCAACCCCTCATACTACATCTTCTTCTTCTCCTATTCCAGCTGACGTCAGAATGCCCGGGGGGGTCAGACGGACACCGATGTTGTAACAGGAAGAGTGTGGAGGATGAGTCTTCCGACTCAGCCTGGCAGGAACATTTCTTTACCAACGTTGGATTTGTAACAAATGTCAACCTGTAGGTGGCGCTAGAGGACATGTTCTGTCTGAGGGACACCTTCATGTTGTGTGTACCAACAAATACTTCTACTGGGCACAAGAAAACCCTGTTTCACCTCTGTGGAAAAGTGGAGTCCAATCCACAAGTCTCCGCCATTGGCCGAACCATCGGTAACTTCTCCGTTAACTTGCGTGTTGAGCAGCACCTCCTCAGTCAGCACATCGATGAGTGCTTGTTCCACGGGATTGCGGATGGAGGCCAAATTCCCACCAAGACGTTTGCAGTTTTCCTAACAGGGGAAAGAGAATTGTCCAAAAATACACTGGTTAGCGCCCTGGTTAGCGTCCTTTCCCTCTCAGAAGGTACAACTCTAACCCAAACAGAAACAAAACCAATCCATTCCGATTCATTTTGTTAACACAAACCCTCTTTTCATTGTATGGAAATGGCTTTGCTTTAGGTTTAGTGTTACTTGATCCATACCTCTGCTTCGGCAAAAGTAAGTATGTCATTTCGAACGATAAAACAGCGATTGTCCAACCGCGTCCAGCCTGTGGGACACTGATGACCTGCATCACAAAGGGAATTTTAGCATGAGACAAGACGCAGACGGTGAAGCAGGCATCAGAACATCAGACCACCTACTTGAGGCTCCAAGTTGAGACCACTGTGAAGAAGAAGAAGAAGAAAACGCCAATGTCAGGAGCACATATTCAATTGCACGGAGGTCCTAATCAGTCTTTGAATGGGACGTATATGTGTATTGGACATGTGCCATCATAGGTTTTTGATTGAATCTTGACTCCGTTTACTCACTCCGCTAATCACGGGTACTCGGGGTCAAACATGCACGACAAAGACTCAAGGTTCACTGACTCACATGCACTGGACAAAACCTCTGGTTTGGCTCACTTGCAGTGCCCGAGGAAGACCTGGGTTTCACTGACTCTGTGGCTCTTGACAAAGTTGGACGTTTCAGTGAGTCCAAGGTACTGAAGCTGATTCATGGGTACTTGACAAAGCCCCAAGCTTCACTGGCTTACGGGTTCTCCAGGAAGACTCACGGTTACTCCACTGACTCACTGGAGTCTGTGCTGGAGCCTATCCCGGCTGTCTTGGCGTGGCCAGCCAATGACAGGGCACAACCATTCCCACCCACATTCATACGCCAGTTCACTTAGCATGCATGTTTTTGAAAAAAACAGGCACGGGGAGAACATGCAAACGACACACAGCAGTGCCCGAGCTAACCACTTGGCCACTGTGTGGCCCATATAAATGTCTGATAATTCATTCATTCATTCATTTTCTACCGCTCTTTCCTCACGAGGGTCGCAGAGGGTGCTGGAGCCTATCCCAGCTGTCTTCGGGCGAGAGGCGGGGTACGCCCCGGACTGGTCGCCAGCCAATCACAGGGCACATATAGACAAACAACCATTCACACTCACATTCATACCTATGGACAATTGGAGGGGTCAATTAACCTAGCATGTTTTTGGAATGGGGGAGGAAACCGGAGTACCCGGAGAAAACCCACGCATGCACGGGGAGAACATGCAAACTCCACACAGAGATGGCCGAGGGTGGAATTGAACCCTGGTCTCCTAGCTGTGAGGTCATGTCTGATAATAATAATGAATAATATGATGGACTTACAGCTCCAGTCATCAGTCCGCTGACCCCACAAAGGAGGATCAATGTCCGACATGCTGACGCCATCTGTCCCGATGTAGACAAATACTTTGTAAATATGACAACCTAAAATGGTGGCCAGCTTCTCATCTGACCTTGTGAAAGGTTTTAAAAAGGAACATCAAACTTGACATCAACTAAAAAAAGCATGTAGATTCGTCTTACCTTTGCTTGAAGCGGCGAATGATGACTCCGCTTTTGTTTCTAGCCAGCTGGAATGTTGACGCCTTCCCAACCGGGAAAGCAGGAAACAGACTTTCAGCTCAGACTTTACAATGTCAGGTATGGTTGTCACGATCGGGCTTCACCCCCTCGTGACAGCTCTCTTAGTTTCCTTCTTTGCCTCTGTTCTGGTTTCCATGCCCTTATTTTGGTATCCACTTCCTTTGTTGTTCTCTTCCATTTTTCTTACCCCTGCTCTTTTCACACACCTGCTTCTAATTTCATTATCCCTATTTAGTTCAGGTGCGTGCTCTTTCGGTTGTGGTTTCATTGTGAATTATCTTTGCTTTGTAGTTGCTGTTGTGTTTTCCTGCAGCTGCCATTTTTTGCATTAAACTACCTTTTATTTGCACTTTTGGTCCGGCTCTCTGCATCCTGGGGTCGTATCGCAACACTGCCAAGCGCGATCGTGACAGAATGAAGCCACCAAACGACGACCTCGCGGAGAGCGACTTTTGGACCTGGCAGATCCTGACGGCGAAGAGGAGTGCATGAAGTTCACTCCGGAGGAACTGGAGGACATGGTGTGGGGGCCGGATGGCACGCTCGTACCCATGGCGTGGGTTTATCCGGGCCCCGTGGACGACACACCGGCCTGGCTGCGACACCGACGTACGTCTCGGCCGCCTCCAGCCAGGGGTCCACGGCGTCGAAAGGTGAAGCCGCTCATTTCCTCCTCGCTATGCCAAGCCAGGGCGCAACCCTCAGCTTACGCCGACAATGAGTGCTGGCCCATCTCGCAGCTGCCGATGACTCCCATGTCACGCCTGCCGAGCCCCAGCTGCCCACCTCTTCGGAATCCCTGTTGCCTCCCATGCAACACGAAGAGGACCACGGCACACGTTCCCCACCTGTGCCCAAGCCACGCAGCCTCAAGGGTACCCAAACCCCGCCTCCCGTGCCAAGCTGCGTGACGGCCCAGATTCCTCCTGTGCCCAAGCCACGCAGCCCCAAGGGTCCCCAAACCCCAGTTCCTGGGCCAAGCTGCGTGACGGCCCAGATTCCTCCTGTGACCAAACCGCGCAGCCCCAAGGGCCCGGCGCCACCTCTTCCACGGCGGGATGCCACGCCGCCGCCTCCTCCGGCGCCACCTCTTCCACGGCGGGACGCCACGCCACCGCCGCCGCCTCCTCCGGCGCCACCTCTTCCACGGCGGGACGCCACCGCCGCCGCCTCCTCCGGCGCCACCTCTTCCACGGCGGGACGCCACCGCCGCCGCCTCCTCCGGCGCCACCTCTTCCACGGCGGGACGCCACGCCGCCGCCGCCTCCTCCGGCGCCACCTCTTCCACGGCGGGACGCCACGCCGCCGCCGCCTCCTCCGGCGCCACCTCTTCCACGGCGGGACGCCACGCCGCCGCCGCCTCCTCCGGCGCCACCTCTTCCACGGCGGGACGCCACGCCGCCGCCTCCTCCGGCGCCACCTCTTCCACGGCGGGACGCCACGCCGCCGCCTCCTCCGGCGCCACCTCTTCCACGGCGGGACGCCACGCCGCCGCCGCCTCCTCTTCCACGGCGGGCTGGCCTCCCCTGCCAGGCCCACCACCCTGGCCGCCCCCCAGAGGGGTCCATCCATGGCTTCTGCTGGGCCTGCCGTCATGGGCGTCCTCCAGAGGAGCCCGGTTCCCTTCGGGCTGCTCACCCTTCAGGCCGCCCTCCTGCGTGGCCCTGCCACCCTGGCCGACCTCCAGTTCAGGTGTGTGCTCTTTCGGTTGTGGCTTCATTGTGAATTGTCTTTTGCATTGTAGTGGCTGTTGTGTTTTCCTGCAGCTGCCATTTTTTGCATTAAACTACCTTTTATTTGCACTTTTGGTCCTGCTCTCTGCATCCTGGGGTTGCATCACAACACTGCCAAGCGCGATCGTGACAGTGGTACTTTTATTTCAGCAGAGACAGAATATCAACAAACACCAACAGATTACCAGAGTGACCAATCGCCTTGTTGGGGTTGGACAGTCCCTCAGCTGGAGGGCTGGAGTGGAAGTGAACCCACAGCCTCTGGATGGACAACCAAGTCCTCACGAGTTGAGCTATACAGCTTCCATAGACTCAGCAGAATTATGGATAATAGTAATAGTGTAATAGTAATAGAATCATTCTATTGCTGTTTCCCAGGATTACAACATTTTCTTAAAATTGCAGCATGAAAATTGAGTTTTTACTATTTTCCCCCGGTAAAATGCAAATTATTTCTGATATTCACATTTTTGTATTTCTGTGAAATGTAAAGTTTTTGTGCAGTATTCATTCATTCATTTTCTACCGCTTATCCGCACAAGTGTGGCAGGGGTGCTGGAGCCTATCCCAGCTGTCTGTGGGCGAGAGGCAGGGTCCACCCTGGACTGGTGGCCAGCCAATCACAGGGCACATATAGACAAACAACCATTCACACTCACATTCATACCTATGGACAATTTGGAGTGACCAACTAACCTAGCATGTTTTTGGAATGGGGGGCGGAGTACCTGGAGAAAAGCCACGCATGCACAGGGAGAACATGCAAACTCCACACAGAGATGGCCGAGTGGAGATTCCAACCCAGGCAACAGGGAGGAAGTCAAAAGCCAACGTAGGAGGCAGCAGAGTCATTACTCCAACCCGATTGGCCGTTCTTCCTCATACTTGACGGGCCGAGCATACACAACCCAATGACACCTGACGTTGCAACTTTATTTATAACCGTACGGAAAACAGACTAGTTCCACAACTCAGCAAGCCTGCATGTTGTTCTACGTGGATAAAGTACATGATGGCACTTTAAGATGTGTAGCAAAGCCTTGTTTGTGGTGGTGGGCCTCGGAGGTTTATATTTATATTCATGTTGGTTTGGTATTGACGAGTAAAGTATTACAATATTACAGTATATTCAAAACCTGCTTCTTATGGGAGGCAAATGGGACCCAATCGGACTCAAGGGCATCTTTGCAAATCTCATAGTCATAATTTCATTTGAAAGAAAATATTAATACTAATAATAAAGCAACTTTTATACAATTGTCTTATTGCTCTCTAAAAAGCTAACTTAAAAAATGGTAATGGTTTTATTTCCCATATGGTTTTATTATCCCATAATCAGTTCACAGTTCCACATGTCCAAAAGGAGTAGGAAGAAGCAAAGCTTATTAAATCCTACCCCTCCATCTGGTACTTTTACAATCAGTAACTGTTACATTTGTTCACTTCCTGCTTTTCATAATACAGTTTAAGGTTTTTTTTTTGTTTTTTTTTTTAAATAATGTACCTCGTACCGAAGTATGAGGTGATATGACCATCCAATGACATAATGGGTACCATAGTAAGTGTCAATATAGTGATATGTATAGCACATCATGACTGGTTCAAGACTCTTCATCCTTGTATTTAGCAAACATCAACTGCTTGTATTGTTTCTTGAATTGGCTCATCGTTGTGCATTGTGCAGGTCCTTACTCAATCCATCCCATAGTTTGATTCCACATACTGAAATGCTATGGCTTTTTAACGTAGTCCTAGCATATAAGTGTTTCACATTTAGTTCTTCCCTGAGATCATATTTCTCCTCTCTTGTAGAGAAGTATTGGATGACATTTTTAGCTAATTGGTTATTTTTTTGCATTATTTTAGCTGTTTGGAAATTAACTGGAAAAAGAAACCATTTTAGTGGCAAAAAGTTTAAATATTTATGAGACAAAACAGTGAAAGGAGAAAAAGTTTCAATTTTACAGGAATAAACTGGTCATATAGAAGAAAGTTGATCCATTTCTGTTCATTATGCCAAAAGGAATGACCACATTGAATGAAATCGACCAATCATTAGCCTGGAACATTAGCAGCCATAGCAAAGACTTCAATAAGAATGTACAGGCATGGTATGGTTTTCATGGACAGAAGATGAAAATACGCATTTGAATGATTTGTTCATGAAAAAGGTGCCAGTATGAGGCGCTAAATGTGTCTTTATTTCATTTAATGACATAAAAACATGCTTGAATAAGAACGTAGGCATGGTAATCATGGAGAGAAGATGAAAATGTGCGTTTGGGTGGTTTCCTAATGGAAAAGGTGCTGATATGCTTTGAAAACGTGTGCAGCTGAGTGTGTGCGGCCTCCTCCTGCAGGCTCCTCCCTGAGAGAAAACATTCCAAGAGAGAACTCGGCTCCAGGACTCGCCGAGTCTCCTGTCTGTGTCCAACCCCCCAGCACCCCGCGCTTGCTTGGACCAGGACGTTCTGTGAAGTTCGAGAGGGATTTAGACGAGAGAAGAATGAAGCTGGTGTTGATTTTGCTGGCGTCCACTGGCTGGACGCTGTGCGCGTCTCAGTTCTACGACCAGGCCCTGATGGACTATGTGGAGAACCGGCTGTTGGCTATGGAGGTAGGATCCATGTCCACCCACCCACCCACCCACCCACCCACATTGCAGCGCTTCCAACTTTGAAAGGGAATGTTACTCTTGCGTGTCTGGTGTAGCAAATGTTTCCAAAGAAAAGTCCAAAATATTACATTTTTATGCTCGTAAAATGTGTTACATTTTTTTTTGGGAGGGGGGGGTAAAATTCCAATGACATTTTTTGCACCTTTTTTTAACACTCATAATATTATGACTGTAGTGTCTTTAAAATGTACAAATCTTATGGGCAAATTTGGACTTAATTGAGATCTTTTTTGTAACTTATGATATTACAACTTTATTTTTGGAAAATTGACAACTTGATTTTATTTTTTGTAAAAATATGACTACTTTCTAGTAAAGTATGCAACTTTTCCGGTAAAATGACAACCTAATCTTATTTGCTTCATCTCAATTTTGGTCTCGTTCATCTTGCCAGCAAAATTGTGACGTCATTCAGATAAAAAGATTCCAAACATTTTATCAAAAATTTGCAGAATTTTCTTGTATATTCTATATTTTCATTCATTCATTCATTCATTTTCTACCGCTTTTCCTCACAAGGGTCGCGGGGGTGCTGGAGCCTATCCCAGCTGTGTTCGGGCGACAGGCGGGGTACACCCTGGACTGGTGGCCAGCCAATCACAGGGCACATATAGACAAACAACCATTCACACTCACATTCATACCTATGGACAATTTGGAGTGGCCAATTAACCTAGCATGTTTTTGGAATGGGGGAGGAAACTGGAGTACCCGGAGAAAACCCACGCATGCGCGTGGAGAACATGCAAACTCCACACAGAGATGGCCGAGGGTGGAGTCGAACCTTGGTCCTCCTAGCTGTGCGGTCTGTGCGCTAACCACTCGACCGCTTTATTTTCAAAAATGATATATTGATGTGATAAATGATGTTAATATTGTTTTTTAATAATATTGTTACATTATGCCTTTATTGTCTTAAAAAGATAACTTCTGGCTTTCACTTCAGTCGAATGAAAAAGGCAAACGCAGTCACGTCAAGTGTTGGAGTTTTCTAAGGAAATGACCATCAAAAAGGTTTTTTTAGCCACATTGCTGATATATTCTTGAAGTGTTTGTGCTTCCCAGGGCCACGTGCACCTTTGGCAGGAGCAGTTGCGTCAGCACCACGGGGAGCTGCAGGACTTCCACAAACAGTCCAACAGGACCCTGGAGGCCCTGAGGCGGCAGCACGCTGCGCTGTCCGAAGACATGGCGGAGGCGGCGGCCCGCGTGGAGCGCGTGGAACGAGACCTGTACTCGGTGGAGAGCCGGACGTCCCCGAGGGCCTGCGCTAACCAGGCGGAGCGTGTGGTGGAGCAGGGGGTGTGGAGCCAGGAGGAGAGCCGAGGAGACCGGGATGGGGGTTGGGAGGAGATTCCCTCCAGAGTGTCTGGTGAGAAAGCCTTTCCATGATTCCCAAAATAAACCGACGCTGGCTGGTGCGCATCGTATGTAAGATACACGGAAAATGATCGACCATCAACTACTGTCAATTGGCTTGAATGTTCACGTAAACAAGTACGTTTATGTTGCCTTTGTGCAAAGCAAATGAGGTCAAATTGATTCAAATTCATCAGGTCATCAAAATATTAATTTGAATTCAGCTGAATGTCTGTTTCACTCTGAGGAAACACTGGACAGTTTTGTCCTGGTTGATGCTGTCATGATTGGTAGAGAAAGTTTCCAAGTCAAACCAACAACTTTCCTTTTGGACCCGATCCCAATATCACTTTTTAAAACATTTGATGGATTCTTTGAAGTTGAGCTTTTAAACATTGTCAGTTCTTCTCTTCATACAGACGTCTTCCCTGCAGCTTTTAAAACAGCTGTAGTCAGGCCTCTTCTGAAGAAGAAAAATTAGTATCCCAGCATTCTTAATAATTACAGACCTGAATGCAACTTACCATTTTCAAGTCAAATTTTAGAAAAAAAAATGTTTTTACTCAGCTGAATATTTTTTTTAACTAACCTAACTAACCTAAGACACCTGGTTGGCCTCTCTGGTTTCTCTCACTGTTTCTTTTTAATTTATATATGCTCCCACGAGTTAACATGAGATAAAATGTGGTGTGCCCCAAGGATCAATTGGGCAATTCTCTCTCGGGCAAATACAGAGATGCTGATGCATGCTTTTAGTTCCAGTTGTATTGACTATTGTGATGCTCTGCTTTCTGGCCTTCCTAAAAGAAACATCACAAGTCTGCAACTTTTACAGAACTCAGCTGCTAGTGTGCTGACGAGGACCAGAAGGCAGGCGCGTATTAACACCGGTTTTAGAATCACTACATTGGCTCCCTGTATGTTTCAGGATCCATTTTAAGGTTCTCTTCATCGTTTTTAAATGTCTTAGGGGTTGTGGGCCTTCTTATCTTTCTGAATTGCTTTTACATTATGAACCCTCGAGGAACCCTCAGGTCCTCCGACACCGGCCTGTTATGTATTCCCAGAGTTAAAAGACAGACAGGCAATTGAGGCATCTTTCCAATTTTATGGCCCCCGATTGTGGAACAGCCTGCCTGAGGGCCGTAGAGAACGTTGAAATTTTTAAACATACGTAGGCTCAAGACCCACTTATTTCCATCCATCTCTACCGCCCGGTCCTCCATGGGGCAGTGTGCCCGGGCCTCTTCTGTCCTGGCCTGGGCGGTCCTATGTCGGTGGTCAGGCCTGGGGTTGCCTGGGGCGGGCCTGGTTCTGCTTCCTGGGGGTGTGTGGGGGGCGGGAGGCGGTGCCTCCGGCCGTGGACGGGCTCCCTTCCGGCCGGCGGGGGCGCCCCTGTGCCCACGGGTGTGTGGCCTTCGATGCCCTTCTGCCCTAGTGGGGTATGGTCTCCCGCTGGTCTCGGGGGTGCGGCTCTCCTCCGGCCTGCTGGCGCCCTGTTGCCAGTTGGGATTGCTCCTCCATGGCCTCTTGCTGGTCTCTTCGGGGAGTTGCTTTGGGGGCGGGTCTTGGGGAGTCGGCCCTGGCTTTACCCGCACCCACGGGGCCGGAGGATCTCTGGCGGTGGGGGCTTGACCTGGCTGCGTGGGGCGGGGTTTGCTGGGTGGTAGAAGGCAGTCCCTCTCCTTTTGTCATTCTCAGTGACAATTACACATTCACACACTCGCATTCACATACACAACACACCTCCATATGGGCACTCACAGCACATGGGTGCCTCTCTATACAATCTACTATCTTATCCCTGATGTTTATATAGTATTTGTATGCTATTATTACAGTAATAATGATGTCAAGCAGTGAGATTTTAATTACTGTAACCGTATGGTTGCAATTGTGTTTACTATCACGGTTCATGTCTTCATTGTTACTATTGCTACTGGTAAGTTGGACTGTTTCATTTCAGTGATATCATCTCCATTGTGGCCCTTAGTCATCATTAATTAATTTAACTGATGCAGTCCTGTTTGTCACTGTTGTTGTTATGGGAATTCTTGTTGCTGCTGTTTTTGTCTCTCCCTCTACTGCCCCCCCCCTGACCCCACCTTTCTCTTCTCTCCTCTTCTTTTCTGTTCTTCTTCTTGCTCCGGTCCAGTCACTCCAAATGGCATAACAAAAACATCAAATAACAGCAAATAAAATGTCATGGTACAGGGAAGTTGTAGCCAACACCTTTCCTGACACAGAGCAAATCTGTCTAGCATGTAAGGGCATTTAGATCAACAATACTATCTGCCCCAATGGCTGGACGGGACAAAAAAAAAAAAAAAAGACCCACTTATTTAATTTGGCTTTTAACTCATGCTCTTAATATACTCTTTTTTTTTTTTTTTTACTTTTTGGACTTGACTTTTATCTAATGGTTATTTTATAGCCTATACCTTTACTCATGCTTATGTTAGTTTTTATTAATGTTCTTATTCATTCATTCATTTTCTACCGCTTTTCCTGCTGGAGCCTATACAGCTGTCTTCGTGCAAGAGGCGGGGTACACCCTGGACTGGTGGCCAGCCAATCACAGGGCACATATAGACAAACAACCATTCCCAATCACATTCATACCTATGGACAATTTGGAGTGGCCAATTAACCTAGCATGTTTTTGGAATGTGGGAGGAAACCGGAGTACCCGGAGAAAACCCACGCATGCACGAGGGCGGAATAGCACGGAAAAGCACGTATGTATGTTTGGTCGGCAGATTGACCCAAATCTTCAATGTTTGACCACTGGTCTTTTGAAACTGGGAAGGTCGGGGCAAGCACAGAGCGAATGGGGCAAAGAATTCCAGAGGGTGGGGGCAGCGATGGAGAAGGCTCTGTCTCTCCAGGTTCGGAGCTTGGTCTTACAGGGGAGTGCGGAAGAAAAGGCGTCAACAAGCTGGACCAAAGATGAAATTGTCTCGGCTGTGGATGAACGTTGACACCACATGACGATACTAGCTTGGACTTTTCCAAAACCACGTGGGTTTGAAATGCTCCTGCGACTGTCAATCAGTCGATCATCTGTCACGGCGCCGTCTTCCAGCAGTTCATCTCGCTCGTGAAGTCATTTATCAAGGACAAGGTCGGCATTTGGACAAAACGGCGGTAATAAGGCACACGTGGAAGGATACCAGCACCATCATGGAAGAATTCCCAATGAGGGCTTTGCTCTCTCCAGCTGGTTGGAGACACCTGAGGCCAGGAGCATCGCTGTTGCCGTGCTGTTGTCAAGCAACCCCCGAACGAACCCTGATGTTTATTTTACTGCCGGTCACCTCCAAGGAGCATCTTCTGTTGTTCTGTGCTGCTTTGATGTTGAATTGTGGGGGCCTCTTTCCTCCCCCTCTGGGCTTGGCATCGCAGAAAAGCGGAACAAAATCTTCCAAACTCTCTTCCATTTTGGATGAGTGATTGGACTTCCAGATTACTTCTCGACTTGCCTCAAACAATGGAGGCCTTTTGTCGTGATAGGAGGCAACAAGTCTGCACTGACTGGAATCCAGACGTTGATTGGAGCTTTTGGGGGGGTGGACTGACAATTGATGCAAGGGCCAGTGATGGAGATTTCAGCAGTTATCACCATCGACTTTGCTCTTTTTGTTCCAAATATTTCAACTTTCTTCATGAATATTTTTGTAATATTACAACTTTATTCCCATATATATATATTATTATACTATACTATTATATTATACATATTCCCAACTATATTGTAAACCCCGCCCCAATTTTCCAAAAATGTTATTTTGTTTTCTTTGTTTCTCATGATAGTATATAATATTTCATATTTCCAATCTATGCTAATAAAATCACTTCATTTTTCGTCCTAATATTGCAGGTCAGTTCTTGGAAAATCCATACTTTTTCCCTTCATATTTTGACTTTAATTTCTGCCGTTTTTTAGGGCTGGGGCAATATGCCAACAATTTCAACTTTCTTCTCGTAAATTGTATTTTATGTTATTTTCTTTGTTTCTCGTAAAAAAAAAAAAAAAACATTTTTCTTTACTATTTCAACTTCACTAACACGACATTATTTTCCCTCATAACAGTGAAAATTCATTTTGGGAAATGTGCAACTTTTTTCATATTTTTAGCTTCTTTTTTTACTTTGGTTTTGTTTCAACAATATCTACTTTCAGTGTGTAAATTGTATTGTAATATTCCCATAACAATTGGACTTTATTCTATTTTTTTCTTTATTCTATTCTTGTAACATTAGAAATATTGTCAAAATATTCTATATATTTATAATATAATATATTATAAATATATTTTCCCTTCAATATTTTGACTATTTTGATAAAATGAGTTTTTTTTCTTTTTTTCAACAATTTTTAAAATTCTTTTTGTGATATTCCCTGTAATTTTTCAACCTAATTTTGCAGAAATTACAACTTTGCTTTTGTCCCAATGGTGCATCTTTTATCTTTAATAACTTCAACTTTATGCTCCTCATCGTATTACTAAAATCTCAGTAAATTACTTAATTGTTGTTTGTGTTATATTTTTATGTGCCGGGGCCAATAAAAACGATCCCCCCACTCAGCGTATCAGCCCACGTAGCAGCGATGTAGCAATGACGAATCCATCATTGTGTGTTTTGTGTCTTTGCAGACTGCGTGGAGATCCCCTCTTCCATCCGCTCGGCGAAGATCCTGAAGCGGGTGGGCGCCCCCAAGGGCGTGTGGCTGCGAGACCCCCGGTCGTCCAAGGTTTACGTGTTTAACGGGACGTCAGGGGACACCGTCTACCGGTTTGAGTCGGTGAAGGAGTTCGGAGGGTCTGCTGGGGGTGCCCTGGGCCGACCCATCAGGCTGCCCTCTCACTGGAGGGGGAGCGGTGTGGCTGTTTACAACGGGTATCTGTATTACATCCAGCAGGGGGCGGACGTGCAGGTGGTCAAGTACGACACCCTGAGGGGCGAGCCGGTGGACACGGCCATCCTCCCCGTGGAGAGTCGCTCTGTCGTTTACAGCCTCAACCCGGAGACGCTGGCTGACATCGCAGCGGACGACCACGGCCTGTGGCTTCTTTACGCCGAAGGCGAGAGCGAGCCCAACATAAACCTGGCCAAGGTGGACCCCGTCACGTTGGACATCGAGCAAATCTGGGACACCCGCTGCCCCAGGGACAAGTCGGAGGCGGCGTTTGTGGCGTGTGGGATGGTCTACGTGGTCTACAACACTCTTCCAGCGAGTCGCTCGCGTGTCCAGTGTGTCTTTGACGTCAACGACAAGGTGGCGAGCGAGGAGGCGCCTCTCTTCTACTTCCCCCGACGCTACGGAGCCCACGCCAGTCTGAAGTACAACCCCGAGGAGAAACAGATCTACAGCTGGGACGATGGATACCAAATCCTCTACAGGCTGAACACCAAGAGGAAGCTCCCGGTTTGAAAATGAAAATACTTCATCCATCAAGGAAGATCGTGGAAGTCAGGAAACATCCATGCTAAGCTGGACGAAGACTCGCCTTTGCTATTTACGCTAGACTAAAACCTCCATGTTTGCTTTACTGACAAAAAGGATCTTCAAAAGAACTAATATCTTCCAGTGACGCTTACGTTTTGTTGACACAAACGTTGTCTTGAAGACGTGTACATAGTAGGTTGGTGGGAACGGTTTTTGCGCTTGTTGGAGACCCTGAACTCTCTCCACGAGGTCCCTCTGCGTGTACGTGGCTTGGGTGTACTGACGGCTCTAAAATTGTCCTACGCCAAGTTTGCTGAACGGGACCATTTGCAATGTTTTTGATAACTCCTACCTACATTGTGTTCGTTGAAGACAACAAAGAATTTTGGACTTTTACGGTACGCATTTACGGTAGACAAACGTCTTTGGTGGGTTTGCTGAACATGACCCATCATTTTCAGTTTTTCATAACCTCAACGTTGTCTTCATTGAAGATCGTTTTTGAGGTCTACCAAAACACGTACGTTAGCTTCATCTACGTTGTCTTTCTGTGTTGTGCTCATCTGAGACTCTAAATGGTCTTCTACGTTCAATGTTACCATGGACGGTACATTGCGTTCGTTAAAGAATCATTTTAAAGATATTTATCAAAACGTACGTAGGTTAAGACTTTCACATTTTCTTTGTTGTTTTCTGAAATGTGTACATTTGAGTCATTGTTTGTTTACAAAATATGTCAATTTTGCAAGGACAGCCTTTTGCTGCTGTTGTTACAGTTTTTCTTGATTGTTTACACACAATTTGTGATGCCTGAGACACAATGACCACAACATACAGTAAACCTCGGATATATCGGACTCGGATATATCGGAAATTCGCTCACAACGGACAGATGAAAAAGAACCGATTTTTCTGTAATGCATTTCCAATAAAAATTCATTGCATATATCGGATTTTTGATAACGGATTTCGCCTATTTGGGACAAAATCTCCAGTCCCGTTCCAATTTCCCTCGCATATATCGGATGGCCGCATCGTGTCTTTCTCCTGGCTCCAGATTTAGGACAAATATAAAAGTGAGTGACGTCAATAATACTAGCACAGCAGTGAATGAGATCTTAACCTCACTATTGGAAATAACGTAGGCCTGACGGGCGTAACAGGGCCTAGCTTAATTAACAATTTGTTATGCTCAGAGTCCAATAAAGTTAAATTCTCATTACCTTACGTCTCTTTTCATTGCCCAGTCCAGGTACATTGGAAACATAGTCAAGGAAGTGCCTTTTTATAACGGATAAAATCCGATTTACGCATATACCGGATATAAATCCGATATATGCGTAAAACGGACATTTTCCGGTATACGCATATAACGGATTTCGCTTATATCGGACAAAACCAGTGGGAACAATTGAATCCGATATATCCGAGGTTTACTGTATAACCAATGCACCAACTCCATGAACCAAGTCTGCTAAACTATAAGCACAATTCCTGCTTTACACTCAGACTGCAGATTTACACTTTTTTCAAAACACTACACACAATTCTTTGAGTTTTGGCACAATTTTCATGAAGTAAACTTCTTGTTTTCACAAAGAACACAATGCCACTCAAAACAGTAAAATTAATATTCCTATTATTCACTCTGACTCATCACATGGGTAAACACCTGTCACACATTTTTACAATGAGCAATCAGAGCTTTAGCATAAAACGGCAACAGGTGAGTTTCTCTGTTTTGGAACAATGGATGCCAACATTGAAATCAGAGGGAGAGCCAGAGATGTGACAATGAGAGGAGGAGGACGAGGACTAGGAAGGATGAGGGCCATAATCTGTGATGAGCTCAGGGCCACTTTGGTTGACCATGTGGTAAACCATGGTCTAAGGGTCAGAAATCCACAAACACACAATCTCCTTCTCCAAGCTATGGAAGATGCATGTGGAGAGATTCCAGTGGATGCTTTCCATGGCTGGATTGGCCATGCTAAGCGATATTTCCCCTCGCTGACCAGAGACCAGAGACCAGAGAAAACCTTGCATGTGATGTAGATGAGGTGCTGTGGCCTGAACCAAACAGAAGACGTGATGCAGCGTAGTGCTTTGTTATTGATTGATTTTTTTGTTTATTATTAATATTTCTTTAACTGTAGCTGTATACATTTAGATGCAGACCACTGTATGTGGAACCTTGTGTTGGCTGTGATGAACACTTCGTACATTGTTTTTCTGTGAAAAATATATATTCCTGTGTAATTTTGTGTTCTGAGTCAAAAAAAATACAAAAAAACAAAAAACAATTCTAAAATATTTTGTATTTTGTATATGTAATGTGTCACACTGAACCCAAGAAGAAGTCATGATGAATATGATGTACGTATTCCCAGTGTTTTACACTGAGCACATCAGTGTTCAACTGGTTCATATAAATGTTTGTTCATATAGTGGTTTGTGTGCGTCATTTGGAGACCAAACACCATTTTGAGAAGAATGAAGACTGTTTTGGATGTAAAGTTTTATTTTGCAGGAGAATTGAGGGGTTTTCAGAAATGTGTGAGTGATTTTTTGATTTTTGTGTAGAGTTCTGAGAATATGAGGCATCCTTTCAGAAAATGTGTTTAAACAATCGAGAAAAACTGTAATTACAAAAACAAAGAATTCACTAGTGGACTTTTGTGTCAAGTTGAGCATTAAAGTTTGGCTATACATTGTTTTCCTCATGCTCATTTCTAACATGCTGCCCCCTAGTGGTTCGGAGGGCTGACGAGGTGAGCTATCTTCCTAACGACTTACCTGAATCTCAGCATTTCACTTGGCATTTTGGTTTGTAAACAGAGCGAATCCCACGTCCTCCATGGCCGTGTATCTTCTATATTATTATTATTGCCATAAAACAACAATATAGAAACACTTTAATTGGATGTTGTCAAGCCGTCTCATTTTGTGTCGTCGGTGGCCGCCGTGGCTCGTTAGACGGGGGGCCATTGGAGCCCAAAAACCCACAAACAAGATCCAGTTTTGCATATAAGACCCTTTTAATCCAAAGAAATAGCAGGTCACAGAGCCCAGAACAGCAAATGACACCTCAAGGAAGGAAAACAACACAGCGGTCTGACAGTAACAGCTATTGGCCCATAGAGTGGCGATAAGAATGTCATCAAACAAACGTAAGGATAACAACTCAACTCTTCATGGCATCACACACGTTCATCTTTGTTACAAATACAAAATGTCCAATAAGAAACGTCTGTGCTATCGTATCAAGAAATCATATCGAGAAAGGTAGGCAGAGCGAAGAGATAACAGTCCAAAAAGTACTCAAACCAGATCGTATGATTTCAACGGTTGAGCAAACAAACAGACAAAGTTTCAAGGAAATATTATTGGAAGTGAAACAAGTGTAGAACTACCGTAGAACTGGGACAATAACGTACAATAAAGTGGATGTTCCGGTTTGCTAGATCCTAGCTTATGTTTCTGATGCTTCTGCGTCAAGGCGACGGCACAGATCGAAAGAAGTGTGATTGGTCGGTCTTTACCATGATTTTTCTGTGTGTACCGATCATTCCGAGGGCGTATATGTAGCCAAAGTTTGTGAAATGTTTCTGTTTCTGATGAACATTTGCAGTAGAAGCGACTGTTGAACACATTGATTCATTCCTGCTCCAATGACACTCCGCTGGCTCAACTCAACTCTCAGCGGGCTTGTTTTTGCAGGGCTGGACCACCCAGGCTCCATCCTGCGACCACACAATCCCTCTGATTGAGCACTGAGCAGGCTAGAAGCCCAGGCCTCAACCCGAACGACTCCTGAAACGGCAGGAGTCAGGTTTACTCAACTCGACTTCCGATCTCCAAATGGGGCAAACACGGTATTACTGAAAAGGAAATAGATCTGCATCAGTTTGACCATTGAAAGACAGCTTCGTTCTCCGACTCTGACAGATTTATTTAGAACAGGGATCACATGATCCTTAGGTCATGTTCACATTTTGGTATTGGGAACTCATTCATTCATTTTCTACCGCTTTTTCTCACGAGGGTTGCGGGGGGTGCTGGAGCCTATCCCAGCCGTCTTCGGGCGAGAGGCGGGGTACACCCTGGAATGGTCGCCAGCCAATCACAGGGCACATATAGACAAACAACCATTCCCACTCACATTCATACCTATGGACAATTTGGAGTGGCCAATTATCCTAGCATGTTTTTGGAATGTGGGAGGAAACCGGAGTACCCGGAGAAAACCCACGCATGCACGGGGAGAACATGCAAACTCCACACAGAGATGGCTGAGGGTGGAATTGAACCCTGGTCTCCTAGCTGTGAGGTCTGCGCGCCATGCCGCCGGTATTGGGAACTCTAACTGAAAACTAAATCACTTGGGTTGTAGTTTAGGTTTTTGCTTGGGTATGCCACGTGACAAGAGAGAGAGATGACACAACCACCAATGAACACGCTCCCCGCCGCCGCCTCTCAACGAGCGGCAGTTCGACTAAATGTCACGGCTTTTCCGCCGCCCACCCGACTGGGCTGACCCCCGTCAGGCCGACGCAGCAGTAAATGTCGAAAACAGATCCTGCCGGAAACATCTGCACGCGGCCTACACAGTCTGGAAAGCGGAGCCCCTGGAGACACTGTTGACATACGGTCAGATAAGGGGCGTGGTTTAGACAAATTATGGAGGAAATTACTTCCTGTTGAGTTGTTTTTGATTTTAGGACCTAACCTGACATCATCAGTCACCCTTTTTTATTTTCTATGATGACACGTCTAATCTTCATCTAATCATCCCATTAGAAAACAACTTTGCTTTTTTTTTTGGCCAGTCGGGGGCAAATTAAAGGACTTGAACCCACCCTGATCAAAGCCGCCTGGCCGCCATTAGATATGACGCACTGGATCACCAACCAATCGTTTTTACCCATTCCTATCTTTCTCATTGATAGACTGAAAACCAGCTGGTTAGTTTAATGTCATTGGGTTTTTTGGCCATTTTGAACCCAATCCTGATGGAAACTGATTGGCCGTCTGTAGATATGACCTACCGGATCATCAAGCAATCGTCCAACCCTGGTTAGATTTTAAATGTTGTCATGGTCTTTTTGGCCAGTTGAGGGTGGCATCGATGACTTTTGGAATCCGACACACTGGATCATCAACCAATTTTTTGCCCTGTTTTTAGACTTTGAAAACAATCTTGCATGAGTGTGGTTAGATGTGCCAATCCTGGCCAGTTGGGGGCAGGATTTTGTACCTAACCCTGGTGGAATCCCATCGGCCGTCACACCGGATCATCTTTCTCCATGTTTTCCCCAGTTTTCAGAGTTTGAAAACGACTTGTCTTTTATTTGTGGATGAAATGAGATTTCTGATGTGGTTGTGGGTTTTTTGGCCAGTAGAGGGCAACATAATGACTTTTAAACCCAACCCTGATTGAATCTGATCAGCCACTTAGATTTCACACACTGATTCATTGACCAATTGTATTTCCCCATTCTCTTTCCCCAATTTTAGACTTTGAAAACAAGTGTTTTCGATTTTGTGCATTGTATTGGGGGCAGCATAAACGACTTTTGAACCCAAATCTAGAAATGCCCTGATGTAGGTGTAGATGACATCTAAATGTAGATGTCCATGTTTGGGTTTTGAGCAGACAAAAGAAGAGCTTGCAACCAAAAGGCGCTAAATCCATTTTTTAGTACAAGTAAAATAATGTTTCTCATGAAAGTTGGAGGTGTCAAGGTAGAGACATGCCTTTTATGGCGTAAAAAAAACTTCCATGTTACAGAATACTGTAAAAACACAATTTGTGTTCTCCTGAATTGCATAACATACTGTAACTATCATACGTGTACTTAATGTACACAAACAAAACAGGATGCACACTGATACTGGCTTTCTGTATGTGCAATGATAATTGTATTCTTCTCTCTGATTGGTCAGATTATCAATAGATGGGAAACTTGGGCCAATCAGAATAAAGAAAGGGATTTAGCTCCTTTTGGTTGAAATCTGAAATGGAAATAGCGCCTTTTGGTTGAAAGCATACATTTCATATCACTTTTTTCATATTTTTTAAAATGATTTCAAGACCAAAATATGTGATTTGGATACACATGACAGAGGTCTATTAAACTCATGAAAAACATGCAACTTAGTGAAAATTGGATTTAGCGCCTTTTGGTTGCAAGCTCTTCAAAAGCAGAAACACGTTTCAAACCAGACCTTAGATCTGCTGGGCCACAAATGGGTGTGACGTGTCTAATCCTTATCATTTGTGGCCACTAGGGGGCAACATAGACAAGTTGAAGTTGATGACAACTCAAAAAGTGGAAAAGAAAAACAAATATGTCCTGTTGAGATGTCTCCAAAAGACTTCCCGAGACTTGTCGCTCATCAGAAGGCCATCGAGCGTGTTCAAACCCGAAGCCTCCTGCTACATCTTCTTCTTCATCGTCTCTGGCAGACTTGGCGTATGGGAAACACGGCACCAAAATGCTGATTTCATCTCACGACGTCCATGAAAAGTGTGGCTGTGAAAGACGAGAGCCTGAGGGGATCCGGGTGAAGCACAGAATCACAACCAGAGTGGAAAAACCCACAGAGGGAGGGAGTGTTTGGGGTTGCCTTATTTTCCTCGGAATGTCACCACCGGTGAGGCTACGCTCCAAACATCGCTACGGTTATGTACTCGTCACACCGAAGCGCTAAAAACACATGACATGAAAACATACAAACTCCGCCTGGAGGAACCACCACAAACGAGCAGAGAAGGTCACGGCCTGGCGGGCTTATAGTCGTACTTTTCTACAAAACAATTGCAATTCACCAGAATTACTTTTTCAGTCATTTGGTTTTATGATTATTGATTTTGAATTATTTTATGATTATGTTATGATTATTATTTATTATTATTATATGATTATTTTTAAACACTTTTATTATGTTAGACATGTTATTTTCATTATTTTTTGTATTTTTCTTGAATCAATTCAAACAAAATCTATTTTAATTCAATTAATTAAGTAAAAGTGTAATGAATATTGTTTTCAAATTTCATTTTCTATTAAATGAAAAAAAGCCTGATTTGTGTAAAAAACAAACAGAGAATTAACGAGAATTTTTTTTTAGAAAAATTAATTCATTTCAATTCAATTTTAATTATTTTATTTTATTTTTTTAAATATAGAAAACATATGTCAATGAAATTAGTTTAATTTTGAGTATTACTAAAAACGAAAAACAACGAAGCCTAAAACTAACGAGTGGTGCTAATTTCAATATTTTTTCAAATATTTTTTAAGTTGTTGTTTTAAGTCAGTTTCATCATTCTGAATAAATTGTAATGAATTTAAAAGGTAAACAGTGTTTTAAATTAAATTAATTTAGCTTATTTTGATTAATATTATACATGAGTTTTATTGTTTGAATGAAAAAAGAATAATGAATGAAGACTTAATAGAGTAAAACAACCAGGGAAAGTGGCAGGTTGTGCTAATTTCATTATATTAATTTTGAGTTAGTGCCATTAATTTTATTGGTCAAAACCACATTTTAATTTGAAATCATTTAGAAAATGAATTAAGACTTTAATTAGAGTGAAAATAACCAGGAAAGCAAATGTTTTTACGTGTTGCTAGGCGGAAAAACAACCATTGCACGATTAGTCATGTCATCGTGTTGTTGATGCGATGATGCAAACTCAGTTTGAACAAAAAACATTTTTTTCATATGTGACACTTAATTTCGGAACTCCTCTCCTCCGATTTCCCCTTTTGCACCAGAAATGTTCCCTGGTGACCCCCGACCTTCCCGTCAAGGAACAGCCGCTTAGCTGACGGACGCTCTGACCTGACGTGACCTGGTGGAAGGTGGGGGTGGTAGGATGGGGCCTCGTTTGGGAGGGCAGACGGAGGGGTGTCAGAACAGAGTCAGACAGACAGGAAGTGGACCGGCAGGAGGCAGAAGACACAGCAGCGTCGCCCCCGCCCCTGCCGCAGGGGGTCTCAGGTGGCGCCTCTCAGGGTGTCGCCGGGGGCCGAGGGGAGGGGCAAGAGCCCTGGCTGTCAAAACTGGCCGTCCTCGCTTTCCACTGTCACACACACACACACACACACACACACACACACACTTGTATTTTAGTCTGCAATCAGTAAGACAAAGGGGCAAAAATACGATACCAAAATCTTTCAATACCAATTTTAAACATTTCAATATTTCAACTATTTATTTTTTATTCAATTGTTTTTTATCTCACAAACTTATCCCCCCCCATTATGAAAAGTACAAAACATTACAATAAATAAATAAATAAATAAATTGTGAATTTGTTTATTATAGCGATATGATATCACCTTTTTGATAATTTTTAATCAACTGACATTAATTAAAAATATTTGTTATTATATATATGTATATATGTGTATATATATGTATATATATATATATATATATATATACACATATGTATGTATATATATATATATATATATATATGTATGTATATATATATATTTATATATATATATATATACATATGTATGTATATAGGCGCTCACCTCCTTCTCGGACTTCTTGGGCTCCAGCAGGGGGTGCCAGTGTGCGATGGGCTTGCGGGGGTAAGCCAGCATTTCGTTCCAGTGGTCCCTTCCCAGCCCCTCTGCGTTGCATCCCAACAGCATGACCCCGATTACCTCGTTGTGACCCACCCTACGGGGGGCAGACCAGCGCCATGTGACTTCACGTGGAAAGCTTACTTTGATGAGATTAGATTTTTTGCGGTCGTGTTTTTCCGTACAAGTCATAGTCCATGACGGAGATGTGCAGGCTGACGTGGTCCATGCTGTCGGGGGGGATGTCGAAGATGATGGCCTCATTGTAGGTGGGGTTCAGGGTGTTCTTCTTGATGCTCGTCTTCTTTTTCTTCAGACGTCGCCCGTCACATATGAGAGACACTTTGACGTACGGATCTGCTCGGAAGAACCGGAGACAAACGGGCAGGAAGAGAAGTCATGACGGGACACTTTGTGAGACATTTACAAATGTACAAATTCAATTGTACATTTGCTAACTGTGTCTCAGACCAAATGGCTATGACCTGCGGTGTTCCCCAGGGGTCAATCCTGGGACCGCTATTGTTCAATCTGTACACGCTCCCTTGAGGCCAGCTAATACGCAGATTTAATGTGTCATACCGCAACAATGCCAACCTCACATCTACCTGTCGCTGACGGCAGGTGAACACGGCCATGCATGTTTACTTTCACTGCAACAAAAAGATTTTCATGGAAAGGTTGGACCCCATATGAAAATAAATGGTACTTTCCAGAAAAAAAGATACAAAGCTTTTTTTTAAAAGAAGAAACAAAGTGGCTGCACGGCGATCGAGTGGTTAGCGCGCAGACCTCACAGCTAGGAGACCCAAGTTCAATCCCACCCTCGAGTTTGCATGTTCTCCTCGTGCATGCGTGGGTTTTCTCCTTGTACTCCGGTTTCCTCCCCCATTCCAAAAACATGCTAGGTTAATTGGCCACTCCAAATTGTCCATAGGTATGAATGTGAGTGTGAATGGTTGTTTGTCTATATGTGCCCTGTGATTGGTTGCCCACCAGTCCAGGGTGTACCCGCCTCTCGCCCCAAGACAGCTGGGATAGGCTCCAGCACCCCCCGCAACCTTTGTGAGGATAAGCGGTAGAAAATGAATGAATGAATGAAGAAACAAAGTCATAATAATTTGGGAAATTTATATAATTCTTCACCCGAAAATCGTAATCATAAGTAAAGAAAATTTCTCATAATATGAGAATAAAGTTTTTCATTTTCCAGATTAATTTCTGTTCCGGATTGTTTTCAACAGTGAGGTCTTTTTTTGAGGGGATATTTTGTAAGAAAAAAGTTTTCCACAGAAGCAAGAAAAAAAAGTATATTTTCAAGTACATCGTTTTGCTGGACGAAAGCTTTGTTTTTCCAAGAATAAAGTAATAATAATAATAATAATAACATTAGAATAAGGCATATTTTCCAGAAAAACATCCTATTTTTCAAAAGCACATTTTATTTTTAGGTGTATATTTTCTTGAAAAAGTCCTAATTTTGCAGGACTACAGTCGTAGTTTTCAAGAAAACATATATTTCATCCCCCAAAAGTAATAATCTTGTCAGAGCAAAGTCGTATTCTTGACAAGAAAAGAACTTCTCACATGAGCAAGTAACGCTGTTACTTTGAGAAGATGTTTTTTATCCAGGATTGATATTCATATTCATTGGTGACGTGACAGCGTTGTTTGCCGCCCTTGATGGTCCAAGCAGACAACGACTATGTTACGGTAGCGTGCATCTTTGTCTGGAATGATGCTCCGCCGGCGCCGTCCGGCTTTCGTAGATGACGAGACGCACCTGAGTATCCGGTGATGTCCATGGCCTTCAGGTTCCTGCACTTGATGACGGTCAGCGTGAGTCTGCCGGCGGTGGGCAGGTAGCAGAGGGAGAACATGATCTCCCCGAGGTCCACGCTCTCCTGAGGACGCATAAGACCAAGCTTAGTGAGAAGCGTCCCAATATTTTTGATATGGAATAATAATCATAAAGAAAGAGAATGCCATTTCTGCCATTATTATAGAATCCTTTTTTAGGAATAAATTCCCACCCAAGCAGGCGAGGAAGGAAAAGGGACGACGGGGGGTTGTTGGTCTTACGCTGGTGGCGTAGTCGATGTCCTTCCACACGTTGGTCTCCCGGGACAGGTCGGACGTCTCCAGCAGGTTGTCCAGCACCACCTCCCCGATCATGTCGTGGCGGGAGAACCTGTCGAAGTCGAAGACGCTCATGTGGAGCTTCCTGGCGGTCAGCTGGTCGTAAGGCACCGGGAAGCGGAAGCTCTCGTCGAAGGTGGGGTTGAGGGTCTTCCTGTGGACGCGCGTCTGGAACTTCTTGCGATCAGGCAGCAGGTAGATCTTCACGTAAGGGTCGGACGTGCCGCACAAGTCCTTGGCGGGGAGCTCCGCCGCCCGGATGATGTGGACCAGCAGGGCCTCGCCCTCATAGTCGTACTTGAGGGAGAAGTTCATCCGGCCGCAGTTTTTGCTGCCGCTGTTCTTGGACGAGTCCTCCGACTCCGACGTTTTCTGCTGGTAGAGCTCCGGCTGGATGCGGCCGATGCTGGTGGACTTCTCCTCTTTGTCCGACACGTAGTCGTTCCCCAGGTCCAGGCTGCCCACCTGCATCTGCCGGGGAAGATGACGCTTGAAGGAGCTGTGTCTGCATGAGGACGACAGACAGACGCGGGTGACTTTGGAGTTTGGTCCATCCATCCATCCATCCGTGTGTATATATATATATGTATGTGTGTATATATGTGTGTATATATATGTGTATATATGTACATATCGGCTCATTCACTGGGTATGGATGCAATTGACGGGTGAAATCTAGATTCATCGCGATGCGTTTCTGGGTATCGGTAAAATCCGATGCAAGCGCCGTTTTATTAATGTTCAACTTCACCATATATGCTGTTCCCCAGGCGCCATGAGGCGAGGAAGTTTCTATATTTAACCCCCCCCCCCCGCAACGTTTAAATGGTATGTTTGGAAACACTACGGGTTCTCAAAGAACGGCGGAAAGCTGGACAAAACGTCCGTCATTCGCAAAGAATGCCGTGTTAAGAAGTCGTACAACGGCAGCACTACGAACATGCAGACCCCCTTAAAAAGGGGACACCACAACACGGACAAGTCTACCCCCCCATTGTATACGGTGTAAACAGTGTGCATGGTGTATACGGGTATATGTTGTATACAGTGTATAAGTTGTATGGTGTATAAGTTGTATACGGTATATAAGTTGTATGGTGTATACGGTGTATATGGTTTATACGGTCTACGTATATTGTGTATAAGTTGTACGGTGTATACAGTGTATACAGTGTATACTGTGTATATTGTGTATAAGTTGTATGGTGTATACGGTGTATACAGTCTATACGGTCTATATTGTGTATAAGTTGTACGGTGTATACAATCTATATGGTGTATACTGTGTATATTGTGTATAAGTTGTATGGTGTATATGGTGTATACGGTGTATACGGTGTATACTGTGTATACGGTGTATATTGTGTATAAGTTGTATAGTGTATACGGTGTATATGGTGTATACAGTGTATACTGTGTATGTTGTGTATAAGTTGTATGGTGTATATGGTGTATACTGTGTATATTGTGTATAAGTTATACGGTGTATACGGTGTATACGGTGTATACGGTGTAAACGGTGTATACGGTGTATACGGTGTGTATGATGTATACGGTGTATAAATTGTATGGCATATGATTGACGCAGCAAGAGAAAGCTTGAATTGTGACGGACGCCAGCGTGAGACGCTCACTTAGCATGCCAACACTCAAGCCCCCGGTGCCCCCCCATCCCGGTCCCGGGCTCCTCATGAAGTCGTCTTGTATAATTAGCGTCAGAGTGATGACCTGCGAGGCGACGCGTGGCTTTGGTCTTGCGTGACGAAACACTTTTTATGCATTTCATGTGGCCGTTAATCCCAAGAGGACCGGATTTCATTTCAAGCTCTTTTGGAGGACTCTTTGTGCCCCACGGAGCTGGTTCATAAAAGTCACTAACCGGGTGGAGGAAGCGGGCTCCGTGGTCTGCCTCTGCATGCGCTGCGTGCGGCGCAGGAAGTGCTCCCTCATGGAAAGCTGCACATCGGTGGGGATGTCAGGAGATGTATGGCTTATCTTCACCGCCGCCTCCAGGAAGCCCATACGGCCCACAGGGTCGTTCACTTTCTCTGTCGCCATGGTAACTGCCGGCTGCTGCTGCTGTTGCCGTCGATGCTGGTGGTGGTAGTGGGGGGGGGGACTGGCCGCCGGCTGCAGCGGGCGTTCGTCCACGCTCCGAGACCGACCCGGGAAACCGGCCTTACTGCGGCCAGGCAGCCCGCACAGCTTCCAGGAGCCAAAGACCAGGAGGCCCAGCAGAACCAGGCACAGCACAAACAGCCAGCAGGAGGCCAAAAGGAGCGTCTGGTGGCCGCCCGCGGGGTCCGGGAACACAATATGGACAGACAGATGGCGAGGACGAGGGTGAGAGGACACAGAGAGACACTGTCAGGTCAATGCTCAGCACACAGTCATAAAGATGCTTGTAAAGGCAAGTACGCATTCGATCTAGTGATGTCATGATGGAGTATCCATTCCAGCTACCCCCCCATTTAGCAGCGGGGGGGCTGCTAAATGAAATTTTAGGAATATCCTATGAATTTACTTTGGTCATCTTCACATGGCTTTTCCTAAACTGAGGAAAAACCTTTATTGGGGGGGAGGCCACAGGGTTAATGGGGGATCCAACCCTCAGGTAAGGACACGACCACTCCCTCTGAGGCCTCCGTGTCAATCTTACAAGGAATACTGCACTTTAGTTAGGAATTTGGCCATCATCCACAATATCCTCCATAGGAAAAGAGCATGGGGGCGAACCTGCTTTTCAATCAGGTTCCAGTGAATAACATGAGGAGATGATAAATAAATCCAAAAGGTGAGCTGTGGACACCAGCATGTTGTTCCTGTTCTGGTAAACAAGCATAGTTTTATATTCCAGCGATTTCAGTTTCCTTCTTATAACTTATAACTTTATTCCCATAACACTTTGACAAATGACAGATGTTCTTTGTTTTTAAAAAATCTTTTCAGATGAAATACAGCCCCGGGCCACACTTGGGACACCAGTGGTTTACGTATTTCCCTGTTCTTGTCTTCCTGTTCCCCCACATTCAATGTGTCCATGGGGGAACTTTTTGTTCAGAGGGGAAGCTGCGACTGCACGTACATGGACTGTTCCGCACCTCGTGTCACATGACATAAAAAGCACAGTAGTTGTAAAGGACATGATGTACTCCAGACATGGGTGGCACAGGATAAGCATGGAAAGTAAGGATGACCGATACCCGATATTTGTGTTCTTTACTTCAACACAAGTAAATGTGATTTGTTCGCCAATGTATTTTTCCGCCGCATGATTTACAGACAGGCATCCGCCGGGCAGCTTTGTGTTGCCGGAGGACCCTGCAACACAAGTTACCCCTCCCACACCGCAACAGTGGTGAATCACAACAAGGGTACGTTTTCAACTTTTAATTAGCCTCTAATAGTTAAACTTAGTTGAAATATTTCCACCTGCTTTGAAATAGGAAACATGGACGCCAAGTGGATGCGATATACGTGCTTGAAAATATAGTTTAGTTTGTGGGTCTGAAAACCAGGAATGCTGCTTAATGCTTCATCTTTAAAAGTGCCTACCGTTGGAATTAGGGAGCTGTTGATGTAGTTGGAGGCTAATATGTACAGCTAACAGTTACCAACACCGCTTTAATGGCAACGTTGGCAATTCAGTCCCATGGTGTTTGGAGGACTTTAATTCAGCCAACGCCGGGCTGAGGTTAAATGCGTGTCGTGTTATGTGTGTGCGCTCTCTCCGAGCATGCGCGCACACACACAGAATGAATTGGAGCAGCCGTGTCTGCTATCAGAGGTCTTTAGCGTGCCCAACACGAACTTTAATGATGAGAGAAATGTTTCATATATCGTACTGAATTGTGTCAGTGTTTGTGTGTGTGGAGGCGGGGGGCGTCTCACTGCGGAGGAGCAGTCATCACATCGATGCTGGATCAAACTTAAACGACAACAGAAATGTTTGGCACATGGTTGAATATGTATTCCTTTTAAAGTTGATAGTGCCGTTTAAATGTGTGTTTAAGAATGCTGAATAATTTCAATAAATATTTGTTTAAAATTGAGACCTGTAATATTTGTTATCATTATCATTTTTTCATGTAAATTGAGGGAGCAAAAGCAGTATCTGCCACAAATATCGGCCCAAGCAAAATCGGCCATCGGCTAAGGGTGATGGAAAAAAATCTGTATTGGCATTACCCCCCCCCCCCCCCCAAAAAAAAAAGAAAAAAAACATATCGATCCCTAATGGAAAGCATTGAAATGCGATTAGGGATGGGAGATGAGAGCTGAGGGGTGGGGGATAAGGGATGGGAGATGAAGGATGTGAGATGAGGGATGAGATATGAGGGATAAGATGAGGAATGAGAGATGAGGGATGAGAGATGAGGGATGAGATATGAGAGATGAGGGATGAGATATGAAGGCTGAAGGATGAGGAATGAGAGATGAGATATGAGGGATAAGATATGAGGGATGAGATGAGGGATGAGATATGAGAGATGAGGGATGAGAGATGAGGGATGAGATATGAGGGATGAGATAGAGATGTGAGATGAGGGATGAGAGATGAGGGATGAGATATGAGGGATATGAGGGATGAGATATAAGGGATGAGATATAAGGGATGAGATATGAAGGATGAAAGATGAGGGATGAGGTGTCCAAGTGGCCAACAGAGGAGGCTGAGCTTTGAACGTGCACACAAAGACGTAGACGCCAACCAGGCGTGCCGACAAGCAGGATGCACGGGGCCTGAGGGAGAAGAGGCAAAACCCACTATTTGTTGAATCCATATAGTAATCATATAATGATATTCCCGTATCTGATACCTGGAACACTCCCCATTGCATTTCGCAGGAGTCTGCCTTGACTCTAATTTATCTGGGCCAGCTGAGTGCTGCTCTTTCTGTGTAATAGTGCACGGATAGCAGGAAGACGCTTTAGGCCACATTCAATGAGATTTTTTTTCCTACTCCAAATGTTTACTGAGCTAAATCTTCCTGTGCTGAAGACAAACCCGAGCTGCTGGAGGCTCCGGGCAGGGATGAGTTCACGTTGCTTTTGTCATAATGGAAGCCTTTGTTAATCGAGAGAAGCCCGTTACTTTCATCTGCATCGTGTCGGCCTTCATTATCTGGCGCCACCCAGGGAACGCGAGCGGACCGATTCGGAATCCAAGAAGCGGCAAAGCGTGGAAAGAAGACGACAGTGTCAACTGGACTTTAACGTTTCCTCATCTGACGACCCAGACAGGTTCTTTGACTCTTCCTGCCCAAAGATAGCTGCTACATGGCGAGGAGACCACATGTGCAAGCCCGTGAGGGACAGACTCGCATGCCCAGATATCTTGGCCAAACCTTTTCATTTTTCCCTTTTTAGTCAATCAAATGTAAAACAAGCCTTTTTGTGTTGTTTATGTTGGTATAGTTTGTCACAAGAACAAAACATAGTGTCAAAGTGAAAGCTGCCTGTCTGTCTTTTTTAATGGGGAGCTGATATTTCCCTGAAACTTACATATGTTCTACTGCTGATTACTAAACAACGGAAAAAGGTAGAAACAAATTTGTCAGATTTTTCGTTTTGGTAGTTTCCATGTTTAAATAACCATAGAACACAATTTTCTGTGTACCAAAATCGTTGTTTTGAAAAGTGGCCGGGATTGAAAGAGTTACAGCGGGTGGTAGCCACTGAGTCCGTTTTGGAAGTTTGTGTTTGGCACCCCGGGAATTTTGTTGCGTTTTGGTGCATGTCGAGGCCCTCAGAAAAAGGAGGAAAGTGCGGAATATTAATAGTAAACATGGCATTTTCAAAATAGCCTTTGCACCGCTATCGCTAGGTGCTAAGGGCCTAAATGTAGCAGTTTCAAAAGGGCCCTCGCCCGCCGGTGTTCCTTTACGTCTCAAACGGCTTCCAAACTTAAGCTGAGCCAAAAAGTGGGTAGGATTTAGGCGCAAGAACCACTCAGCGGGTCTCAGCTGACCACGCGTTGGCCAAATCCTGGTGACGGTGGATCATCCGTCATCACAGCAAATTGATGCTGACTCCGCAGTCTGCATGTGCAACGGAACATTTGCACGGCTGACTATTCGGAGGAGGGGATTTATCCCCAAAGCGGAGTACAAGAAAGAGACTCATGTTGAGTCATGTCATCCCATTTCCTGTCAGAAGATGGTTTGCGTGTCTTCATGGTCTTCTTTAGCCTCTTTGTGTTTAAGAGCGGAACAAGCATCTGTGCGCTAGAAGAGATGAAGTGTGTTGTCGGGAAAAAAGGTTAATGAGGGAAAGCCACGCCCGCCCACGCACTCGTCAATCAGACGCGGAAGGCGCGATTAGCATAATGGCTACAGAAATAGACGCAGCCCAGCTTCAGTGGCCAGATTGGTAATAACCCAGCCATGGTCAGACGTAGACAGGCGTGACTGTAAGCCCCACGGCCAGCCAGGTAAATGATAATAAAGTCATGGGTGCCTGCTGACACACACCTTATGGAGCGCAGCCGAGTCAGCGCATTATTCCTGCCGGACAGCGTGGGAATGTAGCCACCTCCGGCTTTTTTTAGCCGCACTGTTAATGATTGTACCCACGCCTATTTCCGCAGGAGTGGGGCTCTTTTCGGGATCCCATCATGCTGAGAAACACTTCTCCCAATCAATACTTCCTTCACGGAATCAATCAGGCCGCCGCGCTCCCTCAGGTGGCTGTCGGCACCGCAGTGAAGGGCGGGCAAGTGAGTCTTTTTGTTGCTCACAAGATGATTTGCACAAAGACCGTACCCCCCAGTCCCCCCCCCTGCCAACCCCCAAAATGACAACTGAAGTTGGATGGCTCATCCGTTTGTTTACAAGGTGCACACATTTAATGAACGTTTGCGCCGGAATGGAGCAAGACAGCAAATTGACACCCGAGGGTCTTCTCCTTTTAATCAAACGGCGTTTCCACAGCAACCAGGTCATGTGTTGCATCACAGCTTCAGTGAAAAGCCGGAGGACATCTCGCACTTCAAGTGTGATGACCACATTGCGGCGTGCCGTAAATGCTACATCACGTACTTGCTAAAAAACCTGATCCGATTCTCCATTCTCTTGAACCATTCGCCACGAGCGAGCACAGAAACCTGCGTGAATCCGCCACTCCACTGACTCCATTGACTCCAGCCACACAGTACATGCACAGGAACTACTCGCCTACTACATCATCAGTCGCAGAGCGCACGTGCGGGAACACAGTGTGCTTGGGTCGCCTGTCACCTGCGTGTGAACCAGAGTGAAGCCGCTATGTGAGTCACCCAACTCATCCGTCATCATGCCGAAATGTGCGTCAATCAGATTCACGATTCAGAAACTTGCACAGTTGTGAAGCGAATGACCCAATAGAGAAAAAGACGCTGGCTTTAAAGGACGCCTTCAGGACTCGCACGTCTACTCTTCAGCCCGAGTGTTGTGTTTTACTTGAAAGAGGGAGCTAATGAAGTCGGGTGGCGTTCCGTGACGCTGGAAATGTAGGAATGGGATTTAGCAGCTGGTGACATTCATTTGTAAACGCTGTTTCACCAACAGGCTCGTCTTGCTGTCTACTTTCCCTGAGGGCGGCAAATAATTCCCGCTAATCTCCATGTGGGCACCTCAGCCATTTTTGGAGCTCTTATTCCATGGTGCCTTTTTCACCAAATCCCATAATCCCCTTCTCATCCCCCCCACCCCAGCACACACACAAGCCCAAATCCCGAAGCTCCAGCATCCACCCGTGAGGTGGTGTGAGACGCTGGCGGATAAGTCGGATGTGTGAGGAGGTAAACGATGCCCATGTGGGGTTTCTACAACTTCTGCTTTGTCCTATTGAAGTATTGTGTCACGCTGCGCGTTGTCTTTGTGTTTCACAGCCTGTGTCAATCCTCCACTATCATTTGTGTGCGAGCTGTGCCGCAGAGATCCCGTGTTGACCGAGCAGGTTGATTGTTCCATTCCGCTGCAGCTCAAGTGGCCGATAGCGGCCCAGCACGGAAGCAGGCGGGAAGTGACCCAGAGGAGAACATGGGCAGGCATTAAAGAAGTTGAATGGGTTAACTTTCCCGGAGGGATGACGATGATGAACATCACACTGGAAGTACCCACCGGATGTAACAGCTCCTGGCGTATGGACGCTGATAGAGAAGAAATACTGGGAATACTACAAATACTAGAAATATTCACACACTCAAGCACAAGTTCCACAATTCCAAACATTTTTTCCAGCCATTTTTTTTGGCGTTTCCATTAGCATGACTGGCCACGCCATCGCAAACGAAACAGAGCAGCCTGGGAGAAGTTGGCTGGGTGGGGGGGTTTGAGGCGAGCGATACATGCTTTTAAAGTTTCCATCATGTCTCCATCATGTCTCCATCATGTTTCCATCATGTCTCCATCATGTCTCCATCATGTCTCCATCATGTTTCCATCATGTTTCCATCATGTCTCCATCATGTCTCCATCATGTCTCCATCATGTTTCCATCATGTCTCCATCATGTCTCCATCATGTTTCCATCGTGTCTCCATCATGTTTCCATCATGTCTCCATCATGTTTCCATCATGTCTCCATCGTTTTTCAATCATGTTTCCATCATGTTTCCATCATGTCTCCATCATGTTTCCATCATGTCTCCATCATGTTTCCATCATGTCTCCATCATGTCTCCATCATGTCTCCATCATGTCTCCATCGTTTTTCAATCATGTTTCCATCATGTCTCCATCATGTCTCCATCATGTCTCCATCATGTCTCCATCATGTCTCCATCATGTTTCCATCATGTCTCCATCATGTTTCCATCATGTCTCCATCATGTTTCCATCATGTCTCCATCATGTCTCCATCATGTTTCCATCATGTCTCCATCATGTCTCCATCATGTCTCCATCATGTTCCCAGCATTTCTCCATCATGTCTCCATCATGTTTCCATCATGTCTCCATCATGTCTCCATCATGTCTCCATCGTTTTTCAATCATGTCTCCATCATGTCTCCATCATGTCTCCATCATGTTTCCATCATGTCTCCATCATGTTTCCATCATGTCTCCATCATGTTTCCATCATGTCTCCATCATGTTCCCAGCATTTCTCCATCATGTTTCCATCATGTCTCCATCATGTTCCCAGCATTTCTCCATCATGTCTCCATCATGTTTCCATCATGTCTCCATCATGTCTCCATCATGTCTCCAGCATGTCTCCATCATGTCTCCAGCATGTCTCCATCATGTCTCCAGCATGTTTCCAGCATGTTTCCAGCATGTCTCCATCATGTTTCCAGCATGTCTCCATCATGTCTCCATCATGTCTCCATCATGTTTCCATCATGTCTCCATCATGTTTCCAGCATGTCTCCATCATGTCTCCAGCATGTCTCCATCATGTTTCCAGCATGTCTCCATCATGTCTCCATCATGTCTCCATCATGTCTCCATCATGTTTCCATCATGTCTCCAGCATGTCTCCATCATGTCTCCATCCAAGGACATGCGTCTCTTTGGACGGGACTGTGTTTTGCTTGAGCGGCCTTGAGGAAATCGGACGCATTGATCGTCCGTCTGCATCCAAAGAGGCCCAGCATGGATCTTTGGATCAATAGTCAATAGCGGGGTCTTATGTGAGGGCCCGCCGTTCGATCCCCTGTTGCCAGACAGACTGTTGTTTCCTGTTTACAGCCAAAAGCTTTGACTTTTCCCACAGAGTCTTCCTGTGATGTGCAGTCACAGTCTGCCATTTTTGTATTCCAGTCTTTTGTCCGCTCTGGCTAACAACTTTAGAACATGTACGTCATCACAGGTTATGGACAAAGTGCAGCGGTACTCGTTCAAGTCCCCTTGCTGACCGACTGGCTCACGTTGACGTAACTGAAATGGAATCTTGCCATTGCTTGCACATTTAAGACCTCCATATGCTGCAGGGGCTTCTTCCTGCTCTTCCAAACCTCCACACCCTCAAGTGGAACCTTTCGTGCACCTCCAAAAAATCCCAACCTCCCGTCATCGGCGACATGACTTTCAGCAAGGAAATGGGAAATGTGCAAATATTTATCATGTAAATAGGGATAGAGTTGAGAACGCTAGCCATCCAGCTATAAGCCAAGACTGACAGCTCGGTGGACCTTGGTTGGAGCCCAGGGTGGATGATTGGCTTGCTGAAGCAGCTACATCACTGCCGCCACTTGGATGAGTGTGACGTATGAGTGTGAGGTTTGGGGGGTGAGTTGAACGGGTGCTAGCCAGGGTGGCCGTGCGGGTAACCTTGGTAAACCTCTCTCTCTTTCACCCTGACCGTCGAGTTGAGAGCTAGCGAGCTCGACTCTGCTGACCCGGGTTCACACTCATGGCGAAAGGTAGCGGTGCAGCATAATGGAACTTAGCGGAACGTAACCAAGCATAGCGGAATCTAGCGGAACGTAACCTAGCATAGCGGAACCTAGTGGAACGTAACCTGGCATAGCAGAACCTACCTTAACATAGCCTAGCATAGCGGAACCTACCTTAACATAGCCTAGCATAGCAGAACCTAGCCTAACGTAACCAAGCATAGCGGAACCTAGCGGAACGTAACCAAGCATAGTGGAACCTAGCGTAACTTAACCTAGCATAGCGAAACCTACCTTAACATAACCTAGCATAGCGGAACCTACCTTAACATAACCTAGCATAGCGGAACCTAGTGGAACGTAACCTAGCATAACAGAACCTAGCGTAACGTAACCTTGCATAGCGGAACCTAGCAGAACGGAACCTTGCCTAACGGAACCTAGCCTAACGTAACCTAGCATAACGGAACCTAGCATAGCAGAACCTAGCGGAACGGAACCTTGCCTAACGTAACCTAGCATAACAGAACCTAGCATAATGTAACCAAGCATAGCGGAACCTTGCCTAACGTAACCTAGCATAACAGAACCTAGCATAATGTAACCAAGCATAGCGGAACCTAGCAGAACAGAACCTTGCCTAACGTAACCTAGCATAAAATAACCTAGCATAACGGAACCTAGCATAACAGAACCTAGCATAACATAACCTAGCATAGCGAAACCTAGCCTAAGGTAACCTAGCATAACAGAACCTAGCATAATGTAACCTAGCATAGCGAAACCTAGCCTAAGGTAACCTAGCATAACAGAACCTAGCGTAACGTAACCTAGCATAGCAGAACCTAGCGGAACGGAACCTTGCCTAACGTAACCTAGCATAATGGAACCTAGCCTAACGTAACCTAGCATAGCGGAACCTAGCGTAATATAACCTAGCATAGCTAAACCTAGCATAACGTAACCTAGCATAGCCAACCTAGCGTGCCGTAACGCAGTCTTGACTTGTGATCTTGTCCTGAGACATTATGAGAAGCATGGTTTGTGCCATGGTTTTGTGCCGTTTTGGAATGTTGTTTTTTACTCTAACTGAGTCATTTTGTCGTACATTTCACTCCAACGACAAGAAAACATCAATTTGACCCTGGAACAGATTATTTCCATCGCCTCCTTCAGGGAAAAAACTTTCCCAAATGGCATTTATTTTTTTAGCCAATCATCTTCTGTCCCGTTCCTCTGAGTGTCAAAGATGATGGATGTTTTTTTGAAAGAAAGTCTGGCCCCAATCTGTTGCAGTTACTGGGGGTCGAGGGTCAAATTGGTTTTGCCAGGCGTCCGCCACATATAGTGGTCTACTCGCAGCTACTTTTACAAGCTGATTTTCTCCTGGCCTCAGGGGTCCCAAATCAACCTCACGTAGGTGTCCGAGTACATGACGCAGCAGCAGGGGGCCCTGGAAGCGTCCACGCTTAGGCCAGGGCTGTCATAATACAACTTTATTCCCCTAATATTTGGACCCGATTTCCATAATATAACTAAAGCCAGGAAGTTACATTTCTAAAGCATTATTAATCACGGTTGTAAGGACATCGTCATAGTAACCTGTTCAGCATGGCGCCATTCAATAATAATAAAGTTTCCAGCAGCATCACAATAAAAAGCAGGGGGCTGAAATGATCAACAACAATGGAGCCCTGGACTCATTTTCAGTCTGACTCATTTTCATCAGCAGGGATTAGCAATGGCTTTGCTGCATCCTTTCCAAGCACACAAGCTAGACGACTATACAGTAGCGCCTGCCACCGGCCTGTGACAAATCCCGCTGGTGAGCCCGTCGGAGGGATTGCGAGCCTGTGAGTGATGGGAATTGAGGGGGAAGACGCTTTAGCTACTTAACGTCTCGGATTAGCTTGGGAAAACCAGTTGGGTGGATGTACTGTATGTACAGTTTTGATTCTAAGAACCCGTGATTTGTTTGCAAGCCACAGCACGAGGAAATAGGAGAGTAACACGCAAGTTTAACTCATAGCTCAAAAATATTATATGGAAATTAAATCATTTGGGTTTGGGTTTGTATCATTAGTATTTTTTATATCAGGACTGACATTAATCAGATCTACAAAACAAGTAGAAAAGAACACGCAGACATTTATTAGGCCATCTACGCACGCTAACACCTAGCATGGTAGTGTTTATATAATAGTCTACCTATGGAAATGCTTAAAATGCTAATATTAGCATGCAAACCCGCATAATAGTGCTAACGTTAAAATGGCAACACCTAGTATAAAAGTGTTTAAATGTCTAACTGTGTTAATGTTGGCATGCTGGCATGTTGGCAGTGTTATAGTACGCACGCTAACACCTAGCATGGTAGTGTTTATATAATAGTCTACCTATGAAAATGCTTAAAATGCTAACATTAGCATGCTAACACCAAGCATAATAGTGCTAACGTTAACAGGGCAACACCTAGTATGATAGTGTTTATATGTGTAGCTGTGTTAATGTTGGCATGCTAGCAGTGTTATAATGCTAACATTAGAATGCAAACACCTAGCATAATAGTGCTAACGTTAACATGACAACACCTAGTATAACAGTGTTTATATGTCTAACTGTGTTAATGTTGGCATGCTGGCAGTGCTATAGTACTAACATTAGCATGCGAACACCAAGCATAATAGTGCTAACGTTAACATGGCAACACCTAGTATAATAGTGTTTATATGTGTAGCTGTGTTAATGTTGGCATGCTAGCAGTGGTATAATGCTAACATTAGCATGCTAACATCAAGCATTATAGTGCTAACATTTACATGGCAACACCTAATATAATAGTGTTTATATAGCTAGCTGTGTTAATGTTGGCATGCTAGCAGTTCTATAATGCTAACATTAGCATGCTAACACTTACTGTAATAATCCTATGTCCTATGTCTATCTACCTATGAAAAAGGTGAAAGGGTAAATGGGAACACCTAGCAATAGTGGTAACTATCTAGCTATGAAAATATTTAGCAATACTACAATGCTCATGTTAATATGCTAAAATTGCTAACTAGCATAAAAGTGCTAAGTGTTTGCCTACGTATGTGTCTATGTGTCCAATGAAAACGGTGAAAAATGCTGCTATGATAATGTTACCATGGCAGCAATGCTATCATGCTAATGTTAGCATACTAACAAGTAGGGAAGGCTAAATGTCCCAAGTGAGCTGAGAATTTTGACTTTGGAAGCGTCTGAATAGGTTGAGCAATGTGGAAGTAGCGAGGAGTCTTTAGATCAAAGGCATTTTGCATTCCAAGAGAAAGGTGGGAATGTTTGTGCTGTGGCTACTAGCATGACTGTCCTGACTTTGTTGAATGGTGAGAGATATACTGACTTTTTTGTCATTTTTGGTGTGCGTGACGATGATGACAATCACAGGTCACTTCCTCAGGTAGTCACAGCGCCACCTACTGGTGACAGGAAACGACAAATCCAACGCTGGGGATGTTGACCTTTAACTTGTTGGAGCCACTCAGAAATCTTTGCCAGGATAAAACATCCGCCCCTCATTACGGAGTGCAGTGAAGCATGTTTGTCTTAATCACGTCTTAACAAGATGTCATTCTGCTCCTTCAACTCGGAATGGGCAAATAAAAATGCCACTACATTAAATTTTTCAAGTTTTGACCGGACCCCTGTCCCCACTGGGTGTGGGCGGCAAACAACAAGTCAGCATGAAGAAACGAGGCGTCCATCACACTTGGCGACCCCGTTGGACGGTCTGGCGTTAGCCTGCCTAGCTAGCTGATTTACACAGACATTCTGCCTTTGATCCAACTTGTATTGATCAGCTGATATCGGTCCTGGAAAGCCTGACTTGGGATGGGGTGAGCTTAACGTTCACATGTAATGTTCAAATCCCTTACTTTTATCCCCGTGCTTGTCTTTTGCACTGGAAGGGGCGTTGCAAGGGAGGGAGAGACAGGTCTCAGGGAACACTGCTTAGTTGTCACTGTCCATTTCATACGAGCAGATCCTTTCACATGTTCAAGGATGCCGTCTTTATCCGTCTTCATGGTGGCCAATTCTCTTTGCTTCACTTTTCACTTTCCTTTTCTTTGACACACTCCAATCAGAAGAGTCTGCCTCGTGTTTGGCACACATAAAGGAAATATGTCCACCATGTCCCAAACGAAACATTGTTACACCAAATGCGCCAAGGGTAAAAAGTATGGATGACTTGGCGGTTAGGAATGCTACATTCCCAGCTTTGTGTTGAGTAGACATAACGAGGGCATTGGGGGGTTGAGGGGCTGGGGGGGCCTGAGGCCTGAGGGGGGCCATCACATTGCTGATGAAGTGAGCGTCTTGCAAACACTTCCTGTGCAATTTCTGATGTCATCCATTAAACATGCGCTTCCTGTAACAAGTGAGATCATTGTCGGCTGACTGCCTCCCCTCGTTTACACAGCCGATATTGTTTCCTCTCACGCACTATTGATCCGGCCCCCGCTGCCCCCGCCGTGATCCGCTCCAGTTTGGTATTAAGCGTGTGTTCCTGCAGGAGGCTGGAAGGTGGTGCTTTGGATGGGAGGGGGGGTTGGGCTCAGCATTATCAGTCCTGCAGCCTGTTTGTGGTTCCCGTGTTTACACGCTACTGCCAGCGTGTGTGCAGACGCGGGCCAGCGAGGGACCTTTAAACAAGGAGTCGTAAAAGGTGTCACGCCACAGGCGCCGCAAATCCCCGAATCCACGCACGCACACAAAGAACAGCCGCACACCCCCTCCTTCACCTCACGGACATCCGCATCACACGCAATCATGTCAGCACTGATATACACGTGCACGTGCACTGTAAGTGTGCACACGCACGGCGAGCCCGAAAAGGCCCCAGCCAGTCGGATGAGGAGGAGGGATTTGTTTCCGTCCGTGTAGTCGCTCCACGCTTGAAAGGGCTAATATTAGCGTGGCAGCACAGCACACGGTGGGAGCCGACGGAGGAGATCACAACATTCTCATTTGTTTTCCATGCTCGTCTTTTCAAACATCGTTTGCACTTTTTCATTCAAAAGTTAAATATTTCAGGGAAATGTCATATTTTCTAGATTTTACAATAGAAATATTTTCTAGAAAAAAATCTACTTGAGAATAAAAAGTAGATGCAGGCTTTTTTTTTGAGTGACTTTCAGGACTTATTTTTCTTGAAAACAACCTTCTTCTGTAATCTATGCAGCAAAAATAGAGGATGCATATTTTTGAGGAAGAAAGTCGATTTTCTTCTGGAAAGAAAATCCCATTTTCACCAAGGGGAGTCATATTTTGATTAAAAAGTTAAAAAGTCAAACATTTCATGGGAGTAAATGGACCGAGGGACGCGTCCTGGCTCGGGCACACTTTCATGACAATGATGACGTGAACAATACAGCAATCCCTCGTTTATCGCTGTTAATTTGTTCCAGACGCGGCCGTGATAAGTGAATTCTCATGAAGGATTCCTTATTGATAAATGAAATATTTTCATTATTAAAACAAAGAAAACCTGATTTTGACCCTCTAAAAATGTTTTTTAAAACAAAATTAGAGACCTCTATACATGAAATAACACCCCTACTACCCAATATAGTAGACATGTTGGGGCTAAACAGGTTTATGACATTTTTGGAAATGTCATAAACCTGAGTCCATAAAATGAGTCCATCCTCTCTGATTAACATCTGTCTATTTTTCATGTTGTTTTCACCTCTAAGTGCATACACCGGCAGAACCTATCCCACCCAATACCAACGTAAGTGTAGGCATTCAGCGCTATTTGGATTGAATAAGCGGCACACGTGGGCAACAAAATACACCTGTCAGTCACGCCTTCCAATACTGAAAAAGGAGGTTTTCACACAAAAGGTGCTACCTTCTAAGTTGTGCTTATGTAACATGCACATAGATGTAAACACCTAGGCAGAAAACCTCAGCTCATTCTGAATTTGACTGAAAAGATCTGCCTGCAGTATCTAAGCAACTTTGAGGGGTTATTTTGTGTTAAGGAAGTAAAATACAAATGTAAGACATTCAGATGATGTGTAGAAGCCCACACTGGTCACTAGGTGTCAGTAATGTTACGTTGATGAGACAATAACCACTGCAGGAAGTACTGTCCAGAATGCTAACATATGTGAGTCTATATGCTTACTATATTGTTATTTGATGTATTATTTCATGTCTAGAGGGCTTTAGTCTGAAAAAATTAAAATCTGAATTTAGAAGGTTGGAACTATGAATAGATTCCATTTTAAGAATAAGGAATCCTACTTTTATGGAAATTCACTGGAATAGATGTAGCGTGATGAACGAGGGATTGCTGCGGCAAGAAAACACAACTACAGTCATCCATCGCCACTTTGCGCTTCCAGTTTAGCAGCTTCACTCTTTTCACTCTTTTTCAAAAATAAATTATAATTCATTGCTGTTTTGTGGTTGCCTACGAATATTGTTAGTCCAAAAATATGCATAATTAAACAATTTTTTTTGTTTAAAGTAAGCATTTTCAAGCATGAAAATGGCTAAATGAAGTCAAATAAAAGGCATTCAGAAGACTCATTCAAAGACGTTTGAATGATGTGTAGTACCCCACACTGGTCACTAGGTGTCAGCAATGCTACATTGATGAGACAATAGCCACTGCAGGAAGTGCAAAGGTGACTATAGGGGTGTTGTTTCATGTCTAGAGGGGTCTAATGATTTTGAAGGTTGTAAACTGATTTTCTCCGCTCAGGCTACTAAAATCTTCCATTCATAAAAAAGGAGGGATGACCATACATCCCTTGGCAACTTTCCTAAGTAAAAAGCTGATGAAAGTGTAGCTAGAATGAATTCTTGCATTCAGCTTCACTGAAAGCTGCCGTGTTGGGGGTGGGGGGGGTGAAATGGCAGCAAAGGAACAGGTGAAAGAAAACCCCCATGACATTAACAGGTTGCACCTTTTTTTCCTCCCATGTCTTCCTTTGCAAGCTCATCTCGTCATCACACACAAGGCTGCTCTAGAAGGTGCCGACTCCGCTGTCACAATCCCACTTTAAACCCCCCTCCAGTCCGCCCCCTGCCGCTCCGGCCCCTTCATCAAAGTGTCAGGACAAGGGAGGGCAGAAATGACGCGAAAAAAAAAACCCAGTTGACATTTGGTGGCGCTTTGCAGCAGAGCAGCTTGAAGACGGCCAACACACGCCGCTTTATCGGCCATGCAGACAAAGCACACCAAAGTAAACTGCAGAGCAACATCACAACATCACAACATCACAACATCTCACGCTACGTGCCGTACTCACCCGTGAAAGTCACTTTTCCCTCTCTGGATAACCTCGCTCGTTCTCCTCCCTCTGCTTCTCCTCACCTCCCCCACCCCTCACCACCTCATCCTCCAATAACACCGCCATCCCTTTCCCCGACGCTCTCTCTCCCGCCGCTCCCGAGCGCACGGATGCGCCACCCAGGATGCTCCTTTTGGTTTCTATGGCAGCGGGGATGCTGCGGCGCATAATGTCCAAATAGAAGGTGGGGTGTGGGGATCTTGGGCAGGGGAGGCAGGGGGGCCACGGGGGGACGGGGGGAACGGGTCAGACCAGAGCTGACTGAGCATGCAGTGTTGGAGTTGACAATGCAGCAAAGCCGTGTAGGTTTGGGCTGAATGAAGATCAATGGAAGAAGTGATGAATATCAAAGCGGGTGTTTGAAGAAGAACACTCCTTTCATGACAAGCGATGGATCAAACACCTTATTGGTAAATACGTCAATACATCAGCAAACAAGGTTTTGCTCAGTATTCACTTATTTCTTTTGTTTTTTAAAAATGATTATTATGTCTCCTGTGGAATCTATTTATGTCGACACCCCTCGGACCTCGGCTTGCAGACTATTCATTACTTGCACATTTGCTCCCCATTTTTATTCAGACTGCCCTTTTTTAAAATTGTGTAACCAGTAACACCTTGCTTATCACTGTTAGCTGGGTTCAGGCCCGAGCATAATATGTGAATTTATAAATATTTATAACTTAGACCGTAGAAAACCTGTTACAACCATCTAAATGTGCTCTTTAATATTACTAGAGCCCTTGAGCCATGAAATAACACCCCTATAGTCACCTTTACACTCATATTGCCTAATATAATCCTTATTGGGGACATGGGGGTATGCTGGAGCCTATCCCAGCTGTCTTTTGGCAGGACACATATAGACAAACAACCATTCCCACCCACATTCATACCTATGGACAATTTGGAGAGTACCTGTTTTTGGAAGTACCCGGACCGGAGATAACCCATGGGACAACAGGGAGAGGGCGGCACGGTGGCCTAGTGGTTAGCGCGCAAACCTCACAGCTAGGAGAGCAGGGTTCAATTCCACCCTCGGGCATCTCTGTGTGGAGTTTGCATGTTCCCCCCGTGCATGCGTGGGTTTTCTCCGGGTACTCCGGTTTCCTCCCACATTCCAAAAACATGCTAGGTTAATTGGCCACTCCAAATTGTCCATATGTGAGTGTGAATGGTTGTTTGTCTATATGTGCCCTGTGATTGGCTGGCGACCAGTCCAGGGTGTACCCCGCCTCTCGCCCAAAGACAGCTGGGATAGGCTCCAGCACCCCCGCGACCCTCGTGAGGAAAAAGCGGTAGAAAATGAATGAATGAATGACAACAGGGAGAACATGAACACTCCACACATGATGCCCAAGTGGAGAATCGAACCCAGGTTTTCCCCATCTTCTGACCGTGTGGCCGTACAGACATACATTAACTGTCTCATCAATGTAATGTTACTGACACCCAGTGGCCAGTGTACAATACCACATTATATTTGCATTTTACTTCATTTAGCCATTTTGTGCGTGAAAATGCTTCATGTACAATTTGCTTAAATATGCATATTTTTGGACTAATAGGCTGTATTTGACTCCAAACGAGCGTGATGCGTTCATGTATTTCAGAAAAGCGTATCAAGAAGGTGGATATGAAGAGGGCCCGCCCGCCTGCTGTATGAAGTATCGACTGCAGTCCTGGCGGCGGTCATGCGACATATTGCAGCATCTTCACCAGAGAAAGAGAGAGAGTAGGAGGGCTTATCGCCGCCCCCCCCCCCACCCCCGTCTTGCCTCTATCTACGTTACAATCAGCAGCAGCCTGTGGAGGATGGCCGCATGTGACTGCAGCCACACCAGAATTAAAGTTAACTGCTTTGTTGTTACGACGCTGATGGTTTCACCTTTATCGCCGCATGGCCCACAGCGACGCGGACAAAGGAGGAGGAAAATTTGGGGGGTCAGAGAAGATTGGGAAAGAGTTGGGAACCATAGACCATAGACCAGTCGGTTCTAGGTGGCACAGAAGCCATGTTGCCTTATTGGCATATTTTTATGAAAGGGCTTCTTCAGATTCCATGCTGAATGTTCCATTGATAGCGCTTTTATTTTGAAAAGTCATCTTCAGTTTGTCTGCTCGAGCATTGCCAGCCACCAGTTTTTGCGGCGTCTCACGGTTTTTGAAAAACATGCTAACTCGTATTTGACTTGGAAAACATGCGTATTTAAACATTTTGGCCAAAACAAAGCATGGAAGAGATTATCTCCATCGTGATTGTTTGTTCTTTTTATAACTTGATTCATCTGACGAGTCAGGGAGGCCCGAGGTCTCATGCATCATCCTGTAATGTTTACCCTGTATGGTGTGTGTGGTGTTAGCAGCCCAGCAGAGCACTCCTGATTCTGTTATGTTTTGGAGAGAAATAGAAATGATTTTCTTTCTTTTTACGTCACAAAGGGGGCTTGAGTGCTTTTAGCGATGGGGGGGCAGCTGCTGCTCGTTGAGAAGAGTGATTCTAATTAGGACAGAAAAAGTGTTTGTTGCTAGGCGCTCTTTTGCAAAGATAATCAAAATGGGGTGTGAATACCGGCTAAGTTGGCAACACTGATCCCTCCTGCTACATCTTCTTCTCTGGAAGACCATATGGTGCAGTGGTAGCGTGAAAGCAGATATCCAGCTCTGGTGATGGGGAAAAACATTCTCCGGCTGCTTTCTGTCTTGAAATTCAGTCGATGTTCATGAATGTGAACATGAACATGCATGAACATACTTGCATGCTAATGGCTGTTCATCACCCCATGACATTCTTGGTGCCACACAGGTGACGTTCCTCCCGCAGAAAATACATTTATCTCATCACGCATCTGTGAAGAAGGTGACCCAGCTCTTCACAGCACGCACGTTCGCAATTTGTATCTGAAGAGGCCTCGTCACACCTGAGCATAACCTTCAGTCCGAGTTGTCTATGGAAAGCACGCCACCTGCATCTCGCCGCAGAGCATCTTGACAGTCGCGGCTCGTACCTGACAAGTGTCGGCAATCGCTTGACAGCTCTCCAACCCTCAAACCGTCATCACCTGTCCAGCCGCTGTCAGCACTGCCATGCAAACTCATCTCTTTAAAGGTTAGGACTACACGTCACCGAAACACATCCTACTTCATCTTCAACTGCCTTTAATACATTCATTCTTTTTCTACCGCTTTTCCTCACGAGAGTCGTGGGGGGCACTGGAACCCATCCTAGCTCTCCTCGGGCGAGAGGCGGGGTACACCCTGGACTGGTCGCCAGCCAATCACAGGGCACATATAGACAAACTACCATTCACACTGACGTTCATACCTATGGTCTGCGCACTAACCACTCAACCACCATGCAGCCTGCTTCTAATACATCATATTTACATTATATATGCCATCATGCCAACATTGGCATTCTAATGTACCATATTGGTATGCTGATGTACCATTACCTTGTATCATATTGGCATGCTAATGCACCATTACCATGTACCATATTGACATGCTACTGTCCCATTACCATGTACCATATTGGCATGCTAATGTCTATTACCATATACCATATACCATATTGGCATGCTAATGCTCCATTACCATGTACCATATTGACATGCTACTGTCCCATTACCATGTACCATATTGGCATGCTAATGTCTATTACCATATACCATATTGGCATGCTAATGTCTATTACCATATACCATATACCATATTGGCATGCTAATGCTCCATTACCATGTACCATATTGCCATGCTAATGTACATTACTATGTACCATATTGGCATGCTAATGCTCCATTACCATGTACCATATTGGCAAGCTAATGTCTATTACTATATACCATATTGACATGCTAATGGCCATTACCATGTACCATATTGGCATGTTAATGTGCCAATAACATGTACCATATTGGCATACTAATGTTCCATTACCATGTACCATATTGGCATACTAATGTTCCATTACCATGAACCTCATTGGCATGCTAATGTTCCATTACAATGTACCATATTGGCATGCTAATGTACCATCACCATGTACCATATTGGCATGCTAATGTACCATCACCATGTACCATATTGGCATTCTAATGTACCATCACCATGTACCATATTGGCATGCTAATGTACCATTACCATGTACCATATTGGCATGCTAATGTACCATCACCATGTACCATATTGGCATGCTAATGTACCATTACCATGTACCATATTGGCATGCTAATGTACCATTACCATGTACCATATTGGCATGCTAATGTACCATTACCATGTACCATATTGGCATGCTAATGTACCATTACCATGTACCATATTGGCATGCTAATGTACCATATTGGCATGCTAATGTACCATTACCATGTACCATATTGGCATGCTAATGTACCATTACCATGTACCATATTGGCATGCTACAGAAGGTGTTGGGGTTTTTTGCATGGTTGGCATGAAAGGAAAAAATGTATTGATTGTACAAGTTTGGTTCTGTAAGGGTTTTTCTAGATTAGTTAAAGGTCATTCTTGTTTTCTAGTTAAATATCAAAGGGTTCCCATGGCGATGGCGGGTCCTCCCAGTAGCTAGCAGCTACTTAGCATAGTTTGCCGATACATATGCATGCCCCCAAATTCTCTAGTAGAGATTCTAGGGTCAGGAACCAAAGTGGTCTCAGGGAGGAAGCACATTTGAAGTTTGTGTCTTGAGCTGAAAGCCCGCTATTGACTTTTGTGTTTGTTTATAGTCATCTGGTTGCCAGGTTGAGTTCCTTCAAGCTACCGCTCTTAGCCCCCAGAGGCCCGTTCATCCTGCATCTATGTTAGCTTATATATCATGCTTCTCCGAGCAGTACCCACTGAATCATTTAGCATGCCGCAGCCAAGACTTCCACTGAAGCACGGACTGGTGGTAGTATTGGCTGCACTCTGGAGGGGAGAAGTCTGACATATTCCTAAATTCTGCCCTGGAGCAATGGCTAACAACTCTCAACTTGAAACTCTTCTGTCATCAATCTCAGTGCTTGAACCCAGTCAGTGAAAGGTATGGGATTCATCAAGTGTATCGCCTTGAGTTCTCCTCATTCCGGAGCACAAAGAACAGCTGAAGGCTTCACAGGGCCGCCTGCGGAAGTGGACTCAGTGGAGAAGGAAAATGGTATTAACTCGCTTCTGATGCCTGAAGGGAAAGAGTGGCTTTCACACGTTAGTGTCTTACCTTCATTCAAGTCACACGGGACTGCAATCTATTTGTGGCGATCCAAACGTATTTGTGGCGAGCCACCACAAATCAATAATGTATGTGAAACCCTGCGAGGTTAAGCCTTGCAGGTTTAAAAAGTTCGGGAAAGTATCTCAGGGGTGTTCACCATGCAGCCCAGGAGCCAACTACAGTCCAATAAAAGAATTCAATAAAAGCTGATAAACTGTTGAAATATTGATACTAATATCAATACACTTCTGCGTATCTTCTCATGTCATTTTACAAACCTGGAGGAAGTTGCCAACTTTTGTTAGTTTTTTTTTATACTGCTATTCACCCTGCCCCAAAATGAAAATTGGTGCTATCACATCATGGTCCATAAACCAGGAAGTGGCCCACTAGCTCGCCGATAAACAAAACTTTTCACTTTTTCTACAGGAATTCATTTCCTCCCAAAAGCCATTCCAGTCACACTGGAATCCAAAGTCTTACGTCATCCTCCCTTAACCAGGAAGTGGCCTGCTCATACTAACTTTACGAGTAGTAGTTTCCATCCATCCTCTTCCGTTTCTCCGAGGTCGGCCTAAGCAGGGAAACTCAGACAGTGAGCTCTCTGGAGGTGTGATGGGCCGATCAGTGGGCCTACCATGGAAACATCAGTGACGTTTTTGGTCCCAGGTCAGGATCCAATTGCCTAGCTCAATGGTCCCTCACCTCTCCCCCCACCGTCCAGGCACTTGGGCTTGTGATTGGGCACGGGACACAGGCTCAGGATCACCCTGTATTGGCCACCTTTGATGGAGGTGTCCATTGTTGAAAGGCCCAAACACCCACTGATTGAAAGTTAGTACACGACTTATGATGTGTCCCTAATTTGTCAATTTTGATAAACTTGCCATGCTCATGTGTTTTCCATCTATTGGCCCAAGGAACATTTTCCATCAAGTCCTGTGTATTTACCAACTGATGACAGTGCTTCTCACTTTATCTCCAGGGAGAGCCCAGCCACCCTGCGGCCGCTTGGTTTTGGCTTAGCTCCCTCTTCACCGCAACAGACCGATGCAGAGTCTGCATCATTGCAGATGCTGCACCAGTCCAGCCTGCCAGTCTTCCGTTCAGTCCATCCCTCACTCGTGAACAAGACCCCGAAGTACTTCAACTCCTCCACTTGGGGCAGCATCTCATCCATCCCGGTTTGTTTTTTTCCCCTCCAAATGTGAATACGTACCTCAGCCTTGCAGGGGTTCAATATCCCAGATGGTGCCTCATTTGCAAAAACAGTCAACAGGTCCACAGTCAGTCGTTACCGTTGAATTTTGCGAGTAATGAAGCTCTCCTAAATGTCAGCGTGAATAAAACATGTCTTCCCACTAACAAGCTTGAATACACATGAACTTTAGTTTCATGTCACAAGAAGGATGGAGCCACCTGTGAGTGCACCGAAAAGTCTCCAATAAGACCACAATAAGTGACAAAGTGTGTCCAACAATGAGTGCTCCTCCTCAGGCAGGTGAGGTGGACGTAGCTTCTCCTGAGCTCCACCACACCAGCGTTGCTACGTTACCATTCCGAGTTCATACACAGTAAGTCAGGGGTCTCCAGCCAGTAGCTCGTGAGCGCTCCATATGTTTTACTCGTTTATTATTATCTCCTATACCCACCATATTAAAAAGGCTTCGTTTGTAGTTAGGAGGCACTTGGACTGTGACCACTCACTGCGGAGTGGGCGGGCCCAGGGGCGGGCCGTGGGTGGAATCAATTACAACAGACCATTTTGACAGGAAGCACAAATCTAAGGAAATACAACTGGAATAGGTGCAGATTCTGGAAGATCTTGAATGTTTTCTGTGCTGGTTATTGTGAGTATTCTCATAAAAGTGTAAGTTTTTTCTCATTTGAATTCAAAACTTTTACAAATTAATATTTTGACTTTATTCTCATAAAATTCTAGATTTTATATATATATTTTTAGTTACTTCAACTTTCTCATTGTCAATTTTTTCTGGTAGTGATGACTTTTGTCCCACAATAAATATTTTGACTTTATTTTCATAACATTATAACTTCTTCCTGATCCTCCTTTTTTAGAATATGAGAATATGACGTGGGCCAATACAAAAACAGCCGCGGACTGCAAATAGCATCCAGGTCGCACTTTGGACACCCCTGTCTTAGTGCGACCATGAAGGCTTAGCTCACATTTGATTGGTCAGTGGATTTCCTGGGTTTGATGCATTCTTTTGGAATTGGGAGTCAAGGAAAGAGGTCCAAGAGATTTCTCCAAAGCGTACCCAACAAGGTTCCAAGAAGGCGGGAGCCCGGAGCTGTAATTAGCCTCTCCCGGTGGATAAATAACCAGCGCTAATCCTTCTGGAAGAGTAACCTGAGCAGCGATAGCTCACCGCCTCAACAGGATTAGCAGCGATTAGGTAGCAAGCAGGCCTCCATCACTCTGCTCAATGGGTCTCCAATGTCTCCAATGAAGGAAAGCAAAGGTAAGATGGCGGGAGGCGTTGTAGATCCCAGCCGCTGTGCTGGAAAATGACAGACGGTTGATGTCACATTAAGCTTGACACTTTCTCCCACAGGAAATATTGTCAAGTCTGTTGATTCCTTCCAGAAAGAGAGCTTCATTAAGTGTACGGCCGCCATTTCATGGGATAACCTTTTCCATCGCTTATGCTGAGGATGAAAAGGCCTTTCAAGATCAGGAATTCTTCACTTCAGAGTCAAACCTCGCTTTTTGTGCGACCAGTTTTCGTAGGATTCACTTTTGGACACTTTTTTCCCTTTTGCCTTTGGTGTCCAAAGTACGGAGCAGGGGCCATTAGCAGCCCGCAGCACATTCTAAAAATAGAGTGCAACAAGAACGCGAAAAAAAACAATCATTTTCCAAGAATAACAATAATGTCAAAATAGGAAGAGAAAAAATGTGTCATTTTACCAGGAAATCACGTTTTGTTTTGCTTTAAAAGTTATAGTAAGAGAAACAAAATAAAGTTGCCATTTTGGGAAAATTAGTGGGAAAAGTTTAAATATTATGAGAATACAGTCAAAATATGATCTGAATGACAAACATGGACAAGAGGAAATTAGAACCGGTTGGATAATAAAAATAAAAATAACAGCAGAAATGGAAAGACCTGTTGTCATTTGACAAAAAAGTCCAAATAATTAGACAAAAATGTTGCAATTTGAGGAGAATAAACTCAGAATATTATGAGCAAAGATTTCAGTGGCATAGAGTTGGAAGATATATTATAAGAATGAAAAGAAAAGAAAGTCGTCACTTTGGAAAATTAGGTTGTGATGAAAAGTTCTAATATTATGGAAATGAAGTGAAAATATGAGAATGAAGTGGAAATTATTAGAAGCAAATAAAGTTGAAATATTTTGGAAGTGCAAAAGAGAAAGTACACTAAGGTTGATCACGGCCCCAGGAGGAGAATACTAGTCTGAAGGTTCAAAAGGCAAAGGCGGGCTCGTGCTGGAGGACCGGCCTCTCCGGGGAATCCCGCTCCAATCGGGTATTCATCGGAGTAGATCTAATGCGGCTCTCCTTAAGTCCTCCCGTGGATCCGACCTGGAAGCGATGGAGGAGAAAGAACGTCTTCTGCCACCTCACTCAGGGAATATTCATGGAACGGCATTTTGTTATTCCACACAGGTTGCCATCACGGGAACTTAAGTTGCTTTTCCAGGACGGACGTCAGTGGATCTGACACTTCTTCTCCCTGGAAAGAAGGGATAGAACGCACAGTCAGCAATCGGTCTTCAAGCGCTTCTCTCACATATGTACGTGGCTCTCACTGCTCATGACGGAAGAACGCCAAAGGCGACGTCCGAAGGCATGCTGTGTTGTCGTCAAGTCAACATTTGTAGATGCTCAAATCTAAATTTTCCAAGAAAAAGTCAAATTTCCCAACATTCATACCTATGGACAATTTGTAGTGGCCACTGAATCTTCTTTTGGAATGTGGCAGGAAACCGGAGTACCCGGAGAAAACCCACGCATGCACGAGGAGAACATGCAAACTCCACACAGAGATGGCCGAGGGTGGAATCGAACTCAGGTCTTCGAGCTGTGAGGCCTGCATGCTAACCACTCTTCCATTCTAATTCTTAGAACATATACATACATTTTACAGAAAAGTAATTTCAAGGAAAATACTATTTTAGGAAAATCCAGAAAAATGTCAAACCTTTTCTCCTTTTCAGTAAAATAAAATAGTGAAAATTTGATTTTTGTTCAAAATAATTCAAATTTATTGTAGAAAAATGGCAACAAACAAACACATTGTGATGTCTACAGAAGACAACAAGAAAAAAGAATATTTTTAAGGAAATATATTTTTCTAAAGTATATTTCAATGAACGGGCTGCACTAGTGGTTAGCGCGCAGACCTCACAGCTAGGAGACCAGGGTTCAATTCCACCCTCGGCCATCTCTGTGTGGAGTTTGCATGTTCTCCCCGTGCATGCGTGGGTTTTCTCCGGGTACTCCGGTTTCCTCCCACATTCCAAAAACATGCTAGGTTAATTGGCCACTCCAAATTGTCCATAGGTATGAATGTGAGTGGGAATGGTTGTTTGTCTATATGTGCCCTGTGATTGGCTGGCCACCAGTCCAGGGTGTACCCCGCCTCTCGCCCGAAGACAGCTGGGATAGGCTCCAGCACCCCCGTGACCCTCGTGAGAAAAAAGCGGTAGAAAATGAATGAATGAATGAATATTTCCATGAAAGTCACTTTATCAGAAAATATACATTTTCATTTTTTTCTCCAGAAATGTACCTTTTACTAGAAACTTTTTCTGAAATGACAAATATTCTTTTTACCCTTCCCTGAAAAAATGCCCCCCCAGTAGCTGTTTTCTCAGGAGCCTACTGATGTAATCTGTTGAGGCAGAGACTGGATATTAGCGGACTTTAGCGTTCCTGTGTTTGGACTTTCCATTTCCTGCCTTGGACTGACCCGCTCTTGAACTGTGAGGGCAGGGCAGCCTTCTTCCAAAAGCTCTCTGGGGTGGGGGTGAGGGGGGGGTTCCTCCTGCAGCTGTGGGCTGGAAGGGAATACCAGGACATCAGAAAGACACACAGTCTTCCGAGCAGTGGAAGGTGAACTCTAGTGTTTTCCTGCAGTAGTCAACCTCCAAGCCATGAAGTGACAGCTTGTGCAGCCCTCACCGGTCCAAGGAGAGGCGGGGCATGTCCAGCACCGCGGGGGGCAAAGAAAATCAAGCAGGAAATGAAGAAAAACTAGTAAATGAAGTGGAGAGGAAAAACACGCTAGAAGGCATTGATGAAGAGCACAGCTGGATGGGTTCTAAAATAGGACTATACTTGCTCGAGGCAGATGGTCACCCTCGCTCACTGGCTGCACTAAATTGTTTATCTTTTTTATTTTTTCAATAGCCACCGGAGCCAAAGTGGAAGTACATTCGTGGAATTTAGGCACCTTTATCCAGATGTTCACCAAATGGAAACGTTTGGTGAAATTCTACCAACCATGTGTCATGCTATTGACTGTTTTACGGCGTCAAGATGATTGCTTTGTTGGATTAGCACAGTAATTGGATTGAAAAGAGTGTCCATACATGTACACACACGTGTGGGGAAGGGGGCAGGGGAGGGGTGACGATTTAAGTAACGATGCTCTGAACACTTCGAGGAATCACTTAGCCGCACTTCCATTATTTGTCTTCATTACAAGCCGGCAGATCAAATGCATTAGCGCCTGCACTTGGCCAACGACGTCGCTGACAGGTGATTCGTTACCGCACCGCCGGCACATGCCACCGCCGCAGCCTCAACTCCCGCCACGGACAATCTCCGCCCTTAATTACACGCTCGGCTGGGAATTTGCTTGTCAAAGAGCGGGCGATGATGTCGCAGGGGATACGTTAGCGACTGCGAATTGTATTTACATATGGAGATTTTCATACTTGACCCCACCGTTTCCACAGGTCACTGCTGTAAATTACCTTGCCGCTCTCCTGGTGATCCGGGCGCGTTCCATTTGTGTAACAACTGGAGAGAACAAGAGATGCAGCAGGGCGATGAAATCAATCAACGTCTCGGATCTTTGCAGTTAAAAGCAGGTCAAGTTTGGTCCGGATGGAAACAAATGTAGCAGGATGCTACATGAATGATGCTACACACAAATGACACCTGTTCAGTGGATACGTACGGTATATGCTACATTTACATTTCAGATCCACATCTGGATATTTAACCTTCTTGGTTTTCAGCCTCCTTTAGTTTTGGGGGTTTTGGGACCCCCAAAAGACAACTATTGTACACAAAGCACTGCAATACAGAATGCTGTAACATGGAATGCCGAGGCAGAGAACAGCATAATACGAAAAGGCATAACACGGAACATCACAGCAAAGAACATCATATCAGCAAGCCGAATATGACTGCAACAGGAAATGTCGTTACACCATACGGTGTAGCACGAACCGTCACAACATAAAACATTGTAACGCGAATCATTGCAGCACAGAATGCCGTACCACGGAATGTCTCAATAACGCTGCAACATGAAATATTGCAACGCGGAAAAGGAACGTTGCAACATGGAACATAGTAGCACGGAACAACAACATAAAACTGCACAACACAAAACGGAACATTGTAACACAGGACAACCCAGAGCCGTAGCGGAGAACAGCATAATCCGAAATGACATAACACAGAACATCGCAACACATCAGGTCATAGCAAGAAACGTATTACCAAACCCCGGATTTGTGTCACAAAAGTATGCAGCGTGTAAAATGAGCTTAAATATGTCATATGTTTTACCGATAGGCCATCGTCAATCACGATGATGTATTTATTCCTATATTCTGGAAAAGCTGTGACGTTCTGTTTCCTACCAATCTGCGTCAATCAAATCATTTGTAAGCACGTGACGAAATAACGCTGCAGTGAAGTAATGTGCTAAGTAATCAGTCCGCTAACAACTCCGCTTGTGTTTTGTTTGCTTCGCCGAGTCAAACCTGCCAAATAAAACTAATTAACACAAGTCGCTTTTGCTGCGGAACACCATCTATAGCCCAATGTTTATCTCCGTAACCGGAATGATCAATGAGATATGCTAATTCAGAGTGTAGGCCACTGCTGTTGGAAGACGCAGACAGGTTTTCTCCAAGGGGGGGCTGATGATTACTGCTTGTCTGAAAGATGAATTAACCTTGTATTCTCTGCACCGCGGTGCTGCTTAACCAGATTTATGCCCGTGGAGCTCATACGCTAATCATCATACGCTAATGCCGTTTGCCGTACTACTTACTGTGTAGCGTACTGTGTAGTACAGGGGTGGGCAAATATTTTGACTTGTGGGCCGCACTGAGTTAACAAAATTCTCCGGGGGGCCATAACATATATTTATCATATATATTTATATAAATAAATATTTATATATTTCAATATATATATAATATAATATATATTTTTTTATATATTTATTTTATATAAATAAAATATATATATATATTAAATATTTAAATATATCATTACATATTTAAATAAAAATGTATTAACACACACACACTATTTTATGCTTATAATTTTCCTTTAATTATTAATCTAATTTTATCTGTAAAAGTGTTATACTATCAGCTGTATGTTCTCATGTTCTTTTTTTCCGGAGCACTTTAATCATCAGACCACATCAAACTATGTCATTTAATTTAACAGTTTTGTTGGTTTTTTTTTTACTAAATAAGACATCCGACTAGCAAGTCATGTTGCTAGTTTGTATGAATATATAAAAAATTGAAATACGGTCGAGTAGTTAGCACGCAGACCTCACAGCTAGGAGACCAGGGTTCAATTCCACCCTCGACCATCTCTGTGTGGAGTTTGCATGTTCTCCCCATGCATGCGTGGGTTTTCCTCCCACATTCCAAAAACATGCTAGGTTAATTGGCGACTCCAAATTGTCCATAGGTATGAATGTGAGTGTGAATGGTTGTTTGTCTATATGTGCCCTGTGATTGCCTGGCAACCAGTTCAGGGTGTACCCCGCCTCTTGCTCGAAGACAGCTGGGATAGGCTCCAGCACCCCCTTGGCATTTGTGAGGATAAGCGGTAGAAAATGAATGAAAGTTGAAAGACTTGGAAAGGAACTGGCGGGCCGGATTCAAACGCTTGGTGGGCCGCATGTGGCCCCCGGGCCGTAGTTTGCCCACCCCTGGTGTAGTATGTACATATATAGTAGTATGCATCTTCCCACTCTTTTGGGTATGGGAGGCCGTTTAGGGCAAAACACATCAAACATCTGCACACACACTTATAATGTACTCAAACACACACTGATTTTTGGCACAAAACACATCAAAAATCTGTCCAAACAAACACAATTCACACACACGCACACTGATAATCGGTACACCTGCACACAAAAAATGTGTACACACACCGACAACAGGCGCATACACGCAAATAAAGACTCACACACAGATATAATATTCACACGTACCAACACTCATACTGGAGTAGTAATTTTCTTTTGTTTAAACTTAGGTTAATTAATGTGTGTGTGTGTGTGTGTGTAAAAATACATTTGGTGCACCCGGAAGCCCAGTTCAGTGTAATCGGAAAGCACCTGAAACTGAGATGTGAGTTTCAGAATAAAATACACTCATACAAAACATGCTAAAACCAAAATTAGCAAGCAAGCGAGGTGGTTTGTTTTTCCACACACACACATACACACGTGCACACACACACGCTGAATAACCCGAGTTTAAACAGACAAGAAAATGACTACTCCTGTGTGAATGTTGGTCCGTGTGAACCCATTATCAGTGTGTGTCTGTGTGTGAATTGTGTTTGTGTGTACATATTTTTGATGTGTTTTGCACCTTTTTTGGGTCATATGTGCCAAAAATCAGTGTGTGTTTGAGTACATTGTAAATGTGTGTGCAGATGTTTGATGTGTTTTGCCTTCCATATTTTGGACACGCATGTTATAAACATGTGTGCAATACAAGTTGTTTGCATGGAGAGAGTGTGTATGATGTGAATGGACAAACCGACGTGTGATGTGACAAACAAGTCATGAGTTTTTTGCACGGGAAAAAGGTATGGTTTGTTTTTTTTCATCTGAAAATCTACCCCTCCCTTTTTTCATAACACTTAACGTGAGCAATTGACATTGGTTTGCCGTGTCACGCTTCACAGATCAGTCATCAGCAGCCATACTGATGTTGGATGACAATGTGGAGTACACAAGGAGTACTTGTGAAGTACACGAGTACACGTGGAATACAAGTGAAGAAGAGAATGTGGAGTGCACGAGTACACGTGGAATACACGTGAAGAGAATGTGGAGTACACGTGGAGTATACATGTGGAGTACACGTGTAGTATACATGTGGAGTACACAAGGAGTACACTTTAAAACAACAAACACTTCATGCCATTAACCTCCTTAAGTTTAAAAAAACGTCCCAAGCTGCGAGTTTGTCATGCTAATGCTACGTACCACTGATGTGTTGGGCCAATAACATGTTATTTTGAAAGTTCCACTTCCTGTCACTTCCACGGGTTGTCTAAATAGACGGTTGACATAAACGGGTTGTGAACATAAAACTAGACGGGTTGTCTACATAGAAGGTTTGTTGACATAAACGGGTTGTGAACATAAAACTAGACGGGTTGTCTACATAGAAGGTTTGTTGACATAAACGGGTTGTGAACATAAATCTAGACTGGTTGTCGACATAGAAGGTTTGTTGACATAAACGGGTTGTCAACATAAAACTAGACGGGTTGTCTACATAGAAGTTTTGTTGACATAAACGGGTTGTCTACATAGAAGGTTTGTTGACATAAACAGGTTGTGAACATAAAACTAGACAGGTTGTCTACATAGAAGGTTTGTTGACATAAACGGGTTGTCAACATAAAACTAGACGGGTTGTCTACATAGACGGTTTGTTGACATAAACACGTTGTCAACATAAAAACTAGACGGGTTGTCTACATAGATTTTGTTGACATAAACGAGTTGTGAACATAAAACTAGATGGGCTGTCTATATAGACGGTTTGTTGACATAAACGGGTTGTCAACATAAAACTAGACGGGTTGTCTACATAGAAGTTTTGTTGACATAAACGGGTTGTCTACATAGAAGGTTTGTTGACATAAACAGGTTGTGAACATAAAACTAGACAGGTTGTCTACATAGAAGGTTTGTTGACATAAACGGGTTGTCAACATAAAACTAGACGGGTTGTCTACATAGAAGGTTTGTTGACATAAACGGGTTGTCAACATAAAACTAGACGGGTTGTCTACATAGAAGTTTTGTTGACATAAACGGGTTGTCTACATAGAAGGTTTGTTGACATAAACAGGTTGTGAACATAAAACTAGACAGGTTGTCTACATAGAAGGTTTGTTGACATAAACGGGTTGTCATCATACAACTAGACGGGTTGTCTACATAGAAGGTTTGTTGACATCAACGGGTTGTCAACATAAAACTAGACGGGTTGTCTACATAGAAGGTTTGTTGACATAAACGGGTTGTCAACATAAAACTAGACGGGTTGTCTACATAGAAGGTTTGTTGACATAAACGGGTTGTCAACATAAAACTAGACGGGTTGTCTACATAGAAGGTTTGTTGACATAAACGGGTTGTCAACATAAAACTAGACGGGTTGTCTACATAGAAGGTTTGTTGACATAAACGGGTTGTCAACATAAAAATAGACGGGTTGTCATAAACGGGTTGTCGACATAGACGGTTAGGGTTACGTTTACGAAAAGACACAAAAAAAACAAAAAGTGGTGTGTAGTGTTTGATTGCTTTTCAGCTCAACTTTGCGCTGTGTGTGTGTGTGTGTGTGTGTGTGTGTGAAGGTGCAATGCAGCGTGGTGAGTGCTGATGCTAATGTCCTCTGCCAGCCAAGCTTCTGTCCAATAACGCTCTGCAGGGAATCATGCCATCAAAAAAGGCCGCTTCATTCACGTCCTGAAGCAGCAGCTGATAATGAAAGAGTAATTTGCATTGAGGGTGTGTGTGTATGTGTGCGTGTACAATATCCATGTGCGTGTGTGTATGTGTGTGTGTTAGAAGTAAGACCACCTCCTTCTTCCACAGGCTTGAATTTAATCTTTGCAGACGTCATCCCCCCCCACCCCCCCCATGCTGGGTAAATATCAACATTTTCAGAACCAAAGACTATTTGCTAACATAATGTACCAAGAGCTGAATGTGGGTGGGAATGGTTGTTTGTCCAAATGTGCCCTATGATTGGCTGGCCATCAGTCCAGGGTGGACTCTAGCCTCTAGCCCAAACACAGCTAGGATAGGCTCTGGCATACCCACATCCTATGAGGATAAGCGGCATAGAAAATATTTCAGGACTACAGACCAGGCAGAGACCACAAACGTGTGCTGCAGGGCCGCACGTGAGCAGAAGGGCGTCAACAAGAAGCAAAGCAGGACGCCAGCGCTCCAGAGAGTCCCGTCATCTCGCAAATGAGCTTTGACATGCGAGCGGGCTGCAGGCCTGGCGCCAACCATGCTAATCGGCTGCTCCGGGACCATGTGACCCGCCAGCAAATGGCAGCAAGACCAAGAAAGACCCAGAATACCGCATGGTTCCTCTCATCAAGAAAATAGCCACCGACTCCTTTGACTGACATGAGGTACAACCGTACAACCGTACAACCGTACAACCGTACAATCGTACAACCATACAACCGTACAACCATACAACCGTACAATCGTACCGTAAAAATGAATCACCTTTGGATGATTTATTATTCAAAATTGATAGGAAATAAAATGAAAGTGAAGTGAACGCTGTCTTGACCTCCCAACATGGCGGACGACAAGCACGTTGTCACCGGGCACAAAGTGACATTATGAGACATCACGTGGAACAGCGGTGCGGCGGTGGGCGCCCCGTGGCGCTTTGACGTACGTTCAATCCCTCGCTGATGATGACGTGGGTTGACAGCCATGCCGTCCAGGAACGGCGAGGCGGGCGTCAACTCTTGCCGATGGCGCTAAGAACGCTGGTCTGTCATCTGACGGGCATCGGATGACTTTATGGGAACAATTTCATTCTATTTATTCCCATTCTACTTAGACTCGTGGCCACAGTTTGGATGGGAGCTTGCTGATAGCATTAGCAAGGTTAGCCGCTAGCCATTGTGTTGATGTAATGTTTAGCAGGAAGACAGTATTAGTATAATACAGTAAAAAGTATTTAGATTGGTAAAGTTACCATCAAAGCCCTGGCAGATGGCTCTTGTAGCAAGACCAAAGTTATTTGTATCTACTGTCGCTGTGTTTGACTTATCACAGATTCCATGGCCTGCCAGAGACTGGAGCAGTGCAGCTATTGTTTTTATTGTCATATACAGTGCTACCTTGGCATAAGAGTGGCCCAACTAACCAGTGCTTTTCACATTTTTACATCTCTGATGATTTTGGCATTGAACTGCCAGCTAAATTGGACTTCCAGCTGCTATTGACGGGCTGTCAATGTGATGACTGTGGCTGAAGTCTAGTGTTTTGCTAGTGTAAGATTTTCAGTTGGAACACAATGGCCTCTTACTAGCCCGGGATAGCCATAGCAGCTGAAATGTACACCAGACATGGTGAGAGCTTGAGAGCTCTTCAAGTTTATTTCGCAAGATTATTTATTTCCCCCAGCGCACACAACAGGCCTCTCCAAACAATTCACCCAGCCCCCTTTTACCTGTGAAGGGCCAACCATAGTTCCCAATGAGAGGGTGAGGCAATACATCTAAAAGGAACCCTATTTACATTCATAACACCCTTCTTTTATATTACAAGTCTTTCAAGAGTCCCACACTGAAGTGTCACTTCCTGTATATATTTAAACACTCAATTACACATAACTTAGATTACTGAACTACCACCCAGTTAATCCCCCCCTCCTCCAGGTGACACTTGGCAGAGTCCAATTAAGGTGATCAGCCTCTGGCCTGCAGTCACATGGGCGCACCTCCATGTTTGTGCCCCGACCAATCACCACAAAAAAAGGAGAAACTGGTGAGAAATTAGGAACAAAACCAATGACTTCTAAATGAAAAAACTAACTAAAGTGGCAATTTAACAACTTAAATGGCAAACAAATATAATTAAAGTACTAACCAGAATATATGTAAATAACAAAAGCCCACTATATACACAAAGAGAAACACCTGATCAGTGAGGGAGGATTGGCAGCTCCCTCACAGCTAGCATTAGCCATTTAGCATGGAACTAGCTAGGAAAAGATTTTCAACATCTGGGTAAAACATAGATACATTATAGCCATGTGATTAATGCTATTGATGCTGTTTGTTTGTTAGATGAATTTGTTTTGAACATGTAAACTTTGAAGCGGACACCTCAGGTTGGAATCTCCACTGGTGAGCACCATGGGTATTCGCCATTATATGATGTATGTCCACTGTCGCTGACGTCTAACAGACACGTAGAAGTACACGGAGTACCCAGTGGAGTTTTCTGCCATAATGATATCACATCAATTATGCAAAAAAGGCTTGGAAAGTTGCCATCAGCGCTGTCATCCTCATGATGCTGATCACGACTTACCTGCTCGTCCGTGCGCCAGCAGGAAGACGAAGTCTTGGCAGGCGTGCACGTCCGGCAGCCTGGTGGTGGTGTTGTGCAGGCACAGGTCAAGCATGAGGGTCACGGCGCTCTGACACGCCGTGTCATCATTGACCACTCGCTCCTCACTCATGCTGCTGCTCAGCCTGTGTCCTCAGCCTGCATCCTTAGCCTGCATCCTTAGCCTGCGTCCTCAGCGTGCTCATCACACACGCACTCAGCAGAAGCAACTAGTAGTCGCCACACGCTCATGCTAACGCTGCATCTTATGTATCCTCTGCCGTCCCCGTGCAAACCTTCATCGTCATATTTCAATGATGTCTATGGTCGCTCTCCTTTGTCGGCTTTACTGTGGAGAGAAGAGGCGCTCAGGCGCTCGCTTCCTTACGGACAGGATGCCACCTCTGACCCCGCCCCTGTCTACATGATCCCGCCCCATGCACTGCATCAGGCCGGGGGTGTCCAAGGTGCCGACTGTATCAAACTAACTAACCAACTAACCAACAAACTAACCAAAACAGACCCTGGGAACCGTTTGACTCCCATTTGACTCCCACAGGAACATCAAGTTAGAATATTCTGTTATCCCGACTCATCGGAATAATTAATTCATAAGACCTCATCAATGGAAGCCTACTGATGGAAGCCTCAGAAGCAGGCTTCACTACACGTCGGACAAGCTACGGACAGTTTTTTTTGGTACTTTTTCAAGTGAGATTGCAGTATTATTAGAAGTATTTCACGTAGAAGCACCAAAACGTGTTAAATTGTGCCATTCATCTTGTAAAATTGCAATTTAATGTCAAATTTGAAAATTTTTCTTTTTTCTTTCAAAGCTAGCTTTTTTCAAAAATTTTCACTTTCACTTTGTGAAATTGCTTTTTTGCAAAAAATATTTAGAAAAAACACACATCCAAAATTGCAGCTATGCCAATTGTCTTGAGTCAGACTTGTGGGACGAATAAGGGCTTGGCTTGTTTTGTCTTAGCTTGGCTTAGCGTAGCCTAGCTTAGCTTAGCTTAGCTTGTATTAGCCTATCTTAGCTTAGCTTAGCTACGAACGTGGGAGCTTCAAATTTGATAAAAATTCAGATTTTTTTCCTAGTATTCCAGTTTTTTTGACTAAAACTGCGGTATTTTTCCACACAAATTATAACTTTTTCACGTAGAAGCACCAACAAAAAAATTGTGAGAAATTATGCCTTTTAGATTGTAAAATTGCAGTCGTTCATTGTAACATTTTGACATTTGTCTGGAAAATATTACAACCATATTTTCTCAGTGAAAGCGATAGTGTGTTTCGACTTTGTCAAATTGCTGGGGGATTTTGTCACCTTCTAATCACTTGCCAGAGGACAACATTTAAAACAGGAAACAGGCTTCGCTACACGTCCTAAAATGCCGCTCTGCCACCTATCAGTGGGTCAGCTACGGACATGGGAGTTGTAAGTTTGACCATTCAGCGACGAGGCTAAGCTAGCCTCATGTTGCTGTTACAGTATATGAGTGTCATGTTAGCGCTTTAGCATGGCGTAGCTATGCAACTGTTGCTAACGTTAGCATCACTAAAAGCATTTTTAAAATGTCTCAATTGCAGCATCCAGGCTAACACTAACTGATGTGGTACTTTCAAGTAATACTGTATGCATGCTACAGTAGACTGTATATACACTGTGTGAGTGTGTGTATACATTTGTGTATCTACTGAAGAGCACATTTTCTCTGGTGACACAACAGGGTTGTGATTGCGTCACCCCCCCCCCCCCCCCACACACACACACTTGGGCCTGACTGGTGTCCTACTAAGCACCACCGGGATTGTTTTTCTCAAGTCACGCCGCCTCCCTCTAATGGCAAAGTCGCACGGGAGGACTTTCCCCCAAGGTGGACCACCTGTGGCGGGGAGGTCCTACACACACACACACACACACACACACACTGTACACTGAGACCACCACAGGATGAGGGTTATGATGTTAACATGAAAAACACGTCAACAAAGGGCTACTAAAATTTGTCATTTGTTTTTTCATTGTTTGATGCTATTGTTTTATTTTATTGGATCATAAAAAGCATTTTTCCTGGACATTTTTGGCAAAGGTCACATGACCTTCCAACATGTATCTTAAAATCTCAGTTAGTTTTTCATACCGTTCTTGTTAAAAAGGTTAATCTTCTGTTTTCTTGGAAAATTGTAGCATTTTCTCTTCTTTTGACTTCCTTCTTTTCCTGTCAGATGCTGATCCTTTATCCTGATACTTTTATGCAGTGAATATAGATATCATATCTTGTCAAATTGCATTCATTTATGGTGTTTAATTCTTCCTATATGATTGCATTTCTTTCTTGTACAATTTGACCACTTCTTTCCTAGAACATGACTTCCTTCAACCTGATGAGGCAAAATGGCATTCCTTTCTCAACAAATTGTAGCAATTGACTATAAAAAGGGAATTACATTCATGTCACGTAAAACCATTTTTCCTAAGATAAAAGATGTTGTGTATCGTAGAGTTGGAACATTGTCATATTTTGGACATTGCGGCGTATTTCCATAAAAAGATGAGCGTTTTGGCCGTGACTTGTGATGGAAGCAGTTCCAATTCTCCTGGCTGAGGAGGTTTTTGTTGGTGTTGAGTTGACTTTGATGAACTACGTTTGACCTCTGCCATCTTCATGACGTTGCCAACATCGTGGGTCGTGGCGGGGGTGCGGCGGTGGTGTCCGAGTGTGGACGTCACTGCTCCAGGACGGCTCAGGGGGTTATCCCAGCCTTCTCGTTATTGACGACGGCATGAGCCAGCAAAGACGCCATGACGCCATGATGCCTTCCTCCGCATCTGCAGCTGAAGACACTCACGGCGACGTTCTACCTCGCTAGCGTCCGCTTGGTTAAAGCATCGATTAAGCTGCCGGCATTCAACAGGCCTCCTCTGGTCTCATGGCCACTGTTAATAATTGACGAGACGGGGTAGCGGCAACACAAAATAGCATCTCTCTCTTTCTCTCCCGTGGAAGCGCTCAGCCGCCTCTAAATAATTGAGAGCCGGGCAAAGCTACCCCAGCCTTGCGAGGGGGAGCTAGCGCCCGTACGCTGATGGCAAATTAATGAGATCGTAAAGACAACTGCTGAGAGAGCTTAACCGGAGAGCGGCGCTAACTAATAACACAGTTAAGACGCGTCCTTGGGGATCGGGGCGGCAAAAGGAGGCCATTGAAAAGCCAACACAGCCTCGGAGGAGGTGCTTTTCTTGTACAAATGGGCGCCGGTCTTTGACCCGTACACGTGGGCTGCTCACTCAAAGCTATGCTAATCCTTTCCCGCTCACTCTGAGCTTCCGCCGCTACCGCTGTTGCCGCTACCGCTGTTGCCGCTACCGCTGTTGCCGCTACCGCTGTTGCCGCTACCGCTGTTGCCGCTACCGCTGTTGCCGCTACCGCTGTTGCCGCTACCGCTGTTGCCGCCGCTACCGCCGCCGCTACCGCCGCCGCTACCGCCGCCGCTACCGCCGCCGCTACCGCCGCCGCTACCGCCGCTTCTTCCGTGTTGCCACCTTTCTTGGCCTAAAATAGCATTTTCTCATTTTCATTTCATTTGTCATAAAAAGGATGACTTTTTCACATAAAAATGCATTTATTTCTTTTTTGGAAAATGATCACTTTTTTAATCTAAAATGTACAACTTTTTTCCGTACAGTTGGGATTTTTATTGTGTAAAACTGCAAAAAAAAAAGACATTTCTTTCGGAATCTTCCCACTTTTCCTCATTAGTGCCATTTTCCTCCTAAGAGTACCATGCAAAAGATTTTCTCAAAATTTGACCTCGTAAAATTAAAAAAGTGTTTCTGCCCAATCATCCAACCTTTGCTTGTCAAACCTCCCCGACGGGGTGTCCTGGCTGGTCCACCAGCGCCTTGGCCAGCTGTAGAGTAGATTCTGTGGTTCTTGTGTGTTGTCACTTTAAACGTCAAGAGGTGGCGTCTGACACGTCCCGGCGGCGCGACGGCGAGGACAAGGTCATCTTTCATCGTCTGCGATGCTGTCAGCCGCCTTTCACATGGCATTTATTTTCTCTGAGCTGTCATTTCTTTCACTTTCTTTTTTCTTTCACTCCTCAGCGAACACGAGGCTTGTCTGGACGTCCCGTATAAGAACCCTATTCATCACCTAGCTCTGGATTAGCTTTGCTTTCTTCCTGTACAGTATCTCTTGGACCAGCAGGTCCCAATGGGAAAACAGGGAAAACAGGGGGTGCCAAATATAAAATGACAGGTCATATTAAAAACACAATCTAATAAAAAACAGGTAGGGCCAAATATAAGATCACAAATGAAAATTCAGTCATGAAAAAAAGAATAAAATGATTTTTCCTAATGAAATGACATTCAAAACTAAATGAATGTCTGGGAAAGACTGAGGCCATCCGAGACCGGAAGAAAGCCAGGATTGGAAAAGGCAGCATCACAACACGGGCCTGATTGCAAATGTCTCGTGTGCGTCTTCCACGCCACCTGCTTGGAGGAAGCACACGGTTGCCGTCGGTAACGCCGTCACGCTCCATCAGTCCCGGCCCGCCCGCTCGCCCGCCTTGGGCCATCAAGCCCCCGCACGACAAACGGCACCACTGCCGTGACTAACATGTCGTCATTTGTTTTGATATGAGGTGAAGCGGCCGACCGGATGATGGGCGGCGTGGCAAAGTCACTTTTCATGATGTCATCACGCCAACCTCGTCTCTCTCATTTGGCTTACTCGGGGGGCGAGGGGCCCTCTGATGCTGGCCTTTCAGCTTGTGTCTTCCTCACGAACGTGATCGTACCTCTGACCCCCTCCAACCCCCACCAAAAAAACAGCAGGCTTCGCAACACATCTTCAAATAAAACCATCAGTCAGCTACACATGGGAGGGGCAAGTTTGACCATCCTAGCTAGTCAGTGTATTGTTAGCCATAACACTGCCTAGCTATGCTAGCGTTGCTAACGCGTAGCATCGCCAGGGTATACGTGCGACACGGGTCACGTGTTTGCTGATGCACGGGCCCCCGGGTGCCTCGTGTTGCTCATAACCGGCCCAATGTTAGTCATAGAATGCATGACCAACGTGGAATGCAAATGAATCATCAATGAATACGTCGCATCGGGCTTCTTGTCTTTCTCCCGAGAGTCTGTGGCCTACTTTGCAGGCGGCGTGCCTCTTCAACGTGCCCAAGGACGGCCCACTGAGGACAGCCCACAGAGGACAGCCCACAGAGGACGGCCCACTGAGGACGGCCCACTGAGGACGGCCCACTGAGGACGGCCCACTGAGGACGGCCCACTGAGGACGGCCCACTGAGGACGCTTTGTTTGATATTGTTTGACACCACCGAGGCGGCCGAGTCAGCGCAGCATCACAGGGCCCTTGAAAGCCCCGTCTCTATGAGGAGAGGAGACGAGAAGAGATGGGGGGGGGGCACCACAATACATTTGGAGTGGGATTAAGCAGAGAGCACGTCCTGACTGTTCACGTTTTACTAGGTTTGTTTGTTTCTCCTAATATTACCACATTACCACAGAAAAATGATGTCTGATAATTATCGGTACTGATATCAGCATAGAAATATCAAATGGGTTGATAGCGGGTTTTTGTTTTCCGAACATGAAAACCATATTTAACAAATGCTGTATGTCATGTTACACATATCGGTATTGCTATCGGCTCACATCGGTATCGGAAATAGTGAGTTGGACAATATCGGCAAAAAAGCTGATCTGACATACCTCTTTTTTAATATATATATTTCAACTGTTTGCTCCTAAAATCATGGATGGATGGCCGGATGGATGGATGGATGGATAATGGATGATGGATGATGGATGATGGATGATGGATGATGGATGATGGATGATGGATGATGGATGATGGATGATGGATGATGGATGATGGATGATGGATGATGGATGGGTTGATGGATGGATGGATGGATGGATGGATGGGTGGATGATGCATGGATGGATGGATGGATGATGGATGGATTGGCTGGATGATGGATGACGATGGATGGATGGACGGATGGGTGGGTGGATGATGGATGGATGATGGATGGATGGATTGGATGGATGATGGATCATGGATGGATGGATGGATGGATGGATGGATGGATGGATGGATGGGTGGGTGGATGTATGGGTGGATGGATAGATGGATGGATGGGTTGGTAGGTCTATTGATAGATGGATGGATGGGTGGATGGATGGATGGATGAATGGATGGATGGGTGGATGGATGGATGGATGGATTGGATGGATGATGGGTGGGTGGAAGGATGGATGATGGATGATGGATGATGGATGATGGATGATGGATGATGGATGATGGATGATGGATGATGGATGATGGATGATGGATGATGGATGGGTTGATGGATGGATGGATGGATGGATGGGTGGATGATGCATGGATGGATGGATGGATGATGGATGGATTGGCTGGATGATGGATGACGGATGGATGACGATGGATGGATGGATGGATGGATGGATGGACGGATGGGTGGGTGGATGATGGATGGATGATGGATGGATTGGATGGATGATGGATCATGGATGGATGGATGGATGGATGGATGGATGGAAGGAAGGATGATGGATGGATGGATGGATGGATGGATGGATGGATGGATGGATGGGTGGGTGGATGGATGGGTGGATGGATAGATGGATGGATGGGTTGGTAGGTCTATTGATAGATGGATGGATGGATGGGTGGATGGATGGATGAATGGATGGATGGGTGGATGGATGGAATACGACTTTTGCCATAAATATTTTGACTGGCTGTTTGTTCCCGTTTCTGCTGTTGTTTGTTTCAAGTATTCCAAGTGGTAAATGTTGTTTTTTGTAAGATAATGAATGCTACCATGCTGGCTTGGAAGCGGTCTGTGAGGAAGGAGGATGAGAAGCCATTCCGGAAGCTATTTTTCCACAGATGGACCATTTCTCATCTGGGACAAAGTTTGGACGGCGCAGCTTTAGTGAGGTGTTCACACACCTCTGACGGGGTCCGTGTGCGTGGCGGCGTATTGATGTCAGGCTTTGCGTATCCAGGGAGATGTATTGACATGCACAGCTGCCTGCCTGCCGTCTGCCATATCAATAATTCACACCAGCATCACCACACTCACGCCTCTTTGGTGTAAATACCACCTTGTCAGGTCAATTTACTGCCAGATTACTTAGGGCTCATTACACAGACTGGCAGTCTACTTTTAACGTTTTACTCATCATAGGAGTAACTTCACTCACAAATATTTATTCTAGTTATTCAACTTTTCCCCCAAACTAGTTGTCCTAAAAGCTTTCATATTACCACTTAAACAACATATTCTTCTTTAATATTTCAACCCCACGTGACTAAAACAGAATTACTTTCGGGTCTCCTAGCTGTGTGGCCTGCTCGCTAACCACACCGCATCCATATTCAGACTTTATTTCCAAGATTTTTGGACTTTAGTCCAACATTATTTAAACTTTTTCCCACAAAAATATTATGACTAAAAAATTAATTTAAAAGAAAAAACAATTTGAGCTATGGCTTTATTGCCATAATATTGTAACTTTTTTCAAACTTTTAGAAACTTTATTTTGTTTTGTTTTTCATAATGTTATGACTGTATTAGCATAATATTTAGACTTTATCCTCAAAACAATCTAACTCTTTCCATTACTTTATTCACCCCAAATTACCAGAACCTTATTTTGTAAAAATAATTTTCCTTTAATATTTGAACATTATGCTAATAAGATACTATTGTTTCTATATTAATATGGTATTAATTAATTCCTATATTTTCATTGCTAGCAAATTTGAAAAAGAACGCTATGTCAGCAAAGTTTTTGTTGTTTTTTTGTGCATTGAATGAAAGAGTGTTTGTAATGTTGCCGGTTAAAAGTGTCATTTGTCTCCATCTAGCGGCCAAGCAGTGCTAGCAGCACTGAACTGGCTTGTTGACACGTACTCATTCAAACCTTTTGCTGACACATTTGATTTCATGATGCCATTTGTCAAAAGGAGCTCCCTTGTCTGCTTTAAATTGGCTGATTATGACGTAGACGTAAACTCATGTTGTACAGACGCCCCAACCTTCTGTCACGAAAGGTCACCATCCCGCCAGCAATGCTTCTAGTTTGCCAGTTGTATTTTTACAAAAAGGACAGATACATTTATAATAACTTGTATAACTTCATTATGTCATCGTACTTCCGTAACTTGTATAACAGCATTATGTCATGGTACTGTAAAAAAATAAAAATAACAGAAAACAAAGCATTAGTATTGTGCATGGATATACATACAGTCAGTGAGTGGTGCTTTCGAATGTTGGTATTCCAACTTCTCAATGCAATGTTGCTAAAGCGAAGCTCACAACTTTAAACTATAAACATTTATTAATAGGAATATTATACTTGGTATGTGTATGGTATAACAGACGATGCAGAATTGAAAATGTCAAGAAATCCAAATAAAGATTACATTACGTAAGTGCCTGCGTATTCACCTAAGCACTCGTTTTCCCCACAGCACGCGAAGGCAGCATAAGTGGCGGTCCACAGGGTGTCATGGCGTCGAAGGAGGCCGAGCTCCGACAACATCACATCGGCAACATCAAAGTTTCGTCGACACTCCATTCGTGAGGCTTTTTTCATCGAACGAGTCCTGAATATTTATGAGCTACGGGCGAGGACGTAGGCTGGTAAGTTGGCTTTGAAGCTCCTTGTTTACCCGCCGAATCTCCCCATACGGCGAATTAACTGGAACGACCGCGACAGCCTACCGTTCCAGGGAGTCGTGACGTGAAGCTTCGACACACGTTGAAACTTTTAACCAACATGTAAACACAGTTGTTCTATAAGATGTCACAAATATTAAAACGTCACTGGCATTATGTCCGGCACATAAACGCCTAAACCGACCTTTAAGTTGATAAATCCTGCTAAATGTTGGTTGGTTAGCATAACTGTGCTAAGATGTAGCTGTCCATGTCTACCTTTAAAAAAAAAATTAAAAAAAGAGCACCTCCTTGTTTTTTTGTGCTTCCAACTTGAGTTTTTATTTTGTTTTTTGTCACTCTGTCATGATGGGGGGAAAGTTTGTGTAAGGCACATTGCAATGGACATGTATGGTTAACCTGCTGAATGAGGAGGAATGACTGGAATGCACAGCCAACACTACTCGGTATGTACAGCTACCATACTAACTGCACAAATATGAGCACAGCATTATTAAAACGTCATGTTATGATATGGAACGGCAGTCATTTGGGAATTAGATTAAAAAAAAAGTACAGCAACACAAAAGCACAGGTCTTATTTATATTTTATTTCCTCTTATGTCTACTATATTGGGCAAAAGGAGTGGGACGTTTACTATGAGTGCTATTTCATGTCTAGAGGGCTGTAATAATTTTAAAAACCGTATTTAGGAGGTTATAACTAGGTTGTCTATGTCTTATTTTCTTATATTTATTATGTCTACTTTATTGGGTAACAGCCATGTAAATGTGACTATACCTCTAATCTTAAAATCAGCTTCTGCCCCCAAAACACGGGACCACGAAGGGATTAGAACCCTCAATCATCCTTATCCATGAGACCATACAGCCCTACATCAGGTGTTTCATTTTATACAGGATCCATTCCGCTACTATTACTACTACTATTACTGTAAAGAATAGCAATAATAATAATAGAGAATGATGAACTGAGTGACCTTGAGCAGGTCTGCTTCAGTTGGAAATGAGCTGAATGTGAGTGTCTGTTTATGGTCCGGAGGACCCAGCCAGGCTTTGTCGTTCCACTCGGGTGGCTGACCGCAGCTGCCGCTTGCGTGGCCGGCGTCCAGTGCGACATGGCGCTACGTAACCTACGTAACTTCTTGGTTCAAATCAAAAACCTTACACATTAAATTGGCTAAATTAAATAAAAGTTATTATTAATTAATAATATGGACATTGAAGAAAATTGTACTTTCTTTTTACATAAATGAAGTATTTTCAGGGCTATAAATGGCTAAATGAAGTAAAATACAAATATAAGGCATTCAGAGGGTGCATTTGAAGATGTGATGATATGTAGTATTTTACACTGACCACTAGGTCATTAACCAATGTTAAAACCCATATTTTAAAGGATGTAAACATGTTTTCCATGCACTTAACTATGAAAATATTAACTGTGATAAATGAGGGGTTACTATGTAATATAGTTATAATTCTAAATAAATACAGGGCAATATAGGATGTGAAAATGTCAGCTGAATTGGTTTCTCAACAAATAGCATCCATGCTCCCTGTTGTGCAGGTGTGAGAAGAAGTTTAGCACTGCATTCTGATAGTAGAGGTTGTGGAGGTGATGATGGGGACAGAGGCGTATTTAAGGTGACGTCCGGCGGCAGCTGTTTTCTGTTGAAAGCCCGTCAGGATCTATTTTCAGCCGTAGGAGAATAACAAACATCACATGTCTTCTCCAGCCTTGTGTACAGCTCAGACGGGCTGATCGGATCATTTCATGATGGATGTACCAGCAACGTCAGTGTGGTGATGGATGCTGGTCAGCTTGTCGCCGTGTACATACACGCTGTTTGTCTTGTGTTTACATGAATCAGTGGTTGGACTCCACCTCTCCCTCAGTCAAGGCTGGTTCCACTCGGGTTCCGTTTCTTTTCACATGCTAAAATAAATGAATGTCAAATGCTAAAATAAATGAATGTGTTGCAGCAAATCACTTGGCATTGCTGTCTTATGTTGGTTAAAGAGGAAGACGATTTTTGACTTGAAATGTTCCATATGAGACTATTTATATACATTTTAACAAGGTACCACAATAGTGTGCGAAAGCGCTAACATAACTCCCATTTATCATGGTGGCTTAGCCTATTCGCTCAAGAAAAACAAAATGATCAAACATGCTGATGAACGGTTGGCTTTATTTCAAGATGTGTAGTGAAGCCTGCTTTTTTTTAACACAAAGCTGACAAGTGGTGGTTGCAGTAGGCTTAGATGTTTGAGCATTCATGAGATGAGAAAAATATGTGCTAATGGGAGTCAAATGGGACCAAAATCAGTCCCCAGTATGCAAATCTCATTTTCGATACACCTCGCAATAGAAACAGATAAAAAAATTGTATATAATAATCCGGGCCAAGTTTCACCCAATAAGCTTGAAAGGTTAAGATGTGTAGTGTTTTTAGCTGCCCTTGGTGAATTGGGGTGCAGCTTAGAGAGGCCATCATGTCCTTTGGAGCACCTCTTCACACATTAGGTCTTCATAAACAGGCTCTGGGGACACAGGGCACCATTTCATCATGCTAACAACCTCGCGGACTACAGCACACCTTGAAGTAGACAGCATGCTAGCCTTGTCTGGTTGTGTGGTGCAGGTTGTTGTGCATGTCGTCTGCTCTGGCAGAGAGTCTGATCCTTTACAGATCTCCATGTGTGGCTGCATCGTTCAAGCGCCGCTGCACGGAATGCGTCCCAAGCCTCTCTGGCGGCAGACCAGTGGCTTTTATTACGGCCTTGAAGCAAAACCTCTCCAAACAGATAGCTGCTTATTTTCATGCTCTCCAAATGTTAACAAGGATCTTGCCTGTGCAATTAATGATGCCTCATGAGCAGGTACTTAAATATATGTGTACAAGTGTATGTCACGACATACATTACCGTGTACAGTCTACCAGGTACTGTCTTATATATGACCTTAGCATTATTAATTGTCCTGTAAGGTGCTGCCTTTTTTAAAGTAGTGGTTGTCTTTTGGTGACACCTTGTAGTCGCAGTAATTCATTGGGACAATTAATTATCATACATGACCAACGTAACCAGCATGAGACACTGTGAGTCAAAACAGAAACCTGAGGGCTCGGAAGAGAGAAAGCACACAAATAGTAAGTGTGCAGCATGCGAGTGTATTAAGTGTCATTGCAGCTGTCACAGTGACTCCATCTTTAATATTAATATGACGACAATCAGCAAGGAGGCTCACAGTGGTGCACATTATACTGCCACTGCGACACAACATGGAGCGGGGGCGGGGGGTTGTACAGTCAGTTCGAAGTGGCAGCTCACAACAGACTAGGTGTTCTCCCCAACCCCCTTCACTGCAAACGGACACTGCCGGTGTATTTATAGCCTCAGCACACAAGCTAGCTGCGTGTCTCATAACTACCCGTGCTGGCCGCCGTTCTAGACTGTTCTGTTACCTCGCTTTAGCTGTTTGAATTACTTTTCACTTTGTTTTGACTAGCTGGGCTTGGGGTGTGGTGAGGAATCCGATTAATGCAGTGCCGTGTTGACTTTTGTCTCTAGATGTAAGATGGAGAAGCCCGTCCTACAGACGCAGCCATCTACCCTGCCCTTTTTCGACACGGCCCATGCCTTCAACCTTCTACGCGGCATCCATGAGCTCCGCGCCGAGAGGAAGTTCTTTGACGTGACTCTATGCGCCGAGGGCCGAGAGTTCCACTGCCACCGCACGGTGCTGGCGGCGGCCAGCACCTACTTCCGGGCCATGTTCGCCGGGACACTGCGGGAGAGCGCTATGGACAGAGTGGTTCTCTACGAGGTCTCGGCAGAGCTTTTGGGACTTCTTGTGGACTTCTGCTACACGGGACGGGTCACTGTCACACAGGACAACGTGGACCTGCTGCTGAAAACGGCGGATCTGTTTCAGTTCCCGTCAGTCAAGGAGGCCTGCTGCGCTTTTCTGGAACAGCGTCTGGACGTTTCCAACTGCTTAGAAATCCAGGACTTTGCAGAGGCCTACGCTTGCAGAGAGCTGGCAGCCAGCGCTCGCCGCTTCGTCCTCAAGAACCTGATGGATCTGGCCAAAGGGACAGACTTTGAGCGCCTGCCGTGGAAGCGCCTGCTGGAGTTTGTGTCTGATGACGAGCTGTGCGTGGACAAGGAGGAGACAGTTTATCAGATTGCCGTGCGCTGGGTGAAGGCTGACCTCCAGCGGCGGCTCCACTACTGGCCCGAGCTCCTCCAGCAGGTGCGGCTGCCTTTCGTCCGCAGGTTCTTCTTGTTGGCCCACGTGGAGAGCGACCCTCTGGTGTACCTGTCGCCCGCCTGCCTCCGCCTGGTGAACGAGGCCCGCAGTTTCCAGTCATGCGAGTACGACCGCCATGACCGGCCGTGCCGCCGCATGCGCCCGCGGCCGTCCACCGGACTGGCCGAGATCCTGGTGGTGGTGGGCGGCTGCGACAAGGACTGCGACGAGCTGGTCACCGTCGACTGTTTCAACCCACAGACGGGCCAGTGGCGCTACCTGGCCGAGTTCCCGGACCACCTGGGGGGAGGCTACAGCATAGCGGCCCTTGGGAACGACATGTATGTCACCGGTAAGTCTTGTTCCATCTTTGGAAGCATTTTTAGATGACACTAAACTTTCCTTTGTCACAATACGTTCCATTTCCTGTTCTATGGTCATCATCACATCCGTCCTCTCTACCATGACTCCCATGGTGGAACAACTGACAAGCATGATATGATCAATGTGGAAAATACAAAAAGTAAATAAGGCCACTGAGTGAAGTGCACCAGCCACGCGGTGACACAAAGACACAAACAAAACCACAGCAACTGTTCTTTTCGCGGCGCTGTAAGTTTCCACCGCCTTGGAAATAAACTGCAGGCTCTTTGGCGAAGGGGTGAAAGCAAAGAGGGTTACGTTGTGCTGCCAAGGCCTCATGGTAGCCAGCCACAGCCTTTGCCTTTGAGTAAACATCTCAAACCTCTCCTGATGAGACACCGATACGGGCTCTGTAACCTTAGCAGCTTTGGCTCACTCCGTCGCTCACTTAAATAACTGCCTGATTGCGTACTTGCATGCGTCTTACGCCCAACACGGTTGATGATTTGAACGTATGAAATATGCTAAATACGCTTTTTAACATTATCAGAGCACTCTTGACATGAAATAACACCGCTATGTTTAAGATTGCGCTTTTAACATGATTAGAGCCCTCTGGATATGAAATAATACCCCTATATTCACTTTTACAATCATATTACCCAATATAGAAGACATAAAATCACAGAAAATATGTTTAGGATTGCGCTTTTAACATGATTAGAGCCCTCTGGACATGAAATAACACCCCTATAGTCACCTCCTATTACCCAATTTAGTAGATATAAGAGAAAATGAAGACATTTTTTGTTATATTACAACTGTCTGTAAAAAAGCCTGTAATTTTTCATCTCTATTCAACTCTTTTCTCCAATATTCCAAAGGTTGAAGGCATGGGCCGTGTCGAAAAAGGGCAGGGTGGATGGCTGCGTCTGTAGGACGGGCTTCTCCATCTTACATCTAGAGACATTCTTGTAAAATTTAAAAAAAGTGTCTTTTTCTTTAATTTTTCAACATCATGCTACTGAAATCATGTTAATTGTTATTCTCATAGAAGTACTGCTGATTTTTCCATTAATGATATAGCCAAGATAAATACTGATATCATGAAGATAAATACTGATATCATGAATAAAAAATAGTGATATTGCAGAAATAAATACAGATATCATATATACTGATATGATACAGAAAAAGTATATACAATAGAATGTACTGTAATACAGATAAATAAGTGGTGATATCATAGAGAGCAGTGAGTTGATAACAGAACTAGCATTACGGTTGTTGTGTCCTCCCGTCAGGCGGATCGGACGGCTCGCGCCTCTACGACGGCGTGTGGCGCTACAAGTCGAGCGTGAACGAGTGGACGGAGGTGTCGCCCATGCTGAAGGCGCGTGAGTACCACAGCTCGTGTGAGCTGAAGGGCCAGCTGCACGTGGTGGCGTCGGACAGCACCGAGCGCTACGACCACACGCTGGACTGCTGGGAGGCGCTGCCGCCCATGCTGCACGCCATGGACAACTGCTCCACCACCACCTGCGGCGGCCGCCTCTACGCCATCGGCTGCCTGGCTGGCGAGGACACCATGGCCGTCCAGAGCTACGACCCGGAGAGCGAGCGCTGGTCCATTGTCAACTGTGGGCAGCTGCCGCCGTGGTCCTTCACCCCGAAAACGGTGACCCTCAACGGCCTCATCTTCTTCGTCAGGTGTGGACGGAATGGAGTGCCTTTTTCGTGACAAAGGGGTGGAGATGTTGGTTTAGGAGGGCCAGCTTTGACTTGGATGTCTGTTGTAGGGATGACCTGGCGGAGGTGGATGTCTATAACCCTCAGAAGAACGAGTGGGATAAGATCAGTCCGATGAACCAGGTTTGTCTTCCATCATCCTGTCACGTTTGATTTAAGCCTGGGGGTTTTCCTCCAACACCTCAGCTCTGGCATACAGGTCACAAACCACATTATTAATATCATATCATTCCTCATTTTTGCTATTTTTATTTATTTGACAACTGTCTTCTATGAAAATGCCACTGTTTTACCATTTTCCCAAAACTCCATTTGTTGCTTTCTTTCTTTGTCATGATGTTAGAACTTCAAAAAAGATTTCTACTTCCTGCTAGTAAACTCAAAATATTATGACATTCTTCTCAGAAAATTAGGACTTTTCTCCTTAAACTTTTTTTTTCTTCATGTTTTCACATTCTGCTAATTGTAGAATGTGCCACGGGTTCACAAATGACCCCCATGTCGCAGTTTGGACACCCCAGACTGCAGCGTATCCATCTGCGGTTGTCATAACCTAAAATACATTTAGGAGTAGTACATTTTTTAACCTTCAGGCTAACAGCTCACCTCTCGGTCCAGGTCCATGTGGGAGGCAGCGTGGCGGCGCTGGGCGGCAAACTGTACGTGTCGGGCGGCTATGACAACACGTTCGAGCTGTCGGATGTGGTGGAGGCGTACGACCCGGCCACACGCGCCTGGAGCGTGGCGGGCCGCCTCCCCCAGCCCACCTTCTGGCACGGCAGCGTCAGCATCTTCCGCCAGTTCATGCCGCTGGTGTCCAGCGCCTTCCAGCCCGCCGAGGTCCCCGTCTCCGACGCCATCCACCTGCACCGGCACCAACGCCAGCAGGCCCTCCACAATCTCAACAACAACCTCAACCAGAACCAGGAGGTCAACGCGGCGCTCTGAGGGTCGTGGACCTTTGACCTCATCGCCATGCTGAAACCCCAAGGATGAAGGATGAGCCTCTCGGGCTGTCATCCGTGTCTCTCCCTTTGCCTTCATTTCCCACCGCCACTAGCCCAAAATGCTAATAGCAAGCTGACTGGTCTCCATTGGCACTCTTCCGTTCTTACTACGTGCGTTCAAGCACTGGCGGCACCCCCGGCCACGGGCACCTTCCACCCACAGCAGTCGCTATCTCGGCTGAGTAGCGTAAGGGGAGGGGCTAATGCTAAGTTGTGGCAAAGAACTAAGTACGCAGCGTACCACAGGGGTGTCCAAAGTGTGTCTAAGAATAACAACAATTCCAAGAATAAGGTCAAAACACTACAGAAGTTATCATTTTAGAGGCAAAAGAGTTTACATTTTTGTCATTTTGTTTCTCTCTACTTACATATTTCTTGAGTGTCAATTTATTGACATTATTTTCCTCCATATTACAAAGTCATTCTCATTATTACAACATTTGTCTCTTCATTTTTGACTTTATTCTTGTACAATTACTGCTGGTCTGTTCGTTTCTTTTATTGGGGCGGGGGATTGTCATTTTGGGTTAATATTTAAACTTTATGCTACTTATTGACAGTTACAATGTTATTCTGAATACATCTACATTCCATGGACAGTTGACACCATGGCGTCATTGAAGTTTAGGAGGGCTGGGTAGAATAATGAGCAGCACAACCAGCAGGGGGCGCTGTGGAATGCTAAACTATCTATAATGCTAATTATCTCTGCTAATACTAACAGTCTAGTGTCTGTGTACCAGGGGGGTTGTTTTTTTTACAATGAAATGAAATGCATGACTTAAAAAATGTATTTAAGAAAGCGCAGAGTGATGCATTGACCTGGAATGTATAAATGTGTCTGTGTCAGCCATACGTCACACGTGTGTGTTTAATTGTTAGTTGGTTCCACCAAAGGCAACTAGACTCTCTCTGGGAGGGTGGCTGTGGTGAGTGTCATGGCGTCCATGTGCAGTATCCTACAGTATTATGACCTTCATATTTCATCATGTCTCTTCCCTCAGTGTTGCAACACACGTCTGCTCTACTCTATGATCACTCGCACCACGCAGTCCAGGCCCAGCCTTGAGGAAGCAGAGCTCGTCACCTCCTCGGGGCCCGCAGGAACCTCCACCTCCTCCTCCCGCTCCTCCTCCTGCTGAGCAAGCGTCTCCACGGTGGCCGCAAAGGTCTCTGTTAGCGGCACTGCCTCGTCACCTTCGCCATCGTCATCCTCCACGACCACGTTCCTCAGCTTCCTCAAACGGGGGTTGTAGTTCTCGGTGCGCTTGTGGATCAGGACATGACGACGCAGGTGCGCCTGGGTGAGATGATTAGAAACGAGAAAGAAAATATACCAATGAATAGATCTTAAGGTCTATTAGCATATGCTACAGTTATTTTGCCCTTGATGAGCATTTAAGCATCACAAAGACTAAATACAGTAAAGTCTTGTTATATCGATATCGGTTATAACAAATTACTACTTATTACGATACTATTTTCATTCCCCGGCAAATTTCTAGTCTTTTATGATATAATTAGTTCTATTAGTACGATACCCGGTTATTATGATAATCCGGTTACTATGATGCCCTTTTCATCTCCCGCCAGCCAATTTGGTCTGCTTATATCGATACAAAAGCAGCTTAAATCAATCTTTGCTTAAGGATTTCAATACCAAAAAAAGAACACGGCGAACGGCTGCTTCCAGTCAACTTTATTTTTCACACTTCCACCACCAGAGTGCAGCACACACACCGATTCCCGCACTTCCTGGTTCACAGGTCATGCTCAACCCGCCCCACATAGCTGGCCAAACACATGCCTGCAACAGAAGAACCAACTGACATAGCATACACACCTATTCCAACGAAGACACAAGCGTACAAATACATGTATTTAATTGTGTTGTATTCAGATATCTTTTTATCGTTCGTGGTTTCTCTCGTGTGTATAGATTCTATACACACGAGAGAAACCACGAACGCAGTTGGTTCTTGGTTCTAACCCTAACCCTAACAACCATTCACACTCATCCCATTCAGTCGCCAATCAACCAAACATGCTTTTGGAATGTGGGAGGAAACCGGAGTAGATGTCTTATTTTCTAGGTGACTGTAGGGGTGTTAGTTCATGTCTACAGGGCTCTAATAATGTCAAAAAGTGTATTACATTTTTAAACAGGTGTTTTCATAACAGGAGTATAAAGGTGACTGTAGGGGTGTTATTTCATGTCTAGGGGGCTCTAATGTTCAAAAGCCTGTTTAGAAGGCTTTAAATGGGTTTCCTATGTCTTATTTTCTCTTATGTCTACTATCTCGGGTAATAGGGGTGTGAAGGTGATATAGGGATGTTATTTTAAGTATATAGGGCTCTAATGTCTCAAAATGACTTAAAGGTCTTAAAAGAGGAGTTTCAATATTGGTGCTATTTAATGTGTTGTAGGTTGAAAATAGCAGAATATTTCCGACAATTAAGAAGGAAGTAGTAAAATAAAAAAGTGGGAATAACAGCTGTAATTTTGATGAGAATACAGTCCAAATATTATGGAAAAGTGGTATTTTAACAAGGAAAAATGTCTTGTTAAATACATGGCTAATATTTTGAGGGAAAATAATGTCATTGTAGTAGCACAGACTTGAAATATTGAAATTTCTTCAAAAAAGGTGTAGTATGCAACAAAGAAAAGAAAATCAAGTTGTCATTGGAGAATAAGAGAATAAATGGTAATATAAAGAGTGATAGCATAGCAACAGTACACGAGTGCCACCTACTGTACTTTACCTGTCGGGTGAACTTGTACCCACAGTCGGGGCATTCAAACTTCCTCACGCCCTTATGACGCCGCAGATGAACCCTCAGCTGTTCTTTGGCTGGGAAGAGGAAGGAAGGCTGCTGTCTGATGCTTGCCAAAAGCCATGGCGGCCATGTCAAATGGGCGTTTACCTTTAAAGGTCTTGCTGCAGATGTGGCAGCCGTGGGGGCGACCCTCCTCGTGCTTGCTGGCCTTGTGGCGCAGGAGGGCGCCCTTCTCGGTGAAACGCTGCTCGCACACGTCGCACGGGAAGGGACGCTCGCCCGTGTGTGTGCGGTGGTGCTTGTCCAGGCTGGCTGGAGGGTGGGGGGGTTACTTTAGTTTATTCTTTCATTTTCAACTATTTCTACTTTCTTGTATCAACTTTTCATGATGTAATTATGACTTTATTCCCATGAATGATTTCATTTTGTTAAATAAGGACTTGGCAAGGATATTATTTGGACTTTATTCTCATGAAAGCGCAGCTGTTTTTTTCCATCTCTGCTGTATTTTGTTTCCAATTTTCATCTGGAAATGATAACTATAGTCCTATAATATTAATTACTCATCATATTGTGACTTTCTTGAATAACTACTACTGTAGGCTAGTAAAATGACACAATTTCTATTCTGGTAAGCTTAATGTTGAATTGATTCTGGCAAGAAAATGTGAAAAGTAAGCGGTGAAAAGGAGTCACGGCAAGGCCAGGGGGTGTTACCTTGTGTTCGGAAGGTTTTTCCGCACAGATGACACTGGTAGGGGCGCTCGCCGCTGTGCACGCGCAGATGCATGTTGAGGTTGTTCTTCTGGGAGAAGGCGTGGCTGCAGATGCTGCACACGAAGGGCCGCTCGTTTCTGCAAACAAAGTTGATACGGGGTGCTTTTGTAGCGATACCAGAGACATCGGCATGGGCTGTGATTATATCATGGGGGGGCAAATGAAAGGTTATACCAACTTACTTACTAACTATACTTACTATATTTCAGCCTAGTCAAATACCCCACCCCCCAATATATGCTGTTCATTAGTATAAGTTTCTGTAGTATTTCAACTTTATTTCTCCCCATAATGTTACAAGTTTCTCAAAATGTCATTTTTCAACTATTTCAACATTCTTCTCGTAATTGTGACTTTATTCCCACAATATTTGGACTTTATTCCCATCTTAATTTTCCAAAATTCATTTTTGTCATATTACTACTTTAATGTTTCTTAAATATATCAATATTAAGCTTCTCAACTGACATAATTTTTTGTCATATTATTCTTGTAAAATTGCAACTTTATTCTTGTCAAAAATGTTCTTCTCATAATTGACTTAATCCCATATCCATATCTGGTCTTTGTTCTCGTACATTTAAAAAAATTACTACTATTTGTTATATAGGATCATGTTTTTTAAGTATTTCATATTTCAACGTTATGCTCCTAAAGTTAGTTAGTTCAGTTGAACGTGAGTTTGGCGTCCTCTAGCGGCGGGCTGTGGCGGTGCAGCGGCTGTACCTGTGGATGGCCTTGATGTGCATCTGCAGGCCGTTGCGACTTGACGCGCGGTGGCCGCACTCCTCGCACACAAAGGGCTTTTCACCGCGATGTTTGGACGCTTCGTGCACTCGCAGCTCCGAGCGTGTCAGGAAGCCTTTGGGGCACTGAAGACACTGAAAGACACGTCCACCCATGCACTACTTTTATTCACGCAAAAACGCCTGGAAACCCGTGCAATCGTTCTGAGGAAAAAGATCTTTACAGCAGCAGGATGCTCCTGTCGTGTCAAAGATCTTTCACCATCATTTCTGGAGTCCGGCTGTCATATTATAGGATATACGATATTACAGGATATTTGACTCGTGGTTTTCCTGTGGATTCCCAACAAAGGTAGTGTTCCTACCATATACACAATCTATCATGTTTCAAGGTTACTATCACTAATAGCAGCATGCTTCTTGGACTAATGTTTTTGCTGTAGATTCCCAAGAACAGCCTGTCAATTTTGTCATGTAGAGGATCTTTGGCTAGTGTTTCCGCACAAAATTACGATACACAGCAGAGTGCTCTTGTTATATTGCACTCTTTGCTATCAATTCCTAAAAACAGCAGATCATCCTTGTTATATGGAGCATCTCTGTGTGTTTTTGCTATGGATTATTAAAAACAGCAGATCACTCTTGCTGTATAGAGGATCTTTGCCTCGTGATTTTGCTATGGATTCTTAAAAACAGCAGATCACTTTTCACAGAGTATCTTTGACTTGTGTTTTTGCTATTAATTCCTAAAAACAGCAGATCACTCTTGTTGTATAGAGGATCTTTGACTCGTGTTTTTGCTATTGATTCCTAAAAACAGCAGATCACTCTTGTTGTATAGATGATCTTTCACTTGTCTTTTTGCAATCAATTTATAAAAACAGCAGATCACTCTTGTCGTATAGAGGATCTTTGACATGTGCTTTTGACCTTAAAAACAGCAAAGCATTCCTGTCACATAGAGGATCTTTGAATGGTGCTAGTCCCAACTGTGCTGCGCTTACCGCATGCGGCTTGGGGTATCCGTGGACCTTCATCATGTGACCCGTCAGGTTCTTCTTGTACATGAACTGCTCGGCGCACGTGGGACACTGCAGGACACGCAAACGCGACACATCAAGCGTTGGCAATCACGTCAGGGACGCGACGCGTGCACGTACCTTGTAGGGCATCTGTCCCGTGTGGGAGACCACGTGCGCACGCAGCCCCTCTTTGTCTCCAAAGGTCGCCGAGCACGTCTGACACGCGTACGTCTGGAAACCACACCGCTGCATCACAAACGAGATTCCATCAGGCGGCAAACGCTCGGCTCACCTGTGTGCTGCTACAACGCCTCAGCTGGTGGATCATCAGATTCTCTTTTCGGAAGTAGCGCTTCCCGCATTTCTGGCAAGCGAAGGGTTTCTCTCCCGTGTGTCGTCTTTGCAAAAACGGCGCAAACAATATCAGACGCGGTGTCCATGCTAACGGGCTAACCGTAGTCTACCTGTTGTGGACTTTCAGGTAGTATTTGCTCTTGAAGACTTTGCCGCAGACGGGACAGCGTGCCGAGTTCATCGACTCCTCCGCCGCCACCGCTTTGCCGCCGTCATCCGACGTGAGCTGGCTCCGCTTGGCGGGAATGTACTCCTCGTCTGAGTCCGGGACGGCGGTCTCAAAGTCCTCGCCTGCGTCTGTGTCGTTTATGTCACTGGGCAGCTCCGTCGCCTGCAGAGAGGCCACCTTTTATTGCTGCATGCTGGACGTCTGCACCAGCACTTCAAACATCACGTACACGTGTATCAATATAAGACTAAACTCAGAAATGGGACTGAATAAAATGTCAAATAGGCTATAAAACTCATTTCACAAGATTGAAGTCACCAATGCGTGCTAAATTGTACTTTTACTGTAATCAAATGTACAACTTTATTCACGCACATTTCAGAGAAAAAAGGCACAAGTTAAGGAGAATAACGACTCCAGTACATTTAGTAGAAGAAAGTCGTATTCTCCTAAATTTGAGAATAAAGTCCTGATGAAGAAAAAAGTAATAAATTCACAAGGAAAAAGTGATTTATAAAAATAACGACTTTATTCTCGCACATTTACGAGAAAGTCATAATACAGTTGTACATTAAGGAGAACAAATCTGGAAATGAAATAGGAAAAATTGTCATAAATTTAAGAGCAAAAAATATTGTAAATTTAAGACGTTTTCTTATATATTTACAGCTTTATTCTGGTAAATTTAGGTGAAAAAGCCATGCATTGATGAGAACAATGACTTCATTCTGGGAAATTGTTTTTTTTTTTCCAGGTACATTTTTGAGAAAAGTCATAAAGTCGTACATTGCTGAATGTATGACTTGTAATATTGTGCGTTTTTCCTCGCACTTTTACAACTTTTTCTCGAATTGCGATGAAAAAGAACTTGTAAATGTACTTTAAAAAATATTTCTTGTTATTCCTAAACTTTATTCTGGTAAATGTCGGACTTTATTGTTGAAGTCTCAATGTGGCACTAAGGCTCTGCAGTTGTCTTTTTTTTTTTAACTTGATTTATTCTCTCGATTCCAGCTCTTAGTATTGGACTTCCATTTTTACTGTTTTTTTTGTTTTCTTGTTGAATTATATTATATTTTTAGAAGTCATGACATTAAAAACATGCACCTTTTTATACAAGATGTTACAAGTTACGTAAACATTACAAGGCTAATTTGACAAGAAAAAAAAACAAATATATATATATATATATATATATATATATATATATATGTAATTTTTTTTTTTTACTTTTTCAATTGGGTACCTGACTTCCAGCAGCGGTCTGCTCTGGGATGTCATGGCAAAGAGGAGGCGGGGATTTCTGCGTGACATCATCGGCGGCGTCCTCATCCGGCATCAGCCGTCTGGGACCTTTGACCACCCGGCCTGAGCGTGTGGTGGCCGGGGTGCTCACGCTTCCCGCGTGTGCATCGGAGCCAGTGTCATCTTGGGTAGACGCCGTGCAGTTAGCGTCGGAAACCACGTCGGCGGCCTCCGTCTTCCGGGGCCTGCCTCTCCCCCGCTTGAGAGGGGGGGCGTCCTCAGGCGTGTCCCTGAAGCACTGACACAGCGCTAGCGCCTCTGGGACACGTAGACTGGACGCCGCACTCCGCACCTTGTCCAGGACGCCAGGGTCCAGCTTGAGTTGCCCTGTGTAGACAAAGTCTAGCAGGAGCTCCAAACCCTGGCCGGAGCACTCGTGGAGGCTCAGCTCCTCGCCGGCGGACATCTCGGCGCTCTGGAAGGCTTGACTGAAGCAGGCGAGGACGCCGCGGTGAGCGGAGTAGACCCCGCCATCCGACACTTTCAGGAGGGTGTCGCAGAACCTCCCTGCCACCCTCTGCTGGTTCAACATGGACAGGACGCGCTGGGCGTGCTCCGCCGCACGCATCCTTGCTGAAACAACATAGCATCATATTAAATAGCGTACACGTTTTTATTGAAATAAATATTTGTGCCAAAATTAAATATTTATCATATACAAGTTCATTGAGATACAGCAGTGTAAAAACAATGTCTAGATTCTTCATAAATAGGGCTAGACCTTGCGTGTCTGCAATCACAGGTTCAATTTAAGTACAAAAAGCTCGAAAATGGCCCTGGTGTACTGCTCTTTGAGGGGTCAAAAACCCCAGAGCATTAGATGATATCAAGGCATTAGTGGGGGACAATGCTACCTTTCCATCTGCTCTTAAAGAAGCTAGAAGTAAAAGTACTCAAATTAGGAACTCACATTCAATTCGATTTTATTTCACATTGCAGTTCATGAAAAGTTCCCCATTCATGTATTTCATGGACTTTATTTCACCATATGTGGAAAAATAACTAACATTACAATGCATTGTACAAGTAAAGGCCTGACATCAAACAGCTGCTTGATACTCTCTGCAGTTGAGTAATTAAGGCTCCCATGGCCACATGAGGAAATTAGATATTTTCCCCTCATATATTAAGCCAGAGTTGTATTTGTAGTTGTAATAGGAAATCCCAGATATGAAAATCACCGGTTGAAACCAAGTATTACCTGCTGAATTGTGGGTACAAGTATACCTGTACAGGTGGTACCACTCGGTACTATACAGAGTTGTTCTAGCAACAAACCTCGACGTTTACTCCCTAGCATGCATTTTCAAGACGCTCCCTTAGCTCGCCCGGCGCGCAGTAGCTACTTTAAAAAAGCTTCCATGAAACCGACGTGACTTAAACGTCGACTTGTAGGCATTCATAAGCCTCGCGGTGCCGTTTGGCCGTTATGGCGGTGTAGTTTGTAGGAAAGAGGTAAAACTACCTTCACTTACCTTCTTTTGCTTCTTGCAGGCCCCTAAATGTTACCGGAAAAGGAAGTGATGTCATCGCTGACCGAACTCCGGAATAGAAACCTTTGGTTTTTGGGATGTGTACCGTAGTAGACATACTTTTAACCAGAAATAGTTTTCAAAAAGCGAGCACTTGTTTCGACTTATATTAAAATCACAGTGCGACCGATAAAAGGCTACGATAACGTTGTATTTGGCACAACTCGTAAAGAGCATCACTCCGGGAGCAGTGGTAGTTGGCCATCTCGATTCTGCTTCCTCCGTGGCTGTACACATGTTAGCTCGTCCGCTAACTTTGGCGACTCTTTAAAACATTTCAAGTGGTTTGCTAGAAGCGAGGATTCTGAACGATTTGAAAAATTTAAATGTTCTTTTAACGTAATTTCCCTCGGTGTCTGTCGAACAGCATTTCGCAAGTAATGCAGCGTTAGCGACGGCACGTTAGCCACTCGCTAGCGGCGCTATTTTTGTTGTTGCCGTTGCTGAATGGTTCCTATTTGAAGGTAAATGGACCTAACGTCAACTTTCATCTAAACTAATTATGCA